>NC_134871.1:9959642-10603928 GCF_049852395.1 Peromyscus maniculatus bairdii | reverse complement strand
AGAAAAACAGTAGGGAGGCATTGGAAACTAGGATAGAGAATGGATGGCTATTCTTTTTAATCAAATGCCATTTAATAGTATTATACTGTTTTGTTTTTATTTGTTTGCTTGTGTTTTTGGAGGAGGGAGCACTCCAGACAAATTATAATACCATGAGTGTCACCCATCTCTTATTGTTAGTGAAATTTAGAACCACCAAAAAGCATTTAATTGTTTGAGGCTCCCACTTTATAGGTGTTTAACACCAAACATGTTCCTAAACCTGCAGCTTCAACTTCATGAGGACTTTAAGAAAACTTGGGGAGCTAGAGTTGCCTCGTGCCCTGTAAAGGCTCTGAGTCCTCCAGCCAAGATGAAAACGTTCTCATTTTTCAAGCACTTCCAATGCTGAGCAGACAGGTGTGACTCTGACAGTAGCATATGTCACCAGCATTTTCTAACTCTAATAGTCTAATTTAACCATAGCCTGAAGGCGCTGGATTCTTCCCTCTTCTTTTTTTGGGATATTGATATATACATTCATATTTTTAAAGTCCACATCTATTTTTATATTCTCATATAAACTAGGCATATGGGAGTAAGCCAATTTTCAATTATAAACCCGTCATTAAGAAGAGACATCATGCAAAGGACCATTTGCTTAAACAAGCATGTACAACTAATTTGCACAAGAAAAGGTCACTGTGAATAGATTAAGATTATCTCCATTGAGAGCAAAATAAAAAGCCCTTGCTGCATTAATTAAGCTGCAAAATAGACTTCAAAGTGGAAAGGATTTTTAAGAAGGATCAAATTTAGCTAAATAAAAATATTAAATTTTGATGGTAATGACGTCTCTCTTTCCACCAAACACAGAAAAATAATTGACAAGTATCTTCAAATTCAAATGTTGATAATGTCTGAATTCTACCTAATAGGTAGAGAAGGGGGAAAGAATATACAGACTCAAATTTATGTGTGAAACTTAAACCAATTTTTTTTTTAATATAGAAAGGTCGAATACACTTCAGACTACTGCAAGGTTTAACAGATACCCAGAATAGAAACCCCCGAGGGACCAGCACACAGTCCTACATCCTCATCATTAAACTGCTAAAAATGTAAAATCTTATTAGTGTCCCGGATTGTAACAAGTTTCAAAGTTTCCGCTTGCAAAATTTACTTTAGAGAAGGTGTGGAAGGAAAAGAAGGGCAGAAAACTCCTGGGGAAAAGTCAAGTGACAGTTACAGTGACTTTTAAGTGGCTGCACGGAAGCATTAGTTGCTGATGTAGCAAAGGAAGCCACATGACTGAAGCTGGAAGCCATTCATATATTGAGATGTGCAAAACACCCTTGAGCCAGTTAGCACCTGCTATGAGACCATGAACTTAGCACGGGAGCTTTCGGGGTCTCAGTTTTGTCATCGGAATTAGGAGGTGTGGCCTTGTTGGAGGATGTGTGTCACAGGGGGTGGGCTTTGAGGTTTCAAAAGTCTCACACCAGGCCCAGTCCTCTCCCTTCCCCATGCCCGATGGCTCCAATGCTTTGCTTGCCTTCTGCTGTGTTCATCAGCAGGACGGTGATGGGCTCACCCTATGAAACTGTAGGCAAGCCCCCAGTTAAATGCTTACTTTTATAAGTTGCCTTGGTTATGGTGTCTCTCCATGGCAACAGAAAAGTAACTGAGATGAATCTTTTCCATTCCAACTTTTAAGCATGCTCAGCCCTTTTGGATTTTATGGTTAATGAGTTCATGAAATACTGAGGAGCTTCAGTTGAAGAGATAACAATACCCTTTAACTGGTGTAAACCAGCTACTGGTTTCAATTGGGGTGCTTCCTATTTCGGTATCCTTTCCTCCATCTCCTGTGATACTCTTTTACTTAACTCAACCATTCATTTACTTGTCTGTCCTTCTAAGAAACACGTCCACCATATTGTCGCTTTCAGACAGACACTATTCAGAAGTGGTTTATCTACCCAAGAATGATCTAACAACAGATAAGATGTAAAATCTCCTAAAGGCATTCATGTTGCCAAAGAAAACTATAGCCATCACTCCAGCATGACACATAGGAACCCTCTGGAATCCGCCCCCTCCCCGCTACCCCAAACAAACATTTTACTAGTAAAACTTAAAAAAAAAAAAAAGTTTGATTTAGCTTTCTTGAAATAGTGCCAAAGGCATAAACAAAAGAGAGAAATATCTGCCCAGCCTTAGATAACCGGCATCTATTCCATGACCTGCTCCATTATACCTGTTTCCACCTCTGCCTACGAGAACTGAGAACTAAACCCGAGGAGACACACCCACACCCAACTCCTGCCAGGAAGGGAAAAGACAACCCATCGAAGCAGAGTAAACATTTTCAAATCATACATCCTATAAGGAACTTTTGTCTAGAATATGTAAAGAACCCTTCTGACTCAACCAAAAGAGAATCCAACGTAAACATGGGCTAAGAATTTGAACTGATATTTCCCCCAAAGAAAATGGATAAGGTGCCAAGAAGAGCACAGGAGGATACCAAACATCATTAGTCATTGGAGAAGTGGAAATCAAAACACAACGAGGCACCACTTGCTACCTGCTAGGTATTATTGAAGAAGACCGATGAGAACAAGCACTGATGAGGTGTGGGAAACAGGAACTCTTCCATGGCACTGGTAAGAAAGTGAAATGGTGAGGCTGCTTTGGGGACAATTTGGCAGTTCCTTCTCAAACTAAAAATGGACTTTCATATAACCCAGCACTTGTACTTGGGCATTTATCCCAGAGAAATGAAGGCTTACTTTTACATGGAAAAACCGACCACAAATGTGGACAGCAGTTTTAACTGTAATAGCCCTACAGTGGAAAGCGCAGAGATGCCCTTCAAAGCATGAAAGAGACAACAGACTGTGGTATAGACATAGCCTAGCACATTTCTCGAAAAATGAATCAAATAAAATGAAATGGGACAAACGAATCACATATACAAGAACCCCAAGGACGTTAATGCTGATCCCAAAGCCATTCTCTAAAAGGTACACTCATTGCTCCGTTTTCATAACACTTGGGACAGCACGTAGTTACAGGGCTGGAGAACTGGGTAGTGTTATCGTTAGTTAGAGGTGGGGGAGACAGGCAGGTAGGCTTGAGAGGCCAAGTGGGGGGACACTCTTCTAAGGCAGACCAGTTCTCCTGCTTAAGTCGGGAAATGCACAGCATGCTATCATCGCACATACCATAAAGACAAACACACTAACCTAAATGAGTTGAGAAGGAGATGCGATAACTGCTCTCTAAGAATTTCCACCTTTAATTGATACACCAGTTTGCCAACAGGCATTCCAGTCCCCACTTCAGAGGAAATGACGTGGTAACAAAGGAATGTGCGATTAAAAGGACATGACCTTGGATTTAACCTGGAAGCCAGTACCACTCAATAGCTATGATAATTTTCTTCCTAAAGTTGTCCTAAACAATATACGGGATATACCCCATTTAAGATGAGCTACGGAATAACGCACATTTGAAGTTTTTTGTCACCACACAGAATGCATTGTTTCTAGTAGTGAGTCAGTGTCACTGGCAAGAAGAGGGGCAGAGTGGTGCCTACCATGCCACCAACTGTTCTTCTAGTCACTGGTATCACCTGCCTTATCTGGGAACTGCAGAGATCTCAAGATCACCCAGGCCCACTCAATCAAGAACTCTGGGAAAAGAGCCCTGGATTCTACGTGAATTTGTTGGAATGCACAGTACATTTTGAGCAGCACAGGCCCGGTAGTTAAGAACTTAGTAATCAAGAGCTCACGGGTCAACTGCCAAACCTGGGTTCACATTCCAAGCTTGCTATATGCAAACAGGGTGATCTTAGGAAATGGTAATTTGGTTAGGCTCAGTTTCCTTGTTCATCCAAAGGGGATGACACTTCTAACCATGCTGACCAAACGATACATTTTAACTAAGGCACAGCACCTTATAAACAGTTCTGGAAATGATACCTATAATCACCACAGCTGAAGGGAGACGGTAGATAATAGGAAACACAGGCAGTTGTAAACGAGGAAATCTAGGTTGAAGAATTTGGAGTTTGGATCTCCTGTGTGACCCCCATGCAAATCTCTTAGCTTCTGCGAGTCTCAAAGCTGTGAAGCGCAAATGAAATTATGTACATGCAGTCTAATCAGGAAAGCAGTATGCAATTGCAAGTTATTATGGCAAATTATATCAGAAGGGATGGAATAAACATTTTTTTAAAAACTACCAACAATAAAAAAAAATAAAAATAAAAACAGATTTGCAGAGACAGCCAAGAGACAAATGTGAAGCAGATCCTTAAAGAAAAAAAGAACAAGAAACCAGAAGCAGTACGTCTCAACACAGCAGCAGCGTGTAGTTTAAAGGCATTTTTCTCATCAGAAGCTGTACAAGGAAGGATGCTACTGCTGCAGCTTGCAGTGTGCCTGGGGTTTCCACAGATCCACTGTCACAAGCGCATTAACCAAACGATCCGGCTATTTTGCTAGCCACAGAGGACAGGGAAGAAGCCAGCCATGGGTCTCTAACCTCCAGACTCACATAGTTCCAGTCTGCCCGAGGTGGTAGCTGGTTTCCACTGTTTATTTATGAACTGGGCGAACATCTCCAGCTGGTCTGCTCCCGCCAGCCCCCATCCTTATATGTAATTACTCTTCTTCTGTTTACACCCAGGTTTGACTCACATCTCTTATGAAAAGAATCAGAAGCAAAATGCTTGGGATGGTTGAAGTTCCACAGAGGGCCCCAGGGATGAGGAAAATGAAATGCAGATCCATGCAGCAACATGTGTGTGTGTGTGTGTGTGTGTGTGTGTGTGTGTGTGTGTGTGTGTGTGTGTTCTCTTCCATCTACTCAGCAAAAGTCAGGAGGATGCCTCTCACAGGTTAGGCACCACTTAAGAAGCTCCTGGTCCAGTGAAGAGACCGAAATTATCAGATAATTATAAGTCACTGGGGGTGGGGAGATGTTCAGATGGAGGCATGGGCTGGTTTATGAAGAGAAGACAAGGCATGGCCACAGGTGGCGTTAGTGAGGAAAGGGAGCACAGAGATCATGCCGATTTCTAGAACTTCTAGCTAAGTACTGATGGGGGAGCAAGAACTAGCAGGTACAGGGAGGGGATGGGCATTTTGAGGCTAGAGGTAGTCCACCAGGAAGATGGAGTCCAAGGTGAGGGAGAACATACAATTTGGAGTAGGTCAGAAAGGGTTAAAGAGGCTGCTAGCTCAGGACGGGCCTGATAGGATGCCCTTGCTTGCTCCCTCCTGGAACTCAGACATTATTCCATGAGGGTGAGACTGAGTCACTGAGGAGCTCAAGAATGACATGATCCCCAAAGTACCCCGAGGACCACACCGCTTAGTCTCACAGGCAGAGCTGAAAAAACTGTAAATGGAGGGTCAGTGCTGGGACGACGGCACCAGTCTCCCGACTCTAGGGCCCTGATTCTAAAGCCAGTTTCTCTTCATTACACAATGCTGCTTCTGGTCAGCCCGCATGACACGTGGTGTCTGATGACATACGATTTTTATGAAGACAATTAGTAAGCTGTTCAGCTCACCTCTGGACCACTTGACAAGCAGCTGCCACTTACTGGGCCTTCTCCCCAAAACTTTACCCCAGCTTACTATTAGGGGTGCCATACATGACAGGCCTCTGTTTTCTAAGCTTGTTGCTTCTTCCTCTTCCAAAGTCCAGATTTAATGCTTAAAATTTCAATTACTCTTGAGGGGGAAAAAAATTAAAGGTCAGGACATGGGACAATATGAAATTGATCCCTGGCACACATGAGAAACATTTAGTAGGAGTAAGGAAATGAGTCCAGCTGGCCACTGTGCTAAGTTCTCTTAAAAACACATGCCATGGAAAAGTACATATGGTAGAGGAAAGTATGGGTTCCAGTGGTTCTACAGCATTCATTGGGTTTGTGGAATCTTTGTCTGACATGTCCTTACAGGTCTTGTGCACATAACTGAGCTGCTTTACATACATGTCAATCAGTTACCCAAAGACCGAGAACTGCACACTGAGTGTGACTGATCAGCGTAGCGATAGCCTTGGGGGGGATCAGCAACACAACACCCTTGCAGTAGCAGCTGCTACTTAAAGGTGGTGCCGTTCCCTGCCCTGAACATTCAACAGGCAACCAAGCAGTCATGGCAAGAACTAGGTATTCCTCCCTTTGCCGTCTCTGGTGTGAGACCGCCAACTCTAGGCTGTCCATTGCAGACAGGGATGCTTGTATAAAACCAAGGACAGGCACTTACATTCATCTTTTCATACTTCCTGGCTTCTAGACAAGGCGGTTTTCTTTCTATGCCAATTTAAAATCTATTCAATACAGGAACGGGGAGGGGGGAGCATTCTATGGGCCAAGGCCCCTGTGAGAGGCACTAACTCTCATAAGTATCATCATACGATCGCCATGGACATAGGTTTGATACACAGGCAGATACGGTGACACCTGCCTTTTACCACAGAAGAAAGAGAGGACAGGGATGGTTGGCATCAAATACGCTCTTGAACACACTGGGTCATCATCCCTATGGTTTCTACTCTTGCCCACAGCATCACCACTGACAGTTCAGAACTGTAAAGTGGTAATCATTATTCACATACATTAACGGACACAGCATACATTGAGCATATCGTGTACTTCCAAAAGGGGTAGAATACCATCCTGATGGTACAAGCCTTTAACCCTAGCACTCGGGAAGCAGAGGCAGGCAGATCTACTATGGCTAGCTCCACAACAGTGAGGACTACAGAGAGACCTTGTCTTAAAAAACCATCCTGGTTCCTGCTAGTCAAACAGCAGTTCAATGGCTAATATATAAACCCATGAATAAATACAATGACTGTTAGCGACAACAACTAGACTACTACTAATCCCACTGATTAAACCTTTCCTGTGAGCAGGGAATCACACAGTCTATACGCTCCCTTGTATTTTATCGTTATAACCGCCATGAGGAGTAGGTGCAAATACTGTCCCCCTTTTATAGGTGATGATGCAGAAAGACTTTGTGGAGTTTGTGTAAGGAAAGCAGTGTTTGCAGTGTGTCCTACAGTCTCTCAGAGCTTTTCCTAGAAGGAGGGAGAAACACAGAGGTAGCAAAGGTGAAGACAGGGATTTGTAACACACCTGTGACATTAATTCATGGGGAGCTCTCGGGAGGACACAGGTCTTGCTGTGCCCGCTTTTATACCCTCCGAGCCAGATTTCAAAACTATTTTGAGAGGAATTCAGTCCTAAGGCATGTGAATCAAAATTCAGAATTCTCTGGCTAGAAATGAAGTGTTTCAGACAGGGCTAAATAAAGGGTTACCTGGGTACAGAGGGAAGAGGAGACACTGGCAATAAAAACACCCGCTGTAACAATGCCCTTGATGGATAAATGGTCCAGAAGAGATATATAGCAGGCCACTCAGCAAAGGAGAGGGCCAAGGTCATTATCTTACCATTAGCTTTTCCCTAGGTGTCGTGCTACAGGAGATGGCCAAGGGGAACAGGGCCAGAAACATGGAATGAAGGCTAGGAAGATCTGGACAAGACAGGCATCACAGAGCGTATATTCTAAGGACAGCTTCACCCTGGTTGACAGGAGTGAGGATGACGGGGATCTGGAAGTGAACACTTCAGGCTTCCCTGTCTTTCTGCCTAACTTCCACTCGTGATGTCCAGAGTCAGTCTCTGAGACCACCCATGTCCTGGAGCCTGTCTTGACTCTATTGCTCACTCTACTAAGTTGATCATTTTAAGCCCTTCCTTCCCTCAGGCTTCAAGAGTCAGGGCTTAGCTCTTACTATTTCTTCGTCCATAACCTACCTACCTATGGCTAGCATTCACCAGCTTACACTGTGTTGTATAGGGGACTATGAAAGAAAGGTGAACATGAAGTGATGTAAGTCTTCATTATGACAAGCTCAACTTTAGTCAATAAGCACATATCCAACTCTTGATCACACCAAGCCTGCCCAAGGTGATGTTGCAATTTCAATGGGACTCAGAACAAAACAAAACAGAAATCAATCTTTTATTCTTGGTTTCCCTTTTGTACATTTAAAACCCCATTTTCTCTGTCTTTATTTCTAAAGGTCTGGCAACTTGTTAAAAAGTTATCTTCTCCTTGAACAGTGATGAGAATTGGAAATTTGTGCTTCACCAGGCCTGATAAATAGCATTATGTGAAGATCACGTCAAATGTATGCACAGCGGTGCTCTCGCTGAACACTCTCCTGCCCTTCCTCCATGCCTGAGCTGAGGAGAACAATTGCAGACCCTCCTGATGGCTTCTCCAATGACAAACACGGACTCGGTCCAAAAGCAAAGGCTTCCCACCCACAAAAGGATCGGACTCACTCTAATGTTCTAAGTACTTCTCTTTTTGATTTAAGAAAAAGACCTCTTTTCCTCCCTGGCTATCCCTGTCTGCCCTTAGATGAGGCAAATGGTTGGAATTCCTGATAGGCTTTTCTCATAGCCAGGGAAGGCAAGGATGGAGACAGAGACTGTCTGAGACACCACACTCTCGGTCAGTGCTTAAACCTCTGTCTGATCCCTGCACTTAAGTGATTACAAAACCTTGAGACAAGGCCATGGTTTTGATAACCGCACCTTCCCATCTTCTCTTCCACTATCACCAAAATTGGGTTTTAATTTTTGACTTAGACAGGAACAACTCAGTCCCGGGCCTTTGACACTGACTGTGCAAACAAGACCTTGGAATGGCATCTATTAATATGTTAAGTGCTACAGAAATCTAGGGCACTCAAATGTAAGATGTAAGTTTCATCAAAGAAGATGTCAACAGAAAGTGTGCCTTTCCCCCTTTGGTATGAGGATGTATAGACATGCAAATGCAGGGGTGTGACCAAGTGACATAAAACATTTATGCCATGGTAAAAAAAAAAAATGAATGTTATATATTGATGACATACTGGACCACCGTTGTATGATAGCTGACTTCTCAGGGATTGGGAAGGTCGTGAAGTCTAGATTCTACCATTTCTTTAGGCAGAAACACAATATTACTTTGGGGGAGACAGTCTATGGAAATGAGTCACCTCTCCTTCCTCCAGCTGGCTATACTTTCCACAGTCCTCTGGAGAAGCTGCTAAAGAGATGTCTCATTCTGAAACAGGGCTGTGGAATAAAGAAAATAGATGCATCTGACTGGAGAGAGGTAGAGCGATGATCCCGAGGATGCCTTTGTGCCCTGACATTGTTGGATGTTAAGGTTTGAACAGGCTCATGTGTTTAAAAAAACTGGTCACATGTTACCCTGACCTTGTCCTGCCTCTCACTACTTTCTGTTTACCACCATCTGAGCAGATTCCCATGCCCCAAATGCTCCCACTTCCCCATAAACCCAGATCAATAGGGCAAAGGATTGTAGACTGGAATCTCTGATACTGCTAAATATCAGAATTAAGCTAAAATAAAGAATTCCTTCTTGGGGTCCTAGAGAGATGGCTCAGTGGCTGAAAGCAATCCACATGAGGGCTTACAACTGCCTGTAAATTCAGTTCCAGGGGATCAGACACCCTATTCAGACCCCCATATGCTCCTGCACACATGGTCCACGTACCTACAGCCACACACACACACACACACACACACACACACACACACACACACACACACACAGCAAATAGTATTTAAATAGAGCATATTCTTTTAAAAGCTCCTTCTTTGAAATTCTCTTCTTGGGTATTTTTGTGGCAGCTATGAGAAAGTAACCAATGTATTACAAATGAGTACTGAGCAGCTCCTGCACGCCAGGCAGGCTTCCGAGCCCCAGGGAAGCGAAGATGCACAGCGGTCTAGGACTGCCTACGAGCAGAATCTGTCCTTCTGCAGAAAGCAGAGTGTGCTCCCATCCTTCGCTCCCGTGCTTCTCCGGTGCTATTCCTCCTCCTTCCCAGGGAGAAGGCGCTCAGCAACAGAAGCACATTCAAGTTCCCATTGGCTTTAAAACAGACCAAGCCCAATGTTTAGCCCCTTAAAATCTGCTTTCTATCAAATGACTGAAGAACCCTGTTAAATGTCATGCTCTGGGTAAAATGATCCCAATGGCTCCTCCAGCTGCTTAGAACAATATTCACACCCCTGGGATATGGGGATGCATTAAAATAGCCTCTACCCACAGCTTCAACATCCCCCTTTCTCGCTTCCCATGGATAGCCACAGAGTTCTCAGTTTCTCACTACAGCACACTTGCTCTCATTCTTAAACTTGCTGTGCCTTAGACCTGAATATTCTTCTTCCAGATGTTTTCTAGGATGCCCATCAATGTGCATACTCCTCAGAGAGGTGCTCCTAGACTGGCCTGTGGGCAGGCCTTCCCACTACCTTGGTGTGGCTCTGTCCTGACACTGAAGGCTGCCTGAATTCAAGCATATTCTTTGGAGGGCTCACTGTTCTTTCCCGCCCAAACATAGCACATACTGTGTAACAGCAGGAACACACCTTTTCTTGTTCACTACTATTACCCCAGTCCTGAGTATATGTCTGGCCTAGAGTAATCTTTTATGATGTCTTTGTTGATCAAATGTCAGAGCATTGCACCCTCATCTCATTCTTCAGGGTCTGTAATGCTTATGAGGTTGCAAAGCATCCAATTGCTACTGTTGGTGTTCACAAGAAAAAGTCACGTATGTTTCCAAACAGACCTTGAAAAGTCCCCTTTCATCTTTGTTCTATGAAATGCTAGTCTTACTTCTCCAGTTAATGTTAAGATTTGTCAATGTCTCTAAATGCCATCTGCTTTAAAAGCAAGAGCCATTACAAATGTCTTCAGGAACAACCTAAAAAAACTTTAGAAGCATACTTTAACATCTATGTGTAAAGTGATGTTGTAAAGCCTGCAGGGACGAATATTCACAATAAAATTTCTCCTTTGGAATTGGCCCCATACTCAGCTTAAGAAAGCCACATTGACTCAAGTCTATTCTTGTTTAGAAAACTGAGAGTCATTTTGACTTTGCCTATCTAACAAGGTATCCTGGGGACCTCGCAAGACAGAGAATCAGAAAACACTGAGCAAACTGAAGTACCTGCGAGGATCAGAAAGGATGAGGTGAAACCTTCTTGGAGCAGCTATTGTTCTGAGTCACAAGCAGAAGATGTCAAATGCATTATGCGCCCCTGTGCTTTGGAAGTATCGATCATCTTTTAAAAGCATCCAGAACAGTGAATTTGTTACCAAGGCCAAGGTGATGAAGTGCAGGCACTGTAAAGCTAAACTGCTGGCTGTGGTCCCTGGTTTTCCATTGTATTCAATTTCAGCCATTAGCCAATTGGTTTGTTTTCAGGGTGTGAATCTGCACTGGAGATGGTTCGGAGCTCTTAGCTATGGGACCCTCCAAGAGGGAGCACTTCTGTCACATGGAACATCCTTTTGCTCCGTTCCATTAAAGCGTCAAGGCTTTTAAATAAACCGCCAAGTAGAACTTGGCATCAAAACACAAAGTGAGTAACTTCCTTCGTAGAGAAGATGATGCCTCAGCTGTGTGTCCGATACATAGCTGTGGAGAGTTGATTGCAAAAGTGATTTCGTCCTCTTCCTATGTACACACCTACACAAACTGTTTCAGGATTAATTCTAAGCAAAATTTCGGTATGATCTTTTTGGAAAGTTATTAGCCCAGCAGCCGCCAATCAACCATACCCCTCTCCACAAGTGTTGGGTTTGGAATTATAAAAGTTTTGGAGGTGTGAAAACATAATTGGAAAACTTTTTTTCCCCCTGCTTAAAGGGCTAATTGATTTCACAGGTGTTTAATTATCATTTGCTGTGAGATAATACCTTGTAGTGCCATAAAAAATGGATTTAATTTTCGAGTGCTTGCAAAACCATTGCCAAAGCCAAGTTAGAGCTGAAGCTAGATAATTATTCTATAAATCAAACACACTGCCTCCTTTCTTTGAAAATTTTAATACTTGGGGATAATGATATCTGACAACCTTGAAACTAACATGAAAAAGATTTGCCTGCCAAGTGCCAAAAAGGCAACCACTGGAGCATTTCAGGCAGTCTGGTTCATTACCAGTGACTCAGATGGCCTTAGGACCCTGGCCGCAGGCTTCCAAAACCTGCCAACAGCAAGAATGTTGGTGTATGTCCAAGCATAGGTAGTTTCCACTGAGATCAAATGACCATGCATCCAGCAAGGCCTATGGAACTGTAGAAATAAAACCTAAATAACTCTTACTCCCACCCTCCCTCAAAATAAAAAAAGAAAGAAAGAAATGTGGGAAGGAGGGAAGAAAGGAAAAGAAGAAAAGGAGGGAAAGAGAGAGGGAGGAAAGGAGAGAAGAAACAGAAAGAAGGAAGGGAGGAGAAGGGGAAAGGGAATGTAAAGTATGGAAACAGCTGAGCTCACACTAAAATTCAGACTATGGAAAGAGTAAGTTTTCAACGTAATCAATGAAGACTTTCCTATCTGATGTTTGGGGCATGGTATTTATGTTTCCTGTAACAACAAAGCAGGGAAATAATGAAATCACAAGTTGAACCAGCTGGAAGGCACCACAAAGAAGTTATTTAGTCTAAACACCCCAGATGAAAACCAGGGAAGCCAGAAGAGGCAGAACCACCTGCCCAAGATACCACAAGAGCAGAACTGAGAGGAAAAGACTGACTCCAAGTGAGCAGAGAAAGACGCCCGACAATAGATCTGGACTCACATTCTCACCTCCAATCTAAAAATAAAAGAAGGACATCCCCCTGGGGTGGGGGAGGGGTTGGCATTCTAAAAGAACAGTGGCTGTTCTTTAAGGAAGCCCAATTTCCCCAGAAGTGCCCAAGCTGCCTTAAATAACTCCCTGGGGAAGCCTGGCTGGTGCCATGTTTCAGTTTTTTTTCCCCCTCCTCCAACTTTTATTCAGAAGCTGCTGAAGTCATAACACATTCCATTACATGAAATGTGCTTAAATGATCTAAGAAATCTGGGCGGCTGGCTGGGCACACACACATACTGTCAGCACTATTTAATTTATTTCATGCCTGTGTACACAGCATGCCCACACCCTAGCTACTGCACAGTATGGATTACCAGACAGTTTAAGACTGTTTCAATACCCCTTGTTAAAGTGATATTTAAAGGTAAAATGCAGGATGATCAGTGCCATTCTCTGGACACTATGTGTGGGTCTTTGTAGAAACAGTAGGGGCCAAAGGCATGTAGGCAGACAAGACAGATGGAAATGTCGTATCTGTCATAGCCTGAAAGGGAAGCAGCCATAAAGGCTGGCATGGAATTCCCACAGAAACTCCTGCAACTAATCAAAATGTTGCTACTAATGACAATGAGCATCTATTGACAATCTATGACACACTCTGCCCTCTGCAAAGCACTTTATGTCTACTTGGCCAACTGCCGTAGCAAACCACCAGAAGGTGAGCAGTAGTATGTACCGTACCACCTTTCCTCGATACAGGAAGGTATGCATGTATCACATTATGTATACTAGCCTGAACTTGAACTTCAGCCTCAGTCCTTTGAGTGTTGGGATTGCAGGCTTTACAAAGCCCAGCCTTTCCTCCAGTTTATGGAAAAAGAAACAAAGGCATACAACTAATTTGTCTAAATTCACTTTAAAAACTGACAGGAAATACAAACTGAGACAGTTTCTTCCTGGGGTCCAAGGAGCAAATTCCAATGCCACTGCGTTCCTGCCCTGCTGCATCTAGAGGGTGTCTTGGGCCAGCTAAGTGAGCTGTAGTTTGAAGGATCCCACAAGGACTACAATGGAATCTATTGGACTCAAGTATGTTTTTCCAACCAGAGATATGCCTGGCATTGGTCAGAGCTTTTATGTGGGTGCTGAATCAGACATGAGACCCTTCCTGGGGCCAACCTCTGCCTAGGGTATTCTTCCCAATTCCTGAGAACACAGAACAGGGGCAAACCAAAAGCATGTTCAGTTCTACCTCTGGAAGGCAGAAACTTTAATGTCTTTTCCTAAGACTTTACGTGATTTTTACTTTCCCAACTTGCCATGGGGCCTTGACACCAAGACCTACAATCTGCCTTTAGTTCTTCCACAGGCTGTCTTCTACTAGGTCCCCCTGTGTGTGTGGGTCCTCTAGGTCATGAGGACAGGCTAGGTAAGAGACACCAAATAAAATGTAAGACACAAAGACATTTCAAACATTCATTTGTGCATCCATCCATTCATCCACCTACCCACCCATCAGTAATTCTTACTGGAATCCTAAAGTACCAGGCATTCTATCATCAGGAGCACCACAACAAACCCATTTAGAGAATTCACTGTCTTGTTTGGGAAGCACACAATAAAATCAACAGCTACAGTGAATCATAAATGGCTCTGTGTGGACACATGGAAAAGAAGTCTGATCCTCTTGGAAGGTAGGGATTAAGTGGAGACCTACAGGACAGTGCTGAGCAAAACTGGAGCTGGAGATTCCGTGCTGACAGTGGCCAAGAAGGCCATTAAAAGCTTTAAAATACATTGTGGGAAGCAAAATGCACAGGCTGCAGCTATTCGCCTTAAGAAACCAAAGACATCTTGCTGTGAGCTAGAGTTAAATCTGTGGGATGTTATGCAAAACAAAGGCCGGGCTTCCTTCTGCTGGGAAATGAGTGTGATTAAGGCCTGGAGGTCTTAGGCAGGTAAGCACTTTCCCTTAACTAGTTGATTTTGTTAGACACTTGCAGGTGCCCCCGGAGCCCTAGCTGAGGGGCAGCTGGCACGAACCCATGTTACAGACAGGAAAGCCAGGCAGAGGCAGGAACGCACCTTCACAATCTGATTGGAGTCAATGAAGAATGCTGAGGACTGTTAGCGTTCACTCCCCTTGCTCTTCCCCCCCAGGACCTGCCAACTCACCCATTTCAGCCCTTATTCATGAACCCTGATTCCTGTTGCTGCAAAATCCTGCAGGCTCTGCAGAGATGGTGCCTCGTCCCTAAATAATCATATTTTCACAGTAATTAAAAGGCAAATTCCCCAACTCCCTAAATGCACGAGCAGCATGAATGCCTGCATTTTGCCCTAACACTTTACATCTCTAGGGTGAGGAAAAACCATGCTATGAAATAATGGTAATGACTTAATTGCAGGAAGAATCAGCTGTGGTCGTGGTCTGGGAAAAAAAAGGGAAGCCAGTCTCAGCCAGGATGTCCCACTGGGGAACAGAGCTGTTGGTCGGAAGAGCCCAGGGATCTCCCTTCTGCCCTTCCATAAGTAATAACTACAAGTACTGATGGCTGCAAGGCCTGGGCTGGGAGAAGCCATTGAAGATACTTTCTGCTACAAGGATGAGGCTACCCTGCTGGTTCTAATCCCTAAGGGAGAGAGGTGAGCAAGGGAATTCTAGTTATTAAGGAATTAGTTTGAACTAGAGCCAAAACAAAAAAGTCACAACTGGTTTTTTGCCGAACCATGACAGCTTTCATCCATCTTTCTCTTAGACTAATTTGGGAATCCCAGCACCTACTCAAGAATGTCCCGTGCTACGACTGAGATGGTGGTGTGGGGTCAGACCCGGCCAAACCATCAGCTGCTGATCCCTTAGAAACACACTGGAAGAAAAGGTCGAAACAAACACGGATGCACAGATTCTGTTTCTGTATGGTACACATCGAAGTCCTACGGAAATTAAGAACATAGCTAGTAAGAGTCTACAGAAGAGATCAGAAACCACATGCATCTCGTAAAATGATACCTTAACATTGTGGAAATGACGCTGATGTAACGGCCATCTGACCACACACATATGCGCTCAGGTTCACACACAGTACCACAGTCTGTGTGTCCGTGTCCGTGTGTGTGTGTGTCCGTGTGTGTGTGTGTGTGTGTGTGTGTGTGTGTGTGTGTGTGTGTGTGTGTGTGTGGTGGGGCGGGGGTGGGGGGAGTCAGGAGGAGAGTCAAAATCATGCAACAAACCCATTCCACTGAAGACTGAGGCTGGCAGAGAGAGGTTTGATCATCTGTCCAGATGTGGTTATTTTGTTTGTTTGTTTAGTTTTGTCTTGTTTTCTGAGACAGGGTTTCTCTGTGTAGCCCTGGCTGCCCTGGAAACTCACTATATAGACCAGGCTGGCTTCTAAATTGGAGATCCACCTATCTCTGCTTCCCAAATGCTGGGATTAAAGGTGTGCACCACCACTGCCCAGCTTCTGTCCAGAAGTCCACAGCTAGGATTACAACATGAGGACGCCCTGTGAACTCACAGTGTGAGATGCTGTTAACTTCAGTGGTGTTTCATACTGGCAGCTTTGATGTCATACAAAAATAGGTATAAATGAGCTCTTTCTTTTTTTTTTTTTTTTTAAAGATTTATTTATTATGTATACAGTGTTCTGCCTGCATGTATGCCTGTAGGCCAGAAGAGGGCATCAGACCTCATTACAGATGGTTGTGAGCCACCATGTGGTTGCTGGGAATTGAACTCAGGACCTCTGGAAGAGCAGTCAGTGTTCTTAACCTCTGAGCCATCTCTCCAGCCCAAATGAGCTCTTTCAAAGCAGCGTTCACACAAAAGATAATGGAGCTCATGGGTAATTCAAATAAAGTACCATGGAATCTTAAAACACAGAACTCAGGCATGCTGATTTCCAGGCTGTGTGGATGCTGCATCCTACATAAATTAAACAATTCATATTCTGACTCCCTTCCTCTCTCCCATAGGATGTTAGTCATATATATGTTCAGTTGTCTGAAATTATCTTGAGCAAGCAATCATTAAACACCACAGGAATGGTCAGCTTACCCACCCTGTGAAATCCTCTCAGGGACTGGACAGGCAGGCACCAAGCCTGTTCATCTTGATTGCCCCTGGAAACTCTAGGTTAAGGATGAGGGAGATTAAGTCAGTAACTGCTTATTTAAAATATTTTAAAGGAAATAACAAAATAATTGAGAATGCTGGCCATGGTAGCATATGCATGTCACCCTGTATTGAGGCTGAGGAAGGAGGATCCCAAATTTAGGGTCAGTATAGGCTACTGGCAACTCTCCCCTCAAACAGGAACAAGCAGAAGCTCAGAATATTTGCCAAATTAAGAAGATTTCAAACACCATTCTTACTAATCCTGATGTAGAAATCTGAAGAATATGATAGCAGAGAGATTACTCCAGATGGGTGTTATATGAATCCACAAAATATCTGACATTAAAGACAGAAAATACCTAACTGACTTCAAGCCCAGGGCTTCTATGCATGCATTACTTCTGGGGTGTTTCAATCCTATCATAAACAAGATACAGGAAGGAAAATGTCCACCAAAGAAGTGTGCTCAGTAACTTTATTCTTGTGGGGCACTAGTGTATATTTCTTTACTACTGAGCTATTTTAATTTTATTGAGTATATAGTTTGGTTGCACACAGATACATATATATTTTAACATGTTTTCAGTCATACACTAGGGATTCAGTAGCATCCTTTGTAAACCTAAGATGTGCATATACAGCAGAGATGAATTTCTGACTGGGGCTCTAACTTTGGCCACCAATTAGAAAGTATCACGGGCACTGCCCTGCTCACCGATACATTTGCTTTACTCTAGATGGGGCCTAACAATGCCAACATTTTCAAATTAGCAGATTTCATATCAAGATTTAGATCTTAACTTCTCATGACAAATGAGAAGTTCCAGGAACTCTGGGATGCACCTTTTCAGAGAAAACTGGCAGGCCCTGAGCTATTTTTGCTTCCTTTGTGATGGCCCCTATGTGGTTACAGGAGCCATACCGTGCTAGTAACTCTGTGTATACACATGGAGTGGCTGGAGGTCACAAATGGTTCCTTCCTAGGAGAAGACATGCCAGAAGGAGCCATCTCCTCTGATGATGGCTAACTACTTGGCTTTAACAGGAAAACACTTTATGTGGTCTATAGAACTAGCCATACTAGACACAAACACTTTGAGCTGCTTTTTCAAGGACCTGGCTTTCCTCTACCCACCCAAACAATTTTCCTCAATATAACACCATGGGAATCTACAGCCCACTCTGCAGTGGAGAAGCAGCTCCTGAATATCACAGGGTACACTGCAGACCCTCGGCAGGCAGACCTGGCTGGGCTACTCCACCAAGTCTAATTGATAATTTATACAAGATATTCCGGCATGGAGGCTATGGCATAAAATATCTATTGACAAAGGGAATGGCCTACCACTTTAATATATTTATGCAAAACAACAAACTCTATTTATTGAGCCTTGTAGGAAATTTAAGTCCTTATTTGGGGGTTGTGATGGAAGGCCAGAAAATTCCATACACTCCTTGAAATTTTTATCTTAGAACTCATGGTTTATAAAGGTAGTTCCCTCATACCTCCAAAGTGAGGGTGGGGGGCAGGGGTACACATCTCTCCATCTATTGTCTGTCTTATAGGGAAAGTATCTGCTACATGCTGTAACTTTGGTCCACATAATACACAGAGGAAAACTAAACAATGAATGATAACATTTCACTACATATTTTAACCCTTGGGTCCTAGTATGAAACTTTGTAAAGCGTACTGAAAAGAACTACTCACCACTGTGGATATGGAAATGTGTGCTCTGAAAGCAAACCCTGATTCATGGTCATTCTGGCTGTCGGCAGGGCCACAAATTGGGATCCAAAGCCCTGCAGAGCCTCAACCACTTTCCAAGATGACATGGCCAGCATTAGCTACAGAGCCCTTCACAATCGACTGTGAGTGTAGCCACCAGATTCAGCCAGTAGATGGGGCACGTCCATATGGCAAGTGTCCTCACCGAACTGGCCTAGGGAGGAAGGCTGTAAGACCCTGCTTCCTCCTCCACAGGAGAACCAAACAGGAATGCAGGAATACAGCCCTTCTCTGAAAGAGGTGTTGGATCATTTCTGTGGCTTCTTTTTCATTCCTATTACGTGGCAAATAACAGGGGGCTGGGGTTAGTGTGGCAGGGGTGAGAAAGGCATCACTCATACTGCTTGAATGGGTCCATCACTCATTCAGTCAACTTAAGCTTGCTCTGAGCCTCTATGTACTGAGCATTAACCCCTGGAGGAGTGGCTGGATCTCCCGTGGGTCCCAAGGGGAAACAGGACATGTTCTGCAGGACACACACTGGCAATGGGCCCATTGGGGGTTACAAGCTGCAGGGTGGGGTGGCAGCTACATGCCACCCAAGTGACTAGAGAGGCTGGGGGCTGGTATCCTAACAAAGACAGGAGGTCAGGGAAGCCCTCGGTGCAGAAGCTAGGGTCCGCGGACTGCAGAGAAACACAGCTCGGGAGCAAGGGAAGAAGGACCCAGAAAGCCAGCACAGGAATGCCGGGCAGCAAGTTGGAGCATTCTCCACACTTGCAAGAACAATGGAAACAAAGTCAGGCCCCGTGGGGGTGGTGGAGGGACTGCTGGAGAAAGGAATGTAAGTGTTAGGGCCAAACACATTCGTCTGGCAGGGCACTGGGTGTCTCTGATTCCCATCTATTAACACACACCCCTAGGGAAGCCAAGGCAGATGAACACACACACACACACACACACACACACACACACACACACACACACACACACACCACTAATGAGGGCTTAATTTTCCAGGAGTTCTTTCAAATTTCTTATATATGGAAACTTCTTTTACATTGCAAAACAACCACAAAAGCTAGTACCAATACATTAATCTCCTTTTTGCACACGAGGAAACGAAAGCACAGAAAGTGACTTGCCCTTTTTCCCACAGCTTCCATGTGGTACAGCCCAGAAGAGGACCTCAGCAGTCTGTTTTCAATGCCATTCTCTTAACTTCTGCATATTCCGATGCATCATTTGATTTCCATATGACTTTTTATGTTTTTCTGTAAGGGTGTTAAAGTCTAGGATTTTGGGGAGGTCTGAGTATAGTTCTGGTGACAGTGGGTACCAATGCGATCTAAAAAGACAATCTATGACTTGGCAGTGAGTGTAAGAATAAACAGACCTTGCCGGGCAGTGGTGGCACATGCCTTTGATCCCAGAGGCAAGTGGATCTCTGTGAGTTCGAGGGTAGCCTGGTCTACAGAGTGAGATCCAGGACAGGCACCAAAACTACTCAGAGAAACCCTGTCTCGAAAAAATTTTAAAAAATAAATTAATTAAACACACACACACACACACACACACACACAGAGGAAGGAAGGAAGGAAGGAAGGAAGGAAGGAAGGAAGGAAGGAAGGAAGGAAGGAAGGAAGGAAGGAAGGAAGGAAGGAAGGAAGGAAGGAAGGAAGGAAGGAGAAGGAAAAGAAAGAATAAACAGACCTTAAGTGATCCCAACAGGGCAGCGCCTCTTGCTGGACACTATCTTCCTCTGGAGTTTGGGTTTTATACATGGACACCCGCAAGGACAGTCAATAAGGGTAATAGACTTATTTCGAACAGATACAGCATGTGACGGGACTCTCCCCTGCTCCAGAGGCTCCACAGCCTGTCTCCTTCCTCCTGTCAGCTCTACATACCTTCAAGGAAGGCAGGCTGAGGAGGCTCACAGAAACAGTGCTGCTGTGGTCTTGTAAGGAGCCAGAGAGTTGGGCGGGGGCGTCTCACACATGCACCCCAGGAACCCTGAGCTTGGTCGGAGTGAATCGCTGCTGCCTTTACTACCTGCTTCGCATCTTTCGGAGGATACAGTTGTTTTACACACACGGAGGTTAGGATTCCTGCCGCCAGTTCACCTGGCGCCTGCCACAGAGCAATCCAAACTCTGCCACAGGTAATACATCGCACGGGATTTAACCAAACTGACATGCATTGCGATCGTCCTCTGTGTCCAGGGGGAAGGGAGTCATCGGGAGAAATGTGTTACAGCAAGATGTTAAAACAACACGTCTTGGGCTGGGGACATGGCTCCGTTGGGATGAGTGTTTGCCAAAGATGCCTAGAGCCCCTGGTTGGATCCTCAGAACTTCCCGATGAGAGCAATGGGTGCACCTTTACAGTTCCGGCACTTGGGATATAGAGGCAGAAGAATCAGGCATTTGAAACCATCATGGGCTATATAGCCAGTTTCAGGCCAGCCAGGGCTGCAGAAGATAATGTCACAAAAAAAAAAAAAAAAAAAAAAAAAAAAAAAAAAAACCCAAACCACAAAGATCAGAACTTTTTCTAGGCCAAGGCACAGGTTTGCATGTTTGTTTCCACCTAAACAGAGTCCCCTTGACCTTCTCCATTGACTGCTGTTTGGGCAGAAGCCTCGGGGGACAGCCAAGGTCACCTGCCCATGGTGCTCCTCTTCTCTGGCCTTATTCCGCAACTCCCCGCACCCCCAAATAATAATAAGTCACAGCTTCGAGGCTCGCAAGCAGGTTCAGCGGACAAACACCGTTTGCTGCCAAGTCTGATGACTACCCTTCCCTGGTGACTCCCCAGAACACACATGGAAAAAGAAGAGAACCGATTCCCCTGAAAGCTGTTCTCTGATTTCCACATGCATGTCATGTCATGCTCATGCACACATGTACACGTGTACACACACACACACACACACACACACACACACACACACACACACACACACACAAACCAAAACATACATACATACACCCCAAATAAAATGTAATAAAAATATTTAAAAAGTAGAAGCTGTGGTTTCTTTTATGGAGTTCATACTTCCAGCATTTGTTCTTAATAAAAGATGAATTATCTTGACAGAGACCCAAAGCTCTCAGGGCCAGAATGAATATTTGAGATGAGCCTGCCAAGCTATGCAAACAGTTGTTGATTTTGTTGGAATCCCTTGTAAATTTCACTTTCTATTTGTTGGGTTTTTTCCATAGAGGCGAGGAGGCTCAAATAAACCCCCTTTACCATAACCAGTGGTAGAAAGGGACCTCTAGGATTATCTTCTAGGCAACATCCCCCTCGATTTCTAACTAGCGGGAAAACAACACCCATTGAGATTACTTAGCTGCGACTCCCTCTTGCCTTTCCCTTTATGAAAACGCAGTTTTTATCTCTCTTGGACCCTGGGTGGCTAGAGGATTTCACACCCATTGTTTCCTATCTCGTTGTACAGACAGGACAGTAAGGTAAGCATATTTATTTCTAACTGTCATAGCTCACAGCAAGGCTAGCTGGCTTAGCCATTCTATCTGGAGATGATGGTGCGGAGAGTATAAATCCTTGTAAATAACCAGGTGTCTGTGCACACTGAGCGTTTAGAAATACATTCAAGTTGACAATGCTTACACGGAGGTATCCTGCTTTAATCTCCCTGCAGTGGCAGGGAGGAGAAACAGACAAATTGGGCACTGTGTTTTATCCTTAGATGGAGTTTCCCTCTCCTTATGTAAATTCAAAATGTAGGAAAAACAGACCCCTAAAATCTAAACAGTATCAAAATATTTGTATCACTATCACATATAATTTTGAATGAAGCAGACCCTTTACCTCAAGGATAACTGATATAAATAGGTTCAGAAAGGGTGAATGTGTGTCCACAGTAGCACAGCTAGCGAGGGAGGAACCAAGCCAGAATGGAGGCCAGGTCCCTTGGGTACCGCTTCTCTAAGGCGTTGCTGCATGCCTGTCCAGCTAACTAATGGAAACAGCCACCAACCATCCCACCTGTCCCTCAGGGTCACCCGGAGCATCACTGGACTTTGGGCATAGTAGGGCTGCTCCAGAACCACCTGTGCAGGTAAAAGGGATACTTAATCATTAGGAAGCAGCCAGTAATCATTTCTAGCAACTCAGGCTCTCGACTATTTGGGGTATGTGATTATCCATTCTTGGAGATGATTCTGGAAGCTGCGAGGCTGGATGTTTTTCTGGGTCAGTAGCTCTTTCTGAATTTACTACCAGGCAGCACGAGTGTTTGTCTAGGAATTTGTTTCCCTAGCCTTTCACACAAAGGCAGAGAAAGAAGTGTGATTTGCTTCGTTCACAGACAGTTTCTACCCTTGGCAATGAAACCAACTCCCAAAATATAAATGACCCCAATGACAACACTTGAGTTTCCTTTCCTTACCTTAAATCTACTCGTTCCCTTCAAAAAGGAAAACTCCTGGAAATGCGTAGCCCAAGAGGATGCGTGCTAGTTAATACAAAAATTGCAGCAGCAGGCAAGGGTAGAGTTTGGGCTGGGGGTAGCCAGCAGTGGGAAAGGACAGAGAGGGGAAGACAGGGGTAGAAAGTTGGAAATGTTCATCTCCGTGGGCAATTCAATTCCTAGCTGCTCCTTGGAGACAAAGCAATTAGTGTGGATTGTCAAGGTGGTTTGTGTGAATTGGCTACCTGCCCATTATGAATTGGACTGGGATTAACAAGCTCGTTCCAGACACTCCACCAAACAGCAAATGGCCATAGGAAAGTGATTTGCAGCCACCAGCAATGGAGCTGGATTAAAGCCTCGGGGGTAAAACTTGATAACCTCCCAGCAGCCTTCAGGAAGTCTTAAGACTCCTTAAGATCTACCCACTGTCCCTAAGCATCATTTTCCCTTTCCTACCTCATGCTCTTGCTTTAGGAAAGAGCCCTCTTGCCCACTGGGAGGCTCAGGGCTATTCTGTAAGTAAGCATACGTACCACCCCACCCAACAACCCATGGCCAATTTTTATTAGCAACACCATAGCTTGCTGGCTCTGGTACTTGCAATTTTCGAAACCCCAGGGGAAAGACAGGAGCAATTAATTTGCAAGTTGCCTTCAACACACACACCCAGAACTGACCTACCTTTAAAAAAGAATAAACTTGGGAACTCCAGTATAGGGCCATCATCACTAGACTCTATGTCTCAATTTTAACTAGACTTTCCAGTGGTTCCAAGCACCAAGCCTTTCCATTCTAAGCTTAGAATCTGGAACTCGGGGACCAGCACTAGCCAAGAAGAGCATACTCTCTCAAGAATGAACATCTTCAAAAAAGAGCCCCAGTGGACCTCCCCAGCAGCCATCTGCGGTATCTTGGTCTATATGGTTAATTGTTGTCTTCTTCCCTTTACCCTAGGGTGAGACTGGGCACCTCCATCAGCCTGTGACCTATGTTTTTGCCACCAGTAACTATCCCTGCCCCAGGACATGACATTTCATGTGGAGCTAGGAATCCTTTGAATCAATATTGCTGTTTATCTGGCAAAATTCTTTTTCTTCAATGTTGCTTCTCTGCATCAGAACTAGGTAGAAACTAAACCTGTTTCCACGCATCCTTACTACCATAGAAAATATTACATGAATACATGTTTCAGAATGAATGTTGAAGTTTGGTCCAAATCCCAGCCTGTTACCTCTGTCAGACCACAAGTCTCCCAACCTCCTGTAGAGGCCACTTTCTGGATTCTTCTTGCCTCCCTGCCCTGGGGCCTTTAGGACCTCCCCAGAGCCAGGTGGCTGCCAACAGCCTCATTTTTCATAACCAAATCTGTGTTCCCTGCTGTGTGTGTTCTGTCTGGAGGGCTGGACTTTGCACCAGCACCCATGGGCCCACATCATTTCCCTGAGTCACTGCAGTGGACAAAACTCGCCTCCAGACCCAGAACTTCCCTCCCAGTTGCTCTGTGGACCTGGAGTCACCTGCCGAGATCAGTTTCCATGCCCCAAAGCTAAGGGAATTAATGAAAGGATGCCAACTTGCAAATCACTGGAAAAGAAACTCCCATAGACAATGACACTCGATTTTGCCATAAACAGCAGCTTGTTTCTTCTTCCCATAGGATTAGAAACTCAACCTGCAGGCCCAGATGTGGGTTGAGTCAGCTACGGGACTCGGAGAAGTTCAAGTTGATGAGAACAAGATGCTTGGCAATGTCCTGGGCTCAAATGCAGAACACAGTCAACTACCAGAAACTTTGAAATCACCCCCCAAACATCTGTCTTCTCATCGTAAATCATGGCTGAAAATTCAAATGAAGCAAATTTGGTAAGCGTCCCTTTCTTCTGGCTGTACTGCCTCTCAATGAAGAATGTTGTAGCAGAAATGGAGCCCATTTTCAATGTAACACTGCATTTTACAGTATCCCATCTTAATATCAAACATAAAAACCACTGGCATATGAATTCCTGACTTAAAAATAATCCCATTTGATTATGCTACATTTTAGTGGTTTCTATCTGAAACAAGAAACTAGGGTTTAAATACTATAGTCATAAGTGTTCATTTTTTGGTCATATTAATAGAAATGTCTATCATCCATATCTATCTATCTATCTATCTATCTATCTATCCATCCATCCATCCATCCCATCTTCTATCCTGGAAGTAAGCTTTGGCTATTAACTCATACTTTCAGAATGTAGGTAAAACCTACATCAAACACAATTGTCCTTTGGATAATCAATTACTTTTTAAGATTTAGGGGGGAAAAAACACCCTGTATTTTAACATGAACAATAAAGCAAGAGGTAATGTGAAGTGAGGTTACAATGTCTGTTAGCAAGAATGGCCCCAGGCTTTAGCACCCCTGATTTCAAAGGAAAATGCCCTTTCTATACTTTTAAGGCTTCGTTCATTACTCAACTACAATCAGATTTAGAAAACTTCAAAAGCACTTCATCTTGAAGATGACCGAATCCTTCCCAACTATTTCTACATTGGCTAATTTTTCTTCACATACATATGAGGCCAATGCTAAAATAATTCAATATCATAACATAATTTCAAAGGGGCTCCTAGAGCACACTGATGATTTCACAGTACTTAATGATGGAGGCACCTTTGCACCATATTTTTCTTACAAGGGACTCCAGAGCAGAAGCACAGTTCTGCTGGGTTCTGCAGGAATGTATTTACTGGGACACTGACACCAATGACAGGATCAAGTGACAGCCTCTTCCTTCAGAAAGCTCAGTCAGAGGCACACATCCCTCACCCAGCAAAGGGGCTTTTTGCATACATCTGTTTCAGCTCAGCCCCCCAGAGATGTCTAAAATCTAATTAAACAACTAATTTGCAAATATATTCTAATTTATTCCAGGCAGATTTTTATTGGATGTTAAAATTATCTGACAATGAACCACACGCAGTACACAAGAGCAGGAACTCACTGAAGGGCCACAGGTTACTCAGGTACAAGAGTGGCTCATTATACTCTGGTCCACATAGAATTTTGTATCCCGAAGAGAAAACAAGTTGGCATTTTCTCCATCATCATTAAGTCGCATATTGCTAAAAAATCTTTTAGAGAGCACAGAGGTGATGGAGCATGTCCAGGTGTGTTTCCTAATGTGTTACCATGGCATCTCCTTGAGGGCAGCAATAAGTATCACTGCTTGGAAGCAAAGAGTTGCAGGAAAGGATAAAAGAAAGGACCATACATTTTGTCTTGATCTGTTTTCCTGTGGTGGGAGAAGAGGAATTTAAGTTATGGGGAAAGTATAGTGTGCCATACTGGGAATTACAAACTGCTGTTCATTTGCATGCGGAACCTCTGCTCTACAACATGGCAGCCACAGCAGGTAACACTGTTTACTCAGACAATCAAGTTGTAATTTACTGAACGTGTGTATTTAAATTAAAAAAAAAAGAAAGACGTTCTCAATTGCTACATTGCAGCATTTTATCCAGCTCAGAGGCTTCATAGCTCTAGGTAAGAACTGAGACTAACACTATGAAATGCGATGGGACTCTCTTGTTTATTAGAATGAAGAGAATCACCATGCACACCATGACACCTAACTTAATGGATCACCGATCTTGATATTTTTATGTCAGCCTGGATAACCACTAACTATGATATCATAAAGAAAAAGTGGCTTTTGGGTGATTCTATTTTATTTAAAAAAAACTTTAATTGTATTATTTGTAAAATGGAAGAGAAAGACATGGTGATATTGTACTGTGATCGTAGTTTTTAATACTTACATTCTTCTACTACTACTAACTTCTAAGATTACCAAGCATACAAAGATAAAATTCTGAATCAGAGAAAACAGCTAACAGGAAATGTATGTCCAGTTCGGGGCTCAGAAAAACCAAATGGAATTCTACATATTCAAGGATTAGAAAGAAATTAAAAGTTAGTTGGTTAGTTAGCACTCAGGATAGAATTCAGGGTCTTGAACACCTTAGTCAAGTACTCTACAACCCAGCAATACCTCCAAGCTTTGGTTTTCTAGATGGTCTTTCTCTGTAGCCCAGACTGGCTTTCAACACTTGATAGTCTTGCTTCTGCCTCCTAAGTGTTGGGCTGTCCCTTCAAACCCAGCAACTTACAGTACTAGAGTTGGCTATGGTATGACTATGTCCTCACAAATTTCCCATGCATGAGAATTCTATCCCCGATGACACTGTGAGGTGAAGTCTTTGGGAGATGACTAGGACAAGAGGGCAGAGCAGTCATGAATGGGGAGCATGTATTTGCCTGGCCTTTCTTCTCAAGCAAGTAGTAGACAAGGGCAACAGTAGCTGCTGAAAGCGGTGGAACCTAGCAGTGCTTCCAACCTTCCAGGCAGCCTACAGGGCAACCAGCTACAGCAAGGACAGATGCTCCTGGCTAACTGAATCTGTCCTGAGAACATAAAGAACAGAAGTGAATTCAAGCAGGAAATATTCGAAGTACCTATTGGTGCCAAGAAACTCCACGAGATGCCCACCATGCAGAGATGAGTAATATTCAAGCCTTGGCCTAGAGGCGCAAAGAGTTTAATCATCTAACCATTGATCAAACAGCCACAATAAAGGGTGATAAATAGGATGCGCTGAAAGTGTACTCAGAGAGCATCAGGGTGCGCCGAGATAGAGAAGCATCTAATTCGTGAGGGGTGTATCCAGGGGAAATGACACTTGAAATGAATTTTAAAGAATGATAGGATTCAGAGGCAGGGAAGGAGGGGCACATGCATGGAAGGAGAGATTGCAATGGAGCACAGGAAAATTGAGGACTCTGTATCACAAATACCAAGCAGCACAGAACTGTTTATTGCAGAAACATTCAAATATATTTTAGAGCAGATTTCCTTTCAGACCGGAGACTCATGGAAAGGTACTTTTTTAAAAATATGCCAACCTTTCATTCTTTGTTGATAAGTAGGGTTTAGTAATTTGGTGTTTTTTTTTTTTTAAAGATTTATTTTTATTTTATGTGTAGGAGTGTTGAGTGCCTAGTGCCTGAGACCAGAAGAGGACGCTGACATCAGAGCACTGATCTTAAGCTACCTTTGGTTGTAAACTGCTGTATGGGTGCTGGGAATGGAATTATGGTTCAAATGCTCTTGACTATCAAGTACTTTTCCATCCCCAATTTGCTATTTCTTAAAAACAGACTTTTCCCCCTGACAACGAAAGTCATGATATAGGAAGCTAGGCACAGTGGCTCTGGGCTGTAATTCTGTAATCCCAGCATTAAGGAAGTAGGCAGATCGGGAGTCCAAGGCGAACTTTACCTACATACTAAATTCAAGGTCAGCCTGGGCTATATAGAGAATGGCCGGCTGAACACTATCCCCCACCCCACCCCAACAACAACAAAAAATGTAAATAGCAATAATAATAGTACGAGATATAGGGCATGATGTAGCATCTCATTTTAAAATACCTTGGGCTTTCTCTCAGTCTTTTTCCTAACAAGATACAAAGCTAACAGTAAACTATAAAAAGGCTGATGCAAAATTAATCAGTTCTTTTTTTTTTCTGTTTGCCATTCATTCTTCATTCCACAAACACTTGCTGGGCAATGTTAAAGGCATCCTTCTCAGGTATTAAAACTAGAACACTACGAAGTAACAACCAAACTTATAAACAGATGTCATAAGCACTCCTAGACATTTGATCTCCCTGACTGTGGGAAAGGGGATGACAATAAAACAAGAAGACTATATGGCCAGCTGGAGCCGATGTTTCTAAAAATAGTTCCTGGTTGGGACACGGAACTAACCATGACACGGTCGATGTCACAGAGACGTGGGTATTCCAGCCCTACAGGCCTAGTATCTTGGAGACCTTAGATCTTAATTGCAGCTTTTATTATTGTTGCATTGTTTTTGCTCAAGCTTTCCCTCCGTGGGCTCACCTCTGTCCCACATGACGTCAATAGACAGAGGCCAGTGTTGCTGGATTTGCTAGGGTTTTGCTGGCCTCCCCAGGGAAGGTCACAGGGTGAATGAGGAACCAGATGTAGGGAGGGCCATAGAGTTGGAGGCACCACCCAGGAAAAGCCCCAGAGAGGGGAGGGGAGGGGAGGGGAGGGGAGGGGAGGGGAGGGGAGGGGAGGGGAGGGGAGGGGAGGGGAGGGGAGGGGAGGGGAGGGGAGGGGAGGGGAGGGGAGGGGAGGGAAGGGAAGGGAAGGGAAGGGAAGGGAAGGGAAGGGAAGGGAAGGGAAGGGAAGGGAAGGGAAGGGAAGGGAGCAATGGTCATGAGCCCTGGGGGCACTGGTGGGTGTGACCCATAAACTGACACTTGTTTCCCCTAAAACACAACTAGGGTAGAGCGGACATAGGAAAAAAAATGGTTCCCAAATCCAAATGCAAACATTTGCACAGGAGTTTGGGCTTGAAGAAGAAAGCTGTTCCCACGGGACCTGTGTTTAACCTTTTCATTTTAAAGAGATCAGAAACCCTCTCTGTGCTGAAATTTCTCATTGGGAAATTTTATAGCAAAGTTTCTTTTTTTTCTTTTCCTTCAAAATTTTATTATTTATTTATTCTTAATTTTTACGTTCCTTGGTGTCCTGCCTGCATGTATGTCTGTGTGAGGGTGTCAGAAGCCCTGGAACTGACATTACAGGCAGGTGTGAGCTGCCATGTGGGTGCTGGGGATTGAGCCCGGGTCAGCTTTTAACAGCTGAGCTGCCTCTCCAGCCTCTCCAGCAAAGTTTCTTAAAACTAGCCTAGTGGTAACAATGCAGAAGTGAGTGAATGAATGGGTGGTTTTTGTGGGATTACACCAAGGGCAAGGTTCCGGCCACAGATTATAACAATGTTGGTTTCCTACAGAATCCAGTACATTTATCAGGATACAGAAGTCCAGGAAAAAATCTCAATCTTCGGGAAAGTAGAACACGATTAACCTCTTTCTGGAAAACTGTTTCAACCCCACCTCCCACAGCAATTTCTGACACTCTGGTTGCAACACATTAAGTCTACTTGGTGACTGAGCCTGTGGAACAAAGAACTTAGTGAGAGAAATATCAAATTACCCAAAGTCAGATTTTCTATTAGAAATCTAGACACTTGGTGACTAGTAAAGAATGTAATTATTCTAGCATTCATGGAGAATTTGCTCTAGCCTCTCACTAAATATACAAATGGTTTTCTAGGAAATAAGCATGCAAGTACAAAGATGGCAAGGTACTTGTGATGTAAAGTTCCTAAAACACTAAGCTGAGGACAATCACGGCGGGGTTTGGAAGCAAAGACAATGTTCACCGAATTTTAATGACTTCAGTGCATAACTTGAGAACTATGAGTATGGCAGTGTGACGCAAGTGGTATGCTAGTCAGTTTAGGCTAACTTAAGCTGTAGAAACAAATGAGCCAGTATCTTACAGCCAAAGAACTTACATAGTAGGCTACAATCCTCATGCTTCCTATGGGACCCAGGTAACATAGTACCTTGGTCTAGGACATAACTGAGTTCACAGCAGTGGGAAACAAGTACAATGGAGCTCCATGCTTCGGCACACTTTCCTGCTCATTGGGGCAAGTTGGCTTTATCTCACAAAGCATACATCAGCCAGAGCAGGAAAACAGCCAGAAGCCAACAGAGTAAGAACATATTCTGTCCTGGGACAGGGGTGGGAAATTATAAACACTGGAGGATGGATAACTTGTAGCATTTTTCCAAGATTAGACAGCTGCTAAAAGAAGGCACAGGAAGTATTTCCAACCCTGTCATTTCTCTAGATGTGTGATCACTATTAAATTGTGACCAAATCTTCTGAAGAGAAATAACTCCCTTTCATGTTGTCATTCCTCACCAGAAGTATATGGATGGAGAATGAAACAAAAACAGAGAAAGTCCAGGAGACTAATTTTTCCTTCGTGGTTAGATGTCCAAGGGTTTCTTCCGACCCTCAATCACTCTTTTCCACGAGTAAGAGAGCTCAAGAGGCTGATAGTGAAAGAATCTTGGGCTGGAACTAGTAAATTCTTCCTGAGGTCTACAGATACTTGGTGTTGGTTAGTGGAAGGAAGGAGATCTGGGGAACAGAACGTGCTGGGAGCTTTGCTATGCAGCAATTAAGCAGAATTAGACCACTACAGAGACAGACCTCCGCAGTTCTGAAGGGCATCTGAGGGCTCTGTTTCTTAGCAACATGTGGGAAATACCAGCTCAGCCCAAACCCCCCTGTGGCAATTACTGATGCTGATTTCACTTACTGTAAAGTGAAGCCAGGATGAGTGGCACCATAAGGAAAACTAGTTGACAGAAGATTGTCTCTTTAAAAAAAAAAGAAGAAGAAGAAGGTGAAAGCCAGACATGGTGGTGGATACCCGTAATCTTAACAATAGGAGTTAGAGGCCATAGAATGAGGAATTCAAGGTCAGTCTCGGCTACACAGTAAGTCTGGGGCCAGCTTCGGCCTTCTGAACCCCCCCTTTATTATATTTATTTATTTTTGTGTGTGTTTTGGGGGTGCACATACGTGTGTGGGGGTGTGTGTGGGTGTGTTAGAGGACAAAGGACAACCTGAGTGAGCTGGTTCTCTCCTACCATGTGGATGCTATGGATAGAACTCTGGTCATTGGGCTTGGTAACATTCACTAAGCCATTCTCCACAGACTCCCTAAAACAGTTCTCTCTCCTGTGCCTTCGTCCCCCGCCCCCATCCTTCCCTTCTCCTCTTCTTCCTCCACTTCCGGGAAGTGAGAATGAGCAGGGCCAATGGCACTGTGCAATGTTTATGGGTTTTTCCCAAACATGGAAGAGCCTAGTGTAGTGGTACATACCTATAATCCCAGATACTCAAGAGACTGAGGCAGCAGGGGCAGATCAATGGCGCCCAGGAGTGGAAGACTATTGGGTCAGCTTGGGCAATAGACTGAAACCCTGTCTCGAGGAAAATGGGAAGACAATGAGGAGAAGGAGGGACACGGAGGGACATAGAAGGGCACAGAGGGAAAAAGAAGGGAAGGGAAGGAGACCCAACAGACAACTAGAAATGATCTAGTTTGGTTTCTAGTCACTCCTACAGAACGACAGTCCTCAAAAAGACCAGAATTGATATTCTCTTATGTCTACGAAAACAGCTACCTACCTGCTTAGGATTCAAAATCCATAAGCCCTAATAGATGTCCATCAGACAATTCTTTCAAGTTTTCTACATAGTTGGAAACTCATATTAATTTACAAATAAAATGTTAGGAGAACATTGTAGGTGCAGAATTGGTTTCTGAGGTGGTGATATTTAACACACAATCAGGAAATGAATCCCCTCACCATGCAGGAATTTCTAATAACCACTATAACCCACAACAAGCAACACTGTACTTCCAAGTGTGGCTGTATGGAGGCATTCAGCCATTCACCTAAAGAGCCTTTTAAGTCACAACCTGTACCTAGAGCTGTGCCTACCACATCAGGTTCATTTGCCCCAAATCAACATGCCAAGCTATCAAAGCAATGAATGGCCACCAAAGGCAGATCTGTGACTAATATGCTGAACTGACAGAATTCATGAATAAGTTGTTCCTTTAAATTATTGATGGAGCTTGTAGGTGAAGGGACAGAGTGTTCTAGTTAGTGACAGGTTTTCATATTGCCTTCATGGCTTTAAAGGAATGGTCAATTCATCAGAAGCTAAAGCTACTTGAGCTTTCTTATGAATGGTGAAAATCTAGAAAATGCAACCCACAATTAGTAAACAATGAATCAGTTGCCAAGTTTCAAAATATAACAGAATATGCATTTTTTATGCTTTTGATGAAACTAACTTTCTGTTGATTTTACTAAGATCTTAACTTTTTTAGGACTCCATGCGGTGCGTGAGTGTTTGTATGCAGATATGGAAGAACATCTGTGTTTGTGTGTATGCATGCATGTGAGCCCAGAAGTCAACTTTGGGTGACAGGACTCGGGAGCCCATCTACCTCATTTTTCAACTTTGGACTTGAAACTCACCAAATGAGCCAGGCTTGCTACCCAGCAAGCCCCGGAGATCTGTCTGTCTTTACGTTGGCTCTGGTATTGCAGGAGTGAATATCACTACAGCCAGTTTTATTATATGGGGTTCTGCAGATCAAACTCAGGCCTTCCTGCTCGCAAGGCCAGCACTCCACTAGTGAGCTATCTTCCCAGACCCCTTTGAGGATTCTTTTATTCCAGGAACCTAAGCTTTCAACAGCACGGAATGATTCTTGCTTCGAATGAGGTGTCATGTGTGGGAGCACGTATTCTCATAATAAACATAACTACCTGGTGAAAATTCAGGGTAGATGATGAGGATGGCCACTCAGCCAGAGCAGGCTGTGATCTGATGCAGAGGTGGCAACCTATGGTCCATGTGTTACCTGCTTTTATAAATCAACGTTCCCTGGAATTCAGCAACCTTCGCTTTATTGCTATTCCGCTTTTGTGCAAACCCCAGCTGAGTGCAATAGCTGCAGTAGGTACAGTAAAACCTACAGGGTGAAAAACGTTATCTGGCACTTGAAAGAAAACGCCTGTGACTCAGGATCCAGTTCACTGCTCTATCTACCAGTCTGGAGCATTGCCTGGTTCTTACTGTGGCTCCCTATGAAGTGGGCGAATGAATGAATTCATGAATGACTCTTGGTTTTGAAAGCAGGGCCGGCTGGTATTTACCACTCACTTAAAAGCTATTACCTCACAGCCTTGCAGAAATGATCATGGGTGTTGATTTTGTCATACTGACACAGAAGTTAGGCAACTTAAGCCTCAGAGTTCAAAACATCCCTGCGGTTTCAGAACTGAAGGCAGTTGTAAAACAATGATTGGTAGCGATCACCAACAACCAACCCACATTGCTACAAAGACTCTACTAGGGAACTTGAAACACACCCAAGCCTGCCAGTCTCTAAAAGCCCAGGTCACTGTTTATCTTGAAACAGAAAAAGAAAATGTCAGTTGGCCAATATGTCTTCCGCCATTCAAAAGCTGGCAGTGATTTCGTGGTTGAGGCTACTCTGAAAAGCTGAACGGAAACACCAAAACCCACACCCACAGCTCCTCCCAAATTGTACACAGCAAAAACATGCATGTTCTCCTCCCACAGATCTCAGGACAACAGAAGTTAAGTGTTCACAAACCTTATTCCGATGAAAAACACTACTAAAAAGCCAAGCAGTGATAAGCCTTGTGAAAATATCATGTAACAGTATGTTCAAGGTTGATGGCTTAGTAAGAAAATGGTAATCAGAGAAATCTCAGTGAGATAAATTTGCTGTTGTTTAGTTTAGTTTAAAAGGCAAGTAGGTAGGTAGGCTGACTGGGTACCAGGGGGAGAATAGGGACCAATCCTGACAATGAACCTGAGATGTGCTCCAAGAAGTCAATTAATTTTCTCCAAACAGGCCATTCAATCAGTCCATTAGTGCCAATCATGGGTATAGGTTCTCTATGTCTAACACATCTGATGCATTACATTTTGGGCAGACAGTTTGCTGCCTAAGAACAAAGGAAGGCCTACGCCCGTAGAATGCCAAGGATAAAGAAAAGCACAAAAGAGCAGAATTAAGACAGAGAACCATAGGATATTGGTATTAGCTAGTTTTATGTCAACATGACCCAGACTGGAGTCATCTGGAAGATGGAAATTGCAACTGAGAAAGTGCCTCCACCAGACTTCCTTCTGGGCAAGCCTGTGATGCATTTTTTTTTTTTTTTTGGACTGGTGATTGATGAGGAAAGTTCTACCTCACTGTGCATTGTGCAAGCCCTGGGCCCTATATGTGGTCCTGGATGGTTTAAGAAAGCAGGGTAAGCAAGCAATGAGGAACCATGGGAGCAAGTAGCACTCCTCTATGGCCTCTGCATCAGCTCCTACCTCCAGGTGCACTCCCTGATTGAGTTCCTGCCCTGATGACCTTCAGAACTGGAGCATGTACTGAGACCTGTAAGCTGAACTAAACTCTATCCTCCCCAAATTGTTTATGGTTACCATGTTGTAGGATGGCAACAGAAACACTAAGACAATAGTCACTCTACACAGAAATGAGCTAATCTGCTTAACCTACTCAGAGGTAGTGTTCTCCTCTGTCACTAGTAAGCAAAGGTCCAGAAGGGGTGACGTGAAGTCTTCTAAATATTGGAAGCTTGTGAAGTAGTCCTAGGTATGCAGCATTAAGGGGGAGTGGGGCAGGGGAATCAACATCTAAGATCCATGTGTTCAGAACTGTCTCCGGGCCGATTTCTGCTTCCTCTGTGAACCTTCCTTCGACCTCTGTGTTGTCACTCCTAAGATTACAACCATTTCCAAGTGATTTCAGAAATCACTCTTCAGCAGACAGTGCTCAGCCATCTTCTCCTAAAGGCACAGCCAGAGAAAACAGCAGTAAAAACCCATCAGGTGATCACAGCGACATAACATTCATCCGTCATGCACACAGCTCGGACTAAACCCCAGACCCACTCAGGCTCTGTGCCAGAGATAATGTCTACTGATACTCATTTCTTGCTATTGGAGACCCTTCACTATTATCACAACCAGCAAATGGTAATCAGAGCAGTTGACCTGCTAGCAAAGGCCACGTGGAAAGAGTTTATGAAGATAGGGAGCCATGCAAGCAGCTGGGATGGGAAGAGTCTTTTCAGGGACCTCAGACCAGCTGGAGTGTAGGCTACTCCAACAGCATCAGCAGGTGAACTGCAGACTTGTATGTACACTGAAAAATCTGAATTATATGAAGTTTGCAGTTCATTTTTAAATGTAATGTAAAGTTTTAGTCCTTAAAGGCTACTATTACAAACTGTTTAGGATAATTAAGAAATGTAGGTTAGCAGTTAGTCATCTATAGCAATTAAACTTGTGTCATAATTAGGTATGTTTTAAAGGATAAACATATATTTTAGATAGATGGTCTTCAAAACACTTCATAGACCTTCAGAATATGGCATTTAAGTTGTTTTAATAACATAAGGCTTTTCATGACAGTGAGACACATCTGCTCTTGGCAGCACCAATTCACTTCAAAAAAGGATGATGGGCATTGAAGAACCTACACGTGGAGTTTGCTTTCAATGTGACAAAGCTAACCATTTGGGCAAGAAACTGCCCTTGTCTCGATTGCTGACAGTATGCTGTCCAAACTGGACAAACTTTGCCAAGACAAGGTAGAACAGTTCTTCAAAATTCCTGCTTCACAAAAAAGTCTGTCAGACATTCTAGGCGTGTAGGCTGAAGATGGATGCCTCAATGTTACAGAGGATCCTTGGGTGACTATCCAGGCAGCCAGCTGTTTCTGTCATTCCCATAGTTTTAAAAGTTGCTTGCTCTGCATTTCCTGTTTAATAAGGTAATAATAGATCCTTCTCAGATCTTTGATGGAGTTGAAGACGAGATAGTTATAGTTACAATTATAGTTACAACAATCCTTGTTATCAATTCAAAAAAGAAACTTACATAAGATATGTAAAATTTATAAGGTTGAGAAACATAAAAGCTTAAATTGTTTAATCTAAGAAAATGTTGTGAGGTCTAAAAAGATAGTTTTATGATGGTAATACAAGTTATGATAAAAAATAGTTTAGGTATAAAACTTTAAATTCATCAAGATTAAATCAATAATAGAGTATTTTCTATAAATATGAATATGCCAAATACGAATGGACTGGACTTTGTGAATATAATTCTTAGAGTTTTACTACATTAGAGTTAAAACTTTTCCTTTTTATTTAGACAAAAAAGGGAAAATGTTGTGGAATATTTGTAAACTGTGTTAAGATGTATTTGCTGTGATTGGTATAATAAAAAACTGAGCAGTCAATAGGTAGGCAGGAAGTATAGGTGGGATTTTCTGGGAGAGAAAGGAAGAGGAGGAGGAATCAAGGCCCACAGGAAAAGCCAGGAGATACAGAGAGGAAAGAGAACATGCAAGATGGAAGAGAGGTAATGTCATGTGATAGGACATAGATTAATAAAATTATGGGTTAATTTAACTTATAAGAGCTAGTTAGGAACAAGCCTAAGTTATAGGCTGAACTTAATTAATAAGAAGTCTCCTTATTGGGAGCTGGCTAGTGTGACAGAGAAAGACTCATTACAAAGTCATCATCTCTAGGGAAACTTCAAAGATTTCATAGCAGAAAGGTACAAACTGCTTCTACCTTCACACCTGGGAGCTTCTGTCCCTCTCAGCTGACTTATAAGAGGCATTTGGAGACGTGGAGAGGGTCAAAGCAAGGAAAACCCTCTTTCCCTGTATATCTTCAAAGAGTCTCGGGAGAGTCTGCTTATGCAAGTAAAGGTTAGTAAGTGACTCCAGTTGAAAAATGGACATAGCCCTGAAACAACACAATTCTGCAATGAAAATTCCTCAACTCTGCTTAAGCATGAAAAGAACAAAACTAAATATTATTATACCCCCCACCATTTCCATTCCCACCTCATTCTCTGGTATCAGCTGCTCCATACCAGACAGCCTGAAAACAAGAAGAATGTCTCATTCCTAATCACAGCCAAGGATAAATGGAATTGTGTGGGGGCTGGCAATGGCGGTGGGGGGCCCTGCCTCTGTGATATCAATGCTTAGTAAAGAATGGAATCACACAGAAGGCGAGGTTGCACAGTTGATACAGTCTGCATCTACTTGGAAGAGGGCAAAGGTATGCACTAAGGCTTTTCTTGAATGAAATCATCAGTGGTGCATGTGTGAAGTGGGCATTGAGTTCAATCCACCACCGATGAATAGCCACTGATTATTCAATACACAGAGTGGTGTAAACCAAACAATTTTGCTTTCTAGTTGTGTGCTAGTTGTATCATGTGTGTGCAACAGGATGCACATGTTTCTTAACAGCATGCTTGAAACACCCCCCCAAACCTAAAACAGTCATCCATTCATCTAGTGCATGAAATGAACTTCCTTGAGTCCCACTTACATTCCAATATTCACCCGCTGTGCAGTTTTATTAAACAAGCACTGAGGAGAGTGCTTTGTTGAGGAAGGAGGTGGGCACTGAACCCAGCTAGGCTGTGCGATTAATAAAAAAATAAAATAAAGAAGGAGCTTGCTGCTTCTCTCTGGCTCCGTAACAACACGGAGTAACAGCATGGCTCAATTTCCTTTGATTAGCACAAGGATTTAGATTTGCTTTTCAAAAAGTGCTAATCAGTTTAGCTTAAATGGATCAAAATGCAACACAAAAGTGGTTTCTCGGTTAATACAGGTCTGCTGATTTTTCCCCTGAGTGCTACATTAGAGACTTACCAAGAAAAAAATAAATAAATAAATAATAAAAAATAAAAGCATCTACATACAGTTGTTTGTTTGGAAAACATCCAGTTAGACAATGCAGAAGCCCACAGAATAGTTATCAAGGCACAGCCCAACCATCATTGATTCTTCAGAATAAGGAATAGGTGATATAATGACCCCCTTCTAATACACTTCAGTATAGCCAACATTATCTACCAAAGAACTCAGCAAATAAATCAACACTCATCTTTAATGCACTCCTACAAATGGCCAGGTATACATGCAAAAGCAAATATTTTAAGTAAATATTAAAAGATGGAGCTTGCCTAGAGATCCACATGCAAATTTAACAGCAACATTGAATTGTTATATTAACTCAATGTTTCTTAATATCTAAAGTCTGAAGTTGTTCTGGCAATATTGACATTAGTAGTAGCAAGGGAGGAGAAAGAAACCCTAAAGGAGATTTTTATTTCCCTTAAAATGAAAAGTAACAGAGAAAGAAGTAAGACCTAGAATTGTCAGTTCTGATGTATAGTGAAGAAGACATGCATGCCCCAGTGCCTCCTACAGGTCCATGTGGTCTACAGGTCCATGTGGTAGCGCATCAGGAGGAGAGGAATGTATGCACCCTGGCCCCGGGAACAGTGGAGGAATGCTTGCCAAACCTGCTTCTTGGGCCCATTGCACTTTCTTTGCTGCCTTGCCTCTATTTCTTCTGATACCACAAACGTGGGATATCCGAGTTTCTCTTTAGATTCTAAAGTTTAGAGGCTCCCCTATGACAAAATTTATTAATTTTCCTGTTGCCTCATATTTTGATTTGGGGGGCATAGATGGAGTCTTCCTGACTCCTGAATTCCTAGGAAAGCCAGAACTCCTGTGGTCTTCTGCACCAGACAATGACCCTTTGATCATTAACCAAGGGCGAAAGGAGGTAGAAAGGAAAAATAGAATGTGCTTAACAGTCTGAGTCCAGTGGACCTGATTTCAAAACCAGGGAAAAGGTTGAATAACTATGTAAAAGTTCAATTCAACGATATATCCCAGGATAGTTGAGATTTCTGTGCTCATGTGGTGGATCTGACCATATATCCCTCACAGCATTGTGATAAACCATGAGTGATATAGTGCATTTGTTAAATACCTGGAATGTGGTTTAGAAGACAAAAAAAAAAAAAAAAAAAAAAAAAAAAGGACATTATTTGGGCATCACAGGAATTAAACCTTCCTGAGTCCAGTATAGGATGAATTATGGGGAATGGTATTCACCAGGGCTCCAGTGTTTGCTTGTTTCTCTTCCCCTGTAGAGGTTCTAGTAGAAGTACTATACAATTGACCTGTCACTCAACTCCATTCCAAAAATGCTTGGTGGCTACTGACTAAGACCAATATCAAAATGAGTGTGGCTGTTCCACCCCTCAAAGAAAATGTAGCTAGGTCCTTGACCTAGTAAATATTGAGTCAGTGAGATTCCAAAAAGTGTGTCAATCCCATTTCAAACTGGCTGAGCGCGCGCACGCGCGCGCGCACACACACACACACACACACACACACACACACAAATTCCAAAGGCAAGTTCAACTTGTGAGATAGAAACCAGATATTGAACCAATCAGCAGCCACTGGTGGGCAAAACCTTGTAGGAAGGCCTAGCCCATGGCCATTTCTCTCAATCTAACCAAGCCAATTAATTATGTCCATTCCAGTTATCAATTTCAGAAGGCAGGCATCCTAGATGCTATGAAGTAGTGTGGAAATGGTCAAAATTAGTTAAAGGCTTCAATCTTCCTGGTTAGAAAACTCATATAATACAAGACAGAGGTTAAAAGCTTTAGACTAAAACATGAAAGAACAGGAACAGAATTTGAACATCAACTTTGTACTTACTATCAATGTGACTCTGTAAAATTACCTTGTCTGTCCATGCCTCAATCATGTATGCATAAAATAAGAACACAAGTCACAGGAAATATACGCCACTGGTAATGCAACCGTGCATAATAGTTCTACCAAGAACACCTTCTTTTCATGAAAAGGCACTATCTTTGTCTTTGTTCATAACGGATAACAAATGCCACTGATTTTATGCTCCAGGGCATGGAACCTAATTGCTGTAGGTCTCAGTTTTCTAAAACATCCACTGCTAATCCTGTAGGTAGGCTTGTCTGCTCATTCAGAATATTTATAAACTGATATTTCTTTATCCTGCCTCCACAAAGAAAGAATGTACTATGTTCAAGCTTTCAAAAAATAGCTTAAGACTTAATACCAAGCAAAGCATAGTTCTAGGAACACCTCCAATCACCTGCTTAGTCTTCCCATCCAAAGTTTCCCACTCTGCTTAGCTGATTTCACTTTTTGATCAAATACCCACAAGTTAGAATATGATTATAAAAATATCAGTTGACTCTATTTAACTCTAATGCAAATTTTTGGAATAAATATTTAAAGCAACATTAAAACATTAAAAGCAAAAAGTCAGAAAATCTATAGCACCAGGACAAACAACGAAAGTGTGCATAGATACCTGTTAAGTCATTTTCATGGAGGCTACCATTGTATGGTATATGGTCTTACATACAGCATACAGCTCTTAGCTAACAGCCCTTGTACCTTGGACACAAAGGATGCCAGAAGCCAGTATTTCTTTGTATTGTTGTCCTTACCTGAGTTCTCTGCTTATCTACACAGATTTGTGACAGGTGTGGGGGTGTTGATACAAGTTCTCATGCAGTGCAGGGTAGCCTCAAACTCCTCTGTAGCATAGGCTAGCTTCAAAAAACCCATCTTCCTGTCTGCCTCCCAAGTACTAGGACTACAGGTGTAGAGCACCATGCCCAACCAAACTCGACCTTCTTGCCAAGGCCTGAGAAAATTCTCCCTCTTCTCCTCTGCCTTCCTTGACTGCCCCTGGGCCCTGATATGACTGCTGCTGTCACCTGGCACTTCCTTCCCACTGCCTTAACTAGGAAGCAGGACAACCGGGGTACAAACCTCAGCCTACCCACACCTATGCTCCTAAACGGAGGTAAAGCCCACCTTTGATGATATTCATATGGTTGATCCAAACCTATATGTGTAGCTCCAGTGCTGGCTTACAGAAGAAGTTCCTGTAGTTCTAGCCGGAGTGGTAGAAGGTAAAAGTTCCAAGAACCATCTAGAAAGGGAAGGGTCCTTCTCTATTCTTTATCCATGGTATGAAATAGAATTGTGGTAGCTGGAGCTAGGGCAGTGATCTTTAATTTAAAAATGGAAGTCATATGTTTAATATGGTGGGGTAATAAAACAGAAGGAGCTGGGTCCCTGGGGTTCATGGAGTCTACTTCCCAGTCTTCAGATACCTCTATTCTGGCAAGTGAGAGAGGAAATCCTATTTTCCTTGAACGACAGTTTCTTTGAGATTTCTGACTCTCTCATCATCTTCATCACTACTGTAACTAATTCAACATATTTTTTGGTGTGTATGAGTGTGTGTGTGTGTGTGTGTGTGTGTGTGTGTGTGTGTGTGTGTGTGTGTCTCTGTAACTGTCCCAAATTTGACCTTTCTGTATTGCTTTATGTGGACTAGCCTCACATCCTCTTGACAATAGGTTGCCTCTCCTAATTGGAATCAGTTTTGCTAATCACGACTACAACCCACTCTACATGCAGTGCTGAGGAAGGCAGTATCTATTCAGGTCACCAGGGTTTATTCTAAACATTTTGATGGCATGTTAAATGCTCTCAAATACATGTAAAAGTCCTATCATTAAATTTAACCAGCCCGATGATGTGCTGAACGAGGCTATGAGAACGGCAGATAAATTGCTGTAATCTGCCATACTGTCACGTACCCTCCTCTTGAGCAGCTGTAATTGACTAATAGGATAATAAGGTGGCAGTTGACAAATCTCAAAGCCAGACTCCTTTGTTAGAAATGCCCTTGAGGAGAAAAGTGAAGAAGACAGAGAAGGTGTGATCAAAATCTGTATCTGATGCAACCAATGTAAACATGCGTTTCAAATGAACTCGAAAAGAAGTCACCCAGCGTCAGAAGTAGTGATGGGACTAAATTCCACTAGATTTATTTAGTATTTTACATTTCTGACATAGGTAATCTTCATTTCAGAAGAGCTTCCCCTCCTGGACTGCATCTAGGCTGGAGAGGACTCAAGCTGAAGTAGTATCCTGAGTGAGGCAGAAAAAAAAACTTTTTTGCATCAGTCTGACCAAAAGCCAAGGTGACCAATGACACTGTCTCTCGATGTGAGCCATTCATTCCCTGTGTATCTCTCAATCACCTCACACTCCTGAAGCCTTTTCTATGCCCACAGTCTGGAAAAGGAATGTACAGATTCCTGGTACTTTTTATAGACAACTTATTCCCTGCACAGGCCAATCCAGGTAAGATACTGCAATTGGCCCCATCTTTACTAAGCCTTTGAAATAAATTTTGCCCAAAGGAAGATCACACTTATTCCTAACTATAGAGGTCACCAGTAGGCATTGCCCTAGCGTCTGTCAACAAGGTCTGAAGTGCATACACCAAGCATACCATGAAAAATTAAGTATTTCATAGGGTATATTTGATGGGAGAATCATTACCAGGAAAACCACTTTAAATATCAGAAGAAAGCAACTTCTGATGCTTCAGGCTGGGCATCCCAAATCCTCATATCTAAAATACTTCAATGTCAGATTTTGGGGTGAGGGATACTCAAGTGGAAAAATCTATGCAAATATTCTAAATCACTTTTACTCCCAAGTATTTCCAATCAGGAGACACTCACTTGATTACTACTACTTAGAGAACACCTGTTGGCTGAGAGCATGGAGAGGAAGAGGAGTATTAGGAAATGGCATAAAACTTTAGGACCCTGAGGTCACAATAAAGAATGTGGCTATCAGTGGAGATGGGGGGCATCATTGATGATTCTGTGAAGAAGAGAGGAGATGATTTATGCAAGAATTCCTCTGCTGGCAGCCGAGTAATATAGAATTTGTGGGATGTGGAAACAGAGAAGGCAGAGAGGTTACTGCCATGGTCATTCAGGAAGTGACCACAGCTGGGTTAGGGGAGGTACCAACAGTGATGTTTAGCTGTCTAACTTCCGGACACATCTATAACGTCCAGCAACCAGACATGCAGACTAAGTGGATGTGGAAAAGAAACAACTTGGTTTCCCTGAGATGAGAAGGCTGTAGAAGAGAACATTTGGGTAGCTGCAGGGTGTGTGTGTGTGTGTGTGTGTGTGTGTGTGTGTGTGTGTGTGTGTGTGTGTGTAAAGAGATAAAGGAATCAACAGCTTCATTTTGGATGTTATTACAAAATACCACCACAATTTCCTACATCTAAAATTGTGTCCTCTGCCTCATTTCTGGACATTCTGGACACTTTGTAGGTATATTTATATGTCTATAACATCTGTGCATATACACATATGTGCACACACATATAAAACTGTACTTCTACATGAGTGCTGGAGTATACTGAAAGTGAGAGTGGGCTGATGGGTGGGTGAATGACATTCCCTTCTTCTATCTTTCTTTCAGAACCAAAAATAGCCCTGACTTACCATCATGCTGATTTCTAAGTGAACTTTCTAGTGAACAACCACCTACCAGCATATCAGCACAATGACGTAAAAAGGAAAAACATTAGCATTTTCCAATCCAGTCAACGGATGAAGCACAGAAAAGCCATTTGGACAGAAGCAAAGGTCTCCAAGAACAAGTCAGCCATGCTGTTAATATCCCAAAGCTAGAGAAATCTGTTCCATGCCAGGGCCATATTGGAAGTTTAGAGGGAGAATGGCATGGAAAAACAAAAGATCCCTGGGATCCACTGAGGATTGCTGGGCGAAAATGGAATTTGGGCTGTGAGGTGAGAAGTATTCAGGCTGACCTCTGCAGGATACAGCAGTAGCCATTTGAAGTGCTTGCACTCCAGCAGGATGCTAAGCTCCCCCATAGAGCTCCGCACATGAGCTCACCCCTAATCCCTGGTGCCTTCCATCTCTCTGGTCTGCTTGGAACAAGTCCTTCTTCCAAGCAGGGCACTACTTGCCACAGTTGCTGTACCTCTGGCTCAGAAAGCAACCCCTGACCAAATCCTCCCTTGAGTCAACTTCACCCGGGCTCCTGAAAGCCCTGGCTGTCCATCTTTGTCACATCTGTACTGTATGTACCACTTTAGCAAGAAACAGACTGAGTAAGTTTAGAAAGAACCTCTCTCTACTCCGGGGGGCTGGCCCAGTCTCCCCAAGGCAGGTCCAATAGCATCCACTTTGTAATCAGAACCCCTGATAGCTTCATGTTGAAAGAAGAAGAAAAAAAAATCAAACAGCAAACAACTTCATGCAAGAATGAAGGGAAGTCATTAAGACCCATCCAGGTCTGAGTGTTAGATGAAAATGTTACTGTCGTTAATTACCTTTCAATGATAATGCAAATGACAGAGAAAATAATGAGAATGTTTACCCAGAAAACTAATGGGGATTGGCATTTCAAAGATACCAGAATAACAGGTAACAAGCAGAGCTCTGATTCTTCCCTGCCTGCTGACCCACTTCATGGGTTTCAGGCTGGAAACCCTCATCACGTTCTCCTTTGCTCGAGTCAATGAAACAAGCCCCCTCTGCTTCCTGCCTAGCACCTCCACTCAACATCCAAAGCAACTTTCAGTAGTGACCACTGAGACCTGCAGGAACCTATACGAATACCCCAACACACAACTGTGGACATTGGTCCACTGTGGTCCACAGGACATGGCTTCTTGAGAGTCATAAATGGGCATGTGGGAAAAACAATGCTGTAAAATGTAAAGAGGGCTATGGACTTGCGTTGTATTGGGAACACCTTTGAGTATTGAGAATACGTTGGATTTTAGCTCTGCTTACAAAGAAAATACTATATTGCAGCATCACAGGGGATTAAATCTGAAAAAGCATACACATACACATCTATGCATGTACATATGTACACATATACATGTGTATACACACACACACACACACACACACACACACACACACAGTTTCAATTTAAGGAAAAGTGCCACTTAAAAAAATTCCCAATTTACCATGCAGTAAATCATCTCTTTACTACAAAGTCTTCCTGTTCATATGTGAATTTCTAGGCATCTTTTATAAATAGTCATATAAAACACTTTCTCTCCCTCTCTTTTCTCTCCCAGAGAGACAGACAGACAGACAGACAGACAGACAGACAGACAGACACACACACACACACACACACACACACACACACACACACACGAGATATGCATGTTCTCTCTCTTTCCTTTCCATTCTCCCTCCCTCCCTCCCTCCCTCCCTCCTCTCCTTGATACTAAAATTCAGAATCAGAAAAGAAATTTAAAATCAGCCAAAAAGAAAACAAGGAAACTCAGGATTTGAGCAGGAGTACATTTGGAGCAGGAGGAGCCAGCTGGTTAGCTGGCCTTTTAAAGGGTATCAGGGAACCAGGCGCAAGGCCATTAATCCTGCAGTTTTCGCTCCTTTGCCAACTCTCAGGGCTTACATTACTGAGCCATCATGGAGATTAAAAATGGGTCTCCATAAAGGTTTCTACTTCCCCAGGAACCCTCCTCTCTCTCCTCCCCACCTGCTGCCCCTTCACACAAGCAGCAGAGTCAAATCCAAAAGAAAAATATTAAAATCAAACTCGGCTTTAGGGATTTGGGGAGGTAGATGAGTGCAGGCTCTTATCTAGGCTTTAGCACAAGATTCCCTCTCTAAAGTCTCTTTAATGACATCCAGAGAAAGAGCAGGGACAAACACAATAGCTGCCTTCTAAACCCACTGCCCTTCAGGGAAGGGTGCATGCTCACAGGTTGCATCCCCACAGGGAAATGATGGCGCTCCATGCTCACCTCCCTGGGGGGCAACCTGCCTACATCAGACTTCTGGCCTTGTTTCCCATCACCCCAGTTCCTTCAGCATCCTCCGTGCTCCAAACGCACCCCCTGCCTGTCATTCTTTCCACAGAGATTCCCTGCTAGGCAAGTACATCATATTTGTCAACTGGAAAGAATGCGTGAGCGTGGCCACATTTCCACAAGGCCAAAGCAGCAGACAGTTTAAAGGGAATAATTGCAGATTTGTTCAGTCCATTTTAGCTAAACACAAGTATTTCCTCTGTCATCTATCTACAGCCTTGTCCAAATGCTGAGGGTTAAAGAAGAATATTAAACTACACCCAGCAGAACACAGAGAATACATATTGCCCTGCCCAAGGGAAGTGATTTCAAACATGGCTGGTGATCACCTAACCATACCCTAACCAGAGTCTCTGTCTGTTGTCCTTCCTCTTCGAACTCAGAGCAGGGCAAGGTGGCACACAAGCTCTAATCCCATCTACCCAGAAGCCTGAGGCAGGCTGGAGGCCAGTTGTGATTCATAGAAAGAATCCATGTTGGGGTGGGGGTGGTGAAAGAATATGGGTGCCTCTTGGAGAGATCCCAGGCACACTGTCCCAAATATTGTCCTATGAGTGTGTTTCGAAAACTCACCGTTTTGCCAGGCGGTGGTGGCACACGCCTTTTATCCCAGCACTCGGGAGGCAGAGGCAGGCAGATCTCTGAGTTGGTGGCCAGCCTGGGCTACAGCACTCCAGGACAGTAAGGACTATACAGAGAAACCCTATCTCAAAAACTCAGAGCGCACGGGAGGGAGGGGGGAAGGGGGGGGTCCTCCTCCTTTTTCTTGTTTCAATCTTGCAAACCGAGTGGCTAGGTAGGGTTGGGGACGGGTGTTCTCAGAAATCCTGCCCACTGAACAGAATTGTGGTTCCTTCCTTACCACGTCTGTCTGTCACTTTCAGATGCCACTATTACATAATTATACCTAGATGACAAAGAGAAGCCCAACTCCTCTCCCTGCTGTCTTTTTTCTGTTTTGTCAAATGTGTGAGACACAGGAAGTGGGCCACCAGACACTTCCTATGGTAGCCTGTGAAGCCACCTGAAAACCCCGACTGTCCTTGTCAAGCAGAGATGGACGTGAAGGGAAAATCCCCAGTACAAGACAAGGCAGTCAGGTTCCGAGTTACCTTACAGCAGTTGAATCTACGGCAGAGGGTTTTTACATTGTCCACTAACCCCAGTCTGCAGAAGAAAACGAAAGATGAATGAATGAACACAGCCTTCCCTCGCTGGGAAAGTGACACCAATCAGATCCGCAAAGAGCTAGGAAACCACCATTTGCCGGTTCTTGATTTGTTTTGATTCCAAACAACTGGCCCCCAAATGTTTTCTTGTTCTGCCCTCCAAATCTAAAACTGGAGGAAAATGAAGTGATTGATAATAAAGCTTTCACTGTTATCCTGGGGGTGGGGGGTGGCCCGCAAGAGCAATCTGAATAAAAGGCCATTTACTCTCCTGTTTCTGAATACATTTATTCCGTTTTGATAAGTACACATTTACACTGGAGAGAAGATGGTCTCTGGAACAGGCACATACTAGGATTAAATTTACATTCTCTGTCCAAACACAGGCACACACATTTTATACTGACAGAGCTAAGTGTTGGATTCACATTTGCAAACAAACGTAAGTTGTTTCAAAGAAAAAAAAATGTGCAACTTTCATCGCTTATAAAAATAGAAATTTCTATTACTTACTTTTGGTTTGAGAAAACCCAGGAGAGAAGTGACCTGTTTTGATGGCAAAGTGTTCCTGACATATCTCGCCATACTTAGTAGCCAGCCCAGGCTTGACCAATCCCAGGAAAGGAGAGAAGTTTGCGTGTATAAATAATTAGGCAAAATGAGCCTGCAGACGCTGTGAGATGAGCGCGATGACAAAGTCACAGTGACAGCTCGCTAACGTGTTCAGGGGACATCAGATGCTCCTACGAGTCACTTTGGAAAGATCAAGTGGGTTCCTACTGCGTGAAACATGAGCATTTGGAGGAAACCTGTGTTCAACTGCTACGCTCAACTCTGTGAATCCCGTGCAGAGAATGGAGGACGCTGGAGATTGTATCCCCCACGGCACTCCCAGTCTGTGTCTGGAAGAAGAGGTGAGATAAGTGAAACCCATGTGACACCAAGATACCAAAGCTTATCGGCTGTCAGAGTTTTTTAAAGGATGCCATCTTTGGAGGCGAGGAGTCAGGAAAGTATACATCTAAGGTTAAAAAAATGTTACTTTCTATGTGGCGATTTGAAGATGGAAAACTCCATGTCCGGACATACTTTTTGTTTGTTTAGAAGTGTTGACCTGAATCCAACCTGCAGTTAAATGAGCACACAGTGAGCAAAATGGACCCAGGTAGGCCTAATGGAAGGTTCTCACCAGATGGCTGCAGGAAGGGCCATGGCTTCAAAGAAGCAAGAATCCTAGTAGGGCAAGCCAAGGTGTTCATATTTTAATTGTACACTGTGCTCCATGGGGACAAGGAGGAGAAGGAAAGCCCTGACTGGAAGCCAAGAGATGGCTAGATATGACATGTGGCCTGAGCAAAAGTTTCAAGGTCCCCAGGCTGAGCAAGACAGGAGATGCTTCTCCTTGGAAGGCCTGTGATTTTTATTCATGCTATGTGCCTTTCACATAGATACCTCAAACAAGGAAGCTCTTCATATTGTTTTATAAAAGCAAGTTCAAACATTTTAGTTGTATTAGTACTGTCTGGAAGAAATCACCTGGGCATTGTTGCTCAAGAAATTCTTTCCAATTCATGACTAAGAATGGACAAAAACACAGCACCCCAAATTACCTCTTACATGAAGAAACAAAACATTCACTGTTAGAGGATGTTGGTGACCTCAAGATGAATTTTGGGGTTGAAATCTACTCTGCCTTTCAATCCCTCCCAACATTGACACATGGAGAAAATCAGCACAATTTGCCAACACACAGCTACCATGCTGAGTGAACTCAGGCCCTGGAGCAGCAGAGACCCAAAGTCCATCTCATCATCTGCTGTCTAACGAGGGCCCTGGTTTCACAAGCCTTGTGTGTATGCATTCCTGCCGGCAATTACTCTCGTAGTGGCCAACAGAACAAGAGTAAGAAAAGGCAGAAAGTAAAAGGAAAGTTGGTATCAACAAACCACTGACTACCTTTTGGTTGGTGGTCACTGTTTCTTAAGCATTTGACATTCTTTTCTTTAATTTTTTTTTTCTTTTCCTTTTCTCCACCAAATTACCAGCATACGGAGGGAAGGGTCAAGCTTAGGTCTAGCCAAACTCGAAAGGCCATTCTCCCATAAGCAGCATTCTCCAGCTCCTCCTGAGAAGTGCGTTTGTGTGAACCCAGTGCACAGACTCTGCCCTAGAGAAAGCAGCTAAGGCTGGTCAAATGTACAGGTGAAACTTGAATTCTGGGCTACAAGAAACACGCTCTACAGTACAAGAGCCAGCACTTACTGACCAAGGAGCTCCTTAGCCAGACCAGAGCGCTGATGCATAGAACACTTGGATGCTGTGTTGGTGTGATCACTCGCTCACCAACCCAGCTCTGTCATGCCGGGCAAACAAAGCAAAAGCTCCCAGGAAAACAAGAGAAAGACCCAGCCTAGCCTTCAGTCACCCTGTGCAAAGAGGACAGAAGACACCGAACAGGGCAGTGAGGATCTTGTTCGACCCCCATCCCCTTTCCTCTTTGCTATTGCCCAGGAGCAGCCCAGGCTCTTGATTTAGCACACTTATCCTTAAATAGAAGGTGTGCTGTTGTCGGTCAGGCTAAGAGACATTGCAAATGCACTCAACCATCTGGACACAAAGAATTTCTTTTTTTAGCCCCTTAGGTGGTTCTTGGTTTTTCCTGTCAACTTTCTAACTTTCAAAGGGGAGTTCATTTATTTATTTTTATTACACACCACACACACACACAAAAGAAAAAAAAAACCCTAGGATTTGTGTGTATTATCACCAAGCTAAACAGGCATCGCTGTCATAAATCATTCATTCATCCCATCTGTATTTATTAAGCTCTTAATATGCACGCAGCAGCGAGTTCGTTTAGATTTGTGCCCAGCAGCACAGAGGAGGCAAGGGACCATGTGAGGCTGTCCTTTGGGAACTCACCTACTTGAGAGTATTTATTTATTTATTTATTTCTATTTATTTATGTTCAGCTGTATTTGAGTACTCAAACCAAGGGGGCTTGGGGGGGGGGGGAGATAAGAAACTGTCAACAGAAAACTCCAGCACTATTTAAGATACTAAGGCAAGCAAAAGAGGAGACAGTGTAACTTGATTCTTTTGTTTGTTGCTCTGGTTTGTTTTTTTTTTTTTTTTTTTTTTGAGAAAAGGTCTCACTCTATATCCCAGGCTGGCCTGGAACTCAGAAGCCTGCCCCTGCTTCCCAAGTGCTGGGATTAAAGACATGTGCCACCATGTTTGGCTGACTTGATTTTAACAGCAATTTAACTCCATGGATTATAGATACATTTTCAGTATATCTTTCCCTGGTGAACCACAACTTCCCAGTGAATGAGTGATTGGAGGAAAGAAACTACTCTATTTTGAAACTCTGTGCTTATTATATTAATACGTTAGAACATTTTATATGTTTGCAATGTGTAAGATGACCACTGAGTTAGAACCAACTCAAAAAAATGTACATTTAATGACTTATCATTGATTCAACTAAACATGGATCAAAACAGCATTCCCGAGGACAGAAAGACAGTCTTAAAAACTATTTTTCATTTCCAATGACCTAAAGTTAAACCCCAGTTCCTCTATTTTGGGTCAGACTTTTGCTTGCCCAGAGATAGTCTTATACCAAGTTGACAGACAGGCTTTATCAAAATATCAAATTCTACCTAGGAATCCAAGAACAGGCTGGATCCCAGTGTGACAGTGTTTTCTGGGTTGTCAAAGGTGTAAAAAGAAACTGAAAATAACAATGTAGGTCCACATTCCAAAAAAATTCACACTGTAAATGCTATTCTAATGACAGATGTCGGAAACAGTCAATTTCTGAGACACGGTTGGTTCTCTTTGAGTTCATTTATACCAATTCCAAGAGTATGGAAAATAACATCTGCCACTCAAGGGCCAGTACCTGACCAGAAGTCCTTAAAAATCTGTTCATGAACTAGAAGACAGGGGAAGCTGAGTTGCGTGCCTCATGTTCCTCCAGGATCTTCTGCTCTCGCTAACACACTGGAGTAATTAAGTGGCAACAAAGAGCTCAGAAGGGGAACCCAAGACTTTTCAAGTACTAGATTCTGTCCTGTTTCCAGGACCGTCATTACCTGGAATCAGAGTTCTCCCAAAAGCAGAAGGAGAGCCAGTGTGGTGGCCCACGTCTTTAATTTCGGCACTTGGGAGGCAGAGGCAGGTGGATTTCTGTGAGTTCAAGGCCAGCCTAGTCTACATAGTGAGTTCCAGGACAGCCAAAGCTACATACAGAGACCCTGTTAAAAATCAAAACAAAACAAGCAAACGAATGAATGAATAAATAAAGGAAAGGGAAGGAAAAGAAAGAGCAGCTCCAGCAACATACTCGGTGCCTACGGTCTTGTTCAGTTTAGTTCTATTTTTAAGCAGGCAGGATCTCCTGCTCTCACTAACACACTGAAATTAAGGGGCCTGAGAAGAACAGCTTGGAAGGGGAACCCAAGCCTTTCCAAGTACTAGATTCGGGTCTATTTCCAGGACTGCAATTATCTGGAATCAGAGTCCTTCTTTTAAAAAAGAAAAGGAGGAAAAAAAACAACTCTGGCGACAAACCTGGTGCCTACGCTCTTCTTGTTCAATTTCATTTTATTTTTAAGCTGACAAACATGTAGCAGAGGACGGTGGTAAAAGCAGGTGGCTACGTTATATTTGAGGGAAAATGGATGAAGGTAAGAAAGTCACGTAAAGCTCTTTGACTTCCGTTTCACTGTGTGTGAAATGAGCACATCTGACAAGAAAACTAAAATAGGCACCGTTTCTAAACTATTACAGAGATCAGGCGAGTCTAAGTGCATGATACATAATACGTGCTACGAGGCACAGCTTGAAGTAGAACTAAATCACCCTCACATTCGCGCGGGGCAGCTCACCCCTGCTACCAAGTAACTTTAGGATGTCCTTGGGATCAAGTCCTGTACTCAGGAAGTGTAAGCAAACATTTTCAGACCAGACTAACCGAGGAAAGAGATAGGGGTAGGGAAAGAGGGGAAAATAGGAAAGAGGAGAGAATGAAAGGAAGAGAGGGATGAAAGAATGACTTTATAGTCACCCTTCGTTCACTCCAATGAGTGAAATGAAGTTGAACTGCACCATGAAGAACTTAAAAAACATGTGGTCAGACTCCAGAGCCCAGTCCCACCATCTTGCTATGGTGCTGGCACATGGCAAACAGCTTAATAAATTACTGAATAAAAGAAGGTGATTGGTAACCAGTTTCTCACCTCCTAAGGGAACTATAATCTAGAACACTGAAGCAAAAAGAAGACAACTGTGGGGTCATCATTTCCAAGCCTGGTGGCTGTCATTTATCTTATAATTACAATCAACCTCTCCCAATAGGCCAAGTGCCTCCCATTCTCTGGAAAAGAACAGACTTTTTAGAAGCTCCATTTGCTACACAAAAACAACTCCCTGGTGCCATCTTCTAGTGTGTCTTTCTTGACAGTTCCACATATCACGGCATATTTGTTTCCCTCAGAGATTGTAGCACACAGTAAGTATTTAACAAATATTTAATTTTAATCAATTTACTTTTTTCCATTGGTGTCTAGCCTAGAGTGACCTTGAACTCCTGTTCTTGCTACTACTACCTCCCCAGTGCCAGGATTATGGGTGTCTGGTGCCAGGCCTGGCTATTAACTTGCTTCTTGAAACTTGATTTAATTCTTGGAACACTTTCAGAAGCTGTCTAAATGACACTCTATGTTATCTCTCTGCTCAACTAGTTTCATGTCAGTGGAGTGAGTATACAAGGACTAGCAATGAAACAAGAAAAGAACAGGACTGTTATCCATGGCAGACATAAGTAATAGATTTCATATCCACTAAGTCAGGAGCACTCAGAATCCTTCTAATATTGAACACCAGGAAGCCATAACCAATCAATCTGACTTGCCACTAGTTTAAATCTATTCATCATTCCTGGGAATAAACACCCTCCAATATGACAGCTCTGTTAAGACCTCATGACCCCAGAGCATGTGTTTAGAAACTCTCCTAATATGTGCAGTGAAAAATTCCTTAGAGCATAAAATATTCATATTTTTTGTGTTAAACTTCATACACAACTGGTATGTGTCAAAACCAAATAATGATATAGACCCTGGGCATCTGAAAAATTTATGGGTGAAAAAGAGCTTACAAGGAAAACACTCATCTCATTAGGAAAGAACAGCATATGGCTTACATCTAGTTTCCAGGTAAACAATGGTGACACCAGCCATCTGAGACAGCAGAAGAGAGAAGAAGGTATGTCATACAGGTCTTCTCCACAAACCCCATCTTACATAGCTTTACTAATTCAAAATATGTAGACTCACAATTCCATACATAAAAGGTAAACAAAAAGAGAAGGGAGCTTGTATGTACACATCCATCTCTTTCACCCCAGATACAAAGACAGTCGAGATCAGGACTGACCACATACGTCAATCTGGAAACAGACCTAGTTCTCTGTAGAAGAGGCAGCATTTTCCAAGAATTCCTTCTTCCTCCTCTCCTTGCCCCAAGCTAATTTCAGACCTGACAGCAACCTTGCTTCAGCAAGGTAAATATTCCTATAGTTACCCAACAGGTGGCAATGAGTTCATTGTCAACATTTTACTAAGTAATAAAATTTGCCCATCTAAGAGTACAGCAATTTTCCTTATCATTATCTTTCCACCCTCACTCCTATTTTTCCTGAGCTTTTGGCTACTGCAGAAGGTTTGCTCTAGGCACCCAGCACCAGGGCCCTGTTCACGTGGCTGCAGGACACAATCCGCAGAGCCCTCCTGCATCAGGATGATGGCCTTTTGTAGTATGTGTTTCTTTCTTTCTTTCTTTCTTTTTCTTTCTTTCTTTTTCTTTCTTTCTTTTTCTTTCTTTCTTTTTTTTTCTTTCTTTCTTTCTTTCTTTCTTTCTTTCTTTCTTTCTTTCTTTCTTTCTTTCTTTCTTTCTTTCTTTCTTTCTTTCTTTTTTTAGATTTTATTTATCATGTATACAGTGAGTGTTCAGCCTGCAGGCCAGAAGAGGGCAATATATCTCATTGTAGATGGTTGTGAGCCACCATGTGGTTGCTGGAAATTGAACTCAGGACCTCTGGAAGAACAGTCAGTGCTCTTAACCTCTGAGCCATCTCTCCAGCCCCTGTAGTATGTGTTTCTTTAATCAGGACTTTTGATATTGGCGGTGGAAAGTAAGTTCCGGTAAGAATGAGACCAAACCTTCTGCAAGGCAGATGACTGTGAGTTTGGAACACTCCGTGTCCACAGCCTAACTAAAATTTATCTTGGGCTATCTTTAGTCCCCTTAAAAGCCAGTCCTTGGTTACCTCTGTGTCTGACCTACCTTCTTTGTAGTTATCAGGTCAAACCTTTGGGAGTATATTAGCAGAACACTATCTCCCACCACACAAAAGTCCAGGAATGCTATCAGACAGCATCTGAGGCCTACAGCAGAGACTTCCCGCCTGGGCTCTCACCCACCTACCTGTTACCTTCGTGGATGTATTTTAAAGGTGTCTTGAGTTATGGCTTTCTTTGTTTGGTGGCCGTAAAACCTTCACAAAACTGCTATCACACTGAACACGGAATTTCAGGTAGACTGAATCTGTGTTTCTGCGTTATGGCCACTGAAGGCTGGCTCCAGCATAAACCATCTCTGACTTCCTTTGAGGGCAGAGCTGTGTTTTCGCAGTGACAGTGGGAGCATCATTACTTTAGAGTAACATTATGCACTCCTAGGCTTACTGCTGAGCGAGCGCACCAGCACTTTCGGCTGTGACTCTCGAAGAATGAAAAGCTCAATTAATTATTAACACTGGAAAATGAGATGTGCTGAATGAAAAATAAGCTCTCCGTTTGCCGTTTTTAGTAGCCACAAGTGATGCCACGTTGAGTGGCCATCTATGAAATACAGTGTGAAATCCATTGTCACAAAACACTCAGAATTTGGGAAAAATCCATTCTAGGTCTTCCTGATTAAATGCACATTTTAAAAAACAAATTACCTTAGAAGTATTTATCGGTGATTAGGAGGCACTCATTTTTGAGACTACCTCAAAGTTTGGTGATCGGCTTTTTAAAAAGTTCAGGTTTTATACGCCTATGAAACCCACCTGTCTCCTGTGGAGTGGTTCATTTGTTTTGATTTTTCTTTCTCTTTTCTCTTTTCTTTTTCTTTTCTTTCTTTTTTTTTTTTTTTTTTTTTTTTTTTTTGTTTTGTTTTTCAAGACAGGGTTTCTCTGTGTAGCTTTGCGCCTTTCCTGGAACTCACTTGGTAGTCCAGGCTGGCCTTGAACTCACAGAGATTCGCCTGGCTCTGCCTCCCGAGTGCTGGGATTAAAGGCGTGCGCCACCACCGCCCGGCTCTCTTTTCTCTTTTACATACAAACTTTTCAATTTACTAAGTAAAGGTGGCTCTGAGACATTTTGGAAGAAGGTAAGCACTTACCTCCTTATTCGTAACACCAAAGGGCAATCTATTAACTCAAATAGGATCTAAACTTTAAAGAAATAATTTCTTGATTCATTTAAGCCAAACATTAAAGTTCCGGTAACTTGGGCAATAGTTACTAATTATAATGAGCCTAATCATGTGCTGGTGTGTGTGTGGGAGGGTGGCATTTCAATAAAGAAATGCTACTATGCTACTAATAACGTAGAATTTGGGAGAATTCAAGAACTATTTTCCCAAACTGGATTTACAAGAAATAAATGAAAGATAAGACTATTTCATATCTATTACAAATTAGTCTCTTAAGAATTCATAGGATCAGACAATAAAACCTTAGAATCAGTGGGACATGGGAACTGTAGCACTAGCCACTGTCTCACAGTCTATAAAAGGAAGGCTGTGAGGAAGCTGGGCAGCCTTAGGAATCCACACCAGGCCCTCCAACACGAGAATATGATAGAGTCTGATTGCTGTGCAAACTTTTAACAAACATGAAACAAAATTAAATTAAAAACCCAAACAAGTCTTTATAGAAGTTACTTGTCTGTCCTAGGAGTCATTAAATCAAGTGAGGATAAACCCCTGGCAGCCCACCCAAGGACGGACAGACACACACACACACACAGGCACGCATGTGAGCAACCTGATACCTTTGAATTTTGGTGTTGCACTCTCATCTGTAAAATGGACTAACATGATTATACAGATAACCATGCCAGGAGTAATCAAGTGATATTTAATTAGCTATAAATGAAACATCTAGCTTGCTAATTCCTGTTGCAGCTAAATGGCCTGCCTTGGCATAGTTCTCAGTGACTTCCTCTATTGTAGGAGGTGGCCACGTTTGAATATTTTTTCTTTCCTAGGCATGGCTGTGGGTTTATCTACCTCAGTCTCTGTAAATCATGCTAAATGGGTAGTGCTAAGTAAACCACATTTTAAAAAAATGACTTAAACAAAACAAGGCCATCCAGTCCTACATCAGTGTCTCCAGGGCCTGAAGCCCCTGTCCTTGCTCCGGCTGGGCAGCCATATCCTCCAGAGTCTTTTAACACTTCCGGCTTTTGATCTACTGGTGAAGGCCTTTTCAACAGCCCCTCAATTGCCACTCCTTTGACAATGGACTAATGACAGAGCTGTCAAAGGTAACAGAACTGTTTAAACCATGACATTTTATTATCCTTAAGGAATCTAATTCAACTCCAACAGTTTGGGAAAGAGGTGTCCTATTGTAACATCCTTAAGAGAAGAGGGAACAGATTTCTCCATGAAGCAGACATACCACAGGTCTAATGACAGGGCTGACATGACTTAAATGGCTTTCAAACACTCATCTTTTTTCCTCCTGCTATCTGTCCCTTACACTATTCAAGTCCAACAGAATAAAAAAGAACAGGCAGTGTTCACAAAAAATCCATTATGATGGCAACCACCATGAAGACCTCCAATAAATTTTTGTTGAATAGGTGACTCAGGACAGGCTGCTTCTCAAATGCCCCAGAAAGTGTGAGGACAGCTCTCTTTTCCCAAGGACTATCTTGTCTGGGAAAAGGTAGGTAGTCAACAAATTGTGTGTGTATGTGGGGTGGGGATGGTGTCACTACACAACAGCATCACTCAACAAAGCTGCACCTATTTCTGCTTCTGTCCATCTACTTTGCAATTTCTCTGGACCAAGGGCCTTCCCACGCAAGATCATAGACATCCTGATCCTGGACTTCATCTCCTGGCTTCAGTGTCTGGTGCCTGGCACCATTCTGGGGGACCTTAGTGGTGATATATAATATGAGCAGGATGAGGTCTAGATTCTGATGAGTCACATTCTAGTGGGGAAAGACACCAACAAGGGAGAGAGAGATCAACAAACAAGCAGCCAAGAGAATCAGTCATGGTGGGGAATGACATGGCAGTGTGCCATATCAGAAGACATGGTCAAAGAAGGCCGATCTCACAGAGCCTCCAGAAAACGCTGGATGAGGCCAACATAAGCGGAAACACAGAAGGAGCCTAGTACACTTAGGCAGAGGGTAAAATAGGTAGAGAGAAAGACAAGAGCAACATCCCTGAGACAGCAGTTAGGAAAAAGCCTGGACCGGAAGGAGGAGAAAGGCCATCTTGGCCAACAGAAACAAGAAAATGACACCATGGCCGGAGGTAAGGTGGTGGGGGCAGACTGAGGCCATGTCACCGTGGGAGCTTGCTAAGATGAATGGGTTTAATTTCCAGGGTGATGGCAAAACTGAAAGTTTTACGGAAGAGTGTTAAGACACTCTCTGACTCCTCTTAAATTTACTAGAGAGAAACTCTAGCTATGGCATGTGTTGAAATTTTCATGTAATGGGATGTTAAGTGAAAAAAATAGCTACGATATGATAACAATGGCTACAACACAAAGATAAGGACTAACCGGGGTACCGAGTAATTAGTGCCAGTGTAACTAGATTTAAGGCAAGACTAAGAGCCCCTTTGGATAGAAGACTGAGAAGACAAAAGGGATTGTTGAATCCCAGATTAGGACTCAGGACAGAGAGGTGTGGGGTGGGCAGAACCCAAGTCAGTGGTTTACCTAAGGGTACTGCAACAATGTAAATTCTTAGTTTGAAAACACTGTGGTTTTTCTTTAGGGGACTTTCAGGGATGCTGGGTGGAGGGTAGAAGAGAACTCTCTAGACAGTCTCTGTCATGTTTTATAAGTATAAAATTATTTCTAAAAGCTAAAACGATGAGAGGCTGTCTTAGAGTCACATAACTGATGGTAAACTGTACTTAAAACAAAAACCTGTTTCCAAGTCTTCTTTTTTGTCGTTGTTGTTGTTTTTTGTTTTTTTTTTGTTTTTGTTTTTGTTTTTTTTTCGAGACAGGGTTTCTCTGTATAGCTTTGCGCCTTTTCCTAGAACTCACTTGGTAGCCCAGGCTGGCCTCGAACTCACAGAGATCGGCCTGCCTCTGCCTCCCGAGTACTGGGATTAAAGGCATGTGCCACCACCGCCCGGCCACTGTTGTTTTTTTATTTGTTTTCCGAGACAGGGTTTCTGTGTAGCCCTGGCTGTCCTGGAACTCGCCCTGTAGGCTGGGCTGGCCTTGAACTCAGAGATCCACCTGACTCTGCCTCCTAAGTGCTGGGTTTAAAGGCATGTGCCACCCTTGCCCATCATTTGTTTTGTTTTTAAGTTTAGGTTAATTAAAACTGCAAAAAGCCTGGCAGGGGTGGCACACACCTTTAATCCCGGCATTCAGGAGGCAGAGCTAGGTAGATCTCTTGAGTTCACGGCCAGCTAGGCTACCCAGAGCAATCCTGCCTTGAAAAACATCATCATCATCATCATCATCATCATCAACAACAATAATAATATAATTTGGAAAAAAAATCACAGTTGAATGCAATATATATATGCCATCTATCTGTCACCATTCACTGTCACCAGCTGTCACGTCACTTCTCTAGCAATTCTGCAGGAGAGAGAAGTTTACAGACTGATCTGTAACGATGGCCAGGATGTGGGCCTAGCATACTTTGAACATTTCTGTCCCGGAAAAGGGCTTGCCTGTGCCTTAGGTAAAAATGTCTCAAGCGGATGTCGAACAGTAGTCATCAGCTCACAGCTCCAGTTAGATCATGGAAGGGAAGGCAGGGGGGGTCAAAATGGCCTGCTAAGGAAGACACACTCAGCCAGAAGAGAGGTAAATCAGATCAAGAGTACCCTTCCCTGGTCAGCGCACTCACCGATAAGGTGACACATTTGTCTACGGGCCAGGACACTCCTTCCTCGGCAGAACTCCAGGGAAGATGGTCACCCTGATACGGCACACAACCACAGCACCAAAAACTCCAGGAACGCCCCGTGCAGGCTTAGGGTCGAGGAAGGCACATCTGCTCTGCTTCCCTACCCCCAGGAACTATGCAGCTTAGCGAGGGGTGGACGGCGACAAGGGTGAGAATCAGAAGCACAGAGAGGGAAGAAGTGTCAATGGGCAAAGGCAGAAGAAATCAATCTGAGAACCAATCATGTGTGGGCCTGCCTCCGTTTCCTAGGCTCTCCAGTTAAATGCCACAACCACCTGACCTAAGAGTCACTGTCCCCACTGTTCAGATAAATTCACCAAAGCTTAAAAAATAAAAATGGGCCAGAGTTTTAGAACTAACTTCAGGAATCTTTCTGGATAATCATGGCAGTATCCATGAGACCCTGAACCAGAAAAGTCAATATGGCTCACTAGTGTTCTTTCTGTGGCTGAGAAATAGCTCTGCTGTTGGGTAGTGCTAGGACATGGAATGGAACATGTAAGCCTGCAAGGCCTAAGTCTACAGACAGTGAGAACAGACGCCAGATGGACCAAGGCCAAGACCTTAGACACCAGAAACAAACCACCCAAGGCTGGTGTCTGGTGCCAAGACTCTCTCTGGCTGAGGGACCCTGGTCATCACCCCACTCTGCAAAACTTTGGCCACCTTTGCTCTCCATGGGTATGACTATGGTACTGGCTTACTGAGAAGTACATGCTTAGCCCAGGGCCTGGCTCACAGTAATTCTTTGGAATTATTACTCAGTAACTTCATTATTAAACTTCCCCATCTGTATAATTAATGACACAAAAGAATCATAGATTAGAGGACTACAAATCACCCTTCAGCACAGGAAGTTGCCTCTTGGTGTCCTCTGGATAGCTAGAGAGCATGCTCACTCCACTGACCATCTCAAGACAACAGCGACTCTAAACAGTGATGACTCGCACCAAGAGAACCTAAGCAGGAAAATCTATCAGTCCAAATGGCCTGTACAGAGTCCAAAACCAAGGAGTAATTAAGTCTAGCTGTCACAAAGTCCTAAAAGTGGAAAAAAAAAAATCTGTACCAGCCATCACAGCCACTGAAACTCAGAGAGCTACGCTATCTAACAAACTGCAAATCAAGAACCAAGAGCCAGGACAGGTCTGTGACTCGAGTCTGGAATCCACTCTGGTGGCTCAGGCAGGAGAAGTGGTACAAGTTCAAGGCCAACTAGTCTATGGAGTGAGTTCCACATCAGCTAAGCTACACAGTGAGACTGCATCATAAACAACAGCAGTATATAAATAATAAACAAAAAATAAATAGGCAATCGGGAACCTTCTTTGGACCTTAGGTGGAATACTAAATTTTGGTGGCCTAAATTTTTAATTTCCTTTTTTTGTTTGTTTATTTGTTTGTCTATATTTTTCAGAAATTGTGCAACGGACATTTCTTCTGGTGTTCTAGATAACGCAAAAAGTGCCAAGTTTCAGGACACCCAGAGCTCTTTCTTCTCATTCACTTCAAAAAGGGCTGGTCGTAGCAAATTTTGTTCTAATGTCACACTATCAAACCCTCCTCTAGTAGTCAAGGCCACTTCATGTTTTCCAAAGAGTGAGGATGCGTTGATCTTGGTAATAGTTCTTGTTTGCTTTGGTTTGAGACAGGTTCTTATTTTGTATACCTGGCTAGCCCAGAACTCACTATATAGCCAGGGCTAGCCTCAAACCCACAAAAATCCACCTGCCTCTACCTACAGAGTACTGGAATTAAAGCTGTGTGCTACCTCACCGAGCCTCTGCTAATACTATTACTTTAGTTTTTTAAAACCATTCACACTTGGGCTTGATGTATAACTATGCGGGAGATACTTGCCTGACATGTATGGGGGCGTTAGATGTGAACAACAAGATGGTTACCAGGAATTGCTAAAGGAAGGGCTGTACCACAAAGACAAGGAGGACTGAAAGGATTGAGTCATCTAAGGTATCATTTTTAGGATATCTTACAAGAAATTCAAAATAAGAAAAAAAGGAGAGGGCAGAAAAACAAGATAAAGAAAGAGAATAAAAGAAGAAGAAAGGGAATGGGGCTCAGTATAAATTCACGAAGAAACAAAGACCACTGAAGACAAGATATGAAAAGAGTGCAGTCCACTTGATGGTCAACAGTGGAACCACACCGCAAGGGAAGAGAAGGACACAGACCAAAACTGTTATCCCTTGCCTACAAATGCCTTGCCCTCCAGCTCAGCCGAGTACACTACTATGACACTCAAAAACCTAAGGGGGCCATATTGTGGCCACCATTAAGTATGGCTTCACCAAGTTTTTACTTCTGAAATTTCTTCTTCAAAACTTATATTTGAGGACCCAGAGAAGGAACATATGAACACTCACTTTTCCCTTTATCCTTTTCTTCCCTGGTTTATTCATTACAAATGCACAAGTTCTCATTTTATTTAAGACAGTATCTTCATAGCTGAATCAGATTCAGAAGGAATAAACTTCAGGGGTCTGCTTTATAGGAGAGACAACTAAGAGCTAGGGAAGACCTATCGGGGGCCAGGATGCATGCTTTGTAATTTAGGGACAGAATGTTCCTGCTTTATGTTTTACACAATACTCTAGGGGTGCCAGTATGCAAATGCCAGCGGGGAACAGCAAGGGAGAATGGGTTTTGCTTTGCTAGACTGGCTCCTGACCCTTACATGAGTCATCCCTGATTATACAACATGAGCACCAGAAGGCTTAGAAATTTACGGTTCCCAAGTCAAGAGCAATCTGAAGAAAAGATGCTCTCCCAGAATTTAGGAAAATACCAGGAAAACAATGTCTGTCTTAACAGTCCTGGGCATCATGTAGAAGTTATGAGATGGATTCTGGATAATTACACACTCTAGCACAGAACTGAGACCAACTATAGGTAGGAAAGTTGGTGACATAACACTAGGCACTTACTAAAAGACACCAAAAGCACCCCGGCCTGTCTACGGTTCCTAGGTCCCACCTCACTTGTCTGACCCATCCCCAGATGTTAACATCAAAACTAACAAAACACAGAGAATGTTCTAGAAACTGAAGCCTGAGCTTACCTCTAGTCCTGGGCCCTGACGCATGATGATAATTAAGGGATCTATTTCATTCTCATACTCTGTCTTCCAGCCCTTCTTCTACACCCACCCCCGCTACTTATCTCCCTCCCCTTCTCCCAGGTCTCTCACATGTACCTCTGTCATTATTTCAGAGACTGTAGGGCAAACTCTCCTCCACACTATGAAGAATTCCTTTGTTGTGGCCATTTGTCACATAGAAAATCAAAGTCAAAGATTTCTTTCACCTAACACCTTTTCCAGGGACTGTCAGGAAGCTTCTAGCCTCTTCCCTGGTTAACTGCTCCATGATTCATACCACTCATGTCACCTTCAGCAAAGACAGACTCTGGTGGCCTGCTGCTCTCAGCTGCACTCCCTGGGAGGGAAGCACTCAGTGGGAAGGACAACTTCTTGGATTGACTCCAACAACATTCCATAATAATAGAGGCTGAGTACATTACATTTCACCAAATAATTCCATAACCATTATCTCATTTGCTCATTACAACAATATTGGAAGAATGTATAACTCACTTCATTTTTGTCCAGTGAGAAATCCGGGGCTCCGGGGTTAAACAAAACCAACGACAGGCAAGATGAGGCAATTTGCCTGTGTCATGACTTGAACCTTAGCCAGCAACTTTTAATGCTGGTGCTCTTCCGTATCAACAGAATGCCCATACCAAAGCTGGGTGGGGGGAGAGGGGACATGCTATTCAAGGACCCACAAAACAGTTAACACATTGTATTTCTTTTCCAGATGTGGGGTCTGTCGCATACTGTGTAAATGACTGCTTGATCTTGGAACTATATATTATTTTTCTTAGAAGTTAGCAGACACGCAAAAGGATCTTCCACTGAGAAATTCAGACTACTTCAACACGGTTTCCTTATGTTGCTTGGCCATTCATCAATCCTTCACCGCGGAAGTGTCCCTCAGTTAGAGAACACATACTTGGCACCTGCAGTACCTTGGGTTTGATTCCCCAGTACCTCAAAGCCAAAAGTTTGGAAAGGACTTTAGCTGTCTTTTTTGGCTGACATTTGACCTGAATCATTTTACAGATAATTTTTGAGGGTTACTTCCTCCCATATATGAGAGGTTCTTCTACAACCTAAACAGACAGGCAGGCATTTAAATATATCCCCACTCTTTTCAACTTACACCTAGTATTCTACCTTTAAGGTGTACTTAACATATTTTCAATTTCCCAGTGCTAAAAATTTAGAATATTTCAATCTTTTAATTTTTATAAAAATATGAAAGTCTCAAAAATCTTTGTAAAATTAAATAAAGAATTGATATATGAAGCCACTGCTTGAGAGAGCCTAACGCTTTCTGCTGGGGCTGAATGTTCAAACTGTAAAATGAAGATGCTGCTGATGGGCAAAAGCCAGTTCCCTATAGTTTTTGGAGCAGGAAATCATTGTATTTTGTAGATTTCTTTGATTTAAAAAAGAAATGCTAAGTTTTGACAATTCACATTTTTTCCCTTTGAGAAGATGCTGTTTTTGTAGGGACTGCATGATGCTGCATCTCCATACATACGTTATTTGTACACAAATTACAATAGTGTTGCCCATGTTAACAAGGCTGTTATCCTCCTGTGTGAACGACTGGGATCGGGTAACAGGGAAGCTTCATTTCACTGGTACCTGGGTGCTGAGGAGATTGATAATTCCCTGCTGCAAATGCTTCCTCGCTCTTTTGCTGGAGGAATATTAAAATCCAGAGTGCACTTTTAGGTCAGTATAATTCTAATGCCAGTCTCATGGACACTGGTGTACATGTCTGCGGTAACACACACACACACACGCACGCACGCACGCACGCACGCACGCACGCACGCACGCACGCACGCACGCACGCACGCACGCACGCACACACATACATGGAGAGAAGGGAGGGAGAGAGAGAGAGTTGTACTCACTACTCAAGAAGCCTATAGAAGCCTAGTCCTTCTTCAAGCAAGGTACACTTCTCAGTATGGAGACCTGTCCTCGCTCTGCCACTGAATTTGGGGAATGACAATATATGCATAATCCAAACATCGGGGCAAAAAAGCTTAAATGACAGCAAACTCAAGCTGGATGTGAACACTTAAACAAAGTACTCATCCTTCCGTTTAAAATTTAATGCTACTACTGAAGAAAAGCTACTTGAAAATATAATGGATAAGAAGGAACACAAAGGATTCAGGAAAGCCTATCAAAATCCATCCTCCCTCCGTGAACATCACCGAAACAGCAATACTGGTGTGGCCTCCGTCAGCTACAGCCTTTCCTCATCTTTACCCCCGTGCTCGGAGAAGAATCTAAAATCCTCTGGTGCTTCTTGAATATTTCATTGTTCATATGCTTTTCCAAAATTTTCTTGTCTAGTACTCATCTGACTGAGCTAATGGGGAAGCTATTGACGTAGAACGGACGTACGCTATGGCCAGCCCTGGGATAATTAGCATGTTTCCACCTTGTGGTGTGCACATAACCCTGACGTTTCTTCCCTCTTTGGTTGGATGGACTCTGACATAAAGAGGCCGGGGGATGAAGGTAAATATGGACAAGTGGTAAGGCATTCTACCCCAGAGGCATTTGCTATGGTCTGAATGTGCTTCCACCCAAAAGGAAACAAAAACAAAAACGCATGTGCCAGAAAGTCAGTGCCTGATACAACCGTGTTGAGAGTTCAGGCCTGATGGGAAGGAGTCAGGTTGCTAGGATTCCACCTTCATAAATGGACTAACGCTGATTACATGAGAATTTGAGACTCTGAGTTCCAATCTGTGCTCCTTCTCCCATATGTGGCCCTGACAAAAATGTAGTTTGTTGATCTTGAACTCTTTGGCTTCTAAAACCATGAGCCAAATAAAATTCTATTACTGAAAGATGCCTAGGCTATGGCACACAGGTGGCCACAAAGGCTTGGCCCAGATTGCTGGGGGTTAGGCATTAGTAACAGGATCCAGCCGTAGTAAACGGCAATGTGTTGAGCCCTATGCCTTTCTGATGGATGCTATGTAAGACCCCCCCAGCCAGCACTACTGTCTGCTAAATAGCTTCTTTCCGAACTTCAAAGCTATAACACTACTAAAGAGAACAAGATGCTCTAACAAAGGCACCATCGCACAGACTGTGAAATGGGTATCTTGTACTTCCCAGCAATGCCACTTTGTAGGACTCTAATAAGACTTAACTTCATAAAATTTCACAGCGGAGCCTTTGAACAAAAAGCTTTTGTCCTAAACACAAAATGGTGCCAGGAGTCCCATGGGTCCTCCCTAAAGGCATTCCATGGACCATATTCACTTGTCAACACAGGCCAGTGTCATAGGATGCCCACACTAAATAGGTGAAATGGATATCTCCAAAGATGGTCTCCAGCAATATAGCTTCCTTCCCAGGACATATTTGCCATGCTGCTTGTTTCCAAAGTGAAGGCTAGCCCTTCTCCTCCACCTCAGCCAGCTGCAGGACTTGCTCTGACCAGCAGAAAACACTCTGTCTGGGTGGAGTGGAGTCCCTAAGAGGCCTGGCGTGTCCTTAGGACTCTGACCTAGCAGCCATATTGGAAGGAAACCACGTTCTCCACTTGAGTGGATGCTAAAAGGGAGCCAGCCAAGACACCCAGCTGAGCTGCCAGCTAGATGTAGTCACCACAACAACCAGACTCACAGTATCTGGAGTGGAGGAACCACGGGTCAATGTGCAGCATCCTCCCAAAGCACAAATGGTTGGTAACTCACACACAAATAATCACACATAAATAATCACACATGAATACACATGATGGGGTAGGCACAAGGTCCGAGAAGAGTATGAAAACAATGTCCATGGACCTGTTTCCCTAAGTGAGGTATCTAAAATTCCTAAGGATTAAAAAGAAGGGCAGGGACGGGCTACATTTCTTATTTCCACTGTGGAGAACCAAGAATGTAACTTCACAGAAATAAATAAAAAGCATAACCTCTCTTCACTTTCAAGTTCCTCAGAGTAAAAATTAACAAGATGCATGAGCTTTTAAGAGCTAATTACTTAATACTTCTCCCAAATTCAAGTTTCAAATAATATTAAGCAATTCAATTACACATTACTTTGTGGGTTGGATAATACAGCATTTTACACAGAATTAATATGTACCTGTGAAGAGTTAAATTCTCACCTTTTTGGGTTTTTTTTTTTTATTTCTTTTGTAAGATTAAATTTATTACGTGGAGGGGGGGGCAGGGATGCATCCACACAGAATTGGGGAAGGCCAGAGGACAGCATTGTGGAGTTCTTGCCTTTCTCCTTTTAAGTGCTTTTAAGTGCGTTCTGGAGATTAAACTTGGGCATCCAGAAGTTCATTCTCTTTTTCCACCTTTAACTGTCTTCTAGGGATTGAAGTCAAGCTGTGGGCACAGCTAGCCATGCACAGCTAGTGTCTTTATCCCTGAGCTTTCTTTCGGGCAATGTTTGTTTGTTGACAGCATCTCACATTATAGCCCAGGCTGCCCTAGAACTTACATCACTCCCCTCACCTTGGCCTCTCAAGTGCTAAGATTATAGGTGTAAACCACCAGCCCTGGCGGTGACTGGTTTTAGATTAGTATGACACAAGATCACTCATAATCTTGACAGTTGATGCCATGTGGGTGGAAAGGAAAACAGGAACCAATGAATGGGAAGGAGGAGATTCTATTTCTGAGTTTTATCAGCATCAGCAATGAAATTATAACAGCAGACCATTTGCCAATAACACACTCCTCATTTCTGGTCTCCCGTGCATTCTTGCCCATGTATTATGTCCTAAGCATGGGCAAAATTGTCTTTTAACACAGAAAGCACCACTGAAAATAACTGTTATGCAAAATCACCTGTGAAGGGAGAAGGGCCGCTGCATTTATTATTCACTGCTGGTAAGTTGATAGCACACCTTCACACAATCAATATGCTGTCTAGTCTCTTGGTGGATTCTCTTTCCAAGTGCCTAGGGAAGTGGTGGGTATGCCATCGCAAGGGTGACCAAAGTGAGAAGAAAACAGACCAACTGCTATGAAAACAGCATCTTTCCAAAGAAAGCAGGGCTTCCTTCAGAGCACAGCCCTGGGCCTTGCCAGCTGTCTCTTGCACTAATACCTCCTCCTCTATATTGATGGACAAGTGCCCCCCACTACACACACTCCACTGTTCCAACATGCACTAGGGAAACTTTGAAACAAGTCTGCATTTCAAATCTGTGAAGCAGACCATCTCAGGCCATCCTCCAGCATTTCCCATCAAAAAATGGATTCTTGCTGTTTTTTCTCTGCTTTAAAAATGCAATTACAGCTCACGAAGGAACAGCCTGGTGGGCATGGATTTCCTCGGAGTGATGACTAAGAAAGACTTGGGGCAACGCCACACCTGCAACTCCACTGCCCAGCTTCATTAACAACAAGGACACAGGTAATAAACACCAGCAGGCGCTCCTTTTATCTGAGGATTCTCGCGCCCCTTACAGAGCTCCTCATTAAGTCTTACAGGGCTTCTCTGGAGACAGACCTGAAGAGACACATAAAGGGGAACCCTGTTGTTGACCAAAGGGAGGAAACAGCAACCAGTTCACATACTTGACAGAGCGGCAACAATTTTACTGGAGGACATCATTATGAGCATTACTCAGAAACCTCTAATCTGGAGGCTTTCTTGTAAGCAATGGCCAAATGAGAATAATAGCATCTGTTCCTCCAACTTGATGGGATTAGAGTGGAGATCAAATGAAGGAAGAGCTCTAAAGGTGCTGAACGACTCTGATGTCCACAGGAATAAAGGGCCATGTTTATCTTATCTGGACCAAATGTGGACTTCAGGTAGAAAATGCCATTTCCAAACCCCAGACACAATGCGAGAAGCCTTTGCTCCAAACAGCTTGGGTATTATTTATACAAATGCAAAGTGTATTTCAATGCCTGTGATCACATTCCTATAGGGTGCAAGAGAAGATGAAAGCAGAGAAAGCAAAATTGAGAGCATACAGACACAACAATTATCCTTGATTTTAATGTTTGCACATCTTCAAGAGGCAAAAAAAAAAAAAAAAAATCTCATCTGCCTAGAAAACATTCATGACAGAAGGATCCAAACTTCTCAAAGGATACATTATCTAGTGTCTCTCTCTCTCTCTCTCTCTCTCTCTCTCTCACACACACACACACACACACACACACACACACACACACACACACACCTCTGTCCCTACCCCCACCCCTTTCCTTTTCCTTACTCCAGTTACAAAATATCCTAGCTTTGTGGTTTCACTTAAATGCTTGAAAAGGAGTGCAAATGTTCACTTGCCAATTGGTCTTACCCAAAAAGAGGACACAGTTCCTTTTGGATCCGATTAGTTTGGGAAAGACCAATATCTTCCTGAAGTGTTCACAGGCTACTTGAACCAAACATTTCCTAGGTACTCCTGTTTCCAACTCCCCAAAGTCCCTGGAATCTCCTTACCAAAGTAAAAAAGATGGCCACTCCAGTCACCTGAAGAAGACAATTACTTCTATCTCCCAAGGACAAATGTAAAAAACACTCTAGCAATTTATTTGGTAAAATATCAATTCTCAAGTACTTAATCCTATAGTAAGAAGCAATCAGAAGTTAGAAGTGACAAGAACCCAGAGGAAAATCATTGTGTTTCCAGAATAAGTTCCATAAGCATGACTATGGTGGGATATCTGTCATTCACGAGACTGCCTAATAACCATTCCCCTTTCCTATTGTAGGAGAATTCGGTTCAGTGAGAGTCTCTAGGGGCAGAATGGCCTGTATTTCTCTATGAAATGAGAGCAGACCAGCTTCTCATCCTCTTGCTCAGTTAGACATAAATCAGAAATAGAACCTCCATTTGCCAAGTAGTTACGGCCTTTCCAGGGCCAGCTGTAGACAAGTCAGCATCCACTGTATGACCGGGTCCCTAAGCAAGACTCCGGGAGCAGGTCCAGCCTTAACTGTCCTGGTCTTTGTGGTAGACAACGCAGTGTTCTTCAAAAGTGTCCTGTTCTGGTTAATTTAGCCAGTGTCAAGTTTCTACCCTTTTCCTACAATGTCCTCACTGGACTTATCAGACAAAAAGAGGCCTCCATAAGTCTGAGCGGGCAGTTCATCTCAGAGATGCAACAGGGAGTGTGGGGGACAGACTAAACCAACCCTCGTCACTTGGCACAATTCTGACTCAAGACTGGTAAGGAGGAGACAACACGGGGCTGGGGGGAGGAGGAGAAGGAAGATGGTGAAAGTAAGAAGCACTTGATTCCCAAGACCATTTTTTAAAAGTGTGTGTGTGTGTGTGTGTGTGTGTGTGTGTGTGTGTGTGTCTATGTTGTGTACGCATCTATTCCCGTCCTGCCTGTGTTCCTGTATGTGAGTGTGGGCATGGATGTGGCTCTCAGAGGACAACCTCACATGTTGGTCCTCACCTTCTGTTTGGTTTTCCCCTGTTTACTCCAGGCTACAGGTTTCTAGGGACTCTCCTGTCTCATTTTGCCATAGGAACACTGAGGTTATAGTCACACACATGTAGCTGTGTGTGTGTGTGACTTCATGTGAGTGCTGGAGAGTGGAATTTAAATCTTCATACTTGCACAGCATGGAGCCACCTCCTCAGGGCCCAAAGTGATGTAAGCAACAACGGGGGTTATAGGGAAGACCTCTCGTGGTCTAGAGTAAAGGTCAACCCAGTCCACAGTAACTGCATGAAACAAGGCATTTAAAATCATTCCCAAGCTGTATCATGACTCAGGGACCTGAGTCCATCAGTCAACCACTGTCACTATCATGTAAGGACAGGAAATCCAGTGGCATATATGTGTCATCTATTTGTACCAAAGAGGGCTCCAGGACTAAGACTTAAAAGAGGTGGGTCCTGGCTCCAGCTCTGCCTGTCTAGAAAGAACTGCATCATCTTGGAACATGGCAGGAAGAGAAGTTCCAGGGAGACTATACCGAATCACAGTCTGTATTTCTAGAGAATAACTAAGTAGGACTGGGGGTGCAGTTCAGGTTGGATCCCCAGCAATGTACAAACCAGGTATGGTGGCACAGGCCTCTAATTCCAGCTTGTGGGAGGCAGAGGGGGGAAGCATCAGGAAGGTGCTTAAGGTCAGCTGTGGCTACTTACTGCACTCAAGGCCAGCCAGGGATATGGAACCTCTTCTAAAGAGGAGGGAAGTGGGGGGGTGAGGGGAGGGGAAACAAGATCAGAGCAGAACAGAATTACGTGATTTATATAACATCAACTGAATCTTTCCTGACTTGGGAATAAACATCTCTTTCTCTGACTCTGTCTTCCTAGTGAACCATTTATTAAATGCTCACTCACTCTGCATAGTGCTCTGGTCTAGTGTTATTAGAATGCATCCGGAAGTGACCGATCAGATCTTGAGTTCACATGCAGTTAGGAGATTTGCATCTCATGTCATCAGCTGCCCTCCAGAGTGGTGTTCTCTGGGGGTTTTAGGTTTGGCTGCTATAGAAGCCAACAGGAACAATGCTAAATGAGCGGGAATCCCTTTGGAGCACTCTACAGAACAGAACCTAGAAGGAAATGATCTGTTTACACCTTTCTGCTACATCTTTGCAAAAGCATAAAGGCAATCAGTGGCTGCCAGTAACTACTGTGCCTTGTGGATCCTACTGACCTCACAAAGGCCTCCTTGGTTACATGGAGTGCTGCAGAGAAAAAAGAGTTACCACTAGAGGCCAAAGAAGAAATCAAGAAGGGTAGTATTTTCTACACCAGAACCACCTGTCATGGGACCAAGGGACCGAGGTCCCGTTACCATCTGGGAAGACATAACCTAACCAAATTTTATTAAGTATTGGTAAAATAAGAACCTCTTTGTTCTACATCCTGGGGTATACGAGTTTAAAATCCATTTTGTGTTATATATGAGTCAAAAGAGTATATTTCAAGTGGCTCCTGATACATACACACACACACATACATACATACATTTCATATATATTTAAATATTCCATTTTATTGTCACTAAAGACTACATCAAACCCCCAACTCAATTTTTTCTAGTATCTCGATTTCTTCATTTGGAACATTTCTTTTAATTTTATAATTAATTTAATTTTACATATCAGCCACGGATTCCCCTGTCCTCCCTTCTCCCGCCCTTCCCCAAATCCACCCCCCATTCCCACCTTCTTCAGGGCAAGGGGAGTCCAACTCATTTTCTTGACACACTAAAATCTCTAAGTACTTACTCTTTCCATTTTAACTCTAAAATGGTTTTAATTATTAACTTGCAGACATGTTTTCCATGGTCAGAGAAAACAATAACCATCTCCCAATAGAGAAATGTAATCTCCTAGTCTTTCTGATTAGGTTAAGGGCATAACAATGCCACCGTGGGCATCTCTAAGCTGGAAACAGGAATGCTGTTTAAGCCCTTTCGTGAATACAATGCCATTTCCCTTCACCCATGGTATGTTCCGTGACTTTCCTCACATGACAGCTGGCTTGGTGGGTCAGAGAGAATAGGAAAAGTGCCTGACATATACATCAATATTTCCACAGCACTTAGTATGGTCCTCAGTATATAACTGTTGAAAGTACTAATGTATAACAAGTGGGGTGCATAAGAACAACAAAATACATCAGAGTCAGTAGAACGAGTTGGCACCACCCTCCAGTGCTGAAGCAGAAGTATGTGAAGAAAATTCTCTTGTTCTCACAGGGCCTGCAGGGAAAGGGTGTGCTAATCTCTCAGAATCTATAGTACTTTTCCAGTTCTGGAATCTACACATATGATCCCATGGTTATGAGCATACAATTGAAACAGCTGTGACTGACATGAACTATTTTCATCCCTCATATGTTGAGAGAGCTATTTCACATGTTTTCCATTTTAGCTTTTTATTCGAAGTCAGAAAAGACCCAATGGGCCGGGCGGTGGTGGCGCACGCCTTTAATCCCAGCACTCGGGAGGCAGAGGCAGGCGGATCTCCGTGAGTTCGAGGCCAGCCTGGTCTCCAAAGTGAGTTCCAGGAAAGGCGCAAAGCTACACAGAGAAACCCTGTCTCGAAAAACTAAAAAAAAAAAAAAAAAAAAAAAAAAAAAGAAAAGACCCAATGGTCTGAATTAATCCCAAGGAAAAGACTGAAACATCAGTAGGGCTGCCAGCTCATCCAGCTCCATGCAGCTTTTATTTATTCAGTCTGGGTAACCCTGTACTCGGAGGAGGAACTGTGATCTTCAATATCAAGTCCTTATTGGAGTAAAATCCCAAACACAATGGCCATGGCAACTTTCACCTTATTCTCTACGTCATCAAGAAGTGGGTCTTACTATTTCTCTTCTTTCTTTTCCTTCTCTTTCTTTGTATTCCAACTTTTAGAAAGTTTTACTGGCTCCTGAAGTAGATTTACACTAACCACTGCTTTCTACCCTGTGAGCTAGGGATCGGATCTCAGAGGACTTCCTATCAAGACATGCCAGGTATAACACAAGGCGGGGCGGGCTCCTCCATGTTCACCCAGTTGTCTGCTTCTCATACACGTTCTTCCTACTTCCATTCTAAACTAATTCATCATTTAGGCTGCATCATTAAGGAGGGAGTGTCAACTGGATGCAGAAATGTGATGGTGGTACATGCATCAAGAAATAAAAACAATAAATTGCTCCTAGACAACTGACTATAGAAAAGGATTGATGAATCCAGAATACAGCATAAGAACGAAAGCACCCAGTAAGGCAAGGCAGTGGATGATTCAACTCTGTGGATTTGGAAGACATATACACAGAAAAACAGCTATAGAAAATGCTTTGCCTATAAACATCTTTATTTACCTTCTACTTAAGTGGATTTCTAAATTTTCCTGGAGAGTCCATGTTATTGAAAATAACTGCACCACTGCTGTCTCTGGGTTAACAGAGCTGCCAAAATTTCTAGAAGAAATCTAGCAACTAAAGACTCAAATGTCAGAACATATTCCATCAATCTTTCCTCAGAGGCTTCACTAATGCTCAAAAGTCCAGCCACTGCATGTGCGATTTATAACTCCTTCAACGTGCCCTCTCCAGGTTCTCTGCCATGTGGGATGTGCAAAATAATAACCCAGCCCTATATAGGAAAACAATTTATTTAAAATATCACTCGGAATAACAAACACCCCATACCTCTGCTCACTGAGCTGCTTAGTTCTGCCCCAGCTCGTTATCTTTCCTGAACTTCCAACCAGGAACAAAAAATGATTACTTATGTCATACTCAAGTGGATTTTTGAAAATCCATTTCCTTAAGAGCTTCCTTCTTATACTGTATGGCCCAGTTCTATTTAGAGACCCCCTCCACCACCATTGGCCCATCCTGGATTCCATGAATATCTTATTAAATGTTACTTAGGTTTCACTAAGATATATTTTAAAAAATCAGATGAGGCAGGTCCAAGCCCCTCCTCCCTGCACTGAGGCTGAGCAAAGTATCCCACCATAGGCACTGGGCTCCAAAAAGCCAGCTCATGCACCAGGGATGGTGCCAATCCCACTGCCTGCCTGGTGGGTCCCTAAACAGTTCAAGTTAAACAACTGTCTCACCTATCCAGAGGGCCCAATCCAGTACCATGGGGGCTCCTCAGCTATTGGTCCATGGTTCATGCAGACTCTGCTGACTCCCCATGGAAGAAGACTTTGCCTTGGAGTAGGTGGGTATGGGAGGCAGGAGGAGGGAGGAGAGGGGAATCTGTGGTTGGTATGTAAAATGAATAGAAAAATCTCTTAATAATAATAAAAAAAGAAAAAAATTAATCCTTTTTCCCAGGGGAGGGGAGGAGAAGACTAATGGGAAAAAAAATTCAAAAGTCTCCTTATGACAAAGTTATGTCATGTCCACTGCATTCAGGAAATACCCCACACCTGTTATCTGACTGAAAGTGAGCAAGACTACAAAAATATGAGTCTCAGGGCTTTTTACTCTCAGTAAAAACTGGGCAGATGAATATGTTAGTAATGACAATAGCAAAAACCAACAAACAAACAAACAAACAAACAAACAAACAAACAAACAAACACTAACATTGTGGGAGAGCCACCTGCTAGTGGATCTACTCACAAAAATGAAAGATCTTCACATTTTACATCAGATTTATTGACAAGTAGGGCTGGCTGCATGGCCATGTGACCCTTTAGACTCTTAGAAAGCCCTATACTTCATCTACTATTTCTTGAAATGCTTAAAAATTTTGTGTAGACCTGGTAAATCATGCAGTCAGTCCTGCAATTAGGCTGACGCCTGCAAATCTTAGGTTTCTCTAGCTTGTGAAAGCTTCCCTTTCATGTTACAGACTGTGGGTCAATGAGAAGTTTAGAGTGAAAGTTGCCGGTCCAGAATAGCCTGGAGGTGAGAGGCAGCTTCCTCCCAGCAAAATGGGCCTATTGTGAATGCTGTGTCGATCTCTGAATGACAGGCTCATCCCTTATCAGAATATCTTAGAACTTTGGAGTCCTTAGAGAACATCTAGGCCAATGGCCTCAATTTGAAGGTGAAGAACCTGGACACTGGGGTGACTCATCCCTGAATGAACAGGTAGTTCTTGGCAGAGAGGGCATAGCCAAAGGCGGCTCTTTCCAGGACTTTCAGTTCTGTTTGATAAGCCTGAGGAAGCAGGGCAGGAGTCATCCATCAGCTCACTGCTGTAAGTCAGCACTTACCAGAATGTCTGCTGTGTTATAACTATTTGGTTGAATGCTTGCATGCAAGCAAACAAAATAAAAGGCCAATAAAACAATAAATTATATCTCATAGGCAGAAAGCTTACAACTTTCTCAGCTTTTGTTTACTTAACCTCAGACTTTCTCAAATTCTTCTGGTTCTGCTTTTTCAAGTCTTTTTGGTTAGATTGAGGAAGGGAAAACATTTCTCCGGAAAAACATGAAGTGGGAATTACAAATGGAGATGATAACATTTACATTTATTTGGGACACACAATCAAGGGAAGCTGAGAATCTGGACCACAAAGGGCGCAGCTCTCCCACCTACCAGAAACCAGCAAGAGCACACCTCTGCCCTTCCTAACTAATAACCCTGAAACAAGTGAGAACCACAGGCTGGGGGTCTGGCTGTCATTAAAAAATGAGTGAAGACATGTATTCAGAGCCCACAGAGTTTCTTGACATATCAATCAATAGTTTAATAAAAAAAAAATCAACACAGTGAATTATAGAGTGGAGCATTCTTATTTTCAAGTAAGAAAATAAGAAAGGTAAGACTGTCTCCTTATACAGCTACCATTTATAACAAAGATAAAAATGGGGAAGGGCAGCCCAATGACCTTGAGCTTCACACCTATTAAATGAACATTAAAAAAGCCAAGGTCAAGAGAATATGCAAAGACTTGAATTCCTGGTTGGTCAAATAGCACTCCAAATGGTGGAGTATACTTGAAAGTATATCTCAATCTTTTTGATCCTTCCTTTCTTTAGTGAGGGGGATCAGAGAGACATACATCACGTAGGCTGCTGGACAGAAGTGAGTTCCCACACAACAGCGCATAGCAGGGTTGAGGATGCACGAAGTAATCAATCGGTCAGTGGGAACAGCCTGACCAAGTTGTGACTCTGATACAGAAGAGAGGAAAGAACTATGAAGCAGGTCGAGAAACAGAGGCATAGTAGAGATACAAGACACTAGCTCAAAGAGACCATCCACAGGTAGTTAGCTAAATAACCGAAGCAAAGTGTCACATCACAGGAGTGATTCTCCCAGCCACTCTATGCACAGGCTCTAACAGGGACTCCATAATGTGACAGGCATAGAGACACCATAATCAACAACAAATATCATTCAATTCTTGCCTTCCTCCCAGACTAACTGAAAGAGTTTGAGTTCAATATCTTTTTTTTTTTTAAGATTTGTTTCCTTGCAGGGCGGTGGTGACGCACGCCTTTAATCCCAGCACTTGGGAGGCAGAGCCAGGCAGATCTCTGTGAGTTCGAGGCCAGCCTGGGCTACCAAGTGAGCTCCATGAAAGGCGCAAAGCTACGCAGAGAAACCCTGTCTCGAAAAACCAAAAAAAAAAAAAAAAAAAAAAAAGATTTGTTTACTTACTATGTATACAGTATTCTGCCTGCATGTATCCCTGCAGGCCAGCAGAGGGCACCATATCTCATTACAGATCGTTGTGAGCCACCATGTAGTTGCTGGGAATTGAACTCAGGACCTCTGGGAGAGCGGCCAGTACTTTTAACTACTGAGCCATCTCTCCAGCCCATGAATTAAACATCTTGTGAATGAGTGAACTGACGATAGATAAATAATGCCACCTTTCAAAGGCTCACAGTGTTACAAGCAGCTCTTTCTAGTAAGTCATCATACCAATTTAGACATTTCTGTTCCCACTAAGGTCAGAGGGAATAAGATAGAAGCAATGTGTCAAAAATGAAGATCATCCCAGGAATGATCAACTGTAGATTATACAGCCATATTAACACTCTGCCCAAGATGGGTATCTGTCTCTATATGGGTGTTTGTCTCAATATGGGTTTCTATCTATCTATGTGTTGGTAGCTGAGTGGGAGAGGAGGCCACATGGATGAGCTTGTCACTGATCAAGAAGTGCAAGACTATCTGTCATTCACTGTCACTCCCAGAAGTGGAGCCAGTTAACATCTTTCTTGAGATGCTCACACTGGGGAGAAAGGAGGAGGTATGAAGGGAAATGGTGGCGGTGGTGGGGATAATGACTGACAGTCATCCTTTCTTCCCCAGGCTATGAAATCTGGGTAACTGAATGCAAATTCATTCTTTCATCCTTGTATAAAAAAAAATAGGATAATTACACATACAACCAAGATGTCAAAGATCATATAGCATTCTTCATTCTCTAGACATCTCTAAATATTTGTGTATGGTCAACCCTCAAAAATACTTCTAAATATGGATTGGGGCTACAGGGATTTGGGAGGGGGAGAGCGAATGTGATTGCAGAGTGTCTATCAAGTTTTAAATATATAGTTCTATATTTATATATGCAACATGACAAGTTAACAGAGTCCTCTTCGACAGGCAGAGGGACTGATAATTGGATACATTTCCTGCATATTCCCCTGCACTCCCAACTCTCCATAAGACAGGATTAGATACAACAAGGTAGGCCGAGCCATCAGGAATTCATAAATCTCTATAAATTATAAGTTATCCTGATGAATATATGTATTGTGTATGTGATATATGTACATATATATGAGAGACAGAGACAGAGACAGAGAGAGAGAACATACATGGCAAGAATGGAACGGTAAAGAACAAAGGGCAGAGAGGTGGTCATTAACTAAATACTGATATGCTTGTTTTCTCAAGGTTATCAGTCTTGCAGAGACCCAAAGAAAGCAGGCTGAACACCCATTTCCAACAATACATTTCCCAGGCTGCCCTAGGTCAGATACACCCAGGTGATGTTGTTGTAAGCTACAACATCTCATTCTTGATCACTCCATATCTCCATACAATATGCCCTTCAGGGCTTATCCTTGCTAGGGATGCCATTGCACTGACCAAATTCACTCCTTTGGCTCCTATTACAGTTAAGGGCAGAATTCCAAAGCTTCTTGCATCCCACTCTCTGGGACCTAGATTTTTGATCACTTCAAAGACTTAGTCAACCAAGCTGTGACTCTCAAACTTAAAATAATTAAAGACCATCTGAAAGAAGCAACAGCCCTTATGGACAATAAGTGAACACATTTATTGTTACCACATTGCCATTCACTACACACTCATACAAAAAAGTGTTTTTAAAAAGAAACTGAAACTGCCGGGTGGAGGTGGTGGTGGTGGCGGTGGCGGCGGCGGCGGTGGCGGCGGCGGCGGCGGCGGCGGCGGCACGCCTTTAATCCCAGCACTTGGGAGGCAGAGGCAGGCGGATCTCTGTGAGTTCGAGGCCAGTCTGGGCTACCAAGTGAGTCCCAGGAAAGGCGCAAAGCTACACAGAGAAACCCTGTCTCGAAAAACCAAAAAGAAAAAAAGAAAAAAGAAACTGAAATTACTGTGATTTGGGATCATGAGTTTTACTAAAACTCAGAGATCTGTATTGTGTTTTAGAACAGGAAAATGGAGTCTTTGGTCAAAGTGCTATATAGAAGGTGTTTTGGTGCATCAACACCCAGAATGCCTGTCTCTAGAAGAAGCATGCTGGACAGGAAAGTTAGTAGTTTCAGAGCCTTGTCGGCAGGTTCAGGATAATCAGCCCTCCACTTAACCAGGCACTGGCCAGGGAACAATCCCTATTGGCAGATTTCACTGACGTACTTGGAAAATCAGAGAAGGTGTTTTGTTTGCCTCATGATAAGACTAGATTGAAGACACTGAAAGCTGCTTGAATGGCATCCACTCTAGTTACTGAGGCTGAGGGCAAAAGCAGCGAGGCCTGCAACCTACCAATGCTAAAATTACCTTCACCAAATGTGTCAAGCCTGGTGGGGAACCCTGGGCGTCTACTCCCAGCATCAATGTAATCCTGGGTACCTAGCTTGGGTTCTTGAGGGCAGTGCAGATGACTCACTTCCTGTTCCCTTTTCCTATTCAACCATGACAATCATCCCAACTCCCTAAACCTTCATTTGGGCACAGACCAATTGTAATGCCACATACAAGGTCAAGACATCCACAGCTTTGCTCAGGCTTTACAATATCAAGGTGCCTCAGAAAGCACATTGTGACTGTTGTTAACATCACCATCAAAATGAAAAGTGAAGGATGATTTGGACTAGCATTCATGAACAACCAGAGTCTAGTGTGAAGCCCTGAGTGCCAACAAAGGCACAGAGAGGTAGAGTCACGTGCTCAGAGACACCCAGTTAGAATGCAATCTGAACCTTTTCAATGCTCTTCCGTTTCCCTACCAACTCCCTTCAGGCTGGCCTGTTTGCTGCTCCCTGCATACGCCAAGGGTCTTGTCCACTTCAGGGTCTTTATAGTGATGATAACAAGGGATGTTTTTTTCCTCAGCCTTCATAAGGTGTCTACTCTATAATTTCATTCTACCTCAAAGGTCCCCTCTATAGGGATCTATCTCCTGGTCTGCGTAAATCTAGTTGATCCCTGGCATAACATAAACCAGTTTTAATTCTCTGCTGTACATTGTTACTCTCCCATATTTTAATCTATATGTTGGCTAACTTGTTTATTCTCTGCTAGAATGTCAGCCCAGGATTAACAGGACTCTCCTGGTCTTGCTACCTGCTCTGGCCAGTGTGCCTCAGGTCTGACACACTGACAACCAAAAACACTTGTTACATGGAATAATGAGAGGAGAAACAAGATCTAGGGAATAGGGAAATCGCCACAACTTTGCCCTCTACCCTACTCCTCCTACCTCTGCATTCTTAGTGTGTTCCATCACACTCCTCTTGGTTGGCAGGGATCTGGTGGGGATATGTCTCCGGGCCCTGCTCAGCATGAAGCTTCACTATTCACAGAGAGGGAATTGGTCCCTCCCTTCTAGGTCCATGCTCTGGGAATCCTTTCTACATCTCCACTAGCCAAACCTCTGTCTCCATCTCTCAGTCAACATGAATTCCTACTTTCATCTGCAAGAGCCCATGCCTGCTTCAGCTTGTAAAGGCAGTTACAGTATCTGGCAAACTGTTCAGCCTGGGGCACACATACAAGTTTTCAGAATTCTTCCCGGCTGCCCTTTCCCACATACACAGGAGAAATACTATCAGTGGGTGCTTACTGAGCACTGGGCTTCTCTCTTTCACAATAGTGTTTAGAATTGGAGGTCTTCAAGGAAAGAAGACACTGTGGGATTGTCTCCATGAGTACACTGAGTTGAGACCCAGAGAAATTGAGTGACGGAGTGGGAAGGAATTGGAGAGTCTGTAAGAGGAGAGTACAGAGGCAGACAGTACGTGGTGAGCTTCCTGGGTGTTACAAAAGGCCCCCAGGGTTCATTGGACTATGAGATGATTTCGAATGAAGTTCTAGGTGAATGGGGGCAGTGCCCACTGGCAAAAGGCTCTCTAATGACCTGCCATGCCCCGTGCCCCTTGTCTCTTATCTGGATGACCTTATTTGCTTCCTTGTATAATTAAAGGGGTCCTATCTTTCAGTTCTGGATGTAGAGCACATCAAGTTCCCAGGCAGCCAGTCAGTTGCTCAAAGAACCAGGGGAAGCTCTATTCCTCTGATTTTTTCCACAATATACCTGGTGACCCACCCTAGCACTGTGGTGTCTTTTGTCCTTTTGTTTATTTTAAAGTACAGAATCCCCTTTCCTCACCCCAAGAATATGGTGTGCAGGATATAGATAAGTTGAAGACTTGGCTGGGAGTCTCAGCCCATTCCAGTCCTTTCTGCACTGCTAATTCCACCCAGCTTCTGTCTCAGAGCATCACTGGGAGTGAGCAGAGTACAGCAGAAGAGGACAAGCAAGGTGAGGGAGTTTGGTACTGATGTACATTGGGGCCTGAAAATCACCCGGTTGCTTAGTAAACTTTCCTGGCTCTCTCTGTCCCAATTGCATTATCTCCAAGTAAGGCCTTGCATATTTCCTTGGGTAAGGTTAGGACTGCATGAAGAGGGTTAAAGAGGCCTTCCACCCATGGTGAGATCCCAAAAACAACACAGCAGGTTAAGAGGCAACACTGTCATGTCTATGACTATGCACAATCACACACACACACACACACACACACACACACACACACACACACACACACACACACACCCCTCCCACAAATACATCCACATGTTCTTCTATCCCTCACACCCAACCCTACTTTCTTCAGAAAATATTTCCTTCAGAAAGTACTCTTGTGGCATCCAATCTCAACTTTAATGTGCTAACACAAATAAGTATATCTCTAAATCATAGCTTTATTATTTTTGGAGGGGATCAGCACCTCTTCAATGTCTCTTAATGAAGACGAAGGGTCCACAGACAAGCCAAGATGTCAGTGTACTGTACCACACATATTAGAAGCATGGACCCTATTAATGATAGCTAAACTGTACAGTGTGGTGCTATGCTCAATACTTCCCAGCCTGGTTCCCACAGGAGGAACTCATGGCCAAGGGGGCTGAATGAAGAAAGCTGCCTTAGTGAAAAGCACTGTGGATGTTTTTCCTTTCAATTGAGTCTGTCACACCAAAGGGCCTCTCTCTACCTTTTGAAAACTGCACAAATTCTGTATTTTTTTTCAAATCAAACAGTGGTCTGACTTGGTAACATATCTCCACTGAAAACTCTGTACAGGAAACAAAAGGGGCCATGAGTAGGAGGAAGTTACCTATACACTCACTTTCTTCCCATAAATAAAACCTTGGGCAGCAGAAAGAAGTTCACTCCCTACCTCTGGATTGTTAGGCCTGAGTCTGTTCTTAGTATGTCAGACAGTGTATGGCTCCAAACCCTCCAGATGCCACTATCTAACACATTCATAAATCTATGTGGGATCTTTCTCATGGACGGCATCTCACGAGTCACAAAAATTGACACTGGTCACAAAGTCTGGGTGTAGCTGCCATTTTTACAAATCAGACATCACTTCAAAATCATCAGAGAAAACCCGAAGAGGACAAAGCCCTGGTACCCTAACACCACCAGGCTGCTGATTATCAACAAGAGGTAACTCAGCACAAGTCACATTGGACCATCCACGTCCTCATTCCCCTATAGTTGAAGCCACTGTGAGTTGGCCATGGTCTATGTATAGTCAGGAGCAGCACACACTCTCCAACTACTAGGTTATCATTAATGCCATCCTTGTAGTTCCTTTGACTACTTCCTCACATACTCCCTCCCTCCAATCCAATCCCATCTGTCTAGCACCCAACCACAACCAAGCACCCCGCTTAGCTCACTCAAAAACCTTTTGTAGATTTTTTTGCTTGGTTGGCATTTTTTCCCCAGGGAGGCTGCATGTATTTAACATGATTAACAGCTTTAGTCATTAAACAGTGTTTCTTTAAGAGGATTGCCTGAGATTACCCACAGGGTCTTGGGCTGTAATCTCAGCGCAAGTACTCAGCAGAGGTAAGTAAGGGGAGTTCATCATAATGTAACAACTTCACTTAATACTTCATGTAATTGATGACATAACCCATAAAAATATTCTTCCTAAACTAATCAAATCATTAAACTGTCAGCTTCCACGCAGACACTCCACAGCATGCCCTACCCCTGGCCCTGATTCAGTTCAAATGGAATCTTCCTGAATCAGACTGCTTGATGAAGTCTGTGTTTCTTTATGCTGTCCTCTCCCTGGTGGATGATCATCTCTGCCAGCTTGAAGACAACCATTCCACAAGGCAAATGTGCTGACTGCAAGCCAGAAAACAAGACACAGAGTGGGGCTCTTGTCATTAGCCCTCCCCACACAATAAAGACTAGAAGGCTTGTTTTCTTACCCACGGTTTAAAATGTGAGACTAGGAAGAAAACTAACTCTTGTGCATTACATAGCAAGTGAACCCTAGATTCAAAGAAAGAGCAAGAGAACATGAACACACATTGGCTTGGGGTCTCTGGTTTATTAATAGAGCCTGGTAATGACAAATGTTTCCTGAGGCTCTGTCTTAGTTAGGGTTACTATCGCTGAGGTGAAATACCATGACCTAAAACTACAAGGGTTTAGTTGGCTTATGATTCCACACTGTTCATCACGGAGGAAAGTCAGGACAGGAACTCAATCTGGGCAGGAGCCTGGAAGCAGAAGCTGATGCAGAGGCCATAGAGGGGTGCAGTTCACTGGCTTGCTCCTCATGGCTTGCTCAGCCTACTTTCTTATAGAACACAGGACCACCAGCCCATGGGTAACATGGTGCCACCACAATGGGCTGGGCCCTCCAACATCAATCTCTAATTAAGAAGACATCCTACAGGCTTGCCTATAGCCTCATCTTACGAAGGCATTTTTCCAAATGAGGTTTCTTCTTCTCTTATGACTCTAGCTTTTGTCTACTTGACATAAAAATAGGCAGTACGGACTCTAACGTCAACATATAATTTGCAGAGCACTCCACTGGGGCACAGCTTTCTTTTGTCTTAGTTGATGTGAACACCCACTAAAACAATATTGAGCAAAATAAACAGATAGTTTTACAGGTCTCCACTTTCAGAACCAACCAGAGGCTTCCTTAGAAAACCCCTCCTTCAATCACTGAATGCAAGGATCTGAGTTCAATATTTCACCTCTGCACATTTTTATGTGAAGATTTTTGTTATACTATACAATATGGTGTCCCTGGGTGACCTGGACTACTTTAATTTAAAATAATTAAGATTTTTTAAAAATAGAAAATTTAGCTTTATAGTCCTCTGTATGTTTCAGAGAATGTTCCCAGCATCACAGATATTTTCAATTGGGCAAATCTACAACCTAAAACATAATACCATCTTCATGTGGAACCATCTCAAAAGAAATGCCTTAGAGGTAAAGATCATGTACCACGTAGAATACCCAAATTTAGTTTTTAGCATCCATGCTGGGCAGCTCCCAACCAACTCCAAAGGATCCAACTTCCTCTCTGAGCCTCCACAGGCACCTGTACTCACAGGCACAAATGTGCATGCATGCACTTGCACACACACACACACACACACACACACACACACGCACGCACGCACGCATGCATGCACACATAAACGTACACCCACCACATAATTTAAAAAGTATAATACAGCTTTTAAAAAGAGGCTATAGAAGCAATATTTTTTCTTTAGGGTGGTGATCTCTAAACCTGTTCAAGGATGAATTCACTATACTTGTAATTGTTTTGATACAAGCACACTTGAACCCAATGTCCACTGGAATTCCTTAAGATGAATGACTATTAACACACAAATAAGTACATGTGTATTCCAAGTTCTATGAACCAAAAAATGTCAGGAATTCTTTTTTAACACTCAACATTTTTAGCATTCACCTTGCCATATGTTTCTGTTTTTTAATACTTTATTTTTATTTATGTATACATATGTGTTTGCATGAGCATATGCTATGTGTGTTCAAGTGCCTTCAAAGGTCAGAAGAGGACACCGGATCTCCTGGAGCTGGAGTGCAATAGGTAGTTATGAGCTGTGCTGCCTGCAATGGGTGCTGGATCTTCCGTAAGAGAAGCATGCACTCTCGACTGCTGAGCCATCTCTCCAACCCCAACTCCATCAGAACATGGGAACTGAAACTTAACAAGCATTGATCAGTACATTCCAGCTACATCACACCATTTTCTGTTTCCTCCATAAAGCATGCCATTTTTTTGTCTGTTTCCATGCACTAGATGTGAAAATTCAAAGCCCCACTCACATGCCACTACACCAGGAATTGCTCCTTCTCTGTGTAAGAACTGGCTTGTTCACTGTCAGTCACATTCATCACAACTGTTAACATTCATCAAGTTGTATTTTATGAAGAGTCTCTTATGGAATGCTCATAACACTGTTAGGTATGTACTACTTCCATCTACTAGATTAAAAAGTTAAAACTGAGATAATTACTTGTCCAAAATTTCACAACTGATAAATAACGTAATGGCAATTTGGCTCATGCCTCTCTAACTTGAGGTGTCTGACTGCTGATGTTGTCGACGTTGCTGTTGTGGGTGCTGAGACTGAACTTGGGCCTCACGTATACAGAGTACACACTCTACCACTGACTTCCTACCCCTAGAAATTAGATTCTAAAGTGCTACCCACTTCCCTTCTTGTGGTATAGATCCCATTATTTCTTTGGTGAGCATGAGTTGGGTACATATCTGTCAAGTCCATTTCCTCCCCTTAATTATAAATTCCTTTTATAATTATGCAAAGAGTCAAATCTTATTCATGTTGCCTTGATCAAGCACCTGATACATTTAACAGAAGAAATGAGGTTGTATTGAGTACATAAATAAGTGCATGAAAATTTCCATTTGGTTAGTGGATTGTAACTGCAACATTCAGAGTCGAGTTCCAGTCTAAACTAGGAAGTGCTCACCCTTTTCAGTCCCTAAAATGATTCTAAGTCTACTGATCATTTTCAAGTTTTCCCAAAAACAATTTTCATAGTCACTCTAGTAGGTCAAGGCATTCACTAATATAGCCAAAAATTGTCAGATTCTGAGAGGAGTCAGACCATCATAAAAAATGTGATACTTGCTCAGATACCAGGGCCCAGATCATGGACGTGGCATACTACAGCAGGCCATCTGCCCAAGCTGACTAGGGAGATGATGTAGGGTAGCTCCATGCTATGGGATGGGTGGAAGTCAGTGATAGAACCTCAGAGAGTACCTAGAGAGTCCACTGTAAAATCTCAGTGCTTGTGGGATTCTGGGGAGGAAAGAGAAACAGGCTGAGCAGCATTCTAGAAGAGGCCCGAGGGGCCTCTAGGAGCAAAGCATCAGGGGGCCTACAAGGATGTTGTAGCTCATTTCAATTCTAAGGACCTTTCCTGACCAGCTACGCAGGGACAGCCTGGGGTCTGGGGAGTAGGTATTTAAAGGTGAATTAAAACTTGCTGTACTCTCAAGAAATTCATTAGTCTAACAGGGAACCAGATATTAAGCCAATCTGTGGTGATGGAAAGTAGGTCTTCATCAACCCTATAATGAGACACCAAGAAACAGAGATTGATAACATCATTAATTCAGAAAGAAGCTTCCTAATCTGGGGGAAATGTCTCCAAGGTGGGATCTGTTTGAGTCTTGAAGGGTCAGTAGGAGTTTAATCAGTGGGTATAATGGAAGTATACACTGCCTGGATCCCTTTTGCTGGGTAGTGCAATAGACCCAAGCTGCTGGCTGATAAGGTCTCCAGTTGAGTACTGTCCTTGGTAACTAAGCTGTTGTAGTGCTACCAAGAGAGAAATGCCTGGGTGATTTTTTTCCTCTACCAAGGGTCAGCCTACAGCCAATGACTGACAAGTTTTGGAGTCTGAAGAGAAGTCTCCCAATCTTAAGGTAAGACCACGATGTCAAGCCATCCATGCTACATATGTCCCGTGTGATAAGCCTGAGGTTGGATTTCAACTAAACCCAATGACCAGCTTCTGGCCCTGCCCTATCTTGTTTTCCTATACCTTTACTGGATTATATATATTACAAAACATTCGGTAAATCACTTGCATACAAATCCTCTTTTCAGGTTGATTTCCAGGGAAACCATCCTAGACAGTGGGTATAAAGGGTGCCACAACCAACGCAGAGATTCTGTTGCATACATACAAGACACACATATAAAACGAAGGCAGGCAACCCACCAAGGATCGGGCTCAGCACTTGGAGTCGTGGTGCAGGCAACAAGGCCCTTGGACAGTCTTGGGGAAGAGGAAAACCCTCATGGTGGGTTGGGCACATCCTCTCGGAAGCTAGTATTATGAATGAAGTCTAGAAGGACTGAATCTAGGTAGAGAAAATATCCTGTGGAAAGTGGGGCAGAAACAGTAACACGCAGGGCAACCTCCGTCACTAAGCAACAAACAGAGGCTTGCACCACACATGGTCTAGAAAAGGTTGCTTGTGAATGAGCCTTTCTTTCTCAGCTTCAACCCCATGTAGACCTCCTAAGAGGCCTGGCATAAAGAAAAGGCCTGGTCAGAGGCACTCTACACCCTCATCCTAACCACACAGTTAGTCTAAAATGAGTCTTCCCATAAATTTTAAACACAGAATACAGTGTCATTTTAAGTGCCCCCCACCCGCCCCACCCTGAAATGAAACCACGGAGTAGAAGCCACAGCCTCGCAACCATCCACGTACTAGGTATAGGTGAAAAGTGATATTAGTGTTTCCTGACTCATGTCAGTCCTCGCTGCTTGTGCCTCCATTTAGTGACATGTAACTTCTGGTTAAGTCTTATCTACTGAGCGCTGAGTTCACGTTCTGGTACTATAGGCTAGTACACATTATCATCCTATTTTCACATAACAGCTGAACTCGAAGAGAGCAAACTCTAGAAGGAACAGCCGAGAGACCCATGACAATTCCCCAACCTCAGGCTACCTTCTTAGCCTCATTAATGCTCAGTGTTGTTTGTTTGCCTGGAGGACACACGGGTGTAGAAACCTGACTTCTCACCTCTTTAAACTTAGCTCAAGGTTTCTCCTATGAAGTCTGTGCCTAGAAAGAATCACACTTTCCCTGCATCCTCTATGGCCTACAGATTGTAATCACATCACCTGTAGAGGAGGCATGTATTTACCAAAACCCTTTCAGGTCTTGTCCCAAGGCTGGGGATACCTAATATAGCAGGCCAAGGGCAGAATAACCTGTGTCTTTTATATCCCTAGAGACTTTCACAGTGGCTGGTGTGAAGAACTGATAAGAAAATGCTTAACTTTAATCCACTAAGCACTGGAAAACATTCTGATATAATAAAAATCACACTTGATAAAACGTCAAATGGTGGGTCTCCACACCAAGCCCTGAGACATAGCAGCCGGTGACCCTAAGCTCTCCTGACACCATGGATTACTGGAGTATTAGGCCACTCCTAGTCTTGACTCTTTAAAAAAAAAGCATGCGCAATATAAATGGAATATGCCTTATCCATAATGCTTTCGGCCAGACATGTTTTATATTATGGATTATTTCCCCCAGATTCTGGAACATCTGACTATACATAATGATGCTATGGGGGACAAAGCCAATATCTAGCCACATGATTCACAAAGGATTTCATAAACATTTGTACATATAGCCTGAAGGTAATTTTATGAAATATTTTTGGTGCATCCACATTTTGACTACAACCTGTCACATGAGGTCTAGAGTAGAATTTTTCTCCTATGGTCATATGGCACTTCTCAAAATGCTTTTGATTGGAACACTTCAGATTCTGGATTTTGAATCTGAAAATCCTGTACAAAGAATCTAGCCAGTGTCTATATGTATTTGCACTATAGAACAAATAGTCTGTGTCCAATTTTCTAGCAACTCCTTTAAATGTGTGTCAACAACAGCATTCACATAGAAGCCCCAAGCAGTCCAACGAGAATGTCTGAGCACTCTCCTGCTTAGAAAGTGTTTCCTAAGGAAGAATTTACTTAGGCAACTTCAAAAGATGGTTTTACTTACATCTCTAATGCCTGATTTTTCCAATGGGGGCTAAGCAGATATTCAGTGAATTGAAGCCGGGTGATGGATGCACATGCCTCTAATCCTGCCACTCAAGAGGTAGAGGCAGGAAGATCTCTGTAAGTTTAAGGCCAGATTGGTCTACATAATGAGTTCCAAGACACCAGAGATGCATAGTGAGACCTTGTCTCAAACTAACAGACAAACAGAAAGAAAATGGAAGATCTTCTGTGGGGGAAAATTTGACACTTTAAGCAATAAAAATACTCATGTGATATCCCCATCTTCTCTGATAATGAGCTGGTTATCTAAGTCTCACATACAAGGTACCCTATGCTGGGGTCCCAGCAGGTACCCCTGAAGTCTCACCATGATATATGTCTTCATTCCCACGGTCTGCCCCTTGGCAATTCTTCCACTGCCTATGGACGAGTCAGTTCCAAGAGCAGTTCTCAGAAACTCTCCACATCTTTTTTTAATGGATAGAGAGGACACCAAAATAGAGCAGGGCTTCATCTGCGTTTGTACCTAAGATCTATGCTTGACTTTATAGAGCAGCAGGGCACCTAGCACTGTAGAGGCAGGGAGGACATTACATTGTTCTAGAACGCAATTTCAATTCTTTTTTTTTTTGCTATTCCTGAGCACTCTTGATTTGGTATTTCATTCTCACTTGAACAAGAAAAAGTGAAAAATCACCAGATAACAGCTTTGCCCACTACTACCACGCTGTACAAATGAGAGTGCTGAGAAATGACATACAGAGTGTATTTTAAGACAAAAAACCATTCCATGTCTTTTAAATTGGAAACACGCCGACCATGGCTGAAGTGCTTACTAAGGAAGAACGCACACATTAAAAGAACAGGCAGTTTTTTATGACTGGCACTACTTCTATTTGCAAGCTTATTCCCTAAATTCAAAGTACAAAAAAATTACTATTGACTCTCTGTACCAACAATGAAAATAACAGTAATATTGCCGTGACTTACTGGAAACCTCTGTGGGCCGAGCTCATGCGCCATACTGTAAAAGAGATGATCTCATTCATCATCTTCACCTAACAGGGAAACTGAATCTGAGGGAGGTTGAGAAGTAGAGACACACAGAAAGCTGCAGGGCCAGGCACTGATGTCAGAATTCTTACCTGTAGTCTACATTCCCTCCATCAGGTTATCATGCCGCACAGTCCAGCAGCTCAATTTCAGCATGTGAAGGGAGACCCCAGTGACTTCCAGCTCATTCTGCTTACACTGGACTTCATGTGAATCAAAGGCTCTTCCTTTTCCTCCCCCTCCCCAGACAGATGGGTCTTTCTTCATAGTCCTGACTATCCTGGAACTCATTACACTAGTCAACTAGTAGGCTAGGCCAGGCTGGCTTTGAACTCAGAGATCTGGCTGCCTCTGCCTCCCAAATGCTGGGAGAAAGGCGTGCACCACCACACCTGGCTAAGAAGGTCCTTCCTTCCTCTAATAAGTGCTCTGTGCTTGCTTTATATGCTAGATTTTAATTCTACATCTGTAGAATATTTGAAAGGTGTAGGTGTACAAGATTTCCACGTTAAAGATGAGGAAATAACCTACCAAATATGTTGGGGGGTCTAGAAAGTACTTTCTAATTTAGACTCTCTAGTGAAAAGAGCTGACTGTATAACTCAGTTTTCTACTTGGCATTAAAACCCATGTAATGATTTTTTTTTCTTTTTCCTTTCTTTTCGCTTTATGTCACTGTTCCAAGGAGAATCTATAAAAGGCAGGAAAGTGCTTAGGCACGGTAAAGTCCCACTTGATGCTTTGAGGTGCTTAATCCCAGGTCCCCTAGGGCCTGTTCCTGAAGCCTGTGGCAGAAAAGGAAGGGAGAGACAGGTCTGGGCCCGCAGAGACGCAACCTGCAGCCGAAAAGCCTACTGGAGTCAGCACGTAGCTTAGGACTGCAAGAAAGCCACAAAAGAGTCAGCAACAAAGCGAGCCAGTTCTTGGCATTGAGATCAGGTGCTGGCTGGGGGACTGCTTCAGCAAAGGACAGACTTTGCCTCAGGAGTGGGAGGGCCACCAGCTTCTTAATTATTAACCTCTCCTGTGTAGTCTCCACCGTCAATGCTGACCGCCACCTGGCACAGTGCTGCGGGATTTCCCACCATCCTCTTTGGGGAAAACAAAACTTATATTAGAGAATGAAAAAGAACTGCCTTCTGGATCTGAAAGTAGACTTCCTGTTCCCCACTTGCTTCATCGGCATTTCATGGAGGAAAAACATGGATGACTTTTGAGCTGGTCAAAGACATTTACGGGGTATATTTTTGAATTATGTGTGAGGCACCGAAGCCAAGAATCATTACAAAGCTCCTTCTCTGCCTGAGATACAGACCTACTGTGTCTTGTTAAATGGGACCATAGTGTGCTATTAGTTCTACCAAAGAATGGAGGGCAGGAAAGGGGGATTCATGATGATATGGATATGTAGAATCCACGTACATGAGAAGAATCAGAATGCTTGCACCCCAATTACAATGGAACAGACACCCTCTGGTTCCAACCATGTTAAAGATGGAACAGTCAGCTCAGGGCTCACATACTGACCTTTGTCACCTTGCTTTCTTTTCACTAATTTGGGTTGGTATGGCATATATATGAAGGAGGAGGAGGAGGAGGAGGAGGAGGAGGAGGAGGAGGAGGAGGAGGAGGAGGAGGAAGAAGAAGAGGAGGAGGAGGAAGAGGAGGAGGAGGAGAAAGAAGAAGAAGAAGAAGAAGAAGAAGAAGAAGAAGAAGAAGAAGAAGAAGAAGAAGAAGAAGAAGAAGAAGAAGAAGAAGAAGAAGAAGTTGTTGTTGTTGTTTTTAGGGATCAGCTACTACAAACTAATTGGATCACTTCTATTTAAGGCAAGTTGTTTACCTCTTAAGAGCTAGGGCAGCAAACTGTGCTGGAAAAATATCAATCATCACTAAGCTTTGGAGCTTTCCCAAAGCTAATGGCACTTTCACCGCAAACAATCCCATGACATTCATGACAGTCTTACTATTGAGAACAACCTTATGGTGATCCACGTGAAAGCCAAAAGTCTCCTACCCGTGTCTTGATCATTAACCTGATTCTCATTTCTGCCTGCTCTGGGGAAAACATTATCTCCAAAACAAATGATAAACACACAGGGGTGATGGCCTTCCTTCCCAAAGAGCTCAAAGTCTAATGGGGGACACAAGATAAGCAACCCCATAGCAGACTATAAATAATTGTACCTGAAAAGGCTTAAAGTAGGACTAGGAAGGCACAGATTATCTTAGTTTTGCCTTAAAGGTCCTCTTACCCAGCTCCTGGGCTTCCGTTTTAAGAGGTCCTTCCCTAGCTTCCATCAACAGAACCAAACTCAAAGGCTACATCCCTGCCCCCAATTACAGTTGCATGAATACCGGCACCCTTTCCCTGTAATCAGTCTTCCAGCTACTACAACATGGAGATGCATGTGTTTTATTTATGTCTAAATTTCTTCCCAAAAGGATTAAAGTAGCAAGGTAAGCACTCATAGGTCCAGGGAAATGTTTGAAAGATATCTAAATACATATATGGATAGAAAGAGATAAAATGATTTAGTAAAAAGTTGAACATGTCAGAAAGCACTATATTTTTATTGCATTTATTTATGCATCTATTATGGGATGTGTATTATGTATGTGGTAGGCAGAGAGATAGAGAGATAGGTAGGTAGACAGACAGACAGGTGTATGGTATAAATGTTTGTGGCATAGCTATCTATGTGCACACAAACATACATGTGCTTGCTAAATGTGCCATTTTGCACATGTGAAGATCATAGGACAATTTGTGGGAATTGGTTCTCTCCTTCCACCATGGGGGTTCCATAGATCAAATTCAGGTCATCAAGCTTAGTGGCATTTGCCTTTATCCTCAGAGCCATCTAGCTAGTCCAGATGACACCAAATTTGAATGAACACCTACTGTCCTCCAGAGTGAAGTCTGAGATTTTGTTTTTTTAAGTCTGAATTTTCTTGCCTTAAAACAAAAAAGCAACAGCAGTTTTTTGGGGGGAGGGTATCTCTGGTTATTTCTAAATGACAGAGAACATAGACAACAAATGTCCACGATACTCAAGTAGCAGCTTTGAATTCCTCCATTTAGGAGAATGGATGCTTTAAAGCATAAGGAACATTCTGGAGTCTTTCCTCACCAAAATTTTACTACATACAAACACTGCACAGATGATAAAATTTATAGACCCAGCAGGAACCCATGCTATAGGAGTTTCTGAAGTCTGAGTTCACACAGGAAATCCTTACTCTGCACTCTCCACTGAAGACTTGGAGAGCTGCTGGCTGCAGCCAGGCATGTTGGAATAGTCCTGTGAGTGTGGCTTCTTCCCCCTGCCACATACAACCAGCAAGGCTTGCAGCCATAAATCAGAGTCATTCTGCTTGAAAAGATGTTTAGCAGAACCCCAGTCACTTGTCTTTGCCTTGCTTTTCCCCCTTCTTTATCTTGAAGCCTTCTTCTATTTTTCCTCTGAGATATTTTCCCTGTTTATCTGTTTATATTTTTGAGTTGTTGGTTTTGAATTCTTGGCTTTTACGTATTCTTGCATCTTAAATTCTCCTAATTTACTGTGTAATTAAAACACGCATGCACATTTGTTCTCAATTAATAGAGACAAATTATTCCCCAATGGAAGACTGCTCTATTCCGACTTGGAACCAGAAGAGGGGCAGATAGGCCTGGATTTTAAATGTTGCCTAGTGATTCTCATACTTTTTTGTTTAAGACATAGGTTAGCCAGGGGCCCAGTGAGATGGCTCACTTGGTCAAGGGGCTTGCTGCACACGCCTGACAACTCAGGTTCAGTCCCCAGAACCTATGTACACATGGAAAGAGGGGACTGACTCCTGAAAGTGGCCTTATGACTTCCAGGGTGTCTCTTTGTCCCTCTCACCCTCTCCTTTTCTCCAGGTCTCATAATAAAACTCATTGGTTCAAAGAAAAAGATTCATGTTTTTTTTAAAGAAAGAGGGAGGTTAGTTTGTCCTTGAGAGAAAAATATTCCATGGTCTCTTTCTCATCTGCAGAACCAGATGATTCGACAAGTTCCCCCTTTCCTATTCTTTATTATCTTAAGAACAGTAGTAGCTGGTTCCAAGATCATCTTCAGAGGAAAGCGAAAGAATGTAGTGGAAAGACCAGTTGAAGCTGGCAAAAAATGGCATTTAGGTTGATTACCAAATGTCTACATGCAGGCAATAACTCCAACACAAGCCTATACAATAAAGGCTTTTAAAATATCTAGAAACATGAGAAAATCACAGTGGCCCAAAGAGATAGCTGACATTATTTATAATATTTAAGTAATTCTATATCAGCTCTGCGTGTGTGTGTGTCTATGTGTCTGTGTGTGTGTGTGTAAAATCAAGACAAAAATATACAAACATTTCATTTAGGTTTGATTATGAGTTATTTGTGGAAAGCACAAAGTGAATTGAGATTAGAACGCAGCAATTTTATACCTAAGCAAGACTATGACAGTGAACACCCATGATCAAGAGATTTTTCAATTAGCATAACTTTTTAAATGAATATTGGGACAAGAAAAGTGCAAAAGAACCACTCATTCTTGTAGATCAGTAATCTGAGAAACTGTCCTCAGAATTTGTAATGCCTCTTTTAAAAAGTCCAACATTAGCTAAGTGGGAAAGGAAGTTATGCCCATGTGCAGACAAGATAACTGGGCTCAGAGAAAGGAGATTAAATACCCTCTAAGTATCTTTTGAAAATTATTGACAAGGAACTTCCTAGTAGGCTTGCTATAAAATTTACAACATGTCCTTCCAAAGGCCATAGACCTTCCAACTAGCAGGTAATTCATAGAACGGATTCTAAGCTGCCTCATTGTAAAGGACCAACAGAGATTTACACTGAGTACTTTGTTCAGGGTTCAACAGACTTTAATTACATCAGATAACACCTGCTGTTCTAATTTTTCCTGGAAATGGGCTATGAGTCCAACTCCTATTTATTTAAGCTCCTGTCACAATGAGCCTCTACTGTGTCAAAATATGAGGACACAACTACAGGAATTGAGTAATAACGGGAAGAAAAGTGTCTTGGGCCAGTATTTTGATGGGTCCTGAATTGTCCCTTTGAGGCTTACAACAGCTTAACCTGATAGAATCAGGTAGGAACACACTGGAGAAGAAATGAGTTGAAAAGAAAGCAAGGTGTGGAAAGAGGCTGAACACTGGTGTGCTAGAATCTTGCAGTGATGGGACCATGAATTGTGCACAAGAGTGCAGATCAGTTAACCTGATTGCTCCAGGCACTATCTGTAATTAGGTTGGGCATGTTCCTTTTCCATAAGCTTAAGACAATGATTTCTGTGGCTCTTTACACTGTATCCACAAGAACAAAACACTTTAAAAGAAAAATATGTGGAGTTTTGGTTATGTTGTATCGATCCCGGGTCCTCATGCATGACAAATAAATACTCTACCATTGAGCTACATCACCAACACCCAAAATGTGCATATACATATAATTTTAAACAATCAGACAGTCTGTATTTATAGGAGGCCACAATGAGTCTTGGCCAATTTATGTAGGACTAAAAGTGCATGAATGTCAGAGATAATAGTAACAAAACATGAAGGTCAGGCTCTTGAATGAAAAACCTAATCCTATTTGGGAATTATGTCCCTCAGTAAAAACAAAAAGTGGAAGCACCTTTAAGAAGATCCACTCTCAAGAGTCAAAATTCTTAGGTATCAGGGAGCCAATGAAAATGGAAGTCTTTATTTCAATGATGTGTGCATCCCCTGTTTTACTGATCTCTCTGCCAAACTTGACACAAAAACTACCAAAGAAGGTGAGGAAATGGGTTCTGGTCTCACAGTAAACTAAAGCAGCATATGGAATTGAATTTAAGTATTTTCCTCAAAGGATACCTCATCATTTAGAAACCTGAAAACCCAGACACCAATTGTGACATCCAAATCTGACACACATCTTTGGTCATTGCCTCCTTCCCTGGTATAAACAAACCTTTGGAAATACCAGGAAAATGGGCCATGCCTTGGCTCTCTAGGAAGGTACCTGCTACCCAGTGAACAAGACAGATAACAAGAGCTGATGGAATGACCACTGCTAGAAGAGAAATAGGCAAATAGCAACATGCAAGCTCCTTCCCTACTCTTGATTTTTCTTAACACTCTTCATACAACCATTTGCTTGATGGGTAAAATACTTCTAAGGTGACTTGCTCTACCTCGAGTCTACAAAGCAGTCCAACGCCAAATTAGTCTACTACTACATAGTCCACAAGCTAACAGTCATTTCTTCATTTTGTAATCGATGGGGTGGAGAGAAACAAACAAAAATAATAACACAAAATTCCAATTTCAGTGTCATAAGCAGTTTTGTTGCAATACAGCCACTATCATTCATTTATGTGATACTGCTAGCTATTTTTTGTGGGGGAGGGGTTTCGAAGCAAGGTTTCTCTGTGTAGCCATGGCTGTTCTGGAACTCATTCTGTAGACCAGGCTGGCCTTGAACTCGAGATCTACCTGCCTCTGCCTCCAGAGTCTAGGACTACAGGTGTGCACCACTACTGCTTTAGGCTTTGGCTATTTTCAAGCTACCATGGCAAAGATTAGAATGGTATCAGAGATTATTAATGTTGGAACACATGAAAGCATGGCACTGATGGCTTCTCATGGCACCTAGTGATTCCCACTGGACAGTAACCCACCACACAAGTCATAAAGATCTTTCTTTCAATGTACACTAACATTCTGTCTTTCCTAAGTGTCATATACACTCATTGTGTACGTAATAGATCACAAAATGCTAAAGTGATATTTAAATCCACAATTAGTGTCATGTTACTTTGAGATACACTGGTTTGACACATAAGGGGTAGAAGGGAAAAGATGAGGATGCTATATGTTTAAAGACCCTATAAATTAGAAGGAATATCCAGCCCTGGACATACAGACATCTCGTTCAAAGCCTTCCTGGGCAACCTGGTAAGATCCTATCTTAAAACAAATAATAAAAACAAATGAAAAGCCGGGCGGTGGTGGCGCACGCCTTTAATCCTAGCACTCGGGAGGCAGAGCCAGGCGGATCTCTGTGAGTTCGAGGCCAGCCTGGGCTACCAAGTGAGCTCCAGGAAAGGCGCAAAGCTACGCAGAGAAACCCTGTCTCGAAAAACCAAAAAAAAAAAAAAAAAAAAATGAAAAATTAAAAGATAAAAAAAAACCAGAAATATAGCTCAGTTGGCAGAGTGCTTGACTAACCAGTATGCACAAATCCTAGGGTTCATGTTCCAGCAGTACAAAAAACCAAACATGGCAGTGTACATATACAATCCCAGCATTCCAGACACTCAGTGTCATCTCCAGCAATACTGCGAGTTCAGAATATGCCTTGAATACAGGATACCTTGTTCTCGAAAAGGTAACAATATTTAAACAACAAAATCAAAAGGGCTAAGGCTTTAGCTCATGGAAGAATACTTGTTCAGTTTGCCTGGGCCTCAGAATTCCATCCCCTGTGGTTGCCCCCCACCCAATAACTCCTAATAAACCCTCTATATTCTCCTCTTCCCTGCAGTTTTTCATTGTCTTAAATGGTATAAGAACAGAAGACAGACATGCGTACTAAAGCAGGTTATCAATTTTGCAAACAGTTATTCATCGACTGACATATTATAAGCCATATTTAGTAAAGGCTGAATAATATCATTTTTAAAAAATCAAATCCTTAATAGCTTTCAATACTGGCAAGGATATGTGTGCTAATTATCTTAATTACGTTGCCTTTCTTCTCTTCACCAACTTTCCCCCACTGTGCCCCAATAACAATCCACTTTTGGTTTCTCAAGGTTTCCAGGGATTTGTAGACTATTATCTTATTTGAACCCTCACCAATTAGGCGAGGGTTCAACTGATGGCTGGCTGTTGGCCATCAACTGCCAGCTATACCAAAAGTAAAATATCCACACAAATGGACGCACACAGACACATACTTGAGACAGTACTTCAGTCTTTCCTCATAAAACTCTCTAGTGCCCAGAGCCATGCTAAACTGCTTTCGCACACTAAGAACTGGGAATACACCCTGGAAGGCTGGCCCCCAGGTGGCAGAATGAAAAGGTTACCTGTCGGCACAAATGGGAGTGGTCTTTCCCAGGACTCTGAGCCTCACAGAGCACATACAGCCTTGCTGGAGCCCCCAGTGAGCTCTCAATTACTCAGCTCCCTCCACTCTGCCTATCTTTTATCTCCCTGACCACACTCCTGGTGACTGAGCCATTCTGAAAGTGTCAAATGCATATGGCCCAGGGTGCCCAATGACAAGGCCCACGTTGTCAGAACCGAATGCCACCTTGGCCCCAGCTTTGATTACAATGTATTATGAATCATTCTTGCAGCTGTTTACTGCAACATTTCTTAAAATAAAATTAATGGAACATAAGGCTTTCAGTGTTATAACAGGAGCTGCCATTTACTGAATGTTTATTATGGACTTAATAAATACCATTATTATGGGCCCTCTAATAAATACCAATGTTTATTATGGGCCCTGTCTTTATACCACTAATTCATTAGATTTTCACAATAATCCTATTAAGCACTGTTAGTATTCTCATTTTACAACTGAAGAAACAGGTGCTGCGAGTATCTTGACTGTCCCTTAACTAGCCATTGCAGGCTTCCTCCTTTCCAGAACAATCTACTCTCCAACTGGGGACTGTTGGCTGGCAGAAAGTCTGGGCCCCCCCAGCTCTGACACGAAGAATGGTTCCGATAGTTCAGTCATTCATGGAACTCGCCTCCTCTCCAATGAGCAATTTGGGTGAGATGTCAAGAGGATCTGGGTTCCAGAAAGGTCCCTTCATTGTTTTGTAGGGCTTCTCGAGATTTACAGATTCTTTTCTTATTTTGAACCCTAAACCAGTTGTCTCCAAGGCCAACCACTTGTGTATATGTATATATTCATACTGTTGGACTCAAGGAGGCCTCTCTAGGAGTCCCATACCTTGATTGGATAGTTACACCCAGGCTGTCTTGTCCCCAAGAGAAGAATACATTTGTCACCAAAACTGGTGTGCTGAGGTGGCAAGTGGAGATCATAAAGTCTCTGGAATCCCATGGATATGACTAAGCCACAGAATAAACCAACCCTCAGGCTCCCCTAGGAATCTGCTCCTTGCTCTGTGGATGAATGCATGTCCTTGCTAAAACATGCAATAAATAAAGCTAAGGTTCGAGCCACGACTATATCTGGAGCCTTATTTTTAACCCCAGCAATGCTCAGTGGGGTTATAATTCAAAACTCTATTACTATTCCACACATTCTCTGCAAATGTGAATTATTTAAAACCAATGTCCTACCAACAGCATGCCACATCAACCTATGAGGGAAAATGGCTGTTTCTGTACTCACAAGATTCGGACACCAGATGGACTTTTCCCCACACTACAATTCCCCAAATCACTGGATACTAACAAGTCGCTAAATGGTTCCATTTATGTCTGATGCTATGCATTCAATGAGTGCAGGGCCACAGATGCAGGAGGCTCAGTCCCAAAGGCTGCCCCCAAATGCCAGTCCGAATGCTGAACTTACACACTCTGGGCATTCTGACACAGTGAGTTGTCAATCAGAGCTTTCTACACACACACCCCACTCCCCGCATCAGTTCGAGGCTTTGGTAGAGCCAGTTATAGAATTCAGGAAAATAATTTCATTTCTACTGCTATACTAGGGAAGACAGAAATAAAAAGCCAAGTGAGGAGAAAGACGCTCTGAGATACAGAAGGGCCCCAAGTAGAAAAGCATGGGTCCCCACATGGATGGTGTCCCCTACACACACATACTCTAGAGTCAGAGTGAAGTTCATTCCTTTCCTTTTCTCAGTCTGGTTCCCTCTGGGAGGTTGTCTGCTGGACCAGAAAAATCTCTGAACCTCTGTGCCTCATCATACAGACAAGCTCAATTTTTAACACCTCTCCCTTCCATCCAGGATGGGAGGATGGGATGGAAATTTTGGGGCTCCTAATCTTCACCTGGTCTTTCTAGCAACTGGCCCCTATACTGAAGCTGTCTGGGAGTCCTATCTTTAGGACAATAGAGGTCCCTTCACCCAGGAAGTTTTAAGAGATTTGAGAGTTATGTAGGATACTCTTACCAGCCCAGTACTCAGGAAATGTTTGCCTAGCTTTGTGTCAGAAACTGAAATCAACATCCAGATAGTTTAGAATAAAAGATGCCCCCAACATCCCTGTCACTCAGACCATCACAAGGCCATCAACAGCTCTGTTTCAGGAGTGGGGGACAGAACTGGATAATATATTTCTTTATGCTGTCACATCTGCCCAAGGCACAGAATCCTCCATGCCTGGTATCACCCTATAGCAAAGAAGCACCCAGGGTGTGCTCCAGGAAAGACTAGTTCCCACATAACAGCAAACTACTTCAAACAGTGGGTCTTAAGATACCAAGCAAAGAACTGAATTCAAAAGATAAAGCAAGGACTGGGGACACAGCTCAGGGGTAGAGCACTTCCTCAGCACCATGGTCAATCAATAATAAATCAAAACGACTTTTAGCCCATCTATTTCAAAGTGTGTTAATAAATGATGATGCGAGAAAAAATAACGAAAGTGAGCACCCCAAAGTGATCATTATGAAATTGGCAGGCAGAGTGAAATAGAAAGTATATGTGGAGTTTCCTCACTACCTTTGGAAGATATCAGTCATGATCCTACGAGGAGGAAAAACGATCCCAAGAAAGTATTTTAAAACAGGAATTTAAAAAAAAAAAATGTATCCTTTGTTTTGCCATTTTAAAATTTTAAAGGTGAGGCACCGTGTGCCCTTGGCAACAAGAGCATAGTCCTGGGGGAGGAAGAAGAGGTTCGGGTGTGAAAAACAGCCACTGTGGGCACAGGATTCCTGCCTCCAGAAGGAAGGTGCCCAGCTGGGTAGGAGGAGGTGTGCTGGGACCTCAGTGCCCGGCTTTGTCTGGGCACTGTCTCCCCGGATAAATGAACAGGCTGGTCTGAAACACAGTGTTCTACTTTTTCCCAGGCTGTAGCCATACAGACTCATAATTTTCTCCTTAACTTAAACCATCTGACAGTTTTGGAGAATCGGCTCATGGCACATTCTCTGTCTTTGTGTCTCAATGACAACACTGTGTTAATAGTCACTGAGAGTTATATGGGCACCAAGGGGAAGAGCCTTGAAAGACAGAAAACCACAGAAATATTAGAAGCAGAAAATCCTGCGTGTGTATTTTAAGACATTCGACATCACCTCATAATTGCTGTTTCCCGAAAGCGCTAGCTTACAGCATGGGGCTAAAAGAAAGAAAAGTGGTTAAATGCATTGCTTTTGACAAAGCTGCAAACTAGTCAACAAGTAAAACATTGCTGCTGAATCAAATCATCTCCAGAGAAGCCAGGGTCTGGAATACACAGCCAGTAACTCCTCAAATGGCTGTGAGTTTATGATGCTGGGAACACAAGGGCTTGTCCTTCCTCAGGGGCAGATCCGATTTCACTGGGATCTAGCAGAGGTGCTTGGAGAACAGGAAATGAAAACAAGTTCCTGGTTTTCTTTGAAAAAGACTGGGAACCAATAAGATGGGCATGTGTGAGAGGGTGCACACAGGTGCTCATGAGGAAGGTTTATGAACATGCCACCTTCTCAAAGTCCTCCGGTATGCTTCTTGTACAATAAAACTCCATTCTGTTTATGTAGCCAGCGCAAATGTTGGAGACATTGGAATGGTATGTAAAGGGTTTCAGAGAATGTAAGGATGCTTGTATTTCTTAAAATTAACGATGGATCTGGGCAAGAAGAGACAAGGGTTCATTCTTTTGCTTCCCTCTTTGCTCAGTCCCCAAAGAGGATAAAAATGTTGATTTCCTTTCTCCGTTGAAAGCCTCTGTGGGGAGTTCAAGACACTTAACTCCATCTCTGTTGATGTGGTCATCCTTAGACATACACCGGACAGTCAGATAATGGGATGTCAGGGGACTGTCAGGACCTTATCATGAGCAACTGCATGGCTCACTCCAAAAATGGCATTCATGAGACCACTCAGGCTGGGACTCCATGGTTATCCTCGAAAGGAATGAAGGGGACAGTCTTTGATGAGTTGGACAAACTGAACCCTGGCTTGAGTTCCTGTTGTCTTTAAATAATAATAATAAGTACATGTATTTAATTTTGAAAGCTTGGAGACTGATTTAAATGGAAACCAAGGAGGGAAACTTTCAGAACTTTCCTCAGGCACAAAGGACTTTGTAAGCAATGTTTCAATTGCATAAGGAAGATGTAGTTGAATGTACATAGGGAAACAGGAGGTGAGAAAAAGAGAGAGAGGAATGGTTTATATGAACAGAAGATGAAGTCCAGGGACACATCATTACAGTTCTACACAAGACCCTAAACCTCCAAACCTGAGCCTCATCCACACGTGGATTAAACAGGAGTCACCTCGTCCAAGCATACCACAAATGCTGTAGAAACAGGAAGCACTGACTCTGGTTATCCAGAAGCTGAAACAAAACTAAGTCATCAAAAGGCTTTCTGGATGTAGACCTAAGATGACCATGCCTCCTATTAACTGTGTTATGTAATGGTTAGCTTGTTAACTTTTTTTCCAAATTAAGGTAGCAGTAACAAAGAACCAGACTCCTAAAATGTCATATTAGAGAAGCACAATTTTTCTGTTATTAGTTAACAAATATTTACTGAGCCAGATGTGGTGGCACATGTCTTTAACTTCAGCAGTAAGAAAGCAGAGGTGGGGGGATCTCTGAGTTCAAGGCCAGTCTGATCTACAGCGTGAGTTCCAGAACAGCTAGGACTAAACAGACAAACTCTAAAATAAATGAATGAATGAATGAATGAATGAATGAATGAATGAATATTTACTGAGCATTTCCTGTGTCCCTATAATTATTCTTTTCAGTCCTTCCAAAGGAAACTGGGACCTTTACTCAGCTGTCCCAAATAAAAGCAAATAATTTACTGGCTTAAATTATTCATTTTAAAATCAATTCCTCTTCTGTTCAAATACAGTGTGTTCCTCCACAAGTCTTTTACTCCCTCTGTCTGCTAAATGACATTCCCATTTGACTCCACAAGCACAGAGAAGCAACAGGGTGGAGATATCTCACTGATTCCCAGTTACTGCTCCTTATTTTACTAGGTAGTCTAGTTCCATCACCAGCTAAGACACATCCTCTAGATCTGTGGTTCTCAATCTTCCTAATGCTGCAACCCACGGATACAATTCCTCATGTTGTGGTGACACCTCAACCATAAGGTTATTCCATTGGTACTTCATAGCTACTGCTGTGAAGTGTAGTGTAAACAGCTGATATGCTGAATATCTCACAACTCACAGGTTGAGAACCACTTAACTAGAGATTCCCGCTTGAACTATGAGAAGGGCTAACAACACCTCCTCCAATTAGCATCCTTGGCAGCTGGAAACTGTGATACTTTATGAATGGAGTCTGGGAAGGGGAAATGCTTAGGAAAGGGGGCTACCTTCTGTGCAGGTTGCAGTCATTAGGAAGAGCTGGCAAGGGACAAGTGCAATTCCTGTAGAAGACACAGAGTTCCACGCCTGCCACAAAGGTTGCTACTGACCAAGGCTGCTGTGGGTATCACTCTGTATAAATAAAATGCTGATTGGCCAGTAGCCAGGCAGGAAGTATAGGTGGACAAGCAGAGAAGAGAATTCTGGGAAGTGAAAGGCTGAGGAGAAAGACACTGCCAGCTGCTGCCATGACAAGAGAGATGTTAAGATACCGTTAAGCCACGAGCCACGTGGCAAAGTATAGACTAATAGAAATGGGAATTTAAGATAGAAGAACTAGATAACAAGAAGCCTGCCACAGCCATACAGTTTGTAAGCAATACAAGTCTCTGAGTGTTTACTTGGTTGGGTCTGAGCGGCTGCGGGACTGGCAGGAGAGAGAGATTTGTCCTGACTGTGGGTCAGACAGGACCAGAAAAACTCTAGCTACACAAGGCTAGCTGCCTTCTTCCCCAGCCTCCCCTCTGTCTCTCACTCCACTTCATTCATAAACAAAACTGTTTATTTCACCAAGATGCAAAGCACCTAGGCAGAGGAAAAGCAACCCTAGGCAGTTCTCAGTACCATCCTGCTACCCTCCGGTCTCGGTCTCCTCTCTTAATTAAGCAGTTGCTGGCTAGCACCTTCCACTATTTATTTAACCTTCCTATCTGCTTATTTTTTTAACCTCCATATCTCACGGATGAGGACAACAGAGGTCATAGAGAATGGAGGAAAGAATGGAATAGACTCAGTCTGGTTTGTTTCCAGAGCTCAGGTTTATAACACATGACTTGACATTTCTTCATAATACAGATATGTAAACCACACTGAATCAGGCATGTAAGCCTAGTGGTAGAGTCTAGGAATCAATAGCAAAGAAAGCTAGATACCAAAATCCATGTCCCAATTCCACCCTAGGAACACAATAGAACCTGCCACTATCTTTCTCTTGGAAAGCCTCTCAAAGTTTGAATGTTAAGCACAATTTTGTTGTGAGCTAACATAAAGGTTACCACTCAATAAATGAAATGTTTATGTTCAAATTGAATAAAATTTACTCCTTTTGTGTAAATAAAAGAAATCTAAATGCATGCTTCCCAAATATTTTTTATTATCATTGGCTTAATTTCTTCAAAACTTCGGGAAAGGTCCAAAAAAATGGAGTCAGGGTTTTTATTCCCTAAACTAAACCCAAATTCTCCTATTGCCACCACAGGCACTGAAATTAGACATAGATAATGGACGATGCTTAGAAAATCCCTTCCTTGGTTCCCTGTACAGAGAGAACTGTCCATCGTGCACATAAGTGGGGAATCAAAGTGACAGCAGGTGTGGAACCTAAACCTGTTTAATCACAGCATGGTTGGTGAAGGATTCAACTGCCTAAGGCGGCCATCTTGGACACAAGATAAGAACAACCCAGATACTAAGACAACAAAGATGTTGAAGAAATAAAATTAGATACTTGACTTGAGACTGCTACTTATGAGAAGCCTAGGGCAGATTTTGTGTGTACTGGTACAGGAAAGAGCTACAAGGAATCCTTTGTTTCCCAAATAAAGGAGAGGAATTCCACAGCAGTGAACTGAGATCCTCTAAGCTACACCCCTACTCTGGTGATTCTATCAGCTACAAAGAGACTGGAGGAGGGGCAAGAGCCTCTTCAGCATTCTTGCTTTGGGAGGAGGGCCGTGAGGAGCAATTAAGGAGAGTTTACCTTTGGCCAAATTTCAAGGCATTTACTTACCCAAAAGATTTCCTGTTTTTGAAGCAAAGTCTAAAAACAGAGCATATGGAATTCAAGGGAAAGAAAGGAGAATCTAACTATACAGGCCTGGGGATAAATAGTTATCTTTAACATTAATCACTGACTTGAATATGCTTTGCAATTAAAATTTATAATGAAATTAAGTACAACTAGCTGACAGAAATCTGCATATACCAAAAGAAATATTAGTGAGTAACTTGACATTATGAGTCTCTACCTATGAGTTCACCATAGGAAATTTTTACATAATCTTTTCAAGTCAATCTCTATATTAGGAACATGTAACTTGCATGCACTTATTTCAGGAGTTGGCACAGAAAGTGAGATTTGGGCTGTTTTCTGATGATTTAAAGCAATTATTTGCTCGTATATAGCTCTTATACCTTAAAGATAGAGCTTTATTAAAACTACATCCAAGACAACCTGAAGGTAATGACATGTAAGTTACCTGACTGCCCTGCTGCTACCTTGAACTGTGTGTGGTATCTCTACAACTCCTCTCAGGGATACGATGCACCTGGCCTCAGATGTCACAGCTAAAGGAGCCATAGCCATCCCCAAGCTTGGCCAGAACTGGGAATACCTCATTCAATACCACCTACAAGTTAGTGAGGTAAGTTTTTTTCTTTTTAAAACAACTTTTGGGAGAAAGGATATGACACATGCATCCCATTCATGGCTGAGCATTTGATGTTCCTTATTCTTTTCAAGTTGACCAACTGTGAATTTGTCACTGAAGGATGGAGCTTCTCTAATGCAAGTTGAGCAAGGCACTGACTGATACAAAGAGAGAGGATAAAGTTGGGTGGGTAGAGAGGTCAGATCTGGGAGGAGTTGAAGGAGAACGATGGATATGTTCAAAACACAATGTATGAAATAGTCAAAGAACAAAAAGTGTCCTTAGAAATAAAAATATATATTATATAATATGATATATAAGAATATTATATACATATCCACTATCTAGTTGAAATACTCTTCTTTCTAGGCATCTATACTATGGAAAGCAGATATTCTTTAAGCTGCTTCTGTAAAGTATAGAAAATCAAATTCAGCCAATGATTCTCACTGTCAAGAATATGATGTTTGTGTGTCTGTTGACCCCAAACACAGTTGAGTTTATCACATTCAACTCTTTGAAGTCAGGTCCATGTAATGAAAGTCAGTAATTTTGACTAAATTGTTATGCTATTGCAAACTATAAAATGTGGAATGCTAATTTTAAATACAAACCATTGTGTATATTCTCAAAGAACCTGCTTTGGGGAATTATAGTGTTTCTTATCATTTGTTTACTTATATACTTTAGATATTTCCCCTCAGTCCTTTGAATTTGCATTATCTTTGAAGATAAGCTTCAGTCTAGACAACCCTCCCAGCAGATCCAAAATCCAAAATTAGTAGAATTCCAGGGAAGTGCTTTTAATTCTTGTCTGTTAAGTTTTTTTTATAAGACTTCCCTGAGGCCAACTACCACCCTGGCTTCGAGAATACCACCCACCGTAAGTACTGAATTGTCTATCCATTCACCTCCCTCCGAAGTGTGTGAGCAAACATGGTATTTATTAGTGGAGGTGATGGAGAGGTGAGAGCAAAGATAAAGAGAAGAGCTTCTGCCAAACTACCAAAATGGAATGTGCAAAGGACTTCACCTTCTGATGCATTTTTCTTACCTAACAAAACTCACACAAGGCAAAAACTTCCAGCCACCTCCACTGACACAAACAAGCAATTTTGCCTCCAGTCACTTCCAGTCTAGACTCCTCATGTCTCCAAGCACATATTTAACATTCAATTAACAACAGCTGAGTAAATGAACAAAAGGAAATAGTCATAAGTAAGAGACTTCATAATTATTTGCCCTCAATAGCTCCCATGATAGACTTGAAATACTGACCATTTTGTTTTTTTGTGTGAACTTGACCATAAGAATAGACAGCCAGCAAAGACTCTGAAACTTGGGGATAAAGATGAAATGTGGCCCAAAGTATGTGTTGTTTTTCTTCAGTCTTACCAAATGTCTGTCTGGGCATTAGTCAGCAGCATCAGAATAGTAAAGATCACACAGGTTGATTGTTCCTGACAATTAACAACTTGGAATGGGATCTGGGCTGTCAGCCTGGGACCTCCCTCAGTGCAGAGCCCAGAAGACCTCTAATCAGCTTTTCAATGGGTATAGGAAAAACAAGGGCAAATTAGCTGCAAAGAGCACCAGAAAGGATTGGTGCTCTTTGCACCAGAATGGGGCATTCTGAGGTCAGGGGCATCCGGTTAAAATGCTGAGATGGATATTGTAGCACTCAGGGACAGGCTTTGGAACTTCTGCCCCTCTTCCAGTCTGCTAAATGTAAAAAGAGTAAGAACTTTTACTGCCCTCTCCCAGCTATTCCTTTTTAAATGAAGTTAGAAAAAAAAGCTGTGAACATACCAGCACACTGCCTGCTGAGGAACCAGACCAGTACACAGGAATCAGTAGATCTCTCGGGCTTTTCTTCAAATACCCCAAACTAATGCTTTTTCTGTAACTAGCTAACCCTTAACCCTAGGTGTGTGCTAACTATCCACACGTATGTAGTTCAGACCCTTGTAGTGACTAAAAAGCCCCCTTGCCACCAACAAAAGACAACGCCCAAATTTCACAGGGAAGGAGAACCAAGAGAGAGTTTCTTTGGAGGCCACAGCAGAACAATCTTTGCAGAACTCAGTAATTTTGTTTTTACGCAGACCAACTTATCATGAGCAAAACTATTTCATAAATCACAATATTTTTTTTTTCCAAAAAGTTAATGTAATGACCCAAGGAGCAACACAAAGCATAGTTCTCCACACAGGATCCTAGCATAGCATCCTCCTCACTGGAGTACCCCATGTGGCATCCAGTTCCCAAAGCAGAGAATGAGAGCGCTCTCTCTTCTCTCTCTCTCTCTCTCTCTCTCTCTCTCTCTCTCTCTCTCTCTCTCTCTCTCTCTCTCCCTCCCTCCCTCCCTCCCTCCCTCCCCTCCCTCTCTCCTTCTTTATATCTTTTAAAACTGTTCAGAACTCTTAACATTTTCCTCCTGCGACTCTATTGTTAATCAGCTATATCCTCATTGACAGGATAATAGCAACATCTAATATTAATTTAACAATGTTGTGTTTTCCTAAGTATTTTTGCAAGCACTGTTTCATTTAACCTCCATAACAAGGATGTTAGGTCAACATCCCATTTCGCTGATAAAAGGAACTGAGTGTCAAAGGGGTTAAGTGATGGATGATCACACAGCCAGGAAGCCTGGGGAGTGTGTTTTAACTCTGGGGTTTCTTTGACTTCAGAAGCCAGGCCCTTGACACTAACATACTAAGGTGGCATGTTATTACAGATGTCTTTCCCTTCTTTCATGAAGGATTTATTCTTCCTCTTCTTATTCTTTTCTTCTTTTTCTTTTCTTTTTTGTTTTTGTTTTTTGAGACAGGATTCCACTGTGTATCCCTGGCTGCCCTGGAACTCACTCTATAGACCAGGCTGGCCTTGAGCTCACAGAGATCCCCCTGCCTCTGCCTCCTAAGTGCTGGCTTTAAAGGTGTGCTTCACCATCACCCAGCAGATTTATTCTTTTCTATACCTCATCATATCTGAAATATCAATTCCACTGCTAGCTCAATGAACACAAAGTACTCTTGATGTGGTCAAATAAAGATCAGATCGATATTTTTATTTAAGACTGTGGATAATCTGCTGGTAATTTTAATGATAAAAATCTACTTTTCTTTTTCATTTTGTAACCTAGTGTAGTTCACTATGTCCCTTAAATAAGGTACTCTACCACTATTGAGAAACCAATTTTCTCTCAGGACCTCACTGCAATATGATCAGGAAACTGGCTACTTAAACAGCAGGTAATCTTTTATTTCATGCATAATTACCATGCACCATATTTTGATTTGATCCTAAATGGCCCTAAGTACATTTTAAACAAACCCTCAACCTGCCCAAATGAAAAACATTTTGCTTCCTCGGCCGCACTTGCATGGCAATGATAATTAACACATCTTGGGAAATTTGAGCTACATCTGATTAAATCATAACACACCATAAAGGTCTTTACAAATAATCCTTTGAAGAATCCAGCTGAGAAAATCATGAAAGGAAGAATTATGAGAAGGAAAGCTCATTATGGTTTTGTGCCTGGCACTTAGAGGTGACCCTACCAAGGTGAGTGTTTTGAATTCGGCTAACTTTCCCAGAATGTACCTGAACCCTCGAGGAAGGAGAGCTGCAGACAGGACCCAGCTGTCACTCACAAAGTCAGTGTTTCTCTTCACTTCTGGCACTAGTCTTCATTTTGGACAGTGGCCAAGGAAACAAATTCCCTTTCCTCTGACAAAGAATCATAGAAGGAGTCATTAAATTAAAAATAAAAAATCCTTTAAGAACAGGGGGCCTCCTCAAACAGCATGCTTATAATTTTACCTCAGTCAATGTAGGAGAATATCTTTAAGATGAAAACCACAAAGTATGGCTAAGAATTGGGGAAAAAATACTCTTAATAGAAATATCAAACTTAAGATTAAACCTAGCTTGTTGCTTCCAAAGGCCAAAAGTCAACCACTAGGAGACTGTGGATAACTCCACAGGTCCAAAGGGATGAGCATGTAGATAACTACCCACCCCCAATCCAAAATGAGCTGCTATTATAATTACTGTTGTTGCTAACGGGGGCCATTGCACTTGACACTTTCTGAGTGTTTACTCCTGAATGCTGCTACTCCTTAAGACAGAGAAGAGAGTTTCTACTAACTTAGGAAGAAAGAACAAAGGTATTAAGTCACTTGCCCGATAAGCAGGACAAAGAAGTCTACAGAGCCATATATAAGAACTGCACTTAATAATGTATCTTAGTCTGGCCACTTTACTAAATATGATTTTATCTCCTCTTAACAGAGATCCATATGAGCTGCCAGATATGTTAACTTGCTTCATTTTAATAATCATTTCACTATCTGTACGTATTGTGTGAAACTGTCATATATCTTACTATATACCATCAAATATGTTTTTGATGGAGCAGGAAAAATCCCATCTGAAGTTCAAACTTGGGCCTGTGTTACCCCAAATCTCCTACTTCTAACCAGAGTCTGCCTTATTTCTGAGTCCCACAGTATTTATTAAGCAAAATTAAATTCACCCCTCAGTAGGATGCAAAAGAAGGACAATGTGAAAAGCCAACCTGGTTCAAAGGAGTTCATCACACTTTGTGGGCAAGATAAGATTTTTAGGAATGAAACAGAGATGGAAGAAAACAAATGAGTTGCATTTATTACCAAAGGTCTGAGGCAGTGTCCAAGGCTTTCACGAGAAGCCCAGCTACTTGGAATCCAAATAAAGTGAAATGTATACATTAAGCAAACAGACCTACAGACTAGAAATGTTCACCTAGTGTGAGTCCCCCTTTAACCTAACGTGTTAAAGAAGGGAGTGTCTTCCCTTCAAAATACATAATAATAGATTCTTATTATTCTAAGGCCTACTTATTAGCTCTTCTTATTCTAGGGTCCACTCTGAGACTCAACGTTTACAGAGCTATTTCAATGTGTAGTTGAAGAAATTGCTTCCAAATACTGAAAATTCTGCATACATTTTAGGTGTTTACCAGTAACCCCCTCAGGTTTTGACAGACTTGGACTCTGTGTGTGTGTGTGTGTGTGTGTGTGTGTGTGTGTGTGTGTGTGTGTGTGTGTGTGTGTGTGTGTTATGAGACAGAAACCCTTCTATACAGCTTAATGAATCGTTCCACCCCCTACAGAGAACTCTGAAGAAATGTACTGTTTTGTTTCTTTTCAGCATTCAAATGAGGGTGAATCAGAATAGCTGATCTCCCAGGATTCCTCTTTTATGTTGAGTGCAGGGTCACTGACAGGATTGAAATGGATCCAAGTTGCTGTGATTAGCTGACTTTTAAAAGGCTGGAGGCAATGAGCTATGGTGTAGAAGAAAGAAAACCAGTTCTGGTCTCATTCCATCATAAATACACCAGGAGAATTTTAACACCATTTTATCTTCTGTATAAATCAAGAAAACCAGATGTTCTTAGAGCGCATTCACACTCAGGCAGCCTGTGAGGACAGCATCCCTACCCACAAGAACAGCATTCCTATCCCCCAAAACATTTCTGTATTGGAGAACTGTAAAGGGGTTTCATTCCAGGGCCCTCAACCTTTAGTGAACAATAGAAGCTTCCATCTGATCACCCAAGTCCAGTGCTTATGACCTCATTGAACAGAGACAGCATTCTGCCCTTTCAACAAGGGCTCTCATGCAATCCCAAGCTACCTGCTCCATTTGAGAAATGTCGAATTCTTCCTTACAGAAATATCAATTCCACTGAAATTTTGGTAATCTGGGTGCATATATCATGAATTAGGGAAGTTGGGCCTAGTACAAATGAATCCAAAAACCTCACTCAAAGAAACTGAAAATATGCATATGAACAAGTACCTCTTATGCATCATACATAAAGGGTAAGAGAATAATTCCGGCACCTTCAACTTTTAAAAAATGTAAGTAATTCTGAGCATTTTCAGTTTTTCCATCTGGAAAAAACAGAGGCAGGAAATATTATCTCCCAGCATTCTCTGTGGTTCTTAGGACAGAGCAGGTGACAATAGCCTTTCCTGGCTCTATTCACCACACAAACACTGCACTGCCCAAAGCTAGCCTGCTGAGCAGGAACAGGCCCCCAGGTGTCTGCCCACAGCCTGCCTTTCAGGTGCTCACCTGTGCAGGCCTGCCCTCCACTTTTCAGAAAAATCTAACGATCTTCATCTCTCCTGTTTGGGAAAGGAGTAACCTGCAGCCACCTGCACTCACGTCAAAGCGGACCACTTTACTCACCGCACAAACAGGAAAGAAAATGAATCTATTATTCCCCATTCACAACCCGATCCATCTAACCCCGATTCCGGAGGGACACAGGCGAATTCCTGAAGTGCATATTACATGAGAAACTTTGGCCAAGGCATAAACACAGCAGGGACTAATGACAGACATAATTCCCCGTGATCAAAATCACTCCAAGGCACCCATGTCTACACGTCAAGGGACCTCTGCAGAACTAAAGGAAGGACAAGGTGAGTTCTGAGGAGAAACTTAAAGGCAGCCTATTCACAGTCAAGTGACATGATTCTTTGAGTTGTATATATTAATGAAGATTAAATCCAAAGTTTATAAAGCCCTCATGATAATTAATAATTCAACTAAAAAAGAAAAAAGAAACTAACCAAAATGGCCTCACGAATAGAAGACCAGAAAAGGAGAACGTTCACCATGCTTCTCCTTTGCACACCTACACACGTCCGTGAAAAACTTATAGAATGAATTTATTAAAAATTATAGGTACTTCACAATCAGGAGGGTCAGACTCACCCTGCAAATGTATCCCTTTCTCCATTTCCCCCAGACATGTCTACATATCAGTGTATGCAGGACAATGGAGAGGACCCTTTATCGTGGAACAGCACCTTGAAGATCAGACAAAGGAAACCAAAGTGGACCTGAGGAAGGGCTGCTGGATTTCAAGAGAGCAGCGAGGAAGATGTTATACAACAGGAAATATTTTACAAGCTCTGCCCGCGTGCTTTCCAGTGCAAGAAAACATTCTGAGAAATGTTTGCTCCTCTCTATGTGAAAGCAAACGTGTGGCAAGAGTGTTAGGTACACATGAAATTAGCAAGTGGTAGACCCAGGGGAGGTCAACTGCCAGATGATGGTAAATGACAACGCTCTCAATCCGATGGCACAAGGAGGTAATGGGTCAAGCCAGCAACTTCGTCATGCTCCAGCTGCCTTCTTACATTCCAGGGAAACAAATGAACACACTCGTGGGAGACACACACACACACACACACACACACACACACACACACAAACACACACACACACACACACTCATGCAGCGCACACACACTCATGCTATGGTGGCAGAAGGTACAGCTTTGCCTTAATAGTCTCAGTACATTCTTACCAGCCTCTGAGGAAACCAAGAAACAGATCTGTGTTAGCCTTACCTTGACTGATAGGTTTCATACACACATATGAGAGAATAATTTTTGAACAGGACACAACACGGACTTTATCCATGCTTCACACATATCGTATGTACATAGCCTAGATGGTAATTACATAAAATATTCCTAGTGGTTGAACTGTTTCATGGTATGGAATTTGCCACTCCTGGTGTCATGGTGAAACTTTAAATGTTTCAAATACTTAAGCACTTTAGATTTTCAGATAAGGGGTGCTGTATATGGGCATTCTTGAAACACGGTAAAATATTCGACGTTAGGAGAAATTAAGTGCTGGTACTTGTATGTAGAAGTGTGAAATCTCCTCTCCAGATCTCATTCCTTGATTCAATGTTGACATCATCATGAAAAGTAAATTGGTGGTAACACATAATAAAGATAAAAGGGTGAGACTGGAAATGACCCGAAATCCACGCTGTTGCTGTTAGAAGCCCAGCTGCTTGGGTGGGCGAGAGGAGGGGCACTGGTCGATCCCAAGTGTGCCACTCTGTAGTAAAATGTGTGCAAACAAGTGAATGAAACCTCTGGCAAACTGCAGGATCGCCATCCACAGAGGTGTTGGTGACAATTTGCAAATTAACACTTAGTAAGTTAATTAACACGGGGACTTAACACCTTTTAAAAATCCCAAATACGTTGAGAAGAAAGGTAAGAGCAAAAACTGATTTTAGGACTCAAGTTTTTGGTACAGGAATTTTTTTCTCAAGCCAAACGAAGAAAACACACGTGAACTGCTGGAAACGTGAAACCAAGGGATAATTCAACAAAACAGTGTAAACCAGCCTCAACTGTTCAGGCCCTCAACCAGTCAGGAGAGCTTATCACTGCTTCTACCCACTCCCAACCACTGGGTCTTAAAGGATTCCTATCTTCAAAATAACTAGGCTTGGCCAGTTAAGATGGCTAGCAGATAAAGGTCCTGGATCTGAAGCCTGACAACCTTAGCTTGATCCCAGGAAACGACGTGGTAGAAGGGAAGGAGATAACCAACTTTCACAAGTTATTTGTTCTCTGACCTACGAGTGCATGCCTACTGTGGCACCCATTCATGCATGTGTGAACACACACACAATAAAGACATTAAAAATATAACTAAGTTTGATTCAATGGAATCAAATGGGAAATAACAACCAGGATTCACAATGACAGTACAAGAGGCCTTCTCTTTACTTTTGTTTACATGCTACACTAGTGGACAGGCTAAGAACACATAGTTTGAGGAAAAACACTGAGCTGACATTCTTTACTCCCTGTATCTCCCTGGCATCCTTGTATCACCTGCCTTCACCAGCCCCATACTCATCCCAGTATCCTCCGCCACCCAGCCCCGTTTTCCATGGCTTTGTGGATCTGCCTTTCCATGAGCTCCAATCAGCTGACATCATAAATGATCAATGCCTAGCTTCTACTTCTCACTGCTGTCCCTACCTGGCCCTTGTTCCCACATCTATAAGCTAGTTGAGCCCAAATCAGAGTTAGTTTCATATGTCCTTCCTCACAGGGCACTTGGGCTTCATCTAAAGTACATCTGTGCTCCCATACTAGCTCTTCTCCCTGCCTCATGCCATCCCAGATGATCCCATTTTAACATCAAATCACTATGACAGAAACTTGATCGAAAGATGAGTCTTTGAGAAGCTTACTCTAGTGATAGGTAATTCTTGCACACAACTGGCATTTTGCAATCGGCTTTTGAGTTTTGAGGCATGCACATACTCTGAACTGTCTCATAGTGGTAAGTTTTAAACCTTCTCAAGACAGACTTGTTTTCTTTGGAATGAGCCAAAGTGCTCAGAAGACAAATCTAGGGAATCTCCAGCTGGGAATTACCACTTGGGTCAACGCTTTAAAGTCTCAAGAGTGATTTTTCTGGTGTGGCTTGAAAATTAGCTGTGAGAGACATTTCAAAAATGTATATAGCAGTAACACCATCAATGGAATAAAAGATGTTTTAGCCTTTAAACTGACAGCTGATGGCTATGGCTATTTCATGGCCTCCATTCCATTAACTATGCTATTCAGAACCTTTGCCTAGAATACAGGCACACTCCATCTCCCTAAATACTTAAATGTTCTCTTCCTTCAAATGCACTAGCTCAGGATGTCTTCTCTGAGTTTCCTAGGATCCCTACCTCCAGGCTGCCACACTGCTCCCACCTCCATAGCCTGACTTCTAACACGAAGCTAAATGACATGAAAAACAATGGTTCCTTCTGTCCTAATTGGCTGCTTCAAAGTACAAATATGTTTTATGGTATCAGACAGAATAAGAGCTGCACAAACATTTGACAGCCAAATAAGCCCATTTGAAAAGTCAGCCCCCACCTCTTTAATTGTAGTTCATATGATTTGATAAACTTGTCTGTAGTCCTGTGTCAAACCAGGAGTAGTTTTTAAAGAAAGACAATAGTGATTCTAAACACACATTAGTATTTTCATCAGAAATGATCTAGATACTAGAAGAGAAAGACAGCTAATAGAGAAAACAGAAACATGATGTAAGGAAGAAGCCTGAAACCTGAAAGAAAAACATGGAAAATAGTGATCAAAAAGACAAATAAAATACCTAGACTATTTTGTAGTAAAATAAAGTAAAGTAAAATGCATCCAAGTCCATATCAGAGCTATCTCCCAATCCATGAAAAACATACTCCCAAAAGCCTGTTGGGAATCATAATTTTTAATATCAAATTCTCTTGTGCCTCTTAAAAATCTCATGCAACTAGCCTATCACCCACAATTCCACTTGTGGCTGCACAACCAACAGAAATAAATGTTTGGCTTCATCAAGATATGTATCAGAATATGCACAGAAACTTCATTCACAAACGGACCCGAACTGGAGCCAAGTGGAATGTTCAGTGAGAGAAGAAAGGGTGAACCCAGTACAGCACAGCCACACAACAGGACTGTCACTCAGCAATGGTAGAGGACGGATACGAATACACACAACTTCCTGGATGAACCTCGGAGAGAGAATGCTGAATTATAGAAGTGGGAGCCAAAAGCGTACATATACATACCCCTAGGCTCCCCTGTAGGAACTCTAACAAAATGCAAAAGAAATGCCTGAGACACAAGGGGCATTACCAGGTGCTGGAAAGAGTATTTATCTTGAATCCACTGGCACAGGCATGCATCAGGTTCACAGGGCTGTATACTGAGGAGGTGGCACTTCATATAACTTTGTGCATCAAGGAAATGTGAAATAGAGATTTGTCTAAAGATTTCAATCTTAAATGAGAAATTTAACTATGAAATAGTGGGAGCAAGAAGGTTGGAGATGCACAGGGTGTTTGTGGGAATGAGAGTCCTGGTAAGGTTCAAGAAAGGGATTCCATCTTAGTATCAAAAATGGGGAATGGGCAGCAAAAGTGATGATTTGGGGGCACTGGCATCCTAGGTCTGACTCCAGGAGGGCACATAACCCTGACACTGGAGCTCTGGTATTTGTATTGCCATACACAGAGCCATGAATTTAAATGAGATTTTTCATCTACCTAGTATGCCTCTTAGTGTCTCTTCCTATCGGTATCATGTAGGCATGGTTCTTTGTTTTGTTTGTTGTGGTGGTATTGTTAGTAGAAAAAAAGGAATTACCAGATTCTGGGATGAAGTCAGAGGGAGTATGAATAATATGAGTTGAGGTGATGTGGAGATCTTGGCGCAACAGTTAAAGTCAGTAACCGAATGCATACATACATAAAAGGGAAGGAACACAGGAGCAGAAAGGGCAGATTAAGAGCTGGAGAGATGGCTCAGAGGTTAAGAGCACTAGCTGCTCTTCCAAAGGTCCTGAGTTCAATTCCCAGCACCTACACGGTGAGCCACAACCATCTATAATGAGATCTGGTGCCCTCTTCTGGCCTGCAGACATACATGCAGGCAGAACACTGTATACATAATAAATAAATCTTAAAAAAAAAAAAAAGGGACAGATTAATATTTCCATCAAGACGCACTGGCCGATGCCAGAGTTCGGTTCAAGCTTCCCTGGATCACTGTCTGGCGCGGCATTTGACCCACAGAAGAAGAAGCTAGAGGAGACAATGTGGAATTCATGTAAGGAGCACCAGATCCACCACCCACCACCAATGGTCTGGTGTGTACACAGTAAATATGTATAACCTGAAGGCTCAGGGTGAAGCCAGTCAGTAGATTTTTCTCCTCCAGTGAAATTGCAGAGCTTCCTCAGGAGAGCTAATGCATAATCCCGGTATTCAGCCAAGGTGTAAGTGAAGAAAGACACCATGCTGCCACCACAGTCATTGCCTAGGGTCTTGAAATGCAGATCTGTCTGGAGACAGCCCAAGAATGCAGGCCTATGCCTTCCACTTCCTGTGACATGAAGGGATCTCTTTACTGATGAAGGTACAAGTGCACAGAGTGAAAATATTACCATAGACTTCATTCATACCTAGGGTCATCATGTTTACTAAACAGCAATACAGGATGCCTAGGGTCACATTAAGTGTCTTCCAGCTGTGTGCTTATGATGTCTAAGTAACCACATGCCAGCTCTCACGTCATAGCATCACACTCACACTTCACACATATCCTTCTTCTGAGTGGTTACAACATAAAAACTGAGTAATAACACCAACACCCGCCCACATCCTCTGTTATCCAGTACATCACCCCTGTGGAATTTTAATTCAAATGCTAGAACACATAAAGGAGTCCAATGGGTCACATTCAACTTTGCAAAAGTACTTCTCCGAAATTTCCTCACTAACATACAGCTCCAGAAAGGAGGGAAAAGAAGAAAAGAAAAAAAGAAAACATTGGGGTTGGTGGGATGGCTCTGTAGGTAAAGGCACTGGCCATCAAGGTTGACAACCTGAGTTTGATCCTCAGGTTCCATGAGGTGGAAGGATAGAACTCCAGAAAATTGTCCCCGACCTCCACAAATCTGCATGGTGATGAGAGTGTGTTCATATATACATATTAAATCAATAAATGCAATTTTTAAATTCTATAGGAGAAAGGAAGAAAGAGGGATGGGAAGGGAAGAAGGTTATGTTTGTTTCTGAGGCTGTGGTGGGACAATGTGGGGAAACTCAGCAGTGTTTATCCACAAATGTGTCCTAACTACATGAGTCACACTCCTAGTGCTGACCTCCTGAGACTTGTTTCTAGTGATTATCACCAGAAAAAGAGACACTGGGAAGGCTGGGCCTGGTTTGTGGTAAACCCAAGCACTTCCATGACTAATCCACATGTAACAGTAAGTATGAGAGGGGAAACTGCACTTTTGATAAAGCACTTTATGCTTGATTTTTCCCTGCAATCTTGTGACAGAGGTGAGGCCGGATAGAGCACACCAGGAAACAGAGTATGAGAGCTGAAGAGCTCCCCCAGATTCGACACTTGGACAAGTAGAAGGGATTCAAAGTGACAGGCCCAGACTTTGGCCCATGACCTCAAGACATTACTGTGTTTGGTTAAAATCCAAAAGGATCCCTTGATCTCCACAAACCCTTGCCCACAATTCATTTCGGCTATATTTCAATGGCAAGTAGGGGTGGCGGGAGAGGACTGGGGGGGAGTTAGCAACCATTCTGTCAGTCATTAAAACATCCCCCAGACCGTGGAAACTTCTGGAGTATCGAGCTAGACTGTTACCAAAGAAGAGAGGGGGCAGCTTCCTACCTCAATAACGAGACCAGGAAACACACTTGCTTCCAGCGGATACTAGATTCCCTACAATAGAACCTTCGCCAAGGTGGCCCTTCATCCCCACCCCCTCAAGAGGTACAAGGCTCTTCTGACCTTCCCACAACTCGGTCACACAACAGTGCACGAGGCACACCCATCCCAGACAGCACCACAGAGAGTGGCCCGCAGAAGTTAGAAGATGAATGCCTTCTTCACCAAATCATTTCGTTATGTGTCCGCTTCCCAGCACGCCCCCTCGCCGAGCCCCTGACAGGTGTCACCAAGAAAGAACTTGAACTGGAGACCCTGGGAAGAAGCTTGTAGACAGACAGCCGGGGGGGGGGGGGGGGGGGGTGCCGCTAGGAGCAGTGAGGAGCCCCCCACAGTATAATTCACTATGGCTTCCTTTCTAGGGTCACTGCTCAACATCAGCATCCTATGGCATCCAGAATACTGGGTCCTGACCCAGTTCAGAAGCTGTGACACCTTTTCCTTGAGATGCTAATTTGACAGAAAGGGTGCAGCACAATAGGAAGGAAGGACCTGGAGCCATCTTCCCTCTTCTTGTTTTCCTCCAGGTACTGCTCTGGAAGAAGCACCCTATCCACTCTGCTGCACACTCCCCCGAGCATCTCTACAGCCTAGCCTCCCTGGCCTCTTTTACTGCCGCCTTTCAAGTTATCATTTTTCTTTACGAAAAAATAATAATTTATATGTTTTTATTTTATGTGCATTGGTGTTTTGCCTGCAGGTATGTGTGTGGGGGTGCCAGATCTTGGAGTGACAGACAGCTGTGAGCTGCTGTGTGGGTACTGGGACTTGAACCCAGGTCCTCTGGAAGAGCAGCACCCTGAGCCATCTCTCCAGCTCCTATCATTTTTCCTTTAAGCTATAAAAATGCCACTCCCTTACCTCTCCACCTAGCTCAGGTCTCTCTTAAGACAAATCTACAGAAAAACAGGCAGATAGTCTAAAGAAAAGGAGGAAGGGAGGGAGGGAGGGTGAGAAGGAGGGAAGAAGGAAGGAGAGGAAAGAAGGGGAGGGAAGAGGAGGGGGGAAAAAGCAGGTCTTTGAAATGCAACAGAGTACTGCACCTCCCCTATGCTTCTATAATACTCAATGCTCCCTTGTACTTGGACTCTAATGTAACCTTCGAGAAGATCATGGGGATCCGGGTTGCAGAGTTGTTTCAATGGTTATGGACATTTATTGTTGCAAAAAGAGGTAAGTTCAGTTCCCCGCACCCACATGGAGGGCTACCACCTCCTCAGGTAACAAGCACACATGTGGTGCACAGACACACATGCAGGCAAAATGCCCACATAAAATAATAAAAAGTAAATCTAAAAAACAAATTTTAAGAAAGGCTGGGCAGTGGTGGCGCACGCCTTTAATCCCTATGCTCCGGAGGCAGAGGTAGGTGGATCTTCATAAGCTCGAGGCCAGCCTGGTCTACAGAGTGAGTTCCAGGACAGCCAGAGTTGTTTGTTACACAGAGAAACCCTGTCTCGAAAAAAATAAAATAAAATAAGGTAGAGGAAGGAAGAGGAAGAGAAGAAGACGAAGACGAAGGAGGAGGAGGAGGAGGAGGAGGAGGAGGAGGAGGAGGAGGAGGAGGAGGAGGAGGGGAGGAAGAAGAAGAAGAAGAAGAAGAAGAAGAAGAAGAAGAAGAAGAAGAAGAAGAAGAAGAAGAAGAAGAAGAAGAAGAAGAAGAAGAAGAAGAAGAAATGGATCATGTGCAAGGAAGGAGTCCCTGTTTACCTCTCGGTCTACATCTGCTTCACCTGCCCAGGAACATCTTCAATGTGCTTCCACCCCATGTGGAACAACCCTACCCCAGCTCCTTAAAGAGCTGGTTCATTCTGATTTTCTGTCTCTGTGCTAAGGCCACCACCTCAGAGACCTTCTTCAACTGTCCTAACTTAAAGCCACTGTGTCTCCGAGTCTAACCCAGGTATTTTTGAGTCACTGCACCATCTGTGTCATCTGTAACATAGCAAATTTCTAATGATAAGGTTACAGCATACAATTATGCATTTAACTCCCAATTGAAAATAATTGGTGTTTGCAAGCTCCGGGAATGCAGAGATCAGGATGTCTTTTGGGCAAGTTTCCACTGAGAACACAGCTCCCTTCCTGGCAGGAGGTGGAGACACAGGAGGGATCCACATCCCCTAACCCCGAGATGAGCTCCTCCTTGACTCATACCACCAAGAACAAGTTGAGAAGCAAGCATGCAGCAGCTCTGAATGACCTCCAGATTTCAAGGCATACTAAGCTAATGAGCAGCTGTTTCACTTCGGGAGAGGCCTTCAGAGAGGAGGATCCCTTCCTTCCCCAGCATGAACAATTAGCGCTACTGTTAAAGAAGTCATTACAAACTGTGTATATGTCTTCTGGATGGCGTTCTGTTTCTCATCATGGGCCCTCTTCCAAGCTTAATATATGGAAATCCCACCCAGAAAGTTTGCTAAAAGAAATGAGTAGTCTCTATTTTCCCATCATCTGGGTTCAAACCCAAAGGTCTGCATTTGATCCCAGATGATCTTTCACTAAGGAAGGTTTATCCGGGATACCCCCCCTTACCCCCCCCACCTACCCCCCACCCCACACATACAACCCCAGTGAGTTGTAATGTGGAAATCTTACTCTGGTTTTCCAGCACTGTTTTCACAGCAGCTGGAAGAGAGGTCACTGTCCTCTCTCTTGTAAACAAAAAGGCCGAGCTGCAGTCCTCAGGCCGGGACAAACACACACTCCTGCTGGGAGGGCAGCCCCATGCAGGGAATGCACAGCAGGGTGCTGTTGGCCAGGAAGCAGTTGTCTACTGTCCATGACTGTGCTGTCAGTCACTCAGAAGCTGGGTCCGTCAGTAGCTTCCTTTCAAGGGGGCCATTTTCATGTTTCCTCACTGCCCATATGTGGTGGCTTCAATCAAGAGACAGGCATCTGCCTCAAGAAGGAAGCCTTGAGTATGTAAACACACTTAAAGGCAGTGTCTTGTCAGGAAATGTCTATAGACATTACAATGCTCCTAAATGATCTTGTTACTCTTGTCGTTTCTAAGGTTATCAAGTTCGACTTTGCTAATAAGGAAACTACAGGATTCAAGGGAGAGGAGGGCTGTAACTAATCTCTGTGCTGTCTATGAAGAAAGAATTGCTAAGCAAATTATAATGCATGAATAAGGCTGTTCCAAGAATAGATAAAAACACTTGGCAGAAACTATTTTGGGTCCCCTGTAGTACTTTGGAGCTACCCATTAATTTATAAACAGTTGATCTACTAATTACAAAACCTTTTTATCTGTTCATTTCACCAGGTCCCTAAGGAGCAAGGCAAGCAAACTGATAGATCCTACTGGCTTGCACTGACGAGCACTCTGCACTTTCGGGAAGGAAACAGAATTTTTTTTTAAGAAGAACTTTACAATATCTTGAATTTTTAACTTTTTTAAATGGCATGCAAAGCAACAGGTTTGCTAATGGCATTTTCAGAGGTGCTTAGTTTTGGTTGATTCTTCCTCTTCCCATGGGCCTGGGCCCTGACCCGTAGTGTTCCTCCACCCTCAGCACTGTCCCATGGACTTTCATATGTCTTCCCTAAAAGTCTCTTTTTTCCCCATCTCCTGGGCCCCTTTCTGGCTTGCTGACTGCTACCCACACACACTCCACATAAATACACACATCCAACAAATAGAAGCTAGGATCCAAGGGTGAGAATGTGTATTTGTCCTTCTGAGGCTGTGTGTTACCTCATTCAATCATATGGTGTGTCAATGAAAGTACTTTCCTTTATACATGTTTTTCTTTATCACCGGGGTAATCAATCCCATAAACAGAGCAACCAGAAAGACCACCCACCGACGGTTTGCCTCCTAGGACAGAAGCCTAGGCAGAGATACAGTTTGGCTGGCATGACCACTCGGGATCTCACAAGTGATAAACAAAAATCCTCCAGTAGTGAGTATCCTCCGCCGTGCAATAAGTCCGATCAGGCCAGATTACTATGTCTAGGTTTAATAAACAGAGCAAAGCAATCCCCAGGTGACTCTTGGGAAGGCAGGAGAGAGAACACATGGCAGATCTGTGGACTAGGTCTTAACTACTCTGTAGGTGTGGTCTTGAGCAGTCCTGGGGCTGACCCTTGGCGTGCTTTCTCGGGGTGGGGTCTGGGGAGAAAGAGAGGTGGGGTGGATGTAGGGCTTCCACCTAAACATCCCAGACTCCTTGGGCACATGGCACTGGTAGGGGGGCTTTCTCGGGGTGGGGTCTAGGGAGAAAGAGAGGTGGGGCGGATGTAGGGCTTCCACCTAAACATCCCAGACTCCTTGGGCACATGGCGCCTGTAGGGCTTCCACCTAAACAACAAGGTACAGTCTGAATTTTGTTGTTATCACTTGGAGTCTTAGGTCTCCTCAATACACACACAGTGCGGCAGAATTCATCTCCTTGTGGTTCTAGGACTGAGGTCTCTGCTTGTTGCCCACCAGTCAAAAGCTAATCTCTGCTGTCAGAGGACTCCTAATTTTCTTGCCCACTCTCACTTTTTAAAAGCAAGGAGATGGTCTAGCCCATATGACCCTTATCTGGAGGAAGTATCTGGAACCTTTGTAAGGCTCCAGCTCACCAGATTAGGACAGGTCCGTTCAAGATAACCTTGTTATCTTAAGGTCAGCTATTTAGGACCTTAACTGTATCTGCAAAACAATGTTTTCAGAGCAGCCCTTATGTCTCTGTTCAACAAGACAATTGGAGGATCTCTGAGTCTGCTGGAGTGCGGAAGTCTTGGTCACCATGTTAAAATTCCACCTACCAGGCTGGAGAGGTGATGTACAGGTTAAGGGGTTAAGGTACAAGCTGCCAAGCCTGACAAGCTGAATTCAATCCTTTGCCATACGGTGAAAAGAAAAAGACCAGACTCCTAGAAGTTGTCCTCTGATCTCCAGGAGCATGCACATGCCTGTGTGTGTAAGTGAGTGTGACACACACACACACACACACCAAAAAATAAGTAAGTGTAAAACTGTTTAAAGAATTCTGCTACTTCTTTCCCATTGTCCCAAATTAAGAACACTTTCACAACATGAAAACCAGACTTTAACTTTCTCCCTTGTACCCTTATCTTGCTCTTAAATTAAATGTTCTAGATACTTCAATACTTCAACCTAAGACTTATGATCTTATTGAAGGCAGCTAACAGGATTTATCTTTTTCTATTCCCCACCAATGTTACCATCAGCTAGGGTACATTAGAAGGAATCTCCAATATCAGTCTTGGTGGAGAGAGAGAGAGAGAGACAGAGACAGAGACAGAGAGACAGACAGAGAGAGAGAGAAAGAGAGAGAGAAAGAATATGAATATCCGAATGTGTATTTGCTAACTCAGACACAATAGCTTTAATGTCACATGTAAGCACTTAAATTCCTCCTTTCCCCTCCAAAGACAGAGGTGGTCCTGGCAGAAGCAAGGTCAATATTGCAGGCATCAAAAAGTCCCATACCATTGTAATGGAAACATTTAGAGTCATGTAATGAACAAACACATGTGTGTTTGCTTCAAAGGGTCATAGAAGCAGCAAGGAATTGTTTCCAAAGCTAACAGTAAGATGGAAGCTAAAACATTGCTTCTCATCAGGGCTGCATCTGTCTTCTCTGATTTTCCTTCCTGGAGCTAACAAAAATAAGAAATAAGAATACGAAAATACATTGTTCACTTTGGCCACAAATGTATACCAAACCCTACTGCATGCCTGAACAAAACAGTGCCCACTCTGTTTTTGTAGTGTTTTTGTCCCTGAGTGTTTTAGTCAATGTTCTAGAGCTGTGAGGAAACACCACGATCAAGGTAATGCTGTGTGGATGATTGATTGATAAAGCTGATTGGCCAGTAGCCAGCCAGGAAGCATAGGCAGGACAAGGAGAGAGGAGAATTCTGGGAAGTGGAAGGCTGAGGCAGAAGACACTGCCTGCCGCCATGATGAGAAGCAGATGTTAAGATACCGGTAAGCCACAAGCTACGTAGCAACTTATAGATTAATAGAAATGGGTTAATTTAAGATATAAGAACTAGATAGCAAGAAGCCTGAGCCACATGGCCAAAGAGTTTATAAGTAATATAAGTCTCTGTATGTTTACTTGGGTGGGTCTGAGCCGCTGTGGGACTGGCAGGTAAGAGAGATTTGTCCTTACCGTGGGCCAGGCAGGACTGGAAAAAACTCCAGCTACAAGGTAACTCTTATTTAAAAAACATTTAGTTGAGCTGGAGTTACAGTTTGTTGGGGGTGTTTGTTTGTTTGTTTGTTTGTTTGTTTTGGAGACAGGGTTTCTCTGTGTTGCAGTTCTGGCTGTCCTGGATCTCACTCTGTAGACCAGGCTGGCCTTGAACTCACAGAGATCCACCTGGCTCTGCCTCCCAAGTGCTGGGATTAAAGGCGTGCACCACCTCTGCCCAGTTTGAGTTACAGTTTTAGAGGTTAGTCCATTAGCATCACGGCAAGGAGCATGGCAACATGCAGGCAACATGGTGCTGTAGAAGTAGCCGAGAGTTCTACATCCTGATCTGTAGGCAGCAGAAAGACTGGACCTGGCACGGGCTTTGGAAAGCTCAAAGCCCATTCCCTAGTGACACACTTTCTCCAACAAGGCCACACCCGCTCTAACAAGGCAGTAAGGCCTGAAAAGTGGCTGGAGCCATATGCAGAAGGGAAGGTACAAAGACGGGTTCTGAAGAGAGGAGACCATGACTGGACTTAACTGTGGAAGAGCATCCTGGGGGGGGTCTAACGTTAAAGAGAGTAGGGGAGGGCTGGAGGCTGCATAAGCTGGGAGCCCAACTGTCAAGGGTGTGTTTGAGAGACTGTGTTGACGAAAACTGCTGGTCAATCTCCTGCAACCAAAACGAGAGGAAGAGACCTACCCAAGTGGTTTTAACTACCTCCACCACTTCAAAATGACTCATGAAGAAGAAAAGCCAGGATCCAGGAAGAAAAGGTCCCAGACAAATCATGGCAAAGCTGAGAACCTCAGGGGCCTGAAGGAAAGGTCTTCTGGGTGGGGAAGTAAGAGAAAGCATTGCCTACTTTTCTGGTGCCCCAAGAATTATAAATCAGGTGAGCAACTGCTCTCCGGTACTTTAAATATTAAAGCTTCGGAACAAAGACATAATAAGAGGAGCCCATGCCTGAGAAATCGAACTTCTGAGCACTCAGGGAGCTGCTTGAACCTTGGACTACTAAGCAAGCCTATGCTTCCTCCCATTTCCAGCTCTCCTACGAGGAAGGCAGTTCTCTCTCCACAACTTCTCTTCAGCTCCGCACACAGCTGACGTGTGTGTGTGTGTGTGTGTGTGTGTGTGTGTGTGTGTGTGTGTGTGTGTGTGTGTGTGTGATGCTTTCCCCCTGATGATATCTGAGAGAAAGCCTGCAGCTAGGACTGATCTTGCCTGTTATCACCTTGTAGCTCAGTCCCTAAAGGAGGCCTTCAAAGCACTTAGCACAGACAGGACCCGACATTGTCAGGGCATCCTCAAAGGGTCCACTGGGGATCTAGAGCATTCCTGGAATGGCCAAAAGAGGGGTACTTTACACTCTCATCCACAAGTCCAATCCTCTGTACGTGTATAAAGATCTGTGTCCCTGAGACAATGAGACTTGTGGAAGAGCTATGACCAGAAAGACTATAAAGACAAAGTTCTGACGGGACTAGAGATGGCTCCGCAGTGAAGAACACTTACTGCAGGAGGTCAGGGTTTGGTTTCTGGATCCCACATGGCAGCTGACAATCGTCCTTAACTCCAGTTTATGGGGAGCTAAAGCCTCTTCGGACTCCTGTGGGCTTCTACACACATGTGAACCACATATACACTTAGGTACAAACATACACACGTACAATATCAAAATAAAGAACTCTGGCTGAGAACCTAACAATAGAAATTCTGTTCATTTGCACTGCTTTTTCTAACTGCACAAAGACAGAGTGATGAGGGTGAGCAGCTGCTTTGATTTAATTTGTTGGGTTTAATTCAAAATTTTGCTAAGTCAAAATAATATAATTACTGATTCTTTGGTTAGTTTATCATTCTATGACTTAAGCAAATCTGAAATGTTTAAATGGATTCACAAATAATTTTTTTTCAATAGTGAACTACAGTAGAGTTTCATATGTGTTTTCCTCTGCCTACTGTTATTCCTCCTGCCCCCGTGGTCTCCATCTTGAGCAACAGAATTTGATTCTGTGTCATTATTTCTTCAATTTCTAATGGTGGGTTCCTTCTCGGACATGAAAACCGAATTAGAAAAAGTTTGAAGCCATTCCTTAAACAGACCCACTGAGAGGTTCAATGCTATATGTTACCGTAAGAATTGAGTGAAAACAAAAAGAATCAATGAATGGTCATAATTCAATGTCTCAGGTCCAGCTCAGGAATAAAAAGCTATAAGACTATTTCCACCTGCCATATCCAAATGAATCCTAAGACCACACATGAGCGCGAGGGCTTGTGAGCATGCATATATGAGGGTCTATGTGCACATGTACACAGATACATTGCACAATACTTCCTATCTCTACTGGATACAAAACCTGGTATCTAGGCTTTCTTTCACTCTTTTCTGTACTGTCTCAACCCTCCCTTCTTTTCTTCATCTCCTGAATCTTCCCTATGCCATGCAATCCACTTCAATGTAGGGTCCCTTTCCCAGCGTGTTAACAGGGCCTCTGGCCACTTTAGACACATACAAGTGTTTACATTGTGCTATCTGTTCCTTTACTGAGACCTATAACAAAGAAACTACATTTGTTTCTATTTCACAAAACCCAGCCCTTAGTATGAGACACTCTGATTTCCTTAAAGCATGGAACTGAGAGGCCTGGGCATGAGGTTTAAGGAAGGTCCCTCCGCATCACAGGGTAACTGGTTTAGTCACCTGAAACTCATCATGGCTGCAACTTTTTACCCTGCTCCCTTTATTACCCAGTGTGTGGGGGATGAAGAATAACAAGGGGTCTGAGGTAACAGGAAGTGACACTACAGTCTGACTTTTCTTCCTGTCTGGATACTTAGATATGCTGCATACCAACTGCAGGATGCCCTACATGTATACAGACGGTGCTCAGACAAAAGAGCACCGAAAACCAGTCAGCCCACACCCAGCCTGACTGACTGCTAAGACCCAGATTACACAATAAATTCAGAACTGGCATCAAGACTCTAAAATGTGGCTTGAATGAATGAACTGGAGCAAATTACAAAATTTAAAATCAACCTACTTATAAACATGCAACTAGCAGTTATTTCCTGTGGTCCATTTCCAAAAGAAGTCATACACACACACACACACACACACACACACACACACACACACAGATACATATGTATGTATATGTTTTTCTTTAGAGTTTATGTATCAAATAAACTATTCATAGTGTTTGATATTGGGACAGTTACAGCCATGGACACTAAGACTTCCTTCTCCCTTTTTACCATCTCCTCCTCTTCCTCCTCCTTCCTAAGCTGCTGCTAATAAAACAGGAAACATCTCCAAGAAGGAGATGTGTGACAAGAAACGCTAAGCTGCCTTCTGAGAAGTTGGAGCTTTTGGGTATCTCTGCCTCTGCTTCCACAGCCTTACTTTACCCTTCCCTCATACAGAGGAACTTTGAGGCCAAACACAGCCCCAAAGCTCATTAACCCAGCGCAAGATCCGCACGGTCACGTCTCCCAAGTAGTTATGTTCAACAGCAGCCTTTCCATAAAGAGAGGAAACTCAAATTAACGATGAGATATAAATAAATTCCAGACAAAATTGTACTGGATCACAGGGTCTGAAAACTTGCCTGACAACCTCATGGGTTCTCATTATAAACAGCTTGTAAACTGTATACCAAAGACATGGAAACATTTGGCCAGTGCATGAATGGGACAATTAGTCATAAATCTTGAGGTTGCCACAACCAAACCAAAATTGCCATTGTCGAATTCGAAAGACTTTTACGTTTTAAAATGATCTTTTAGTAAGAATTAGGCCTTGTGTTTTCAGTGTGCTCACAACGGAAATGTAAATTACAACAAACAAAACTACTTTTAGAAGGCAAATACGACTCACTCCGAGGATAAGAAAGGCTTGTTGGAAAGATCAGAACCTGAGAGGTTTAAGAATATGAACAGAAACCTACCCACTTCATCATATTGCTGTGTAAGGCACTCTGGTCTATCCACATGAAAACTGTCTCTACCTGAAGTGATGAGTGAGGACTCGTTAGCAGATTCCTCCTGGGAGTGTAAAGCACCAGGAACCCAAAGTACGAGAGGACTATGAACGGAAGAGTTGACTGTTATCTTCCAACCTGCTTGGGCTGCTCCTATTTCAATAGCTAACTTTTCTCAGACACTCTGCGGGAGTTGCTAAGAAGGAAAAAACTCTTCCAGCAACCAGCAGACATTGGGGACAACCCCAAATCTCACTCCTTCCATGGCCTCTCGCGATGCGGATTTTCAGCGAGTGTCGGTGTGAGTTGCAGATGCCGGCCAACTACAAGGATGAAATCCCGAATGCAGGTACAGAACTACACAGGCACCTGGCCACTCACAGAGGTACACAGCAGCTCGAGGATGCAAGAAAGCCTGGCTACATCCTGGAGTTTCACTGAGCCAAGTCTGAGAACACTGCGTAGAGTCATTCACTTGGGGGCCACAGCCAAATTCTGAGTTGGATCCTAGACTTCGATGTAATCTAAAGCTCAGCCGAAATATGCTGTCCTATACGTTACCTGTTACCCAACAGCGAGTCACTGCACTCAGTTTAACAAAGACTCATTCATGGAATACCATCGTGCACGGGAGGTGGGGGAGGCCAGAAGGGTAGGACTGTCGACAGGAACTCAGAGGCTGGCTCCTCCATGCATAGGTGAGCCAGCCAATTACAGTCTCCCGTGGCAAAACAAGATTAATTGGCGTGCGTATCACGTGGATGGTTTTGAGAATTAACTCGTCCTCTATATGTTAAACACCGAGCATCATCACATAATTAACTTTCAATAAAGATCAGCTGTTACTACTATTTCAAAAGTAAAAAAATCACTTTTTGTAAACAAAAGAGTCTCAAAACTTAGAGGGCACAAGGCTTATAAAATTAAGACTTCCTAGAATGGACAGACAGACAGAGAAGGGTTTCCAGTAAAAAAAAAAAAAAAAAAAAAAAGGTTGCTAGGTCCAGTCCTAGTAATTCCAGTCCCGTAGGTCTAGCGCAGTGGTTCTCAACCTTCGGAGTGCTGAGACATTTAATACAATTCCTCATGCTATGGCGACCCCCACCCGTAAGATTATTCCAGTGATAATTCACTACTTCATAACTGTAATTTAGCTACTGTTGTGAATTGTAATGTAAATGTCTGATATGCAGGATATCGGACATGTGACTCCAAGAGGGTCACAACCCTCAGGCTGAGAACCACTTGTCTAGAGCGACAGCAGCAGAGCCATTTACGGAACTCTCTCAGGTGATACTGATGCAGAAGATGCCTGTGTGTCCCGACTTGGAGCGCCACTCCGCTGACTGGAAACCAGCGCGTTCGGGAAGACAGCGGGAGCTGCTAAGAATAGACAAACAGCAGAACCTACCAGGCACAAGGAAGGCAGAAGCCCAGACCTGCACTTTCAACCCTCAACCCTCGGCTGCTCCACGTGCAGCATTCTCCAGCTGAAGACACAGGAGCAGACCCTGCAGGGGTGGCCATAACAGCCTCTTTCCACGTGGCTCCAGGATATGTGCAGTCTAACGGAAAGACAGGAGAAGAGGAGGGAGGTAGGGCACATAGTCTGATAAAGCCAACAGCCCCTGGGTTCTGGTGGACAGGTAAGCATGGGTCCCTGCTGGCCCACATTAAAGCCAGACAAGTCGCTTCCTAAAAAAGACAAGGACTCTCCTCTGCAAACAGGGTGAGGTGCTCATTCCCATAGATGTACTTAGGTAGGAGGCGAAAACCAAAAAAATTATTTTGTTTTAGCCATGACAACTATGGAATTTACAAGTATCTCCCTTTTAGAAAAAGAAAACAAATGGAGGTTTTGAACAGGTATAAAATAGCACACCAAGCCACAGCAGGAACAAGACCTAGCAGGTTTGGGCTCAGCCTCCAAAACACAGAATGAATTCTTTCCCTGGCTCCCCGCGCCTTCCCGAGAGTCTAAGCCACATTACTGTGTTCTTAAGCACATAAAAGAGCCTGCTCCACAGTCGCTGGGCTTCCACACACTGCCTCCCAGTCTTACTTACTCAGGTTTATGTAGGCTTCTGTTTTTACTGTCTGCCTGTCCCTGCTAGTTCATACTCTCCTTGTGAGGCAGCTCACTCCTGGAGCCCTAGACCTCATGAAGGTGTGCTTGAGACTCACTCAATCCTGCTTTTTAAGAAAAGAAGGAACAGAGCCAAAAGACCACCACTAGTATGGCCCTGTGACACCCTTGTCACACACCACACACACACACACACACACACACACACACACACAGGGGGGGGGGGATGATGCAACCTCGAATGCCTATTTGCCCGGTCACATGTTATCAGTATGCAGAAAGGAGAGTCGTGACAGGCACAAACTTCTGGCGAAAACAAGCATCTACCCATAAAACACGAAGCAGCTGCTCACAGGGATGCCTCCCATCTCTGAAGTTGTCTTCCCTCTTAGGTCATCTTGAATTCAAACACTGGCTAAGGTAAATATGGCTCCCGTCTCTTAGGAAGAAAGCCGTCTTACATACATACTTGCAAAGAAGAATTACTGCCTCAACTCGGAAGCCTCCCCCAACACATTATAAACTCTGCCTTATGCTATTGTAAATATTAAGGTTTGCATTAAACATTCAGGAAAGCTGCTCTGGGTGAATAATTAGACAGAGCAAATATTTGTTCAAATAATCCTCCATTGGACCTCCTCTTTTCAACAAGCCAGAGAAAGACAGATAGATATAGGATGCAAAGGCTTTGGGCCCAAATCTTCCCCTAACCCCATTACTGCACTCTATCAAGACCCATGAATCTTCTTAAGAAACAAGAAGCTTCGTGCTTCATTCACTAGCCTAGAACTTTCTCCCAAGACTTCTGAACTTCTAGCTCCCTGCTGAGGCAGAGTCAGACTGACACCAGGCCCAGGCACCTAAACTTCACAGACCCTTTGTCTCTAGACAACACAATCAGTCCGTGCCAGCCAGATTAACCCCCACGCCACCCACCCCCACACCAGCACACATAGTAACATATACACACACATACATATCAATACACACACACTCCTTATCTGTCCCTTCTCAGAATCTGTTCTTATTCCACAATGGAGGCACTGTAGAGCAGAAAAATCACTTTTTGCTACTATTTTACTGTCATTTGGGAAAGGCCAACATTTCTGGTTCACCAACAGCATCTTGCTGGCTTCACTTCTGTTGTGTGGCCAAAAAAAAAAACCCCAAAAACCCAACAACAACAACAAAACCGCTTCCTTCCAGCCAGAGGGGGACATGCAGAGTTTAGAAATTACATTGGTTTCTTGAGAGATGGATGCTTCCTGCAGGTAACTTGTTGAACAATTTATAGAGGGAGAACGGGAAAGAAAGAGGGGGAGGGAGGGAAGGGAGAGGAGAGATTGGGTCTCCATTTTTACAATTCTCTTTTCTTCCCTTGACTTGTGGGATAAATGAACAGAGAGCTATAAACTACTCACTCATACCCTACTAGCTGATGAAGTTATTTTTTTAAAAGAGGAGAAATAAATAAGCATACACTCATGCTCACTCACATTTCTATGAGAAGCAACAAATAAACAGTTTGTGATGGAAACAATTGTATTGGCCCAACTCAAGGCACCGAACTCCAGCCCTCAGAAAGTCAATGACTTTCTATACAAAGGACACACCTGTGCCTCTGTCTTTGCGGAATGTGCAGTACAGCCCAGGAAACCTGGATATGTACACATTTGAAGAGCTAGCTAACAATATATGTAAGGCTCAGCCACGTTTCACAGAGGGAACTTTCAGAACTGCATTGAATTGGAAGCTCCCTGGGGCTGGGGGTTATGGTACCCACTGCCGAAGATTGCATGTGTGTCTGAGAGTGCTTTAGGAAAAGGAATGACGAGTTATAATGACAGCTTTTTAGGGCACTTTCTCAGCCCTTCACCTGCCGGTGGCAGCAGCAGCCACTGCTTCTTTCTGGAGTGTGAATGGCGGAAGGAACCGAATCCCAAATGAAGATACTGTGAAAAAGTCTTCGGAGCACTAGCCAAGCGCTCTTCACACCTCAGCAAACACCATCACGAAAAGCAGACCCAGGCTCTGGGCTGCAGGATGGTATTGCTGGCCACACAAGGCTACTTAAACTTTTTAAAAATTCAAGCCTCGTTTGCACTGTCTACATTTCAATATTTAATGTCCACACAAGGCTAATGGTTGCCCTGTATCTTGAGAACATTTCACCATCACAGAAACAAAATCATAGGTTTAAACACAAAGGTCCATTTTGAGATTTTTTTTTTTTTTCATTGAAAGGACTCTAGATTAGGCTTCTGAAGCTCTACATTTCAAAAACAACGAGTGAACTAAACCCAGCCTCATCCACTGAGAAACACGCTGTTTCAGTCGCTCTAGATCTGTGGCGCTGGAAAGACTAATTCACTGGAGAAAATGCTCCTTTTACAGTATCTCGTACATCTGGCAGAGCCCAAAGTATTTCTAACCCAGTTGACGGTTAGATGCAATCAGATAGATGCAACCAGCGCATTTTTCTACCAGCGTAATAAGAACACCAAGTCGATGGTCTGAATCCCAAATCGGAACACTCCCGAGCATCAGCTGTTTGGACATATTCTTTCAATTAAGTGGATCTTGCACAGCACTTTTAAAGGGGGGCAGGGAGGGGAGCAAGCCAGAAAATGCTATGGAGAATAGGCAGAAGGAGGATGGGCCCAGAGGGAGGAAGGCCCACAGGAGAGAGACCATCTCTACCCAGTCTCCATTCTTGCCGTCTCGCTTCTGCCCGTCTACCACTTAAATATTCCACTCCCATTTTTGAGGTCTTACAAATAAATGGAGCTAGCATTCTGACCCATCAGCACAGTAATGGTTTTCCACACCCCAGCACTTTTTGACATCAGCCTCTAACCCACTCTAGCTCTGCTCCTCAGAGGGGGGCCAATCAATATTTGTTTTCAGTGCTGACCATGTGTTCAGGCATCTTTGTTTTGGAGCCGGATCTTCTTTAGAAAAACCAGCATGGTAGAAGAAGTCTCTAATCCAATCCATGTTTCCTGCTGACAGGCAACTTGTCTGTAATTCGTCAATGATATCCCCTCGGGCTATGGATTTTTCTGGATTGGCGACCTGCTGGGTATGTTCCTGGTTCTCAATATGCACGGTGTGCGTGGGGAAGCATGCTCCAAGGGAAAGATGTGGCTGGCAGGAAAGTTGCACAGCAGTCTTTCACAAAAAGGGCATTGTCTGGTGGAGGAGTCCCCAGAAAAAGCTTAGCCTGTGGCCTTCCTTCCTTTGTGTGTGCTTGCTCCTTGCTAACCGACCCACCTCTCTCTGGAAAACTCCTGAAAATTCTGGCCTAGTGCTAACATGCAGCTTCACCTTGCTTTTTCAAAGAGGCTGACACTGTGACCCAATTGCCCCTCGTGCACTTTCCCCACATTACCATGCCAGATACATTGTAGACTGCTGGAGCAATCTCGGCACAGCTTTGCACCAACTTTATTACAGGCATCAATGCTGTCACCTGCCATCTCTTAAGTCATGATGTCTGGTACAGAGTATGCATTGTATGTCTACAGAATTAACAAGTGAATGACTCCACTGAGTTACCTGGAACAACTGTGCCGGACTGTTTTCAGACATGAACATTTCTAAAGTCCATATAGAAACTTGCCATTCCTTAAGACATAATCTTTTGCCACTGACTCTGAACCTCGATAGATGCGATGTAATATGGTAGAGCCATGACTGCCTCCTTCAAGACTGTCTTTTGGCTCCACGTACATGGCTTACCCTTAGAATGCAGCCACCAGAGAATGAGGAAGATGTTGTATAGAGATGCTGCCACACAACACAACCAGCCTCAACCAAATGCTAAGCTGCTGGCAAGCAGACTGAGAATGAGCAGTAAGCAGTATTCAGACGTATGTTATCTGATAGACAGGCCTCCACTGGTAACTGAAAAACCAAACTAGAATTTAAAATCCAGTTCTGTGATTAACTGCACCGCTCAGAGTCCAGTTGCTCAAGAGTCATGTGTACCTAGTGGCTGCCCTGTTGGAAAGTGCAAATATACAGCTAACCCCCATCATCCAAAGGTTCAGGTGTCCAGAGTCAACAGCCCAAATATACTAAATGGAAAGCTCCAGAAACAAACATCTCTAAATGCTCGATTCCGTGCTGTTCTTAGTAGCAACATGAAACCTCATGGACAGTAGTGAGTCAGTCCTCCTTCCAGCACATTTACACTATATATGCTATCCACCCATTAATCACTCAGAATCATATCAACGACTGAGCTATCCTAGCACTTGTGATGAAGGAGCCCTTATATATGGTGTATATATTATATATTTATGGTAATAAAGATCACAATGCTTATGTCGCTCCATTTCATTTCACAGGTATAGTAGTATAATCTCACATTATCACAAGAAGCAAGACAGGAAACATAATACATTGAGAATTTAAAGCTGAGCGTGGTGGCACATCCCTTTAATCCTAGTACTCAGGTGGCAGAGGTGGGCAGATCTCTGTAAGCTCAAGGCCAGCATATTCTGGATAATAAGTTCCAGGATAGCCAGAGTTACGTGGCAAGAGCCAGTCTTTAAAACAAAACAAGAGATTTTGAGGTGGGGAAGAAGAGGTCACAGTCGCATGATAAATTTTTTTGTTGTTTTGTTTTGTTTTGGTCTTGTTGTCGTTTTCAAGACAGGGTTTCTCATTGTAGCCCTGGCTGTCCTGGAATTTGTTCCACAGACTAGGCTGGACTCAAACTCAGAGATCCACCTGCCTCTGCCTCTCAAGTGCTGGGATAAAAGGCATAGATTTTTATTGTAGCATGCTACAATTATTCTAGTGTATGGTATTATTGCTAATCTGTTATCATGCCTAATTTATAAATTACATATATGGTTTATGCATAACACAATTTTCAAACTCCTACTAGGAGTCTTGGGGCACATCCCTGTAAACAGTGAGAGCTTATATAGGATTCTACACATTCTGGGAATACCTAGTAATACTACTTCAGATGAACTGAGCGCCATTCTTTAAGTTCTTTAGCCAAGGCCCTGAACAGCACAGAGCAAAGGTATCTATGTTCTGCCCTATCTTAATGCTTAATCCTGAATCCATCATCTTAATAAACAACTGCTCATGCTGGCAAATTGTATAATAATTTATGATGCATCCTCTGTAACTGGGAAAACAAATCTTCATATTGGAACTTCTGAGACTCTTTGCAAAACTACATTACTCTTACATTTCTTCAAGCAAATTGGAAAGGGGAAGAGAAGAGCCACAAGCAAATGGGAAACAGTCTTTTGTTGTTTTTTTAATGGCTTATTGTAATGCAACTGAATATTCCTCTCTCACTGACCCTCTCCCCATCCTAAGCCAAGTAACTAATGTTTTTATTTTCTTTTGTGCAGAAAAAGGGCAAAATTTTTCCATGAGTGCTCTTCTCTAAGACCCAGGCTGCTGAGCACTGACTTTATTCTCATGATCTTACCCAGCTCTGGAAGATCAAGAAATAAGATGCCAAGATGGCCACCATCCGGTTCTCCATGGTTCAGCCACACTTCTACAAACCCTCCACTGCAGTGAACGTCACTGGCTATGGGAAAGAAAAATCCCCTTCTGCTTGTCTCCCCCTACAGTGAAGGGGTGATAAAAATGAGGCGCTGGTTGCTCCATCCTTTTTGGGAGAGTCTCACTGTGTAGCCTTTGGCTGGCCTGGAACTCATCGTCCTTGACTGCACAGAGATCCACCTGTGGGGATTAAAGGTGTGCACCCCCAGCCCTGCCCTGCATGTCTGCTTTTTATTGTACACTAGAAGAGTCTCCGCTCTCAAGAGCAGCAAGTAGGCTACATTACACTCAGATTTCTATCCCTATTTACTCTAAGAAAGGACTTGTAATTGTTTACTAGAAGCAAAAGGGGCAGATACAAAAAAAAATCTCAAAATCATCAGTCATCAGTATAGAGCAGAGTCCATCATTTTTTCAGTAATGGGTCAGACCTGGGCAATGGGTTGTATTTTGCCAATTGTTGATCTTGTCAAAAGGACAAGTGACTAATGCTATTAACTCAGAAGGAAATTGGTTAGAGAAAGAGATCAAGAAAGATAAAAACTTAACCCAGCTAAGCTGACACATACACTTTGCATCATTTAGTAGGAACACAGACTAGGAGACAACCTATTTCATCCTTTGTCTAAAAGCATTAGCTCAGATTAGCTCATCTCTTTTTTTCATAAGTTATTAAGTATAGCTTACTGTGCCATTAAAATCTCAGTGCACAAGAAGCCACAGAATTATAAAGCCCTCTCCCCTTGTGTGTCGAGCATTTTAAAAGACCAAGTCTGCTTGGATGGCATCGTCGTCCATCCATTCAGGCTGCTCTGACAAAGTAGCGGACTCGGTAGATTATAAACAATGACATTTATGGCTCAGTCCTAGAGGCTGAGTAGTCCAAGATGAAGACACCCTATTTGGTGCCCGGTGAGGGCTTGTTCTGCGCCATCCATGGTGCTTCCTTACTGTGTCCTCACATACTGGACTATACCAACACTATATCTTGGGGCTCTTCCAGAAGATAACTAATGCCACTGATAAAGACAGAGCCCTCAGGACAGAATCACCTTCTGAAGGCTCTACCTTTTCTATGAATACTACTACGCTGAAGAGTAGGTTTCAATGTGTGTTTGAGAGGGCCGCTAACATCAGACTATATCAGATATTTAGACTGGTCCTCTTTTATTACTGAAAACAAAAGACATGAACTCATATCACAAAGGACCCAAATCAGAGGCTAACTTGATTATTACCCTTTATAAAACCAGGAGCGCCTGGCTTTACCCCCAAAGACAGACACTGGTCCATCTAGAATAAGGAGAGCACCTGTCTGATGTCACCCCCATGATATCGTCACAGTCCATATGATCACTGTTATGTTTTAGACTTGAATATATCACCCAAAATGTTCAGGGATTGAAATTTGATTCTTGTACTGGTAGAGCACATCACTGAGAGGCAAGTGAATCACAGGGACTCAGATCCATCAGTGCATCATCTCTCAGACAGATGCATAGGATGTCATCATTAGGAAATGGGAAGAAGGAGGTAGGGTGTGCCCTGGAAAGAGGCACCTTGTCTTCAGTCACTTGCTGTGTCTATCTGCTTCCCAGCTGCCATAATGCAAAGCAGCTCTGGTCCTCACCACTCTTCTGCTATAATCTACTACTGCACTGCCATGGTCCACCAAAAGCCAGCCCAAGTAGGTTGACCCTCTGAAGTCATGAACCAAAGTAAGTCTTCCTTACGTTGCTCTCATGCACAACGGTGAAAAGGTATTCAGGACCCAAAGTCACAGGATGTCCGTTCAGTTCATGGTGCTCAACTTTTCAAGCATCATGCTCTTTTCCCAGAGGAAACACCATATCCCCCATAAACAACTGTGCATGTTCTTAGGACCACATTTAAAACTCATTCTAAAATCAGTAACAGTATTAACTGTCTTGGCCTTAAGAAGATATACAAAAGGTAAGTGCTCACCAATGTCCCTGTCTAAATTGTACCAAACCTCATCTCCCACCATGTTCTCTTCCTTACTGAAACTTTCACAGTAACATTGCCAATGACACTCATTCAAAATGCTGGTCAGATGACATGTGTGCCACCATACTGGCATGCACAGCTGTCATCGCAAAGTTAGACCTCTTCAATGACCTGAGATGATAAGCTAGTCCCTTACAAGCTAATGAGAATATACAGGACAAGATAGGTGCCTTTGCTACATCTCCACCTCTCATTCCCCACTCTGAACCCCAATAACTGAATACAAAGCTATTGTTCATTTGTGCCCACCTCCACTCCCCAAGGCCTCTTGGGGCCTTCTTCTCTCCAGTGAACCAAGTTTGTGGAGTCATCCCTATAGTATGCTTGGTGACTGGCACTTTTATGTTGTTTTCAAAGGTCTTCTTGGAGAAAAGGACCCTGGTGCCCTTCATGATTAGGGATAAATTCTACATTTTCAGGAGAGATGATTTCTGTCTAGGGATTCATAAGAATCATCAATATGAAAGTGCCCTAGACCCAGCACACAAATGCAGAAGAGCTGAGTATGGGTGAGGAATCCTAGGTATATGTCCCCCAAGGCAAACTCATCATGACTACTGAAGGAGTTTGTATCATCCATTTCAGGGAAACAGAGGCAGGAAGGCTGGGAATATAGAAGTCAGTAGCATGTGACAACTCCAGATCCATTGCATCCTAGGGTTCCAGGCTCCAAGGAAAGAAAAGAATGAAAGCCATGAATTACACAATGCCAGGAACACACTTTTCCTCTTTCTTGAGTCTGCCATACAAATAGACAGATAGGTTATAAAGAATGAGAAAACCAGCAGCTACTTAATGGTGCATCACATAGAGACTTGGTTGTTTTAGCATTTCATAGACTGTTTGAAATCCTTACTTTAGGGCTAAAGCAACCCAATTCTGCATAAAATATCTCCCACTGATTAAACCAATGAAAACGCAATCATATAATGTCAAAACAACAAACAAGCCAATATTTATTCCAATTTTAAAGGGGAGTGATTCTAGAATAGAGAACTAAGGTCTACACAAAGACTACATCCCCCACCATGCCTTCTTAATGCAGACACATGCTATTCATTATCTTTGCAGATGCACCCAATAAGATTAAGCAATAGAAACCAAAAGACATCTGTGCTTCAGTTTTAGATGCTCTTTTGAATTTCTGGTACAATTCTGATCAATGCCCCATGAAATACATCCTCTAATATGCTTTTGAAAGAAATTATAAGGCAGCAAGCAGTTGGAAAACACAAGGTTTCTAAATTGTGTGAGGCTCACATATTTTTAATCCTCAATGATATTTCAACTCCAGGAACCACACTGAAAGGAATCTAGTATGGTGCCCGACAGCGGGCCATTGGCTTTTAATCTGCAGAGCCCTTCAGTCTAGATTCCTATTGTTTTCCTTCCTCCTGCCTCTGCTTCTGCATTCAAAGGCTTATACATGGCACCTTTACACCTAGGAAGAAAAGAGAGTAGAAATGTTGTTTTAAAAACTCTAGAAAAACATTTTATTTTTCATGGCCAGAACATAATCTCATAGGTAAGCTTCAAAATACAACACAAAGCTAAAGCTTTAATATTTTTTCAGTATGTGCTGAGAGGGAGAAAGACTTGAGGTGTGTGTGTGTGTGTGTGTGTGTGTGTGTGTGTGTGTGTGTGTGTGTGTGTGTGTGTGTGCAATGTACCTTTGGATTCCTTATTCCTCTAAAACCATGCAAAATGTGCTTATATTTCACCAAATGTTACCAAAGTTTCTCATTCATCCCCATTCAATGATAAGTTATGTTTTTGAAGGAATAAAATTGCAAAAAGATTTGTGTATAGAACAAGAAAAGCAGGAAGGCAGAAGGGAGAGGATTTGGTTAGCATTAGGAAACACAGGCCAGTGCCCCTCACTTAGACAAAAGCACTGCCGTGAACTATAAAAGCTTTCTAAACACAATCCTTATCTACCCTTAAAGAGGCTGAGTCAGGAAAGTCATAGAGCAGTGGGTATGAAACTCAGCAGGAGCGCACTTGTCCAAAGGCCTTGGCTTCTATTTATTCCAAGTACCAAAGCGGGTGGGGTGGGGTGAATCCCAGTATCATGGTCCTATCTCAAAGCTGCAGATCATCTGAAATTCGTGCAGGCACACAGGAGTCTCAGAACCATGCAACTCGCTTCCACTTCACATACTTGCCTGTAAAGGGAAGTTGCCTGAGGTGATCTCTTCCCGCCTCAAAGACAATGCCTTGGCTGTGGAGCTAGGCACTATTTAACTTCTTATTGGTCAATAACATGCCCTAGCAAGCAATAAATACGGCCTGACCCTGCCACTGCCCTTTAGCACGGCATGCATCATTGATCTTATGGGTCCCTGGAAAAAAGCCAATCGGAAGAAAGCTAAGCGGAGGCCGAGTGCTGTTTCCCAGGGTCCCTCTGCAAGTCCTTAGTAATAGGCGAGGAATGCGGTACGTTTTCAATCGCCCCAGTACATCCTGGATGTGTCTGTGATGGGGAAGATGAGAGACGCTTAAGACTGTGTGTACAAAGAAAGTAGTCTGACCCAGAACAGAGCAAAGTCTCCCAGTCTACACAAGTCTAGTGCGGCATAGAAAAGGAAGCCCAAAACTGTAAAGGAAGAACTCATTCCCATGATCCTCTTTGTTTTCACCATTTGATAAACATGTGTTTCCTTCCAAAAACAACTATAATAAAACATACATTGAGCCAATTCTGGGGAGGCCCCTGCCAGGTGAGGGAGGCACCAGAGAGCTAAGTAGTATTAACCCCTGTGCATCAATAGGATGTCACCTCAAACAGAAAGTTTCTACATTTTCTATTATATATCTATCCTCATCATTTAAAAATATTTCTGAGAGACAAGTGGGTCTCTATGGTGATATTTTATTTGTACTGAAATGTGATTTCATTTGTACGTTAATAAATAAATTCGCCTGGGGATCAGAGGTAATAGCAAGCCATAGCAGAAGTCCGGCAGTGGTTGCACACGCCCCTAATCCCGATCACATGACAGGCAGATCTCTGTGTGTTCAAGGACACCACCAGCATGGATCTCAATATCAACCATAGAAGATCTGGAGGTCTGTATAGATGGGCAGTGACAAGGAGGTCATGTGGTTGGGTTTACAACCAATGAGAAGGCAGAACAGAAAGTCTATAAGAAGACAGACACACAGGAAGTAGTTCTCTGGCTGAGGAGGACAGCAGCAGCAGTGAAGGGTAAGGATTTTAGCTCTTAGCTACTGCTCTGACCTCTTGGGCTTTTTAACTCTACAATTGGCTCTGTGTTTCTTATTTAAAAAGACAGTTACATCTACAGGTCTCTGTGAGTTTGAGGCCAGTCTGGGCTATACAGGGAGACCCTGCTTCAAAAACAAAAGAAATATCTCCATGCATACAGCCCCTACACACTGGTTTATTTTTAGGTAATAAACACGGTCTACAGTAGTGATATAAAACACACATTGTGAAGTACACAAAATAAGATTGAGGTGTAATGTTGAAGCAATTCTCTATTATTAAATAGCAAAAATATTAATGAAAGCAAAGTGAGAGGACATGCCTCTTTCTTTTAGAACTCAGTTTACACTTTCTAAGCCAGTGATTCCCAGATTGAGTGTGAAATTGGAGGGCTTCTCCTTCTCCACAACTTGGAACTCATGAGGGTTGCAGCTGCATGGGAAAATAAACACAGATAAGAAACTGCAAACAATAACTGCTCATGCATCAATACTGAGGGACCAGGCTGTGGCTGGAATCCTACCCACCAGATTCAGAAGAAAATGTTCCCTGAACTCTAACAAGACACTGCAGCTTTCCCACTGGTGAAGCAGTTTTTATTCAAATTCTATCAAAAAAAAAAAAACTATAAGCTTATATTTTAAAAAATTAATTTCTTATTTTTGTTGTTGTTGTTCTATGTGTGTGGGTATTTTGCCTGCTTGTAGGTCTCTGTGTGCATGCAGGGCCCACTGAGGTCAGAAGAGGGCATTGAAGCTCCTGGAATGACAGACAGTTTGTGAGCCACCATGTGGTGCTGGGAATGAACCTGGGTCCTCTGGAAGGGCAGCAGGAGCTCTTAACCCCTAAACCATCTCTCCAGGTCCCAACAAATTAATTTTTGGAAAAAAATTTTTTTTTAATTTTTAAAAGACTGCAAACCATGTTGAAAGATACTTACAAAAGTGGTTTTTCGCCGGGCGGTGGTGGCGCACGCCTTTAATCCCGGCACTTGGGAGGCAGAGCCAGGCGGATCTCTGTGAGTTCGAGGCCAGCCTGGGCTACCAAGTAAGTTCCAGGAAAGGCGCAAAGCTACACAGAGAAACCCTGTCTTGAAAAACCTTAAAAAAAAAAAAAAAAAAAAAAAAAAAAAAGTGGTTTTTCTAGGGGGTCGGGGAAAGAGGGGGTAGGAGATTGAGATAGAATTTATCTGTGTGGCCCTGGCTGTCCTGGAACTAACTCCCTCTGTAAATCAGGCTGGCTCTGAACTCAGAGATCTACCTACCCCTGCCTCCCAACTGCTGAGATTTAAACCATGACCACCACTGCCCAGTAAAATAGTAACCTTTGCTTGCTTTGGTTTTTTGTTTGTTTGTTTGTTTGTTTTTATTTTCCAAGACAGGGTTTCTCTATGTAGCCCTGGCTGTCTTAGAACGCCTGCCTCTTTCCTCCTGAGTGCTAGGATTAAAGGCCTGTGCCATCATGCCCAGCTTTTTTCCCCCCTTCCTTTTCCAAGGTTGTTTTAATGTGAGAAAGAGGGGAAGTCCCTCTGAGAAGAATACATGTGACTTCTTATGTTGTCTTTTCAACAAAAGGTCTCACATTGTAGCCTAGGCTACCCAGGAACTCACTATGTACACAGCATTGGCCTCATATCCAAAATGATCCTCCTACTTCAGACTTTCAAAGTGCTGAGATTATCAGTGCACACCTCCTTGCCCAGCAACATACAAGATCTCTAACAAGGGAAACATCCCAAATAAAGTATGTTTGAAATCAGATCTCAACATAAAGGTCTTGCAAAAGAGGGAACTTTTGGTGCATTAACTGTCAACTTTATACTAGATAGAATTAAATCAAAACATGTATTTGCACATTTCCTGGTAGGTAGTTTAGCTCTAAATGGCTACTAAGAAAATGGATTTCAACATCTCCCAGGTACCACTAGAACCTTTTGTATGATATTCATGGGGAACGGGACCTCTTTATGTTGAGATCCCAACTAAAACAGGGAAGGAGAAAAGCACCAATTTTTTTAAAAGCCAGGTAGTAATACAAGCAAGCTCAGAGATCTTGCAAATTTTTATTTACAAGCTTAAAAAAAAAAACCTTCACAGACATTTTAAATTCCAAAGGCAACAAATTCTACTTGCCCATAATCAGACATACACTTTCAAGTCAAAATATACATTTCCTACACTTTGGTTTTCAATTTAAATATTTCTCAATATAAAGTATACTGACCCACTATTCATGACATCCTTAGAGACAAACCCCACAGGAAAACAGAACTCACTGGAAATTGACCTCCAGCACAGGTAAATGATAGCCTTCATTCTCTTATTTACTTACTTCAAGCACGGTGGCCTGTTTTCCTGATCGGGCACTTATCTTCGCCTTTGCTTTCAGCGCGAAGAACAAAAAGGCATCAATACCATCACATTCTAACACAGTGACAAAAATTCTTAACAAACAGCAGATCAAAGGTTTTCCCTAAAATTTCACTGTCCTGAAAACATACAGCCTCTTAAGAGACAGTCTGAAGTCAGTCTGAAAAAGATTTGTACAGTTAAAACAATTAGGTTGGTAAGTGAAGTACACCCTCCCAAATCTTAGAGGCAGGAACCAAAATGTGGATAAGCCCGTAACAATCCTAAAAAGAACACGCTGTATTTTGTTTCCAGCTAGAACAAAAACTTCACAGAACAGGGATTTACATACATGTGCGTGTGCGTGAGTGTGTGTGTTCATGTGCATGTATGTACATATGTGGCTTACTGGTACCTCTCCAAGGCCTGAGTTGTGATCTCCTAAGCAAATATTCAAAAACTAAATAAACTTTTATCAGAAGGAAGAGCAAATACAGGAGGAAAAAAGAAGGGTGAGCAGAACACTGAAATATTAAAAATGTCTGTCTTAGGAAGAGGAAACGCGGATGCTGTAAGCTTAGAGCCACGAAGGGACAAGGCGAACAGGAAGCACAATGCGGACATCCACCAAGCGTCCAAGTGCCGTCTGCTGATCATGCCCCCAGCACTTCGCAACCAACCGCCTGTACCCCCTGCTCTCAGTCCTTGCAGCTGGAGCCCAGCATCCTCAGAATTCTAATTGAGCTTCGCTCAGCCTCAACCCAGGAACTTCCTTCTGATACAATCTCAAGCACATCGCCCGCTGCCTGCAAGCAATCAGATTGCCCAAATTCTCCAGGGGTGCACAATCTGTACATCTTCAGATATCCTAGTGAGTTTAGGTTAACTGTGCTGCTGAGGATTAGGGTGAAATATTTCGGTGTATGGGATCTGGGGCCTGAAATTTTCCCCATCATAATCCTTAGAGCTACAAAGACTAATGGAACATCTGGGCACCTAACCAGCATGATCTACATGTTCCCAACATGTGAAAGATAGAATTTTTATCCCAACTTATTGGAGATAAAAGGAATGCAGTCTTGAATCAAAAATGACTTCCAGGATACCACAGAGCAACTGAATGGCACTTCCAAAATTTATGTTTCTTTGTGTGACTTTTGACACCTGGCAACTTCTGAACAAAAAGGTGACTCAGGTCACAGGCTTTACAATGCCCCTTGTCCTTGAAGGCTATCCCAGGTTTCTCTACAGCTACAAAGACAATCAGAGCTAAGGAGCGTGCACCTCAAAAGACACTCATTTCCAGCTTCTCTGCCTGGGTTCTCACCAGTTTCTAAACTCTAGGTGAGCTTTTGTTACCTAGAACTCAGAATGAACCAGCTGAACAATACTATTCAACAATATTCAATAATAACAACAATATTCAACAGAGGCAGCAGCAGGTAATAGTTATATACTGTTTAGTGTGTGGTAGGTTTAAACACACTTGTAATCCAGTGACCTGTACTCCAGCCTCTCAAGGTTACTGCACTCAACATTTTACACTGGAGAAAACCGAGGAAACAAGCAATAAATAAGGTCACAAGAACTGGTAAGTGGCCAACCAGTGGTGGCGCACGCCTTTAATCCCAGCACTCAAGAGGCAGAGGCAGGTGCATCTCTGAGTTCTGGGCCAGCCTGGTCTACAAAGCAAGTTCCAGGACAGTCAGGGCTACATAGAGAAAGCCTGCCTCGATGAAACAAAAACAAACAAACAAACAAAAAAAGAACTGGTAAATAATGCAACCAGATAAACATCTGGCAAGAGGTGTCCTTGCCAAGCATACTGTCTTCTGAGATAATGGGCTACTATGTCTTAAGTTCATCAAGATTGTAGAATGACTGGAAACTCTTCACCAGGAAGCAGATAATCTACGAAAATAGCACATCTATGATTCTTCCTTCTTCCTCTTTTTTTTTTTTTTTTTTTTTGGTTTTTCGAGACAGGGTTTCTCTGTGTAGCTTTGCGCCTTTCCTGGAGCTCACTTGGTAGCCCAGGCTGGCCTCGAACTCACAGAGATCCGTCTGGCTCTGCCTCCCGAGTGCCGGGATTAAAGGCGTGCGCCACCACCGCCCGGCTCTCTTCCTCTTATACATGTGTTCCTTATTGTATACAGCATTAACTACCATGCTCAACACACTCTCAGGCTAAGAACTGCCACAGGTCTCCATCAAGTTGCTATTACTAACACTGAACAACAGAACATCCCCTCTGCCCTACAGTATGAACACAGTTAAGACAACATTCATATGGCTTGTTGATGTATAGTCTTTTTAAAAGCAGTAAGTCCTTTCAGGTATATGAGGGTGGGGTGCACTACCTAAATTTATAGGGCCTGGAAGGCAATTTGTTATACCACGATTACAACGCCTCCTCTTTGCAGACCAGGCCTTAAAACTCCCAGAGCCAGTTAGCATTTTGCCAAGATTGGTCTCCCCCCATCAGTCTGATTGACTTCAGGAACTTTCCATGTCTTGAGAGAACATCAACAATAGCGGCACACCACCTTTCCTGCTTCTGTGTATCTCAGGTGTGTTAGGATCATTAATGCCTTGGCTGCAGAGAACATCAGAATTCTTGCATGTCTAAAGTTTCTGTGAGCAACCAAAAGGATACAGTGCCTGGAGGGAGACCATGGGGCCAGCTACCTTCCTTTCAAGCACATCACTTTCCTTAGAGAGAACTGGACCAGGTTTTGGGCTGTTGATCTGTCAAATGGAGATGGTACTTTACCTACTTCTAGCAATACTGGGAGGGTCAAATGACGCCATGGAGTACAACTGAAGCCCAGTGGAAGCAATGCTAGAGCTAAGTCAAACAGTCCTGAGTCCAAATTTCCTGCTGTCCTTACTCCCTCCAATGAACATCTTAGGCTCACGTCTAATTTCTGGGTCTCTGCATTATCTGTCAAACACTATACACACGCAGTACTTGCTTTTGAAAGAAAACCAACTGGAACTCACTTCCTATCTGGCCAAGCTAGTGAATGTCATTTAGACTACGGCATTCTAGAACGTGTATTAGAAGGGCCTCGGGGAAATTAGGGGACACAGGCCTCATGAGAGGGTACCTAGCTCTCTCTAAGAGTATCTCCAGGTAGAAATGCAAGTATGGGCTGCCTAACCTTCCAATGTTTCTTCCAAAACACAGAATCCAGATTTTTATTTACAACTGTTAGAGATGCAGTGGATTCATTTTTTTTAAAGCAGCTGACAATTATTGCATTAATGTTATTATGACATAAGGCTTGATTAAAAACAACATAAGAAAGGGTGTACTTTGGATTGCAGCTTGAGGGTACAGTTCACCATGACTGCAAAGGCAAGAGAGGAAATTCGGCACATTGCACCCAGTCAGGAAGCAGAGAGACGTGAACAATCGGCTTTCTCCTTTTTGTTCAGTCTGGCCCCCGGCCCGCCAGATGGGGCCACTCACACTCAGGATGGGTTTTTCCTTTCTCAGTTAAACTTCTCTGGAAATTCCCTTACTGATAGCCCCACATGCGTCTCTTAGGGTAACTCAAAATACAGCCAACTGACAATCAAGACTAAATGGCACAATTATAAAGAACATGTATAGGTAACAGGCAGGTTATATAAGACCCTTTGCATTCTTGTCAAGGTGACAACGAACAGTTTTAATAATCTGAAGTAATCTCAGCAGCTCCTGAATGCCTTTGAAACCTTAATACAATCTAGAGGCTTCCAACCAAGGAAAGTAGCCCTGAGAAATGAGTATATACTTATACCAAAGTCAGCCTACAGTTTCATGGAGTCAAAATTTTTTAACTTAATTTGCCTAAGTTCTCTTTTGAATAGATGCAAAAAGCCAAAAAGGTAGGCCAGTAGTATAGTGGACTTCAGAATCAGCCAGACTACACATATCGATGCTAGAGCCTTCGTTTATCAGCCTTCCTCAAGAGCCCCAGCTTTCTATCTGTGAAATAATGCTAACATACTTCTGCCCACAATGGCTACAAGTCAAAGGCTGTCGGGATTAGATCTCATGTAGAAAGCACTGGACTAACATTGGGGGCAGCTGCCATTCTAATGTCTAAACTACAAAGAAGAGCTTATTCATTCATGTTCCACCATGGCAGTGCTGCAGAAATTTTATCTTTGGAATTGTGAATAGTTAGGACATCCATGTGGTTCAGAACAAACATCAACACACCGTGGGGAAAGTCTCCTCTATATGTCCCTGTGTCTACCTTTACTATCCTTTCACTATAGATAAGCACATCACTGTTTCCTCAGGACTGTTCTAGAAATCACAGTAATCTCCAACCCCTTGTACAACTACGGACACTATATTCTGCATATACACTCATCTGTTTTCCCTTCATATATATGGAGCTCTTTCCAAGTTAACAACATGTGAAGATATTCAATGCCACTTTCCTGAGGCTGCACAACACCCTACAGTGTCAATAAGGAAGCCTGTAATCAGACACACATATTGACTAGGTTGTTGCAATCTTTTCTTAATAAAAACAAATTCTGGGAAATAGAAAACAGCTCTGGTTTTACTTATTCCTGCTTAAAGTTTCTTACCTGTACATAAAGACACTAACAATCCCACCAAGTTCACTTAAGAATGAACATGGTGAGCAGGGCACAGCCTGATATTCCACGCACTAGAGGGGCTGAGGCAGAAAGAACACAACAACACGCCTGTGTGGGCTGTGTAGGGAGACAGAAAGACTACATCTCAAGTCACCAAACCAAACCCAAACAAAAAGAACAGAAGGTGGTGCTGATGTGTAAAACCCTGAGTTCCTGAAATCAAGCAAACACTCGGCAAGTGCGTAGTTGTTATTTATTACCTATATGTCAGGGGGAAACATTCCAAATGATAACCCTGTTAGAGCATTTCAAAGGAAATGGTAAACAGGCATTAATGTGGAGGGGACCCAAGAGGTGAGGAACCCAGCAAGTGAATGGAAGTGACATCATTTTAGGGAAGACTGAAGCTGAATGAAGCCACAAGCAATCTTGACTTCAGAAATGCCTATGTCCTCCTGGTGAAAGACACCCACACCCACATCTCACACACACACAACCACACACGCACCCACGAACCTGGCTTTGGAAAGCAACCTCACCAACTAGATTCTAACATACTTCTCTGCTGTCCCAATAAATCACCAATATGTTCCAGGAATACAAAATTCTTGGTAGCCAGATCACATTTCCCAGATTCCTGGAATCTTGGAAGAAACAACAAAAACCGTGCTGGGCCCCATCCCACACCACCCCCCATTTGAAAATCAGGCTCCAAGACAGAACTTGCCATGGTCCTGACAGAACAGTCAAGAGAAGAGTGTGAAGAGTCATTAGGTGACCCTGCTATCGGCATTGCTAACGATGCTCCATTGGGAAGCGGTATTTGTGTGTACACCAACATTCCAACTACTGGGCTGCAAGTGTTGTGATTGTCAAGGAAGAGGCGGAAAAGAAACTGGGCTCTAGTAAGTGGCCCATTACAAGGTCATTGGTTTGTTCACACCGTGTAACAGAACAATTTTTGTTCACCCGTGTCTTTGTTAGCTTATGAAAAGACAGGACTCAGCACTTAGATCTGGCAGGACATGTCCAAGTATAGTCTCCGATATTTTGGCTTATTCCACGCCTCCCACCTCCACTTCAACTTTCCCGAAATCTCATCAAAACAAATGAGGAACAACACTTTGGCCGCCAGCTGGGAAGATTTCCAACTGTGACTGCCTACCAAGAAAACCAACATAAATAGCACCTGGAAGTGTCACACTGACCTCCTGAAATCCAACTCGCCTATTTCAAAGCAGAGACTTCAGAGCAGCGGACTCCTGATACTAGCATCCAGATCCTCATGGATGTGTTTGCCCGGGATATCACACCTGCTGAGCAGCTCCTGTTACCACGGACAGAAGGCACCAACATTCTCACGGGCAACATGACAAAGGGTTAGTGCGAGCTCCCTCGAGCCTCATGAAATGTTTAAGGATGCTCTTGGCTCACATCTCACGCCTTCTCACTCTGCCCCGTCTCAGGCTTCAGTTTCTTCTTTTGCTAGAAGCTCCTTCCAGGGCAGCCTCTCCCAGTGCCAAGGTTTACAGTGATACCCCAGTGCGGAGCAAGACTAATGTCACTGTTCTGTGTCAACTCCTTTTTGAACAGGATGCTGAGAGGACAAACGGAGAGTGGATAAAAGAAGAAGGGTAAGGAAAGCCAAGAACCAAGAAAAGAGATAGGCATGCACTCATGAAAACACACACACACACACATACACACACACCTCACACACAATGTATGCAGCACTGCAAGCACTTATTGGCTCAGCTTCATCACAAAAAGGATTATGTTCAGAAAGGTTCTCACAAGGCTCTTAAGTCGGTGTTCCTTGCCTAAGTATTCTTCAGCATTACACATGCCATCTACAGTGTGTTCCCTCTGCAGACTTACCTAATAACTACCTCCCCATCCACAATGGAAACTGAGCTGGGCAAGAGCCTTGCCCACCTTGCTAATACTGTACCACAGTGAAATACATTGGGATGTCTAGAGATGAAGAAGCATCCAGTAAATCCTGACTCTAAAACCACCATCTCTAACTTCTTTGGGAGGCGCTGGCGCTGAGGATTGAACCCAGAGCCTTACACATGCTGGGCAAGCACTCTACCACTGAGCTATACCTTGCACCATGCCTAGCATCTTACATGTACTTCACTCTCAGGACCCTCTGGGATCAGCATTATTAACTGGATTTCACATTAGGAGAGAGAAAGCGGTTCGGAGAAGTGAAGGCAACTTATCTACTCGCATATGTAGAAAGGACCGTTTCCAGTGTGTTTAAATCCAAAATCACCCATATCTTTGACTTTCCCCTCCTGTGCCTCCACCCTTCGAGCTACTTACAGCTCTCATTTGGGTTTGCTCAGATCAGGTCCCCCCTGACATGCCTTTCCAACATGCAGTTAATATTCACTTTGAGACAAACTTGAAGTGTGTCTTTGATCGCACTGTTTCAAGGAACCCCTTTAATCACTCAGAAATGGGAACAGTCTGTTTTCATAAGCGGTTCTGGAAGGGAGGCTGCTTGTGACAGGCAGGGTCCCAGAGGAAGAGAGGCTCTGTGACACACAGGCTCACAGACTCACTATCACCCCATGCTTCCTCCTCACACAGCAGCCACCGGCCTCGTGACCTGTCTTCTGTCTTTCTTTAAAGTGTTTCATGATGGTTTACTGATAAACAGAAACTCACAGGCCCTCGTAGAAGTTAGGAGCATGCATATAAGCTTATGTCAGGCGGGCAAGTTTAAGTCCAAAGCAATTCTGTGACCATCATGAGTTAAGAGGGCATCAAGGCCAACCTGGGCTCCATAGTAAGACTTTATACCTCCTGTCCCCTGTGCCTCCCCGCCCCAAAAAAATGTTAAGAGAGCAATTAAAAATTATTCAAGCACCCTTAGCATACAGAAAGCAGGTCTTCAGTTCTGATCCCTGAAGGTGTTACTATGGCTGTCAGTTTGTCACAGATGTCAAAAGCCACCTCTGAAGTGACCCTTTTTGTGGGAAACTACTAATCTGAAGACAAAATGAAGTAGCTGGTATCTGCTAATTAGAGCTGATTGTCAATGGCACTGCTATGGACCTCACAAAGTCCTTCAGGCCTCCAGACAGAAAGCCATAGAGCAGACTCCCACAATGCTATTGGGCTGGATTTTTTTTTTTAAATGTTTCTAATGTTTTTATTATGTGTATGGAAGTTTTGTCTTTATGCACTTCTATATCCCTTCTGCCTAAAGGGGCCAGAAAAGGGTGTTAGATCCCCTGGAGTTACAGACTGTTGTGAGCCACCATGGCATTACTGGTAAGTGAATCCAGGTTCTCCAGAAGAGCAGCCAGTGAATGCTCTTAATCACCAAGGCATCTTTACAACAACACCACCTCCCAACACACAGTGCTGTCTTACATAACCAGGCTGTCAATCATAACCAGGAGGAAGTCTTCAGTATAAGTGACGGTGCAGGGACTAGAACAGGACTGTAGAGACACCTGGTTGAAACTGCATCTCTGCCTATCACTCCTGTTGATCTGGGACTGTGGACCTTATTCATCTAATAATTTCCATATCTTCCCCATGCAGATGATAATGATGACTACCACCCAGGGCCTGCAAGAGCTACAGATGTAAATGTCTGGATGTGCCAGACATCGGTTTCATTTCAAAGCAATTCCGTGACTATGAAGAGTTAAGAGGAGCTGAGGCAAGAGGATTTCCATGAGTCTGAGGCAGGTGTGGGCAACACAGTGAGATCCTGTTATTCTACACACACACACACACACACACACACACACACACACAGTTGATATCGCCTGACTTGTAAACTCACCTTCATGCTCTGATGTTAAAACACTCAAACAAAGCCCTTTCCTTCCATTTGCCACGGGGCGGGGGCTGATTTCTGGATCACTAAGACACCGCCTAACAAGCCTCTCATTCCTGCTGCTAAACTCCAGCAAGGAAAAGCCTTCCAGGCTGTGGAGGAAGGAACTGTGAGCTACTCATGTGTTTGCTGATGGCCTTTGATTACCTGAGCTCCTCTCTATCTACTTTACCAGAGAGGGCTGATAAAAATAAGCCATTGATTCAGTCCCCAATCAGGACAGAGGGACAGGACAGGACAGAGCACAGCATGCCGTTTAGAAAGTAGGGATGGACTTGGAGTCAGAAGTGAGACGCATACAATGAAAGACCTAAAGACCTAAAGCCACATAAGGCTGCTAGGGTCAGCAAATGAAAATACAGGACACGGTGCCTACTGAGACTTAGAGGCTTTCATAGAAATACTCTTCAGCATAATATGCTGAAATATGTCATGGGATAGACTTGTACTAAAACTATATTACTTAAAGTTCATATTTAACTGGCCATTCTGTATTTTACCAGAAATCTTCCTGACATAGAGCAGGGACTTAGGAGTTAAATAAACCTGTGTTTGAATCTGGGCCATACCACAATCTACATGGCTAAGCCCTCAGTAATTACCTCGTCCACCTAATTCTCCTTCCCCTACCTGCAAATGGCATCTCCACAGGGCCATTCCTTGTGGAAAATGAAACAAAGGTTAGGAAGCACAGAGCAGCTGCTAAGGACCAGCTTCATGTTAAGTGACCAATACATTTTACTTTTCCTCACTCACTGCACCTCAAATACTTTCCACCAGTAAAACAGGGTTAAATGCACTGGTGATAAAATTCAGACACTTCTTCTGGTAAGCATAAGGACACTTCCGCCTTCTCATAGATTTTCAAGAATTCTATTTTTTCTCCAGTTAACAAAATGGCCCGTCCTTCCTACTCAGAAAACAAGAAAAACAAAAACAACAAACAAACAAACAAAAACATTCTCTTTGATTATTCTAGTGGTGGTAAGTGCATTTGATGGGACGTTCCTCTTAGGAGTGTATACTCTGTCCCTCTCACACCCCTGCACAGCCAACACAGTGTTCCTCTAAAGCTAGAGCTGAGCATACCAGCACTGGCGACAGCTGGAGTTCCTAAAGGTTTCCAGGGACTACAGAAGGGCCACATCAGAGTCTTTCCCTTAAGGGCACCTTACTGCCAGCCCTGGAGCCACACGCTCACCTTCCCCAACGTGAACACTCCTCCACAGAGATGAACAAGCTCTGAGAATTCTGCTAGGAAGGGGAAGGGCAGACTCTAGGGTAATCCTATGATGGGAGGCTTCAAAACTTTGATATGAGGAACCGACCAGCTCATCCAACACTCTGTTTTGGAGCATTTGCGTCAAATTGACATTCCAATTTCAAGACCGTACATAAAACCCCATTCAATTATTTAGCACTATACAGATTTTACATAACTCTTGAAGTTACTGACTCAATTCATTTTGCTTCGAACTACAAGACAGATTAATCTAAAATGAATTAAGACAGGCAACCAGAAGTAATGTTAGCACAGCCAGTAAACAGTCTTTCAGCGGCTGGAGCAGGAAGCTGCTTGCCCCCCTTGCAAGTACTGCCACATCTGCTCACAACTGGAGCTCCAGAGCGAAGCATTCACAAACCTCATTTGCCCAGGATCTCAGAAACACGAAGGGAGGGGTAATGCTTCACTTCAGCTTTTTCCTTTTTAACTAATAGGTATTATTTACTACCCCTAAAAGAAAATGATGACAGATTTAGACACAAATATCTCCAGGTGCATTACAATACAGAAATATTTCCATATTTCAATAACAGAAACCTTCCAATGATTTGAATATAAATGCTTACGTACATATGTATGCTTACAATGTTGTGTGTATACACACACATGTGTATTACTAAGGCTGGAGGGCATAGGTTCAGTGGTTGGGTGATTGCCTAACAGAGTCATGGGTTCCGTTCCCAGCGCATCAATAAATAATCAGTTAATTAATTAATCTGTCTAAACTGCCCTAAAGTGTTACAACTATGGGAGATACTAATTAGTACTTAATGGGAAGAGTAAAAGCAAGAGTTAGGATTAAGTTGCCTAAAACCAGGAATGTCTGATACCACCAGAAGGGGCAGGAAAGGAGTCTAGAACCTTCCAAGCAAGCGCTGTCCTGCCAACCTCATGATTCTGGACTTCACCCCTGCTGCTTAAAGCTGCAGTACTTTCCTTCAGCAGCCCAAGGAAACTGCCGCAGTGGTAAGCCAAAGGGGGCAGACCCCACCCAGGCACACGAAGGGTACAGGGCCTGCAGGTCTACAAAATAGAGTTGGTTTCAAGGAAACACAGGGGCTTCAGTGTGGTGGGAAGATGGGAAGGCAGGCAGGCAGTGGCTGAAGGACTTGCTCCACTAAGGTCACCTTCTGCTCTGTGTCTTGCCAAGCAGAAGGCTCAGCAGCTCTCTCAGGAGCTAAGCCAACCTGCAGCAGAGTGAACAAGAAGCAAAAGTCATCCCCCGGAAAAACTGACCTGTAACTTCAAGAGCGTCTGTATTCTCAAAGCCATCAGTACTTAGTGCTTGCACAAAACAAGCCGAGCTCTCAACACCATCACAGAACACTGAGTTAGTGACTAGGACAGGCGACAGCAGCCCTCCGGGTCACAGTCGGGCTTAGTGTGAAAAGAGATGTGATCACTGTGTGGCAAGCATAAAGATGAATTCTTGGGATGTGTGGGATACTGATAAACTGTCTAGTAACTTCCAAAGAGGAATATGTGGCTCTTAGCATTTTGTGCCCTCAAGAACTGGTGAGTTCATTGATAAAGATAAGGTAGTCATCACTGAGAACACACAATACTGCCCTCCGTCTGAGCAGATCCAAATCTGCTCAGTGGAAGATGGTTTTTAAGCCTCCGAGACATTCCTGAGGAAAACCTACCTCCTTCTCCTTAGACTGTTTCCTCTCTTTTGTAGGCTAATTAAAAAGCTTGTCTCAGCTGGTCTGGTTTAATAATAGAACACTAGTTCATATTTAAACAGAGCTCAGTTTTGAGAGGTCTTTGTCTCCTGTAAAACCTTGGGTTTTATATGAAACAAACGAACAAAAAAACCTATATGATGCGTTCAGAAGAGAGTTATTAAAATAAATAGTAACAAAACTGCATCAGATCCTTAGGAAAGTCACTGTTAGGGCCAAAGACGCAGGATTCCCCTCCCCTCCTCTGGCTGGCTTACTCATGCCTCTGATTTATAAAGCAGGCAAAAAAATATTTAAAACAGGCCTACAGTCTAATGAACAAAACAGGTATCAGACAGAAAAACCTCCTAATTGGAAGATTACATTTTTAGTTATAACCTCAAAATGGATTTTGGGAAATTATCAAAGCAACTCCAATCTGCAGAATCTCAATTTAAAGCAACGTGATTCGAGATGGTGAGGAAGCTAATTGCTGGCTAAGCAACTGTTTCCAACTGTAATTGGCTTCACACAACCCTGCACACAATCGTGCACACACATGCTTAAACCACCTGACGTGGAAAGGCATCTGGACCGGGCCCCCGTGCTGCCAAAAGAATCTTTGGAAAAAATGCGACAAAAAGAACAAGCTCTCGCACAGGAGTCTCTGTGCGTTGGCTCAGCGCTGCCTCGCCTTCCAGAACCCTTCCCTGAAATGTCAAGGAGGAGGGCTGCTCATTGCATAATGCTTTTTCCCCTTCCAACCAATTTCAACATTGCTGAAAATTACTCATCAACCTATCACAGAACGCTGTTAACACCCCCCCCCCCCCGACACACACACACACACACACCAAGAAAGGCAAATTGACGAGTATGTTTGAGGTTGAACTGCGTCCTCTTCCCAAGTCCATATGTCGAAGCTGGTAACCCTCACTACCTCCTGACTGTGATTTTGTTTGGAAGTAAAAGTACTGTCGGTGTAACCACTTACGTGAAAAGTGGGTTATGATGGAGCGGAATGGGCCCTGAAACACATATGACAGATGTCCTTAAAAGAGGAGAAAATCTGGACATGGATGAGCCTCTATATGCAAATGAGCAGAGAGCAGGACAGAGACGTGGAGAGAGAGTCTGGCAGCCGGACGAAGAAAGTACCCTGCCAACACCCTGGCCTTTCTTGGACCTCGTGTTCTTTAACTATAAGGCTGGTGTGGTCTAAGTCACAGATTTCATGGACTCTGCCATGGCAGTCGTAGTAAACTAACGAAGTGTGCAGACCCAGACATTCTGCCTGCAAAGCTCTGTGGGCCACTGTCCTAGTTGTGTTCACAGGTCCATATGGAGAGAGAGCCCCACCCATGAATAACCTCGGGTATTTCCAACTCCGCGGTTGTTTGATTTGTAATGGCTGTGGGTATACGGGGTTAATCACAGGACTTCGGAAACTCTTACTCACAGTCCCAAGAGACCGGAGCTGCAGATTTTGTCATCCAGCCCTGAATTCATTCCAGCTCTGGGAAACTCCAAATCCCAAAGAGAACACAATCTGCTTTGCTCTCTCTTCCTTCTAATACAGATGCAGGTATAATTTAATAATACTACCCTGCTTCCCAAGTGCAATTAAAAATGGCCTTCATGCCTCCTCCGAATGAGTGTGCTTTACAGTGCTGCAGTCTATGGTTCAATAAAAAAGCAACTATTGCCCCTATCACGGCAAAGTTGTAAAAAGTGATCAATGGGCCTTCGGTAGCTCCAGGAGCAGAGGAGGAAAAATAAATAAATAAAAACAAAAAGTAAAACACCTAAAAGATACAGAAACAAAACAACATTATATTCGTATATAATATGAATGCTTTAGGAATCCAGCCTTTCTTTCCTGAAACCTTGGGTTTCCTGACTTTGACTCCAGTCCACGCTCCTTTTTACTTAGTAAGCGGTACAATGGGACAAGGAAGGAAGAGAGGGTAACAGGAGAGAAAGAATGACAGCTTATGGAAAGGGAGACTGAAGTCATGAGCGTTTATCTCTAGGCCGTGCTGTGAACCACTGTAGACAGTGTGCATCTGTACAAAAGAACAGAATATGACACAGAGGCATGCTTGTGAGTAGAATAATCATTAAAATGTAGAACCCAGCATTAACTGTTATTAAGATCCCCAGGGTAAATAATGGGTACAAATTCTACTGCAGGAAAGATTCATGTCCCGCGATTTTGTATTCCTCATCATCTGGACCCAGAAAAGAAATGCTTAAGGCTCATCAGAATGACCTTCAACCACGCCTTCAAGGCTGTAGGGTGGTGGAATGTTTCTTTTCCTATCATTATGTCTCATTCTAATAGGGTAATAAGAAAACCTTCTGTGTGCCTGACACTATTTTAAGTACTTGATGTACTGTTAAAAATTGTCTGCATCCTGCTTTTATAGTTGGATTGAGGCAAAGGTTAAACAATTCTTCCCAAAGGTAACGATGGAAAGTGGCAGAAAGAGGGGCTCCCGCTCAGCTCTCAGAACCACCACCCAGAGAGCCTTCAAGCCAATGGTGGCTAGTAACCAAAAGCACTAAGTTCCACACATGAGGAATGGTTCTTTTATGCTCTCATGCTGCGGACCTCTCACTAGCCCACTGTTGAAAAGACACCCAGAAATGTCAGGCTTCCCAGTTTCAAAGGCCCCTTCCGGTACTCTCTGAAGCAAGATGCTTGGTGTTTTTAAGAAGGAAGAGAATATAAATTCCATGGCTGGGGCTTTATTCATAATCCTTAGAAAAATGTCTGCCCAAAGAGCATTTAAGTAGAATTTCATTCAGAAATTATCAGCCTATGTAGCAGGCCCATCTCTGCCTCTGCAGTTAAATAAAAGGTAACTAGTTAACCCAACAGTCCTTGAGATTTTCACATTTTCAGCCTCGCTAGAATTGGAAAGAGCATCTCAGAGTCCTTTCTCTACGTACCTCTGATTTCAACTTTTATGATACATTTCAGTCGACTCCTTGCTAGGTACTGGTATATGTGTCCAAAGTAGAGGTGGCTTTTAAACCATCAAGTAAAAGCAGAACTATTTTAATTACATTATCTAAAATACATTCTAGATGTGATGATAACAACTCTTTACAACTGTGCTTTAGGTCATTATCTGATCAAACACAGAAATCATTTCTCTAAACAATCAGCTGTCCCGAATTAGAGAAGGGGAGCAGTGCAGTTAGTCACAGCAGCCACGTAGTCTTCCTTCGTTAGAATTCAGCATGTGCCCTTGGCAACCAAGCATTAACTGACATTGTCTCGGTACCTGATCAAATAGCATTACATGATGGGCTAGTGTGACTGAAGGGAAGAAAAGCAGGATGTGTAAGGTGTAAGTCCATGGGTTCCTCAGCCCTCATCTTGCTATTTCGATGGCCTTCCAAGAAATCTTTCTTCTCTCCTGACCCCTGCTTCTTTGGCTATAAAGTCAGATGCTAACTCACCCTGCTTCTGACTTCATGCTTAGTTACACAGACGAAATAAAAGGCTACATGTAAAAAGCATTCTGAAAACTGTTAGGTTTTCAATATTCAATATTACTGAGCCACGTGGAGAAGGCAGAGTTAAAGCAAATCTTTTAATGCACATTCATTTTTTTTTCAAAAATAAGGCACAGTGCATTTTACAGTTTCCAGTATACTTCGTATTTCAGAGCAATATTTATGGGTTTATTTCAAAGCTTTCTCATTTCAATTAGAGCTGGTAGAAAACATACATATTTTGGTATGGTGGTGGTAGTGCACACCATTAATTGCAGCACTTGGGAGGCAGAGGCAGGTGGATCTTTGAGTTCAAAGGTAGCCTGGTCTACAGAGTGAGCTCCAGGACAGCCAGGGATATACAGAGAAACCCTGCCAGCAAGGGAGGGAGGGAGGGAGGGAGGGAGGGAGGGAGGGAGGGAGGGAGGGAGGGAGGGAGGGAGGGAGGGAGGGAGGGAGGGAGGGAGGGGAGGGAGGAAGGGCATACACATTAAAATTTCTTTATAAATCACTTATGTAAATAACTTTTGTTTTGTTAAAGGCTTTCATTAATAAGACCCCCCCAACTGCATACTTTAGACTGATTCTATGAAATTTCTTCATGTCACCAACAGTAATCACCTATTACAAGCATTCTTACTCTGATTACTAATATTGGATCTTCAAGTGTATATCTCCCCTAAAGTGCTGGGAAACGATTTCAGACGTGAAAATCCTCTCTATGCTAAGTCATTCGGTCACTAAGTTCTAAGATATATGTATTTAATCTCTCTTTTGAGCTAAACATTTAGCTAGTAATTGTCAGGAAGGTTTTGACATTAAAAATTTATGACTCAAATAAAACTTCTCTGCAGAAGTTCAGGTACTGAGACATAAGCACTATAAAAATGGCCACTTCTGGAAGATAACCAATTTTAAAAACATAAAAAAATGTCATTCGGGGTCAAACCGAAGGTCCAGTTCCCACCAGACTTTATGTCCGGCAGTGGCATCCAACAGACTCTATGCAACAGAATCACTTCTGTGGGTGATGATGCACCTGAGGTTTAGAGAAAGTGCCTGGGTATTTCTAAATTATCCTGGAGACTCTATCACCAGGCTCTCTCTCAGTCATTCCAGAGCACATAACCTTGTGCACTACAAACACACTCTGGAAGATGACTCCTATTTGCTTGTTATCATCTGAACACACACATCCTTTTTCCTTTTATTTACACTACTTCCTTCTACTTACTGTAGGGAGGTACCCTTTTATTACAGCCTTCTGAGATTTTGGGAATGAATCTGAGTTACCCATGACTCTACTCTGCACATCTCTGATCATCCTCCAACTCTCAAGTCATACTATTTTTTCTCTTTTACTTCAACCTTAGTCATTTAGTTCCTTGGACCAACCTATTTTAGTGAATACAGGGAGAGAGAGAGGAAGGGAGGGAGGGAGGGAGGGAGGGAGGGAGGGAGGGAGGGAGGGAGGGAGGGAGGGAGGGAGGGAGGGAGCTAGCCCATACATAAAAGTTTCTCTACCTGAAATCAAATAGAAACTTACCTGAATTCCATGGTTTTCAAGCAAGTCTTCAGAGTCATAAAGTCCCAGGCAAACCAACCATCATTGAAACTGTAATCATAGGCTTTACATTTGGTACAAATTATGTTACCTTTGAGCAATAACCTTTTGGATATCTATGAAGCCAATATATATAAATGTATCAGAAAGAAAGAAAAAGGAAAGAATAATGATGTTAGGAGAGGAGAGAGAATACACACACACACACACACACACACACACACACACACACACACACACATTTTTAAAAGATACATTCTTCATTCCACTGAGGATTCACTATGGACTACCAAAGTTAGTCCCAAAATGGTTACAATTATTTCTTGTTATTTCCATAATTTCATTGGTTTATTATTTTCTAGAATGCAACCAGGCAGATTAAAAGGAAAAAAAAACAATATTCTTTTGTGATAAAAAGAAAGCCTGTAGTATAACTGTTATGGAGGTTAATACCTATGAAAGGTAAGGACAAGGCAAAGATTTTCCATGCTGGAATGTTTCACAGCATAAGGCTTAACATCCACGCATTTCCTTCTTTCTGATTTTGCATAGTGTATTACAGTTATTATACACACAAAATCACATAAACGTCACAAAATAAATGGTTTATTCTCCACTATAACCAACAGAGAGTTTGCCATGGCCTTTCAGCACCCTATTTTAACATAGATATATTTCACAGAAAATGGCAATCACAATCACATCGAAAGGGTTATAATACAATTTTTAAGGAAAGGAATTTTTTGATCCATATTTTCTATTAACAAACAAGATACATCCTTTCTCAGCCATGTATATGTTAATGTGATAATTTTAATCAAAAGTCAAAGGAATGAAGGGCAAAAAGGGGGTGTGAGAGCAGTGTATTTAGGCCTAGAGCTTTAATCAATGTCCGAGTGGGCTTTTTGTTGTAGTGTTAAAACTGACCACAAACCAATTTGGGGAGAAAAGGGTTTATTCAACTTACACTTCTAAGTCCATCACTGAGAGGAGTCAGGCCAGAAACTCCTTAAGGAACCTGAAGGCAGGAACTGAAGCAGAGGCCATGGAGGAATGTTGCTCACTGGCTTGCTCTCCATGGCTTACTCAGCCTGCTTTCTTACACAACCCAGGACCACCTGTCCAGAAACAGCACTGCCCTCAATGGGCTTTGCCCACCCACTTCAAGCAAGTCAACTCGATAGAGGCAACTCCTCAGTTGAGGTTCCCTCTAACCAGGTGACCCTAGTTTGCCAAACTGACAAAAAACTAACCAGCACAATCAGTATGGTAAATGACATGTAATTTCAAAGCAAGGTTCCAATATTTCCTAGAAAATAACTGATTATTATTATGTAAGGTTTCACAAATGACTAAAAGAGTTGCATTGCTTATAACAAATGAGGGTAAAGTTTACGTGCCCATTAACTATAGAAAAAGGAAGCTTTCTCTGAATAGGGAAAACAGGAAGACATATTAAACTATTTTCAGGCACTTCAAATAGCATGACTGGTATACAGACAATGTACTAATTATCAACAACTCAGTAATTCTTATTAATCAGTAATGTTCCTGACTAGTGGCAATTAAATATGGTGTTGCCAGATTCACAACAATGGGATAACAATAGGGATACCTTCCCTAGCTATTACTCAGAAGAAAGCTTAGTCGGCCAAATGGCAACTTCAAGGTAGAAACAGTGCACATTCCTGGGCAGCCCGGAAGAAGTACAGACTGACTCACAGGCTACAAAGAAAATGAGGGGTTCAGAAACCAAGTCCTCTGCCTTCCAAAGGGAATTAGGATCACATCCCAATGCAAAGCCATGCCTACCAATTAATCTTCTGTGTCAGTTCCAGCTCTAGGGCAGAGAAGATAGCCCAGTTGGGAAAGTGAACACCTTTCAAGCATAAGTCACTGAGTCCCATCCCCAAGACCCACGTAAAACAGCCAGCCATGGGGGCATGGAAGTGCACACGTATAATCCCAGTGCAGGAGAAATGGATACAGGTGGCTCCCTGAGATTGCCTGCCAATCACCCTGGCCTAAGTAGGGTGTTCTGGGTAAAGTAGGAGTCACCGTCTGAAAAACAATGCTGACTTCTGGCTCCACATGTGCACATCCATAGGAGCATCTATGCCAGAAGGTACACACAGGTGACCACACACACCAAAGATTAACACTGAAGCTGGGCATGACGGTAGATACCTCAACTTCATCACCCAGAGGCTGGTCCACGAAGAGAAGCCAGTCTAAGCCACAGAGTTAGACCCTGCTTTAAATCATCATCATCATCATCATCATCATCATCATCATCATCATCATACATTTTTCAAAAGAAACTTCCTACTGCAGAGAGTAGATAGGAAAACTACAGAGGAATGGCACGACAAAGTGGGTACGGTCCTGAGGAACACACAGCTCTAGCAGTTCCCCATTCCTGAAGTCTGTTCCTAGCAACAAGCTGTTCCTTAACGCCAGTGCCAGTGCCAGGACCAGCAGGCACACTTCTTCCTGTCTTCCCCACTGATCGGGAACTCATCCTCGTGTTCCAGGGCCATGATGCATATGAAGCACGTCTCTGATGCTGGAAGCCAGGAACACAAAGATGCTGAGCACCAAACTCGCCCTGGGCTGACAGTGAGTCTACGGTGCACGCTGCTGTCACCTACTGTCCCCTTCCTTGATGATGGGGAAGAGATCATATACACATACGACACTGTCCAGAAAACAACACATTGGTTCATTAATAAGATACTAGGGAGTCCTTATGCTTCAAAGTTAAGACAAAATAGAGGAGAAAAGAGTGGGAAAGTATAAGCCAGGAGCTATTCTTAGGAACTGTCAAGGCATCTCAGAGCTTTGCTGCTAGGCTTCTTAGGAGGACTGTCCTCTTAGGAACTGCTAGGAACAGCAGAGAGAAAATGCCAGGCGTCTACGGCTAGAATTGTATTAGGGAGGCTGGGGATGCTGTTTGCTGAGTGTTTAACTAGCATGCATAAAACAAAGGAAGAGAAAGACAAAAATGGAATAAAGAAAGGGAGGGGAGGGGAGAGCAAGGAGTCTAGGAACCGAAGCACGACTCTTTTTCCAGGATGTGTGGCGGTCAGAGGACAACTCAGGAGTCAGGCTTTTCCTTCCACTGAAGGTTGCGGGTATGGAACTCAGGTTTCGAGCGGCCTGAAAGAGCTTTCAGATCCATCGCTCCACCCCGACACCATTTAAATGACCACAAAGCCAAGAGACGCTACTAACTGGCGGATGCTATCAAGAGCTAGTCCAGGCCATTGCAGGCCAGGGCAAGGGGCTGGAGAAAGACATTTCCCTGAGCAATAGCTGAGGAATGGTGGAGCTGGAGGGTTGAGGCACAGGGGAGACCAGGGCTAGAGGAAGCTGGAGAGCTGAAAGGAGGCCCGGCCCTGGGAGGAGGCCTAAGGAGACATCTTTCCTCTAAGCACAGGAGGGAGATACTAGATCCTGATGTGTTTAAAGAACAGAATAAAAGTCCAGGTTTATGAGTTCATAGCATATCTTGTTGTCAGTGTGTTTGTGTGTTTGCCCAGATGGGTGTGAATGGGTACTTACACATGAACGGACCTGCCCCTCTACAGTCACAAAAAGTACTTCTAACTGAGAAAAGAAACTGAGAACTAGAAGCTGTGTATACAAGCAGGAAGAGAATCCTCTTGTTACTGTCCCTGGAAGACTGAGGAAGGGAGATGAGCAAGCTCCAGGAAGAAAATCTCTCTAAACAGGGTGTGGGATCTCAGTGTTTGAGAGGCTGAAACAGGGTGAGCTGGAGGCTAGCCCGGGCTACATGGTGAGTTCTGGGCCAGCCTAGACTACAGAATAAGACCCTGTCTCAAACACAAACAGAAAAGGGGGGGGGGGGTAAGGGAAAGAAAGAGGGAGAGAAGAAAGTGAAGGAGAGAGGATGGATGGTGGCATATGCCTATAATCCCAACGAGAGGTAGAGACAGGGGGATCAGGAATTCAGACTCATCCTGGTCTACCTACATAGCTAGTTTGGAGGCCAGCCTGCACTACATGAGACTCTATCAGAAAGAGGGAGGGAGAGAAAGATACTCTGGAGTGAGGCGGAGGGGCATACCCATCTGGTGCGAAGGGACCAGAAGCATTCCCGGCTCCTGGCTGATTTCTGTGGCTTTCCCAGGAGGAGAGTTTCAAAGTACAGCAGCAGATTTCTAGGTTAAAAAGGCAGCCAGAGACCTGGAGAACTGGCATTCCAGCCAAAGAATGTTGGCTGGTGGGGTGAAAAACAGAAGCAGAACAAACCACACCAGGTTTAAGATAAGAGCAGAGCCTGATAGCATCTAGTCACACCCGGCTCACATCTACCTTGAAAAGCTGCTCAAGGGACAGCTGAGGAACGGTCTCTGAAGTGCTACCCTCTTTTCCCTAGTGTTGTTTTGTTTGGTTTGGTTTTTGAGTTGTTGATGTTGTTTTTATGACAATGTATCACACAGCCCAGGCTAGCCTCAAACTCGGGGATGATGGATGACCTTGGACTCGTGACCTACCTCCCAAGTACTGGGATTACAGGAGTGCATCACTGTACCAGGCCTCAAAGTGCTGCTTTCAAAAGCTTTTATCCCATGGGCTAGAAAAGGCCCAAACAAGCACAATACAAGGCCCAGCCAACACAGGCCCGGGACTATAAAAGAAGAATGAGAAGACCAGTCTGCCAGGTCAGCAAGTCGGAGAGAGGCTAAATGATGGGGCTATGAACCTCGGTCTAAAGGCAGTTTGGGGCACTAGGGGGTGGGGGTGGAGGGATGCAGTGAAGGGGCCTTTTCCCCCCTTTTACTCTCTGATAATTTTTTTTCAGAAATACCACTTCAATCAAAGTTCTGACAATTATGAAACATGCCAGCTGATAGCAAGAATCCATCAAACACGACATAAGTGACAAGAAATGAGAACCTGGATCCCAAAATTGGATGGGCTTCAAAAGTCCCTGACAATCACTGCCATAAATCATCAAGGCGCATCAATGTCAGCATGGAGGAGAAGGCTGTGCAGAGCACACACACACACACACACAGAGAGAGAGAGAGAGAGAGAGAGAGAGAGAGAGAGAGAGAGAGAGAGAGAGAGAGAGAGAGAGAGAGAGAAATGGGAGACACTCTATTTTCGCCAGTCACAGAGGCTAAGGCCACAGATGCTGCACTGAGAATAAGCAACGGCACCCACCACTGTCACTGCGGGGTCAGTGCAGATGTCCCCAGTTCTAAGGCAAGAGGCACTGAGACCACCGCCAAGATCTTCGAGCTTAGGAACCTCATAGGTACTGCTAAGACACGTCTAGTGACCTGGCTCACAAAGAATGCATCCTGGTCCACAGCCTCCATGCTGGCAGTGTGCAAAAAACGTAAGAGGAAAGAGTATACCCAGAGCATTGGCTTAATTACCTCCCCAAGATAAAAGGCCTGAGTTAATATTTTTTTTATTTACACATTTAATAGTATTTATTTCTGAAGGTAAAACCAGGCAACAACCTCTAGCCTTTTTTTCCCCTTTCAACCTATCTATTTTTTTCTTTGAATTCAAGCAAATATAACAAACTTGCCTCAGTTACAGATAGTTAGCAGACAAAATAAACTTCTGACACATCCCCTTGAGACAGCAATCAATATAATTATCATCACCACCTTATTCAGACATAGGACCCATGTTAAGCCACGAGGGGAAAGACTGCTTGAGGAACAGCAGTAAGTTGACACTGGATGTCCTGGAAGCTGTCATTTGATTTCTAGCTCTGTCATGGACACTGTTACAGTTGGAATGTGCCATTTAATTCTTCTTCCACTTCTTTCATCTTTCCAAAGACTAACAGGTGGAGGTGGAGATTAGCTTCTACAGGCAACCGTCCGTCACTGACTCTTGGTATTGTTTGGACCCTGCCCAGTACCTACATCCACCCATTAGCACACTTCTGAATAGGGCCTTTCCCAATGAACCCTACATGGCTCATTTTTTAAACACAGAAAACATACTTCTCAGGCATCAGATTGCTTGAGGAAACAACCTAGAGTCACAAGGACCTGGATTTCCAGAAAGGTACATAAATTCAATGGGTCACAAACTGACTTCCTCTTGATAGTTTTTACAGAGAGAAACCATAAGCAGTACTCAGAACTAATGTTCTAAGAGAACCTGGGGTGTAAAAGCATGAGTCTCATAGGAACTTACGAAAGGACAGGAATCCAGATCCCCAGGGCTAGAAAGGGCTTTTGTGTGTACAAAGCCATGCTAGGGTTACATCTCATTTAATGGGGGGCACTACTTCCCGGGAGCAGCTACCTGTACCAATGTGGGCGAAACTGAGGATCCATGAATGCAAGAGTCAGGTTCAAAGTCTTTTTCATGGAGGCAGAGCCAGACTCGACTCCAGTGTTGTAAATGCTACTTGGTCTGTCTGTCTGTCTGTCTGTCTGTCTGTCTGCCACTCTGTGTCTGCCTGTCTCCCTCCAGCTCTGCCTCTGCCCTCAGTATCCACTTACGTAAGTGGTTCAGAAAAGATTTCTTGACACCACGCAGGTTCTTAGCCCGTGGCTGGAAAGCAGCTGCCCGGTGTCCTCCATCGACACAAAATGTCCACTCCTCTCCAACCACTCCTATTTAGTTTACAAGTCGGTATTCCCAGTGCATGGTCAGCACTCACATGGTAAACGTCACCAGACAAAGGACAAAATGGCCAAAGCTAGATCTTGCGGCTGTTCCTCACTTCCCCTCCAGGTTGTCATGAGAATTCTTACCTCTTATGAGTGTCATCTCATAGTTCACAGTTATCAACAGGATGCAATTATCAATATGAGCCAGGCTGTTGGATGCTCACACTCCCTTTTCCATTAATAGAAACAGTGCCGATTCTAAATAAATTACAGTGGGAATTAATGGTTGCCAAGATGAGTTGTCTCCTCCAAGTGAATGTTTTACAACTAATTATGTGGCTGCAATGGACAAGCAGGAAAGAGAGCTGTGGCCCCATTCCTAAAGGCCCTTGTAGTAAGGAACGCATTGAAAATGAGGAAGACCTATACCACTGGCCAGATGGCAAGGAGACCAATGCTTGGGTCCCTACAGCAACCATTCTCCTCCCAGAGCTACCAACTCCTCTACTGGTGGCCCAGGGCCAGGTGAAAGAAAGGGCAGAGTTACATCTGGCCTCGAGGCAAACATATATCCTCCACAAACATACACGTCCAGGTTAATCAGGGAGCACCAGGTAACTCCAGAAAACGAAGGCATGAGAAAACTCCCAATGGAAATGCTAACATGCTACAGTCACCAAACGCTATGCCGTTCGCTTTATATGCTCGCTTTAGGTGGCTGCATGAAAGCTAGTATTGTCCAATTTTTCAGAATAATAATAAATTTACATGTATGGGAACAATTACATATATACACATAAATATATATATATATATATATATATATTTATATGGCTGCTTGGTGGATAAATCAGCTGTAAGAAAAAGGAAAGGGAAATTGAGCAATAATATGATAACAAAGTAAACATACTGGTGTACATTAAAAGTATACCATTGTCTAGCAGAGTAGACAGTATATGCTAGAGACATTACTAGATTCAACAACTATTTTTTTCTATTCTTTCTTTTCTTTTTTTTATGGTTTCACCCTCCCCCAACTCCTCCCAGATTCTCCCCACCTCCCCACCCACCCAAGTCCAAGCCCTTTCTTTCTCTCTGTTTAGAAAACAAAGAACAAAAAAAAGAAAAAGGAAAAAAAAACCACAAGAAACATATACATGTACACACACACATACACACACAAACACACATACACACACACCATAAAAACACCAAATTGTAAATATAAATATAAAGCAAAAGACCAGTAAGACACCCCCTCCCCAAAAAAAAAAAAGGCCAAACTAAGCAATATGAGACAAAATGTCTACAAAATTCGAACTGAGTTCACTTTGTGTTGGCCACCTCCTGCTGGGCATGGAGCCGACCCTTAAGTGTGGATAATATACCTAGGGAGACTCCACTGGAGAAAACTAATTTTTCCTTTCCAAGCAGTTGTCAACTGGGGATGGCTTCTTGATTAGGGATGGGAGCTCCTGCCCACTTCCTCCTCTCAGCATTGGCAGTCCTGTGGCTTGAACTTGTGCAGGCCCTGTGTGTGCAGTCACACACACACACACACACACCACCACCACCACCACCACCACCACCACCACCACCACCACCACCACCAAGTAAAGAGAACACTGAAGGAAGACGCCAAATGGGCAGCCTTCTCACCTTGTTGGCTTGTCAAGGGTCAGTCAAGGAGATCGAATGCCTAGGTCCACCATCACCCTCACCCCCACCTGTACCCGCAGGAAGTCGGGCTTCAAGGCTCCTGGTATGTGTGCCTCTAGTGAAACAGACAAGCCTGCAGCCAGAGGGAGGCAGTCTTGAGTGTAACTGAAGAAGCTGGAAGGTGATAAGCTAGACCTGGCCTGCCCCAGCCACAGGGGGCACAGGTGTGGGCGCAGACATCCGCTCCTTAGCTCAAACTAATAGTGTTGAGTGAGAATCTGGGCTGGAACTGCCTCCACTTTTAAGCTGCCATTCAGGGGAAGATACAAGGTTTTGTTTGTTAGTTTTTCCCTGTGTGAAAAATCTCTAGTTAAAGTCAGCAACTACTTCAAAACTAAAAAGCATTTGGAGCAAATAAAACCTCTTGGTGGGCAATTAGCATGTCTGCATAGCTCTACCCTTTCCCTGGAAGTTAAACAATGATTTATTTTCCATCCTTTCCACACCTGACCCTTGAAGGGATGATAAGGGTCTATCTCAGCTAAGGGTCATGTTCAACAAGTGCTTTGAAATCCACATACATGTGTGATAGCAGAGTATACTAGAGAGGCCTGCCTGCTTGACATGAGAGAAATGTATAAGCTGCTTGAGGCCCTAGGAGAACCTCTGAACAGCTGATGCCACGGAACTAGCAGTGCTACACATCATGGCTGCCCTGCAACCTGAAGTCAACTGGCCAGCATTTACCAGCAAGCCACCAACCATGATGCCTGGACTAGATGCCTTCAAGTGGCTGGCAGAGCAGAACATTGAAATAAAGCACCAACTTAAATATTATTATTCATTTTATTAATTAAATACCTGTATTAAATTGAAGACACAATCAGGCTCTCTCTAATATAAGGCCCCTCAACACAAGTCCTGAAGCACTCACTAGCTGTAGGAACACTCCCCCCCCCCATGAATGAACTTACTAGACCTTCAAATTTTCAGGATCCCCTGGACCTACTGAATGCAAGTTTTAGAATAAAGCTCAAGAGTCTGTGTCCACACAGATACATACCACTCTTTGAGAAGCCCTGCTTCAGAATAATAAAAATTAGTTTCAGGGTCTATGCTAATTTTCATGACTCTCTAATAACTTGGTTTCAAATTCCATCAAAGGCTTCACAGAGCCTTTCAGAGAACAAGAACTTAACTTTTAACTAAACTGAAATTTTATCCTGAGGTATATAATTTAATTAATAGGTAACCAGGCAGCAGGTGTCAAAATTGCTCTCAAGCGGAAATTCTATGAACACTTCTTCCCACTTCAACCACTTTAATTATGAAGTGTATCACTTAGGAAAACGTCGCACAATTTCAGTTTACAGGTTATTACAATAAAGTCTAAGAGAAGAGGTTGCTACCAGCTGCCTGTCAAGAGTCCTTCCAGAGTTAAGTAACTTTAGGTATGTATGCCAGCTGCAATTCACTGAATGCCTCTCCATGCCAATCTTGGCTACACTAGACCTGTCTACATATTTCTAAGACCTGTCTACATATTTTCTAAGTCGTGGATGCTCATATCCACGACTGCCCTGATCTTTTATTATTTATGAACCTGAGATTTCTTTCTCTCCTGCTGCCAAGTGCTCAGAAGCCCTCTGCAACATAAAGAGATGCTGTGATGTGCTGGCAATGGTGGACCTCTGTACCAACATTCTGGGCCTTGTGCTCATGTGTGTAGAGTCAGATTCACACACAGCTTCTGCCTCTAACTATTGGTAGTGGCGTGGTTTCTCACTGCTTGATTGACATGCATGGAGGGAGTGGCTGGGTGGGAGAACATGTGCTTAGCAGGTGTGAGTACTGGGTTCCATTTAGATACAATGTGAAAACAGAAAAAAGTTGGAGCAAGATCATCTTCTAAGTCCAGTTTCTACATTGGTGTACACCAAAAATCTGTTAGCGAAAATCTATACTCAAAGGACTGGTAGCTGTTGAGTAAAATTTCACTATATGATTTTAATGACTATTATAAAAGCGGTAGAGAAAAGCTCAAGACTGAGAAGAGGAGGCAAACAAAAAAAATGAAAATAAGGCAAATAATCAAGCAAGAGTACAGGAAAGTTAAATCTAGGTGGGATTCATTACACATCTGTCCAAGTAAGACACCGACTATTGAGGGGTGGCATACTGTGTCCACAATGCACTGGGTACCCCTTCTAAATGATGCATGTTTTAAAAGGTGATGCTCCTGTGATCTGCTAACTCTTGATTCAGTTTCTGAAGATGACCTAGTTTAACTTCAAATCCCTTTGGAATCTTGCTGAGGGTGATTCTGAGACAATCCCAGAACAGTACCATCATTTTTTTTTTAAAAAAGGAGGCTTTGTATCTAGGAACACGTTTCCTTGGTTACCAGAACCACAAACATGTATGCCAGTTCAAACACTTCCTTCCAGCTCTCTTAAGATGATACACCTTAAACCGTGTGGAGTCTACATCTTCTCAAAGAGAAAACTGATCAATGTGACAACGCCTTCTAGAGTTCTGCAGGGTGGGCAGCTCACTGGAGTCTACAGTTTTAGGAAAAACAGAAACAATAGCATCCTGACACTGACAGAAACGTTTACACAATGGAACTACGATCATAAAGGCATGGATGGGATGATGGCTCAGCTTTCTTCCCCCACCTCAAGTCACAGAGCTCCTGATACCCACAGCATCTCGGAATGGAGTGTGGCCTATGACGAGAGTCCCCATTTGCTACTTCCATAAACTGTTCCGTGATTTGAGACAGCTACAACAATCCTGGTGGCTGAATTCAAAAGTGGGGACTGTGGCTTGGCTCCTCTTTTGTTCAGCCCTCAATCCAGGCTTCAGGGGTAAAAGGGGTAAGCAAACCAATGGGCAAAGAGCCATAGCAACTGGGTTTCCATCTGCATACAGGAGACCTCACTCATCACTGGAGAACAATTCAGTGGCCACTGGAAAAGCAGAAATAGAAACGACCACCTATAGGTGCTCTTCTCAAAAGATGAGATTTTAATTGAAGAGCAAAATTAGAAACTAGGCTGGAGAGACGGCTCTTAAGAGCACTGGCTGCTCCCCACCCCACTCCCCACCCCCCACCCCGGCAGACCTGGGTTCAATTCCCAGCCCCGACATGGAAGCTCACCACTGTAAATACAACTCTAGGAGTTCTGATACCTCCACACAGACACACATGCAGGCAAAAACACCGATACATATTTTTTTAAAAAAGATAAAATAAAATAATCTAAAAAGATAAAGCAAAAAGAAATCTGTTTATAAAAGATACTGTACTATATATATTGAGTAATATGGTTTCTGACAATACATTAATGGGAAGAGGAGGCAGTAAAGAGTAGAGGGGGAAAGACATGTTTTTACACAACCCTAGTCAGGTTTGTCTATCCTGGGCTTTCCACTTTGGTATTAATTCTAACTTCCTTACAGTTGTAGGTCAGTGTCCTCAGATGCAAATGGGAAACCTGATACTCAGAGACAAAGACCCATTCTCCAAACCCAGGGGTGACAGCTGAGACTCAAAAGCAAGTCTAGCTACGCAGGGATAACTCACATCTGGTCCCTACTATTGGGAAGGCTGAGTAGGGGAATCAGTCAAGCATAGGAGTCCAAGGATAGCCTGGGCAACATATCAAGACCCCGTCTCAAAACAACAGCACTTAAGAGTGAATTCCCCAGAAGCCAGTGCACTGTCTCAACCACTACTGAAATCCACCACAAATCCACTTCTAAATGCATCCCGAGTTACTTTAAGGCTTAATAAACGCCCGTCCTTCTAGTTCAGCATTTTAAAACTAGGAGTCCAAGCTTGGTGCTTCTTTCCAACATAGAATGCTGGAAAAGAGGAGAACCTAGGAGGGAGAACTATTTTCCTTCAGAAACCAAGTAAGTGATTTTAGGTGTAATTTCAAGAAATTCAATCCAAGCATGTATCAATCTCTAAAACTCACAAGTCATTGTTTCCCAGCAGCACATTATATCCTTTTTGTTGTTGCCCTTTGAGACCATATCAGTCTTCCTATCCCTGGCAGGCCTGGTACTCACTATGTAGTCTTGAACTCAAAGCAATCCTCCAGACTCCAGTCTCACAAGTGCTAGGATTACAAGCATACACCACCCAAACCAACCGACTGATTTTGGAGACAAGAGTCTTGCTACGCAGCCCTGGTTGGCCTGGAACTCGGAACACAGCCCAGGTGAGCCTTGAACTTGAACTTAGGGAGGTACTCCTGCCTCTGCCTCCCAGGTGTCCCCATGCTTAGAAGCGGCAGTTCATTTTAAAAGGTAGCTTCCTCAGAAACACATTTTCTTCCACCGTACAACCAGGGGGGAGATCATACTTTAAACTGAACATTTCTTTAATCCATAAACATTCTGTGTTCTGGATTCCTTCCAAGTGGAAAAGAGAGAGAGAGAAACGGGCTGCTATGATGGCTCCTTTAGGAATATCCACCTTTTCATTATGAGAAGTCAGATTTGATGAATTCATAAGAGAACACATTGTGTCACCTCTCTGACCGGTGAACATATTTTTCTCATCTCTCCTCCACTGTAGCAATCTGTCTGGACCCTTATCTCATTAAGCCTTACAAACAAAAACACTCCAGGGCTGGAGGCACAGCTCAGCAGTAGAGCACTTGCTTGGCATATGATACATCCACGAGGCCTTGGCTTTAGTCCCCAGGGCGGCCACACAATTAAATGTAAGTAAATAAACAAATAAAAAAGCAAAAGCATCTCAGGAATAACGACCCACTTTAAGATGGAGTCTCTTTCCTCACTCTCACACAGATTTATGTTAGGATATTAAATTATTCATACATGTTCTCACACACATGAACAGGAAGAATGCAGACATCTTCTGGGCCATGGTTTCAAAATCTGAAGTGCTGGCCACTGAATCCCACTATCCTGAACACCCAGATCAATAAACACCTGAAAGACCAAGAGATAGCAATGGGGAAAAAATCCTCTTAAAACCCAGATCTTCTTGTTTCATATGAGTTTTGGTACACAGAAGGTAAATTTTTGAAAATAAATAAAATTTGTGAAGCTGAACAATGATGGAGGCACATTTCTTAAAAAAGTTATTTAGACCAGCCAGGCAGTGGTGGCACACTCCTTTAATCCCCGTACTTGGGAAGCAGAGGCAAGCAGATCTCCAAGTTCAAGGCCAGCCTGTTCTAGTGAGCAAGTTCCAGGATGGCCAGGGATACACAAGAGAAACTCTGTCTCAAAAAAAAAAAAAAAAAAAACCAAGCAATAAAAATAATAAAAATATGTAGACCCAACATAGATTGGCCCTGACGATGTATTCATCTCCAAAGTTAAAGCGATGCTTTGTGTCAACACAAGAAGCCAGAATGGACAATGGAAAGCCTACTAACTGGTAATGTCAAGTCAAAATACCATAAAAATGAGAACTTGTGAAGAAAATGCAGATGGGTGATTTTCACTGAACACACAGCAAGACCCTGACAATTCACAGGAATAATGAGCGGATGTGAAGAAGGGTTTGGAACTCCCTGGGACTTCATCTGGAAGGATGGACTACCGACTGGGCAGGCCTGATGGTTTCCTCCAAAAGAGGCACACCAATGAAACAAAACCACGAAAGTAGAAGAGCAGGTGACAGACAGCACTTCACTAAGGCCACGTAGGCATTTTCACCTGGGATTGTCATTCCGAGGTGTGGCACATTTGAAACATTCTTTAAAAAAAAGCACAGCTCAGGAAAACATTCAGACCTGCGCAAATAACACTGCAGTTTAATGAAGAAACTTCCTGGCTAATAAAAATCACAAATGTTTGGCCTCTAAACTTTCCTTCTCATTATGGGTAGAAACCTGATTTTGATTTTTTTTTTAACAGAATTTTAACAAATTACTATGTAGCTTAATAAACGGCTGCTGGCCTAAAGTGCCAATCCTCAAAGCAGATTCACACCAACCAGCCCTTTTCACCCATCTTCCTGTACAGGAGTCTCTGGTACCCCAGAAATAGAAATCCCAAGTGCATTTAAGGTGACAGAAAACTATCCATGCAGAACTACTTTTGTTGCCTTGAGAAATGAGGGTGTAAAGAGAGTCCAGACTTATCTGTTTGGGTTCTCATTTTAGGGAGGATGCTGGGATCAAAGGCAGGACCTTGTGCATGTTAAGAGCATCCTCTACCACTGACCTGCACGCACCCCAATCCATGTCTAGCTTATTGATTACTCCAAACATATCCCTTCACTGCCTTTTCTCTGCTGTGTTTCTGCCTCGTTTCAAGACATTAGATTGCAAACCTGCAGGACAGGGCCCCTGTCCATCAGCTTAACCCTCACTCCCTCAGGAGCATCATGACTCATGAACAAAGGGGAGGTAGCACTGCGGTCTTTCAGATTCCGAGGCCACAGATAAATCTGCACGGCATCCATTGCATTTCCCTCCTCTGAGCAACTGTACTTCCCACATTCTGCCTTGTCTCTTACAGTTTATCCCCTCCATCAGGAAATAAGCTCCCTGGCTGAAGCAACTGTCTTGTTTTTTGTTTCTCATGGCACGGGCTCAAGGTCTAAGAAAATGCCTGAGAATGGACAGACCTGTCCCTGGTTACTAAGGAGCAGTAGCAATTGTTCACAGGAGCTCTGTAAGTCGAGCCACTAAATTTCCAGTAAGTTTGGACTTAGGCTCATGCTCATTACCACACACACACCCCAATCTAATAGTTTTAGAGTCACATTATTGCATGGGTACCCAATACTCCTATAAACCATTCATGGCCAAGAGAAGGAATTGGGAAAGGTACATATACATATTGCTGCAAATGTCTGAAACATAAAGCTGGTTTCTAACACATTATTTAATTCATTGTAAATGCTTATCTAAAACAAATTGGAGGGTGGTCTGAAGTATCAGTGTGGATAATTTTGCAACCTGAATAAAAAGGAGTCCAACAGGATGGCGCGTGTAAAAGTCTGAGACTGCCCCCTCCACCCTGGCATCAGGAAACTGTCGGGCTCGGGACTTAGCGCTCTAGAGCCCTGGTCTCCAGCTCCCACAATAATCATCATTAGGCGGTCAAACTGGGCCTGGATTTGACACTTGAATTCATCTACTAAAAATCCAGTACTTAATGTTATACCTTTCTAGGCAAAGAAGACTGAAAGGTAAACAAAATAGTCGAGGAGGTTCCTGCACTAGGGAAAGACTTAACAGCAACACACTTATCCCATACTGATGCTTAGAAGGATTCACTAAATAGCCACGCTCAGCACTTTGGAAGCAGAGACAGGTGGTTCTCTGAGTTCCAGGTCAGCCTGGTCTACACAGGCCAACCAAAGCTGCACATCCACAGCTACACAGACACAACCTTGTCTCAAAAAAACCAAGGCTGGGGGTGGGGGGAAGAGGGGGAATTCACCAAACATTACACGTGAACTCTCCTTATATAATCCGGCACGTGAATTGTGTCTGTCTATAAATAATAACTATTATCTAAAGAGGAAAACAGGAATTCATGCAAACTAGAGAAAATACGTTGGGTTTCTTTAAAAGAAGGGAAACAAGGAAGACATGAAGGCAGGCTAGGTAAACATATCTGTGATCTCACTAAAGCTGGAGTTAGCCCAAGGGGATGGGCCAGCTATGTAGATGAGATCCCTTCTTTCCACTCTTTCTCCAGTGTTTACCCTGGTGATCATGTTACTCTCCCCATTAGGGATGGAGAGTGCCATACAATTAGTCTTTGATATTTGGAGCTGAAGCAAAGTTCTGAGATCTAACGGTGGTTCTTGTCTAACATTAAGTCTATAGCTGGGCGGTGGTGGCGCACGCCTTTAATCCCAGTACTCGGGAGGCAGAGCCAGGCAGATCTCTGTGAGTTCGAGGCCAGCATAGACTACAGAGTGAGTTCCAGAAAAGGCGCAAAGCTACACAGAGAAACCCTGTCTCGAAAAAAACCAAAAAAATAAAAGAAGAAGAAGAAGTCTATAGCAAAGGAGTTAAATTATGGGGGCACTAACTACTCTTTAATTCTAGTGTACCTCTGTCCTGCTCGTCCTTTTGCTGGACAGCCCTTCCCTGATATATTCTGAGATAATATAATTCTACTCATCCAAGCAGAATGGCCAATTGTGTCTCGATTCACATAACACATCCAACACCATCATGAGCAGCAAGAGAAGAGTTGGTCATGCTCACTTGTGCCCCTTGATACTCAAAGTAGCATTAAATTTAGGGCACAGGTCAACCTCAGTCATTATCTCAGTCATTAATCAGAAGCAAATGGGCACTCACTCTTGGCGTGTTCTGTTCGAATGCTCTGGATACATGAGAACTAATCTAGGAGTTCCAATGTGCTCTGCTGAACGTCCACCCTAGTGGGGAATTGTCCCCATCTCTTTCCCTGACTGTTCATAGCAGGTTAGCCTAGCAAGCACTCCAGGGGCAAGAAGCAGAGACATGAGGCATCCGGTGTATTTTGATGAATAGTCACCATCACTTTTTAGTTCTTTGAAGTGTGATGCAAAGCCAAATGCCTTAAAACCTTCAAGGGTAATCACAAAGTTCTACTTCTAGGCCACCGTCTTGGCAATTCGTTATCCTGCCTTTTAAACCAAAGATAAATTCGCCTGCCAAAGATCGAGCTCCATGCTTGTGCTGAAGAGAACAGAGCTACTTCCTAGGGTAGAGGTCAACCAAAACTGAGATCAACCAAGTCCTGCTCCAGATTTTTCTCCGTGATGTTTCCGTGGTCTGATGCCACCTGATGTGACTCTCTGCTCACGTTCATGTCCTTCAGCAGCTTTACCTCAATGTATGTATGTGATGCACGAGCCCTCGTTTATTTAGACACTGCCTTGGCATGTGCGCCTGGCTGTTGCAGGCACGTGTGGTGTTTCTCTCCAAGTCTGTGACAGGCCCTGTGATTACTGCTGCCGCACCTCCCACAATGTGAGCACAGAGCAGGCGCTCGAAAAATGCTCCCTACGTTTTGTTTGTTCTAAAAGCTCTTCTTACACTTCAACTATTGGGGTGGGGGAGCAAGGCGAGCGCAAGCCTATGCCAAAAACTGAGTCAAAGTTTAAAACTCATATCCAGAAAAGGAATGAAACACAATTTCTAAGAAGGAACCAAAAAAAAAAAAAAACCATCCAGAGAATAAACAACATTGGCCATGTGGAGTTTTCCATGATCTGAGCTTTTCCTAGAAAGTTTGCTAAAAGTCAGTATCTACCTATTTCCATCCATCCATTGTGCAGAACTGTTATCCTAAATGGCTTCCTAAAGTGTGTTTTGCTTGTCTCTTCTTTCCTTTAAATGGTTGCCATTACACACCAGAGTTACAGTGGAATCCATACTAAAACAGGTTCTATTCCTTCTATTTAACCTCTTCTGTAACCTTTCCAGACGCTTCACCAAATTACCTGGAAGATCCCATTTATTATCAAGATAGCCCTTTGGAATTAGTTTTCCTAGGAATATCGTTTTAACAGGTGATAAAATAAAAACTGGGGACGCAAGGCGCAGGGCCCATACACTAAGCCTGGGATCAGGAAAACTGTGGCCTGAGGCTCAAACCCAGCCCACTTTGTGGAAGCAACATTGGACTGTAACGAACTGAGCGTGTTTGTTTACACATTGCCTGCGGCTGCTTTGCTGTTAGGGTAGCAGAACTGAATAGCTGGGACAGAAATCCTACTGCAAAGCCTAAAATGTTTACTGTGTGGCCCTTCTGGAAATCCTGCCAACCCCTAATCCACGCTGTACCAGCAAAATTAAATGAAGTTGTTAGCAACCTTCAGAAAGGCTCAATCACTCCATATGGAAAGCGCAGGGCTCGCGACGGCACATAATCATGTAAATGACCTTAAAAACCTAGGCTGGGAATGGTCCTTGCAAGTCATCTACCTTCTGTTTCTGAATTATAAGTCAAGCCTGGCGTTAGTAAATGCCTCATTAGTCTAACTCCCACTTAGAAATAAATAAAGCTCACAATATTAGAAGTACTTATTGCTTACAGAACTATCTGGTAAGAAAGAGACTGCTCCATTGGTCAAACAACACTAAAGATTTATCGACTTCCTATGCAAAGAAGTATACAATGAGGAGAGGGAAGCCCAAGTCTGACATAAAGGACAGATGGGGTGGCAGGAGCCATGGGAAGCTTTCTTCCGGCCCATCCTTAAATCACTGGAAGTTTGATATTGTGAAATTCCACATTATCCCCAAGTGTACAATCACAGCATGTGTGTAATAAGATGGGATGTGACACTGCATTGCTCACACTAAAGGTTGCAATAAGAACCTTACCCAGAACCCAGTTTCCATCCCCTTCCCTCTCAGCAATCAGTCTCTTCCACATTGTCCATCTACAGATGTCTCTAAGACTGACAGCGTCAGTCCCCCATGCCCGACCCACCACCACATGTGTTCCAAACATGCTCCAAATGCCTTTACATTCTGTTGCTGCTGCCTTCAAGCAAAGACAACCCCCTTCTCTCTGGCCTAGATGTTTTTGTTTTTGCCTAATTAGAGTCTCTGTGTGGCTTCCAATTCTAATCCATGCTCAGCCACAGGTCATCTTTTCCAAGCCTATATCTAGTTTTCAATTCAGATACCTCCAAAGCTCCTCACTGATTATCAAATTAAGAGAAAACCCATGAATTCAAGGACCAATAAAAAACACTTAGTAACCTGCTATTGATACTTTCAGCCCATCAGCATAAGCCTTTAAGGTCAGATGGAGAGCCTCCCAGACACACGGAACATGGTGATGGCAGTTGCTGACCATCAAGTCCTAGTCCCAAGCCTGGTCACTGGTATGCTCTGAACGAGCACTAATTCACTACGACCCCACTGAGGGGCAGGTGGGCTCAGTCAGGATCAGGCCGGGGTACTCTAGGGAGTGTGTGCTGGACAGAAACCAAGTCAAGGCAAGACTAGGGCCACATGCTTCCCCATTTCCTTTCTGCCTCTGGTGACTCGGAAGTCCCTAATCCTCTGTCCTTCTGAAGTGACTCTTAGAAAATTAAACCTGGAATTACATTTATATACTTCCCTTCCAAAATTGAAAACTCCTGGAGGGCAGTGGTCTAGCTTTATTAATCTGTAAACCTCCTCAAACTCTGAGCCTGGTACCCAGCTGGAGCTAAATGAAGAACAAAGGGGCATTCCCCTCTCCAGGAAGTATAATGGGGGAATGAAAAAGAAAAGATCGCTCAGGAAATCCATCAACAGAATACCCCCAAGAGGTCTTTCTTTGTGGTTTGTTTATACCCCAACATATATTCCACCAGGACTTCCTGAAAATAATTCTGAAGAAACAAAGACCATGAAAAATTAGCTGCCAGATTTGGAATGGTGAGTTTCTGTGGAGGAGGGGTAAGGAACTAAAGGAATGGCCACATAGAGCGACCAGATTTCCTAAGGAGAGTAATTCATTGGACTCCAAAAACAGGGGGAAGCAGCAGGCTTGAACCCCAGCACTATATTAGCAGGCCCTGGGGAAATTTCAAATCCCAGCCTGACCTCATGCCAAGGACAATATCCGACCCACTAAGGGCACCTCTCTGGGATGTATCCAGACGCATGTGTTTTTAAGGCTGTCCAGTGGGTTCCATATATGTAGCCAGGATAAGAACAAGAACCATCTTAGAACCCTGGGTCCATCAAAGACTCAGAGAACCTTGGACTAAATCCCCACCCTCCCCATGCTGCATTGTTTCCTTTAAGCTCAATCAGTCCCTGGCTGCGTGGTCTCACTCAGTTTCCCCTCCTGTGAAATGGGAATCACAATAGCCCCTCACCTTCATTTAAAAAAAAAAACACTGGGTGCATACATATATATTTCTACAAACAGTAGGATTCAGTAAATACCAACTCTACATAGCAAATGGACAATGACTGATAGCAATTATTTCATAAAGTGAGGACTGAAAAGTAATCAATATAGAAAGTTCTTAATAATTGCCAGGCTCTTTCTCCTGGTGGTACAATTATTTTCCCATTCACAATAGTTTCAGAATCCTCAACTAACCCAAGAGCCCTCAAGGAGAGAGCATCAAGCTTCTTTATACTTATCCTTGACTGTCAAGAGAAAAGCAGGAGCTGCTAATGGAACACTATCTGCTATTTATCACAAATTCAAATTTCCTTGGGTGGCCTGGATTTTGCTTTGCATGATGACATCTATATCTAGATGACTCACCTGTCATCTAGATATAGGCTACAACTGACAAAGGCTGAGTCTAGTCCATGAAGGTACCAAACACACTTAAAAAAAAAAATCAAAGACAGTACCAGGGAACTTGACTATTCTATTCCTTGGAAGTCAAAGACAACTAATTCCCAAGCACCCGGCCAACAAGCAGACACGGGGCAAGTCAATGCACTGTTCACAAGACCAGAACTCGGAACTGGAAGAAACTATTCAAGGCAGTGAGCAAGAGGGGAGAAAGCTTTCCTAAACTGACCCCTCTGCTTCACAGTTACTTGGTGCATAAATCAAATTAGTGAACATCTGAGCAGAAACTCTTGCCCCCTGTGCTGAACAAGTTCCCACCATCCTACCAGGCAAAAGCTCAGCTGTAAATTATTTAACCTAGAATAAGGGCAATGCCCAAACCCAAAGCCATGGCCCAGGCTCTGAGGATCCTCTACAAGTCTCCAAGATGGATCCTGATTCTCTAGGGTTTTGGTTTTTGATTTCCCTTTGGTGTTTTATTTTGATTGTGCTTTAACTCTCCATTTCCAGAAGAGTTAAAGTGAGATCAACCTTTCAGTGTTTTTTTCCCCGTACCAGAAGAAAGCCAGAATAAGATGTCTATCAGAAAAGCCACCTTCTTGAAACCCACTGCACAGGATATTTACTCTCAACATCCGGAGCCAGATCTGAGGAATTGTTAAATTCTGAACTATATCTACCACACACAAGATTGAAAACACTGTTGAAGACGTTTAGAAGCATTAAGAGCCAATGAGTCAGATAGTTCTGTAAGAGTTGAATTCAATCAGCCACTAGATTGTGCATTGATTATCACAAACAGCCCAAGCCCTCCTACAAAGGCATGTTTTCCAGTTCACTTGGCTAATCCCTTCTGAACAAGGATCCAAGCAATGAAAATTATTTATCCAATGGCAAGCTGCACAAATTAATCACACCCAAGCACCACGCTGGCAGGCAAACACAATCTATAAAATAAGTCCAGACTACCATCAGAAGCAATAACAAGAACTGAAGCTCAGTTCTCTGCTCTTCCTCCCTCCACAGACATCCCAAGGTATAAAAGTGTGGAAGCAACACATTCATTTATAACCAACTATCTCAGGCCTACTAGGTCACATGACAATATGACTTTTAAAACAGAAGAGTAGGAGATAACTGTTGAACAACAACAAAAGGCCAGAGGACACACCATTCATCAATTTATACAAAATTCCCACATAGGAGCACATGACACCTGTATTGTGATCCTTAGCTACATACATACTAGTAACCTGAGTGAGCCTGACACAATCAGACTTTTTTTTTCTATGAACAGGGGAAAGTAACTCATTGGACTTCCTAAGCAGTAGACTCAAACAACCACCCCAGGACCTAAAACAGACCTTGGCAAAGTTCCCACTTTGCAAGGTGGCTAATAATACATGGAAAGCCGACAGCATGACGGGGGAGGAGGAGGCCAAGAAATGCCCATTCATGTCACCCTGCATGCCTGCAGCAGGCTGCTTAAACAGTGTTCCCACAAGGCTGCCAGAGCTGAGGGGAAAAACACATGGACAATTTAAATTGGAAAGAAGGGCAGTTTCCAATTGGTGCTTCGGTAGAGACAGAAGTCCTGTCAGTGAGCCTTCAGCTTCATGTGGGGAAGCTTCTGCTTTCCGGTCAGAGGCGAGGCATGCAGTTTAGCAAGCACCTCGGCTTAGCAAGAAGCATAGAAAGGAGAAACAACCACGGAGACTGAGGCAGCCAAGAGCTGCAGAGACTGGAGTCGAGGCCCTTGCTTGACGTAGCCTCCCCTTATTCTAACCCAACCATTGCTCTGCTCCACCAGCTATTGCCTGGGAGGTTTTTTTGTTCACAGAAGGTCAAGATTCGCCTCAACAAAAAATCCTTTGAATGCTGAATGCTACCAACTGGGTGGAGGAAAGTGTGTGTGTGTGTGTGTGTGTGTGTGTGTGTGTGTGTGTGTGTGTGTGTGCGCGCGCGCACCAGGAGAGAGTTTCTATTTCATAAGCTGTGAGGCTTGAGAGGGGGTTTATTTTGTTTTGCTTATTTGTTGGTTTTGGTTTGGTTTCTGTTTGTTTGTTGGCTGACTTCTATTTAAACAGGTGACCTAAAGCCACAAAATATGCTTGAAGTACTAGCCACAGTTGCAAAGATAAAGTTGCAAACAAACACCACCCTTGGTCTCGGAGGTACTGGGTACCTCACAGCATGCTGTTGGCACGCTTGCATTCACTATCTCAGTTCACTCTCACCTAAACGCTCAGGGTGGAAAAAGTTGAACCTGTTTTACCTTTCAGGAAACTGAGGCACGACACCCTACTACCTAACTTAAGTGGCTGTGCACTCTTCCTGTCACTCATGGGTCTCAGGATGTGCCTCCATATCCAAGGCCAGCAAACATTCCCGTGAAGAGGCAGAGAGGAAACAGCGTAGACTTTATGAGGGGCCAACACAATGACTAACTCTGGCACTGCAACTGCCAGACATGGTGAGTGTATGACTGAATTCCCATGGACACGGACATTTGAATTTCTTATTAATTTTCACAAACCACAGAATGTTGTATTTTTTTTAACCATTAAAAATTGTGAGCACTATTCTCAGTCCTCAGATCTTAAAATGTGGGAGCCAAGAAGCCACGGTTTCCCTCTCACTACTCATCAATGCTATTTAGGTGAATCTGGGGGTAAAGAAATTAAACAGAGATGATAATGCCCTAGGAATTAAGTTGGAGAATGAAAAGGGGGGGTAAATTCTATGTCATGTAGAGCCACTTGAAACTTCAGCACTCAAAGCACACAATAGACTTGAAGGAAACGGTCTATGTTGTAAAACACAATAGTGTGTCCAACCAGTTCATGCCAACAAGAAACCTACAAGGGACTTCACCTTACTCCATTATGATGATTCTTCCTAGAGCACCACACAGGTTACAAACAGCAGAACCCTGGCTATCCGGCTATTAGCATCTTAGCAATGACAGAGAACGTAACCCATATACAAAAAGTGATGGTTTAATTCAAATAAACTCAATTTACATATGAGCCTCCAATCTCAGACTTGCTCTTTTTAAAACATTCCATATACTGTGTGCATGTGCGTGTATACACACACACTTGTGAACATGCTACAGCATGTGTGGAGGTCAGAGGACAGCTTTCTCAAGTTAGCTCTCTGAAGCTCAGGGGCTCAGACTCAAGTCATCAAGCTTAGCAACAAGGGCTTTCATCCACTGAATTACTTGCCAGCCCCCCAAATTCCCCTTTTGAATCATCACAGATTCAGTTCCTGTCCTGTGAGAAGCTGCTACCCCAATGAGAAACAAGAGCTGAATAATGACAGTTTAAAAAAAAAAAATCACGCCGGGCGGTGGTGGCGCACGCCTTTAATCCCAGCACTCGGGAGGCAGAGCCAGGCGGATCTCTGTGAGTTCGAGGCCAGCCTGGGCTACCAAGTGAGTTCCAGGAAAGGCGCAAAGCTACACAGAGAAACCCTGTCTCGAAAAACCAAAAAAAAAAAAAAAAAAAAAATCACTAAAGAACATGTGATTGGACAGAGAAATCACAGGGATGGGTGATAAATACGGATATTACGATGGTGTTCCTGTGTTGGCAAATGACAAGCTGATTTCCTAATTTTTAGAGTGTAAAGCTAACTTACTAACTAATCGATGCAGTCTCTCCCACAATTCTTCCTAAGCACAGCATTGCCCAGTAGCTTCAGATAAACCCAGTCAGCTAGAAACGCTACACTAACCGGCATCAGGAAGATCAATCACGCTCTAAACTGCTCCTGAAAATATACTGTCTCTTTCTGGCTTCATTCTCCACGTGGCTGCTCTATGATTCTAGCATATATCCCTGCATAAAATGCAACCATGTCTCAAATCAAAAACCACCTTGCCATTGGCCCTGGAAAAAGGGATTATGGTGCTGTATACTTCCAGAAGACCAGAAGTACACATGGGTATAAGGGTCTTCCCAAGAATTAGCGGCATGCTTTGAGGATAACCCATGAATTAGACTTTAAAGTGTGGCTCTTTGCCTTTTCAATGTCACCGTACATTAAGGTTATAATCCTATCACCTTATACCATTTTCCAACTTTTCATCACGGGCAGGGACATCGTCAGCCACTGGGATTAAGATGACTCCCTAAGGTGGGGGTGGGGATGCTCAGTGGGTAGAGCACAGGCCTTACAAGGATGAAGATCTGAGTCTGATCTCCAGCACAGGCATATAAAGCTGAGCATGGTGACCTGCCAATCTAACCTAATTAGCAAGCTCCAAGCCAATGCGAATCCCTTGTTTCAAAGGAGATACATGGTGTCCCTGAGGATGACATCAGAGGCTGTCCACTCTCCTCCAGAAGAATGCACTTAAGTACACAGCACACACAGACACATACCTGTACACTTGTGGCCATTTAAAAAAAAAAAAAGCGCCATATTGATTTCCAAGATCCAGCTATACCACTCCTGGGCATATACCCAAGAAATGCTCAATCATACCACAAGAGCACTTGCTCAGCTATGTTCATATCAGCATTGTTTGTAATAGCCAAAACCTGGAAACAACCTAGATGCCCTTCAACTGAAGAATGGATAAATAAATTGTGGCACATATACACAATGGAATACTACTCAGCAGAGAAAAACAACGACATCACACGGTTTGCAGGCAAATGGATGGATCTAGAAAAAATCATCCTGAGTGAGGTAACCCAGACTCAGAAAGACAAATATGGTATGTACTCACTCATAAGAAGATGCTAGATATGGAACAAGGATGACTAGACTGCTACTCACATCACCAGTGAGGCTACCTGGAAAATGGGACCCCAAAAAAAGACACGGAGAAATGGACGAGATCTACATGAATAGCCTGGTCATGAGTGGGAACAATGAAGGGCGACAGTCGAGGGAAAGAGTGGGAGATCCTAGCTGGATCAAGAAAAGAGAGGGAGAACAAGGAATAGGAGACCATGGTAAATGAAGACCACATGAGAAGGTGAGAAGGGGAGGAAGCAGAGAGCTAGGGAGGCACACGGAGATCCACAAAGATACCCCCCTCAAAAGACTGCTGGCAATGGTCGCCATAAACCCCATCCAAGGACTGAGGAATCTCCACGGCTGGGCCCCTGGTGGAGCACTGGGAGTCTAATTAGTGAGTAAGAAGAGGGTTTATATGAGCGAGAATTGTTGAAGCCAAGGTTGGATAAAGCACCGGGACAAATAACCAAATGAATGGAAGCACAGGATCTATGAACCAAAGGCTGAGGGGCCCCCAACTGGATCAGGCCACCTGAACGGGTGAGACAATCATTTGGCTTGATCTGTTTGGGAGGCAGCTGTTTATTGGTGCCAGGTCCTGGGCTCGTTGCATGAGTTGGCTGTTTGAATCCTGGGACTTATGCAGGGACACTTGGCTCGGTCTGGGAGGGGGGAATGGACCTGCCTGGACTGAGTCTACCAGGTCAACCCCGGTCCTTGGGGGAGACCTTGATCTGGAGGAGGTGGGAATGGGGGGTGGGCTGGGGGGAGGGGTGGGCGAGAGGGGTTGAACAGGGGATTCTGTGGCTATTATGTTGAACTGAATGGTGTTGTAAAATAATAATAATAATAATAATAAAAAAACCAAAAAAAAAATACCAAAAAATAAAAAAAAATAAAAAAAAAAAAAAAGACGAAAACCAAAATCACTACCAGTAGGGCATAGAGGCACTTGCCTGCAATCCCAGTATTGGGAGGCAGAGACAGGAGGATGGCTACAAGTATGAGAGCAAGCATGAGTCCAGCCTGGCCTACAAGTTCCAGGTTAACCAGGGTTACCTAGCAAGACACTATCTGAAAAGGAAAAAATAAAACAACAAGAAGAGAATACTTCCTAGAGCTCAAGGGTTAAGGTTGTCAATGAGATTTCCTAGAAAGAAGCTATGTGTGTGTGTACCAAGAATGACTGATTAGAATGAGGGTGATGTGGAGAAGCTGGGATGCTACGAGTCCAGAGGCACAATAAATACTTTTATCAGAATTAACATCCTGTGATGAATATATTAACTTAACAGACCCTTGTTTCCACCAGCGCCAAAGCTGCCTCCACCAACCCAACAGCCAAAATGTCCTAAGACAGCATCTGAGGCCTACAGAGAAGTTTCCTCAATCTTGAGGTGACTGCCTCTCCAATACACTCACCAATGTGTTTTAAACTTGCCTTAGTTTGTAACTTTCTTTGCTCTGTAAAACTATGAAACTACTTCCATCTTGGACCACGAAATGTGGAGTAGCCCAAATCTGCACTCTTGGGCCACAGTCACTCAGATTTGGATCCAGAGTAAACTATCTCTTCTTCCCTTTAGGTGACAGATGTGTTCTTTGAGATATAAGGCAACCTGAGAAGGTAAGCAATGTGATGCCAGAAATCAGCTTAAAATATTTAAGAAAATATATTTAAGAAAAAATATTCAAAAAAAAATCTGTATGATTTCCTCAAAACATACACTTGTCCTAAAATAAAAGAAACAAAACCTCCTAGCATAGTATCTTATTTAGGGTAGGATTAATATTGCTATGATGAATCACCGTAACAAAATACAATTTGGGGAGGAAAGGAGTTATTTCACTTACAATTACATTTACACACTCCAGGTGATAATCCATCTCTGAGGGAAGTCAGGACAGGAACTCAAGGACAGCAGGAACCGGAGGCAGGAGCTGATGCAGAGGCCATGCAGAGGTGTTGCTTACTGGCTTCCTTCTCATGGCTTGCTCAGCCTGCTTTCTTATAGAACCCAGGACCACCAGTCAGGGGTGTCACTACCCACAATAGGCTGGCCCCTGCCCCATCAATTACTAATTAAGAAGATACCTTACAGCCAGATCTTATGGAGACATTTTCTCAACTGAGGCTTCCTCCTCTCTCATGACTCTAGCTTGTGTCGCACTGACATAAAACTAGCCAGCACATAGAGTTAACAGGTCAAGCCAACAAAATAGGGATAAACATTTTGCTTTTATCTGTTATACTATTTTTTTACATAGTATTTTGAGACAGTATGTCACTATGTTGCCTTGGCTGACCTGGAACTCACTATGAAGACCAACTGTTCTTGCACTCATACAGATCCCTCTACATCTGCCTCCAGAGTACTGGGATTAAGGGTGTGTTCCACCATGCCTGGCTGCTAGTTTACTGTTTTCCACTTGTTTGCATTTCTATGATTTTTCTTCCTCCATCCCTAACCCTGGTAATTTAGCAAGAATGTAAAATGAGCCTAAATTGTTGGGAGGATTTTACATTGTTTTTAAGACAACCAAAGTTAACGTTGGTATCATATTTACAGAAGGATGGCTGTGCAAGGTCATAGAATAGGCTCCAGGTCTCAGAGGTAAAATTAATTTAAAAAAAAAAAAAAAAAAAAACTTTAAACCTTGTTTAATACTCATTTTCCAAAAGAAGGGAGTAACATGGTTCTTGCTTCGTATTGGAACATTTCAGTCCCGAGTCATTACATGAGGTGGGTAACGCACATTAATGACAAGGGACAAAAGTTACTAAATACCCTCTGCTTAGGACATAGAGGCCCATCTGTCTATAGTGAAGGCAGGAGGGCCTTAAAGTGACCTGCCTTATGAAGGCTCCAAGAGGGCAGACTTCTTTGTGCATTGGGGACCTGAGAAATTTGGGAGACATTGGGGGAATCCTTCTCTGAACTGGAGACACAATGGGACCAGCTGCTACTCTTGACCTTGATCAGCCAATGCATCCATCACTTTGCCAGGGTAGACTGTCTTAGCCACTGTCAGGGTAGTAGGGAAGAAATTCTAAGTTGTTGAAGCCTGAGACATCTGTAATGACATTTTCAGGCAGCTTCTAAAACAAGTATGTGTAAAAAGCAGCAGGAGGTTGAGGCTGAAAAATGTTCACAATCTGGCTACAAGAGGTCCTGAGTCACTGGGAGGCCTTGTGGGAACAGAAGCCAGCCAGCACTGTGCTGTTCCCTGGTCAGCTCCAGGGTCTGAGGCAGCCTCCTGTCTTTGTTGAGTGCAGGGAAAGACATTTCCCGGGGCCAACCTCACTCCCAGAAGTTCCTTCTCCAAACCCTGCCATTGACATCAATAACAGCCACTTCATGCCCTCGATATCATTTTCAGCTCTGCTCAAGGAGACTTGGCTCTTATATAACAACTCAAGGATCTTTCAGTGGGCCCAGGGAAGAAGAATCAGCTCAGGGACAAAGTACCATTTCCTACATTTATCTTTCAATACCATCATTGCAGAATAATTTTTTAACAGATCTCTTCAAGTGATGACCACTTTAAAAATCAACTCGAGAGAACTGCAGGCCAGAAGACTCTCTCTTTTTTCCCTTAGGCTGCTTGCAAAGTCTCTCGGATAAAGAGAAAAGAACACCACTGTTTTCTTCAAGCAAACACACAATGCTTTCAACTTATTTATTCTCCACAGCAACCAAGGTAAGTACTATTATTGCCCCGTGGTACAAACAGGGGAGCTAGCAGACGCACTATTGGTCTATAGTCTTGGAGGTTAATGCTCTGAACCAGCTATTTCCTCTAAACCAACACAACGAAAGCAGTTAATTCTATCACTGTCAATGAGTTTTGCTCACTTCCGACACTGAAATGAATATCTTAACTTCAACGTTGCTGCCTCTGGACACCACAGCAGGAGTCCCCTGTACTCGACCACAGAGGGTATTTGACAGGCATGAGATTTTTAACTGTCATATAGACGAGAGGGGGAGTTCCTACTGGCATCTGCTAGGTAGAGGGTGGGGATGCTACCAAGGAACCTACAATATACAGGGTGGGTCTACAAGCACAAGCCATACAGACCAAAATATCAGTAATAAGAATAGTCAACAAAAAGCTTTTTCTTATCCTTATACTACACCCAAAACTATCAACAAAACAGTGATTGTCTCTATTCAGGCTTTCCTCCTTAATCCTTCTCTCCCACTTCCCAAAAGATCTAACTAATTTGTGTGGACTCACTTCTGCACTTTCATTTACTCCTAAATATACTTCAAAACTTCCTTTAAGGGCAAGTCTATTGGAGAAGGCCAGCCCGTCCACAGCAGCCCCTGGAGTGTACATGGCCTCAGAGTCAATGGCTCCCCCTGGACTAGGTACTTCAGGGTCACAGTTAAAAGTCACCTCCTCACATCACTGACAGCATAATCACTACCTCCACATTCCTACCAGTTGTCCACATTTAAGTCAAAACAGCTAATATTTATTATTGCTAACGCTTACAATGGCCTGAAATAGATGATGCTGCTATCTGTGTTTTCCCAATGATCAACATGAAATAAAGGGAAGTGAAAAATTACAAATTGGCTGTCTGTAATTGTCAATTCATTAGCATCTTCTAGAAATTCATATGAACCACAGCATATAACTGAGTTCCTCTTTTCTCCTCTGTGCTCTTTCATTCAACAAAGTATTTTGACTTTCATCCATACTACTATATATGAAAAAAAATGAAATATTTTTATATTGCTGGATATTATCCATAGTATAGACATGCATAGTTCGACAATCCACTTCTTGATGGCAGTTTGCATTGCTTGAAGCTTTGACAACTATTAATAAAACTACTGTGAATATTCATGGGTGTGTGGCCATTCTCTTTTAAATTCATTTCTATCTCAAGAAAGGTTTTGCCAGATCACAAATTATGATCCATTTTGAACATGTTTTCTATCATTAAAAAAATAAAAAGTGAGCTGGCTGGAGAGCTGGCTCCGCACTCAAGTGGGCTGCTGCTCTTGCAGGGGACCCAAGTTCGGCTGCCAGCACTCACATCAGGGGGCTCACAACTGCCAGGGGATCTGACACCCTCATCTGGCCTCCACACATACCTGCATCCAAGTGCACATACATACATAATTTAAAAGTACGTTTTTGGCCAAAAAAAAGGAAAAAAAAATTTAGCTTCTTGCTCTTTGCACACTAAAGCACGGACATTGAGGACAGCTGATCTGCTGTCACCTGGATGTATCCCTTCATAATTTCATTTATCTTATATATAAAGTCAATAGGATAGAACTTCCTCCTATTCACCAGGCTACTGTGAAGATCAGCTGGTGATGCTTATGCCATCTCAACGTGTGGTCAGTATCCATAAATATGAGATATGATCACATTAATATTAATACTAGTATAAAAAGTGACTAAGCGTCATTATACCTTCCAACAGAAATGTCTATTCTTTCTATCAATTCCCCAGCACTGATTTTAATGGTGAGATTACTCTGCCACTTTGAGATAACATAGAAAACAAACAAACAAAATCTTACATGGTACTTCTAAACCGTTTTAAAACCATAGTTACTTTGGGGCAAATAAATAAACAAATCCCAGAAGAGTCATGTCTAAAAATGCATCAGATGTAGATTTTCCCCTTGGGTATAGTAGGACAGACTAAGAACATGTTGCAACCTTCTAACTGGGGGTTCACCATGAGTCAGTCACTTGCTTATTCATTCAGAGAGAAGGAAATGAGAGTCGGACTTGTGAAACTCAACCAGTTTTCAGGAAGAGCCAAACAAATATCCCCTGCATACCCTTGGGCTGACCCTAACTCCCCAAATTTTAAGTCCCCTGAGCTCTGTTCCTCGTCCTTTCACATGTGTGGGCAAGTATGAAAAGGGAGCCATCAGAAGAAAGTCATTTCCCGGAGTGAGGAAGAAGCAGGCTCTGTCACGGAGCCCAGGTGACCATCTGTGAGGAAGTCGGTAAACAACGTGCTGGGCGGTCTGGCCCAGGCAGACAGCAAGCTTGCCCTGGTGGGAGCAGGTGCTCTAAGGAGACAGTGATATAATCACAGACACCATTTGTCAAGGAATGTTCCTAAGGATGAGAGCCTGGAGGAGAACTCTGCAGGCTTCCAGCCTTGGCTGAGAATGCGGGACCTGGTGGGTTTGGCAGGCAGAATTCAGGAGCACAGGAGAGCACTGCAGTCTAGAGGAGAGCAATTCCCCAGAGGGACAGCCAACTATGTCCTGTTCATAAAGGGCCATGGTGATGTGACTTTGTTTCCTGAGAACAGGGCCTGGAACTCACGGAGATCCACTTGCCTCTGCCCCCCGAGTGCTAAGATTAAAGGCATGCCCTGCCACCGCCCGGTGCCACCCATTCTTAATTTAGGACTGAAATAGGAGATTACTGAATCCTGGACAGTAGACACTTTTATGTGTAGGAGCCACCTAAGGTTTCCGCCTAGCATTTCATCAGCTGATTATATGCACATTAAAATGAGTAATAATTTTTTTTTGTGATATATATTTTTTATTTTACAATACCATTCAGTTCTACATATCAGCCATGGGTTCCCCTATTCTCCCCCCTCCCACGCCCTCCCCTTACCCCCAGCCCACCCTCCATTCCCACCTCCTCCAGGACAAGTCCTCCCCCGAGGACTGTCTGTCTTTCTTCCTTGAAAATTCTGGTCTGGTGGACTGAAGAAATAAAGAAGCAAAATGGGTCAGGCGGTGGTGGCACATGCCTTTAATCCCAGCACTTGGGAGGCAGAGGCAGGTGGATCTCTGAGTTCGAGGCCAGTCTGCTCTACAAAGTGAGTTCTAGGACAGCCAGGGCTACACAGAGAAACCCTGTCTTTAAAAAAGAAAAAAGAAAGAAAGAAAGAAAAGAGAAAAAAATGAGGAAGAAGAAGCAAAGTGGGAGAGAAGAACTTTGGAGGGTGGGTGGAGGGAAGTTGAGTTAAACTTTGCCTTGGGTGAAGCCCAAGAAAACACACACTCATGTATCCATTTATCTGTGGTTATATCCAGTCATACATTTATTTATCTGAGTGTATATACTGGACTTTTCCAATCTACTTACACACACACACACACACACACACACACACACACACACACACACACACCCCAAAACATTACAATGGAAAAATTTTATGGGTATTGGACTATCCAGAATTAAAAGTATTCTGTATCAGATAGTGATCATTTGAAAGATGATCTAGTTGGAGGGATTGCCAGACTTGAAAGTATGTCTTTCTAGCATACGAGAAACTCAGAGCGGCCTTAACATTGCTTTGCCTCTTTCCTGCCAGTTGGTGTGAAAATTGGCTTTTCACTGTATGAGGAGAAGCTAGGATAAATCTGAGCTCCCGCTACCTAATTTGCCACCCCATTACCCGACCACAGTGTTGCCAGAGAGGTTGAATCTATGCAGGAAAAGGAAGCATATTTCTAAGTCTGTGGTTGGAGTTGGCAGGGTTTGCCAAAGCAGAAGCTGCTTGTAGGTGATACTTCAACTTTTTATTGAAATATTGGCTACATCTCCTTCTTGACTGGTAGCTACTGTGGCTGCTGAACAAGATAAGGTAAATGGCTTTCGAATCTGGAAGTGTGAGAGTAAGTGCAGAGGCAGGTATTTCCTCCTCATTTCCTACAGTTGGAGCTGAACACTTTATCACTGACTCCCAATTTGGTCGATACTTTTTTAGTAAGCGTTCCTTGTCATAAAAATGACCCAGTCAGCCGGGTCAAAAAAAAAAAAAAGAATGGGTAAGTGTCTCTTAGTGGGTCAGGAGACTGAGTGAACAGTTCTCAGGAATAGTTTTAGGGTGTGGTTCTTCTCAGCCATAGAGTATGTGGTGTTGAACTTTGCCCACTTGCTTAGCTGGGAACTCCCACTCACCAGAACTTTCCCCTCGTCTGATTTCCAAAGTGAAAGTAAGGCCCATGGCCGCCTCTCCCAGAAGATGCAGTGAGCAGGTGGAAGGTGACCGGTGGCTCCCAGTCTGCCCTTGCTTTCCTCCGCTCTCACCTTTCTGTCCCATGGCCCAGCTGACATGCAGAGACGCAGCCCGTCAGCTACTGGCTGTGGGCCACAGAGAACTACAGACACAGAGGCAACAGATTTCAGACGCTTCGCTGTACCCTCCCTTGTGGTCCCCTCAGCAGCCCCCACTTCTGACCTGCCCACCCCTGCTCCAGGGCTTCACATGAAACTTTCTCTAATCCTCTCACTCCCCTGCAGGACCTTCACTTCCCCTAGCATCTCTCATATTTGAGAGAGGGCCAATTTCTATAATAGATCCTTTAATCCCATAATACTCAGCATGTTTCTGTTTCTTTGACTGGCACCTGGTTGAAAAGTAGGATAATAGAGAGGAAAGACCTCAGTCCAAAGCCCCTGTGTAGCCTACTGATGGATCTATGTATTAAATAACTTACACTCTTGTACAAAAAGATGCTGGTTCTGAAAAATGCTTCCATAAAGAACATACTTCTACAGCCCCGCACTTACATCCAGAGCACGCAGGCTCGATGAACCCCTGCAGATACCCCAACAAGTATCAGGTGCATCATAAATGGCTCTCTACCACACACAGACATCACCAAGGACTGCAAAGCTTCCAATATTTTGCAAGATCTACAAACAACTCCTGATAAATAAACGGCTTTTTTCTTGTAAGTTATACACTCCTGGGTATCAAGGAGGGGGTCCTAGGACAGTTTCCTGAAGGCTAGGTCCAGCCCATGGACTTCTTCAAACACACTTTTAGAAGTTAGGAGACTGTCCCTAACATTCCACGTCCCCAGCTTTTGATAAACCGTTCTAGCTCTCCCTCCCTATATATAGGCAACCATCTCCATCCACTGCCACTCTGTACTGGCAAAACCTACTTGGACCTTGAGAAGGTTTAAGATTGAAGCTACTGGGGGCTAGAGCAGTGGCTCGGCAGTCAATAGCACTGGCTGCTCTTCCAAGAAGATCTGGGTTCAATCCCCAGCAACCACATAGTGGCTCACAACCAACCACCTATATATGTCCAGTCCCAGGGGATCCTCTTATGGCTCTCAGGGGCACTACAGGCCCGTTAGTGCACAGATACATATGCAAGCAAAATATCCATACATACAAAATAATTTGAAAAAAAAAAAAAAAAAAAGACTGAAGCTACCAAAGTTCACTCCAGATGCTGATTCCCCGAGGCCTTGGAAGGTGGACATTAACTTTCTTATAGTATTTAAGTTTCCCCAGCCGGAGGCATGGACTTGAGTGGTCTCTGCGGGTGAAGGCCATTTACATTCCATGTTGCTTTAAAAGCCTCCATTTTCCAGGTCATAGTGCAGCACGGCCCTTCCCTTAAAGGAGAGTCTGTTAAAAAGAGGTCTGTACTTTTAGCAATTAAGGGCTGCATGAACACGCCCAGGAACAAGCTGGAACACCACCTAGCACAGCTGTGCCTTGTCAGAACCACGTGACAGAGCCTCTGGAGCATGACTGTTATTCTTCAGCAAGGGCAGCAGTCTGTGGGAGATGGCTCTGCTTTCTATTATTTCCAAGTTTCTGCCTAGTGTCATTCTGTTTCTTTATATCATGAGAAAGTAAAAGCAAAAAACGGAAATGGCTGCTCTCAAGTGAAGGTGACTGCACAGCGGGTGCCTGAGTTTGAAATGAGAAAGCATCACGTGGACACAAAACCCCACTCACTGTACACTGTGGCTGAGTAGTGGCTTAGGGGAAGGTATTTCCCTTCAGCCTGCCCCGGGTTTCTCACCTCACGAGTCATTCTAAAAACACTGTGTGCAACTGGACTGCATACTGTCAACAAAGCACATTCAGTAAACGTTTAAGGTACTGTAACTAGCTTTGTTATTATCAGTCAAGAAAGCCCATGCCAAAATGAAAGTCACATTCAATCAAAAGAGGAAGATTCCTTTGGCGGACATTCCACCAAAGAGAGATCTGAAAATGAAGGATTTCCCACGTGGAGGTGGTGTCTATGTTTCTTGAGTTAAAGGGAACCAATAAATACACCCCATAGAAAATGTGCTAATAAAATTGTCCATCTGTGAAGAATCATGGCGTCCCTCGATATACTCCTAAAAACACTTCATAACCTATAAGGTCCAACAGCCCAAGCTTTTTACCCAAATGTTCAAACATATAAAGGTTAATTCTTAACATAAAAACATAAATTCCCCATGGCTGCCTCAGGACATCCTGATGTCAGGAGAAGAATGTTCTGGTCCTGGGATAATTTGAAAAGTACTTCAGTCAACTTGAACCTCAAGATGAAGCTGCCAATCATTTATAATGAGGTGTGCTAAGCAGAACACTTTCATGTTAAGTTGGCCAGTCAAAGAACATTCCATGATTTTAAATGCAGCATCATCAGAGCTGTGTGTCTTCACAAAGGATTTGTAGATCATTTAACACTTCCTTTCTATTCCCCTTGAGATAAATTGACAGAAAGGACATCACTTTACCCATTTAAAAACTAAGTGGGTTGAATGAGAAAACACTTTGAATGGAATTTTTTGAAATTCAAAACTCAAAGTATAGTCTAGAGAGATGGTTAAGCGTACTTGGTGCTCTTGCATAAGAACTGGGTTGAGTTCCCAGCACTGACGTGGTGGTTTACACTGTCTGTAACTCCAGTTCCAGGACACAGGAAGCTCTCTTCCAGCCTCCAAGGGCAGAGCATGCAAGTGGTATACTTGGTAAGTACAGGCAAATTTATAGATAAGAAAAGAAATTCTACCAAAACTATCAGAGAGGAAATGGATTGCCATGCTAAAGCTTAAAAACCAAAATGGGGGCTGGAGGGAAGGCTTGGCAGTTAAGAGGGCCAGGTTCAATTCCAAGCACCCACCTGGTAGCTCACAACAATCTGTAATTCCAGTTCCAGGGGACCCAGTTCCCTCTTTTGCCTTCCACAGGCATCAGGAATGCAATTGGTACACAGACATACATGCAGAGACACCCATACACATTTTAAAAAAAAATAATTAAGTGTGTTAAGGTTTAAAAAAAATAGCGGAATTAAAAAAGAAAAAGAAAAAAAAGAAGGAAGGAAGGAAGGACGGGCAACAGGACGGACCACCAGACACCAGGTAGTAGGTAGCAATTACTGATTTCTAGAAACTGCATGAAAAGATATCCCTAAAAAGACACCTGTTGGGCAACTTTATCTTGTTTCCTAGACAAAGTGTCTCTGTCTCTGGACAATCTTTCCCCGGGGACACAAATGCCATGAGATGAAAAGGTCATTTGCTGCTTGCTCAACAACGTGGACACCGACTTGCTCAATACCTAATTAAACAGGTCTACTAGACATCAGACTCTGGTTAGTCTAGATAGACATCCAAGAGAGACTAAGCTGTAACCTAGGGAGGGAGACAGGTAGACAACACAGACTTTCCAACACTGGTGCTGTATGCCCAACAAAAAGGACCATGGAATGGGGTCAGAAAGCTGAGGAAAAGCTACCCTCACCCACGTTAGTATCCCAGGACTTCACAAAGACTTGATCTAAGTCTACGTAAATAAACAGCAGGTCACCAGCTAGTGAAAAAAGGGCCTTACCAATGCATCCAAAGCAGAAGCAATAGCATGTTAACAACCCAAGATGTGAGACATCCGTGAGTAATAGTGGAGGTAAATAAAGGTGACCAGGAAGACTGCTGAGGATGGGTTTCAAAAGAGCGCTTCCTTAAACTGGGATTTTGCCCACAGGAAAAGGGCAGGTAGGTACAGCAAGCTTTTAAACAGGAAACAGGCCTAATTGGATCCTTGTTTGAGAAAAAAAAAAAAAAGTTCTACATTTAGGCTGCAGGAAGCACACTAGCCTGCTTGCCAAAAAAGAAGGCTACACAATTTATTCTGGTTAATGCGCTTCTGTCACTCACTCCTCTCCTTCCCACCCAGCACCTCCTAACCAGGACTAGGTTACTTTAAATTCTGAGACTTCAAATAATGCAGATGCCTAGGTGTATGGAGTTTGAACAGTACAAACCTGAAAAGCAGAAATACGGGGTAGCTAATCTCTACGTGCAAGGAAAAACAAAAAAATGAAATGCAACCTTCTTGGCAAGTGATGATTTCTGTACAATTCATTTAATTTCTTAATTTGAGTTACTTTTTAAAACTTGCCAGCGGCAACAGGGACAAAGCAAGTTGAAATTCTTGGGGGTGGGGGCTGGGAAACAACGGACTAAAAGCAACCGAGATTAAACAACTGGCAGTTGTGGTTTTTAAAAAAAAAAAAAAAAAAAAAATCAAGTTCCTTTTTAAAACAAAGATGTGTGTATCTGCTGAGGAACTATAGCGCTAATCACTGGCAATCACACATCATTCACCGTTATCAAGAACTGGCATTTTCCACGGCAGTTCATTTGGCAGGTTTTGTATGAAAGGTGTACACTGTAACAAGGTTTGAAGTGCTCACTAAAAGGCAGCTGCTTAGTACTTTTCTACCTCCCACCAAAGTTCAGGAGGCATTTTCCCAAGCTTCACTACAGTGCCTACTGAAATCACACAAAGAGCAGTTTGAACGATGGCCCGGGATGGGACCACCAGCCTCACACACTGGTTGATGTTCTTGCCACAGATGTCTTGTTCATTGGGGTCCTTACCAGGAGTGGCTTTACTTCTCTGTAGGCATTCTATGCTTTTGATTTGTGAGAAACTAGAAGGCTTTTAATTTAAAAAAAAAAAAAAAAAAACACAATCAAAACAAACAAATAAAACAAAACACGGCACCATGAGTTACAAATGTTAGCCTTCAGTTTACAACTGGACTTGCCTATGGGACCAGCAAAATTGAGGAGAGCCTTCCTATATATTTGTGCTTCAAGGATTAATTGGTTGGATCCTGCATTATTATTATTACAGAGCTAACACTGTGCACTCATTAAGCCTAGAGCTCTGTGTGGTAAAATGCTGTAAGACGTGCTTTTAAATATGCCTCCAGATGGAGCCTTTGAAAACAGCTCTTAATCCTCTGGAGGCAACAGCTATCATTCTAGAGGCTCTAACGTGGGCACGGGGACAAATCAAATTTAAAATAATGATAAGTTGTAGCAACGATATGAAAAAAACTAATTTCACCAAGTTATGGCCCAAAAGAAGTGAATCAATTCTCTTCCTTCTCCTCTGGCTTTAAATGAGAAAATCATTCAAGGTTTTAATTCAGAGGCTTCAAATGAATCTAAGAATTTTCGATGTGCTGTAAAAATTGCAACACTGTACTGAAGCATGCAGGAAAAGAACATGTCCTCTGCATCTGAACCTATACCTGAGAACTCCTCTAGTGAGGGCAGGTTGTCACTCAGACTGCAAACCAAACACACAAACCAGGGTTGTTTGTCTGTCTGTTTACAAATTCAAGGATGGTTGTGGATGAGAAGAATTAGGAAGATGAAATTCAGCCGGAAGACATTTTCCAACATTTTGTCTATCCCAAACCTGCTAACTAGACAGTGGAGAGCTGCAGAAGTCGGGGAGAGTCTTGGGTGTTCTACTTAGTCTCTGCTGTCTTTAGACAAGGGACTCAAACCTGTGGCTGTCACACTTGGAAGGAGAAGAGACTAGTCCAAAATGAACCTTTCCTTCTTTAACTTGCTGGGGTTGCGTGTTTTATCACAGCAACAGGAAAAGTAACTCTATCATCTGTACATTTCGACTGACTGTTTGCAGCATGGCCACAAGGACTCTCCCCATATATACGCTTTGCTGGATAGTCCCCTCCACCACTAACTCTAGGTTCATCCGGTGACGTGTTTGGACCAAAAGACTTTCATGGAAATGATCCTCCAAGACTCATGAGCCTGAAGTTGATGAAACCTTGCAGTTTCTACTATTGCCTTCTCAGGATACCACCATGATCTGAACAAGGCCAAGCTAACCCGCTGGGGAGGCCCGCTTTACCAGACTGTACCTTCTCTACGTGCAGTGGTGCCTGGCTTACTACAACTCTTCATTGCACAGCAGTTCCCACCTAGAGAGACACGCCACTAGAAACAAACAGGAGGGGGCATCCATGGAACTCAGAGATGGCGGACGGTTCTGACAGGAAAACCCACTGCAGGCCGAGTGAACGCTCCAAGGAAAGAGAAATCAACAGAGCCTGCCTTCAGACTGGACTGTACACAGCACAGCCTAGGAAGGCACACCAAAGCAAAGACATCTGTCCTCAACCAAAAACGGTGGTGGGTTCGATACTAATTGACATAATGGCAATTACACTTCTTCAATTACTAAAATTGCAAAGCAACTATGCAGAGATCCTATCTCAGCAGGAATAAAGCCAGTTAAACACTGGTTAGTTTTTAGAAAGTGCAGCTTAAATCAGAGACATTATCATAGTCCTGGCTGCTTGTGCTGTTTTGCTTCGCAACGTTTGTGCTGAGGTAGATTTAAGTGACAAGACTTAAGCATGGTGGCATGTTTGGGAAGCATTTGCTATGACAATAAGCACAACCATCTCTTTCTGAGTACCCAAGATGCCCCTGCCACACACTTTACACCTGGAACCATAAAAATACACTCTCATTTCATCTCCACAGCATCTTTCAGTGGAGATGCCAGTGTCTTTTTGCACTGGGCAAATTAGTTCAGCAAAACTATGGGGCCATGGCACTTAAAAGGCCAGAGCTGAGCCCAGAATCCAAGTATTTTAGAGTTAAGTTCCCAACAGTTCTTCAAACCATGTGGCCGGCCTTTTTGTGGCACGTTGAAAGAAACTCCAAAGTGTAAATACCCATCTACGTCAAGGAAAAAAGTCACATCTACTTCTAAAGCCACATGTTAAACAGTTAGGCTCATTGAAGTAATCTCCTGGGCACATGGAAACCAGAATTCCTAAACTTTTAAAACCTATGAATGTAGATAAATACTGCCTCTTTTTGTGTATTGGAACATCACACACACACACACACACACACACACACACACACACACACACACACACACTTCCAAGGTCATGTGCCTGAAAAAATAGCAAGCATTCAAAACAACAATTGAAAAAAAGAATCTTTAGTGGGAAAATACTTATTTTTGATATTCAACAGAAAAATTCATCACGTTTTCTCAGGACTTCTTTTCCACGTTACACTACACTGTTCTGGGTCTCTCGGGTGTTTGCTCCAAGCATGAGTTATACTAGCATGCTCCCACTCATTCTTTGGGAAGCAGGTCTGAGCAATGAATGGGGTTCAAGTCCTCTCCTCCCCTGAGGTAGCTATGTTCCCTCTAGTTCAGCATCTGGTTCAGACTGGCTTCTGATTTGGACAGACATGAGCTGGAAGAAGCAAGTGACGTGAACTAACAAGAGACTGAGCAAGAGCATGCCAGGGTATGTCGCGAAGCCAGGGTATGTCCCGAAGCAAGCCACCTACCTCTCTGAACTCAGCCGCAGCTTCCTTCGACTAGTATTACGTCATAGAAGGCAATACACCTGTCATTTTCAGCTTAATTTTCTTCCAATACAATCCAGGAGTCTTACATGTTAATCACAAAATGTGGGCTCCTTGGTTTTCACTCCTTCCTCCTTACACGAGTGATATCAGAAATCCTGCTGGAGAACAGTCTTGCAAAACTAACATGCACTCTCAACGCTTTCCCACTGGGCAGCGACGGGAACATAGCCAGCACTGAAGCAGAAGGGTGCATGTTTGGAAGAGGCGGACGCCAAGAATTAAGACGGCCAGAGACATACAGAGGGCTGCAGAAACCACAGGGACACCAAGAAGGACATCAGGACAGCCAGCCTCACCTCCAGAGTGAAGTCCACACCCAAGCTGCCTGGAACACTGGTTCAGGATTCACTTTTTACCCACTACTCTGGAGCATGCCAAATACAAAGGGGTGATCCATCGAAGACAGTATGAAAGCCTGCTCTAGGAATAATGCAATAGAATGACCATCATTCTGAAAAGTGTAGCTATAACCCCAGAACACTTCAGAAGATTTCAACCCTACGCCTGCAAAGCAGGGAATCTGTTCACATACCCCTTCACCCATGAAAATGTGCTCATGGGTAAAGTGACATGGTTGTCAATCGCAGATGTAACTAGTTATGTCCAAGTTTAAAGTGCTCATAAAAATCTTGGATTGTGGGTAAATTTTAGTCCCAAGTATCCTGAAGAACATCATAAATTCGTGTGTGTGTGTGTGTGTGTGTGTGTGTGTGTGTGTGTGTGTGTGTGTGCATGCATGAAAAACATACAGAGGACTATGTCTACATTTTAAAGTATTTACCAAAATATTGGAAATTCTTTCTATCTTACCATGTATGTTACAATATCTTCAGAATAACTAATTTCTGGTCTAAGAGTATTTTAAGGGGCTGGAGAGATGGCTCAGTAATTAAGAGCACTGCCTACTCCTCCAAAGGACCCAACATGTACCTGCAGTTAGTTCTAGGGCATCAGACCTTCTCTTCGGGCTTCCTCGGACATTTGCATGCATGTGTGTGCACAGACATATATGCAAAACAAAATATCCATTCAGATAAAAAACAAAAAATATATTTTTAAAAAGAATTTTTTGGGCTCTGTGTGTGGGTTTTGTTGTTGTTGTTGTTGTTTTGGTATTTGTTTTGGAGACAGGGGTTCTTCTGTGTAACAGCCCTGGCTATCCTGGAACTCACTCTGTAGACCAGGCTAGCCTCAAACTAATAGATATCTGTCTGCCTCTGCCTCTCGGGTGCTGGAATTAAAAGGGTGCATCACCACTGCCCAGCTTTAAAAAAAAATATTTTAACGATTAAATCAAGAATACTTTTCTTTCAAAAATATCAGAAGGTAAGAGTAATTGAGCCCGAACCAAGAATTTGGAAAATCATTAAGAAAACTAAAATTGATTTCCAAAGAAAGACTTCACACCTAGAAAAAGGCCCCCTTTTTGGACTTTAGTATCAATAAACATCAGGAATAAATCTTAAGAGCTAAAGCCAAATTAATTACTTCAACATCACTAAGTGAAAGTTAAAAAAAAAAAAAAACATTGTATTTTACAGTGTACAAAAGCCATTCTGGACTCAAATGAATAACCTGAATATAATTAAGTAGAAGGAAAAACAAGAGCAAGGTTTTTTCTGGAAATTTCCCTTAGCGTAAACTAAATTGAAATTACCCACTGTTGCTGGTGGGGTGATATTGCATAGCTTTAATCCCAGCCCTCGGGAGGCATCAGCAGGCAGATCTTTGTGAGTCTGAGGCCAGCCTAGTCTACAGAGTTAGTTCTAGGACAGCCAAGGCTACACAAAGAAACCCTGTCTCAAAAAACAAAACAAAAATAAAAACAAAGATATTACCCACTGTCAAGGGAATCCATGCAATGGTTCTCTCCAACCCTACTAGAAAAGGAATTTGAGGGGTGTATGCACCAGTAAGGGGAAAGAGACTTTACATAAAATGTCCAACCTAAATAAAAAGACATATAAAATATTAAATATAAAATGCTGCATGCTCCTGGGGCCGTTATGAAACCTCCATTTGTGATCCTGACCCTTTCAGAATAAACACTAATTTATTTGTATCAAAGTAGCTTTTATGAACAAAACAGCCTCTCATTTCAATCGTGTAAGTGGGTGTAGTAAACATAGCTAAGCTATAAAAAGTGAGAATTTAAATAAATAAAAATAGTGTCACTAAAAAGCCACTTTAGTTGGCAAATGACTCCATCACTCAATGTTGGTAAATTGGTAGGTAGACATTTCCCACCGTCGGTATCCGTATCCTTTAAAACGAATAATTGTAGAAATAATTTTGCCAGTGTTCGGTCTGGGGGGCTACTTTTATAGATTGCCATCTAATGACAGCACCTTCTGTGCTACACTGTATTAATTCATGGCAAAATTACATAGCTCGTTGTTTATTCTGACACTACGTTAGAGTCCTTTAACGTTTTGTCTGGAATACAAGGCAGGATCATGATGCAGTGAGTTTTTACTGTTAACATCTCCATCACAGGAAGAGATACCTTTGTTTATGTTCTCCCAAGAAAACAAGCTGAGTGCTGACCATTAGATGTCATAAAAACAGTGAAAGGAAAACCTATTAAAAGAAATGTTTCAATTAACAAAGGACAGGTGGCAAAGAATAGCTAAACTGGAAAATCATACCTTTCAGTTTCAGATCCCTCCTCTCGCCTATCATCCATAAAAGACTCAGAATACACACCATACTGTGCTTTAGACCCTACCAAGGCAGAAATGAATCCTTCCTGTACAGTTCATGTAGGTCCCTTTGGGTGAAAAAATGTGGCAATATCCTAGGCATTTTGAACACACAACAGTTCCACTTACTGAACATCTATTACATAGAAAGTGTCTCGATCCTTACAATCTACTCTTTTCTGCCTAGAAACTCGGAAGGATTAATCAACTTGCCTAACAACCTACAGAGTAGAAAAAAACAAAACCAAACCAAAGAACCATCCAGGTGAGAACCCAAGTCCTTTTCCCAGAATGCAACATGCCTACACTTTGTTCACATTCACCAAAGTGCCAAAAATCAAAAAGGGGAAGACATGAAGCAGAGCTCATTTGGGGCTGGAATCAGCCTCCCTACCTTGCTTGGTTTCCTTATCTGCAAAGAATAAAAAGGAGACTAGCCTTCTGAAAGGTACATGGCAGGGACTTAGTAACTGTCGATCGAGTTCCGAGACCACCAGTGCCCTGGCATACATGGACTTGGTCATCACAAAATGTAAGTAGAATCACTGCTTCAAGAAAGCGGGAGTGAGTGGGGTGGGGCTGGAGAGATGGCTTGGTGATTAAGAGCACTGGCTGTTCAGTCAGTGGACCGGGGTTCAATTCCCAACATCCACATGGTAGCTAACAGCTATCTGTAACTCCAGTTCCAGGGTCCCCAACACCCATGGCAAAACACAAATGCACATAAATAAAGGAAAGAAAGAAAACAGGAAGGATGCCATGATTGTGAATAGAATGGATTATCTTGGAGTGAAAAAAAGAATCACAGAAAACAGCCCAAAACTTCCTAAAGCCACTGGAATTGTGAAGCCATGTCTCCATTTCCATATCACAACCACTCTACATCATTTAGCACTTAATTATGTACTTACATTGTTACCTAATTATCTGACCCAACAAGATTCTCCCTCACTGTAAAGGAAAGGCTCTCCCTCCTTCCTAGACCCCTGTGACTAGACTCTCAGTACTTGTTGACTTAATGTCAATTAACATTTACAGTGCAGACCTTATTTTTAACAAAAACCTCACAGGAAAAAATCAAAAGCAATGTGGAAACTGATTTGTTCTATAGATGGAGTTGGCTGAGTATTTTTTTTTTTTTCTGTGCATCCAGCCTAATCATTTCAACATCTGTTTACAGGTGTGTTAGGGTGTTAGCAAGGCACTGAGCAAAATCTTTCCAGACAGCCTGCTGGCCTAACAAAGAGACAGGAAGACACTGCTGCTGGAAACTCTTACTCAAAGGGACCTGCTAATGAGTCAATCCCGGCTCAGGCAGGTAGGTCTAAAAGGATGAAATCCAAGGGCTCTGACCTACTATTTACTGCTCTGTCAACATAGCATCAGAAGGGCTAATGCCAAGCTTATCAGATCAGAGGCAAGCTTGGAGGCATCTGAGACTGACCCGGTACAACAACTCAAGGGCAGAATCCAACAGTTATCCCATCCAGCTAGAACCTGGGGCAGTATCTATTAAGAATTTTTAAATATAAATACATAAATGTTCCACCCAACAGGAGAGAGGATGCAGTCAATTAATAATCATGTAGAAGTTATTCAAGAGATTACAGTTGATTGTAGCTATGCCAGGAATTGGGATGTAAATTTACACATCAGCTAACTAATTCAATTTTAGGTCATTTGGAGAGAAGTAAATTTTACCTCCATTAGTTAAGTACAATGAGGGAGGTGGGCATCACAGAGGAGTGAGCACTTAGGACAGACCTAGTCAAGGGTTAGAGGGCTAGCTCAGTCTGCACCCCAAGCATACAACATTCACACCCATGAAAGGGCTGGGTATGGCACCCTCTGCCTATAATCCCAGCACTGAAGAGACAGAGGCGGGGAGACCCCTGGGGATCACTAGGTTCTAGTGATACAGTCTCAAAAAGCAAGGTGAGCAGTCTTGTTGGCACACTCCTTTAATCCCAGCAGAGGCAGAGGCAGAGGTAGGTGGATCTCTCAGGCCATCCTGGTCTTCAGAGTGAGTTCCAGGACAACCAGGGCTGCACAGAGACCCTTTCTCAAACAAACAAACAATGGAAAAGAAAGAAAGGGAAGAAAAAAAGGCGGATGGCTCCTTAGCAAAAACACCAGAGGTTGACTTTCAACAACCTCCTTACACACGTTGATATACATATACATTTAACTGCACACATATGCACATTTAACTGAACACACACACACTCAGGCATGGGGGAGGAATTCAGTGAAAGGTAACCTGACATGCCTTTTCCACTGTGCACAGGTGAATAATATCTCAGAGAATGAACCTTACCTGTGCTCCCATTCTGTTCTCTTAATGGCCCTTCCTGGACCTATGGTCAGCACTTTACTTAGACGGGCAGTGTTTTTCTACTGTATCCTTCAAAGAAGGCAAAGAGAGAACCTACAAGAACCTATGGTCAGATTAACACAGGCAACTACAGAGTCTGCTTCTCTAAACTTGGAGAAGGCCTGTAACACTTCTCTGCAAAAATGTACACACGCACACTCGGTCTTTCAAAAGAACTGTGACTTCTACAGATGTCTGGGTCTGCTACCTGATTTAAAAAGGTGAGTTTCACCAAGAGGATGGACACGTGTCGTGCTAGATGAGGAACTACAAGGACAAGGCAGGAAAGAGGTTAAGTTTCCAGCATTCAGGGCAGGGAAGAGAGAGAATCGGGTACCACTGTCAAAGGAAACAGACTCAAACAGGACTTGGTGCCGGTCTGAGCACCTCGGGTTGGATCCCAGCACCCACTTACAAGCCCCTGTAAGCACAACGCTGGAGAGGAGGGCATGGGTAGATGGCCTGCAACCGACTGGGCAGTCGGGGCAGCAGAATCCATGAACTCCGGGTTCAGTGAAAGGCTGACTAGTAAGGAGGACAGACAGCCATTAGGGAAAACACCCAACTCAGACCTCTGCTTTCCACATGCAGGTGCACACAGGAACATGTGCGCCCATATGCAACACACAAACACAATACATGAAATTGGAGCATATTGAGGAATTTCAGAAAAAAAAAAAGACAAAAAAAGGTGTCACCTGTGACTAATGTTTATTAAGCAATTACTACAGCGAACTACTGTATCAAGCATGAGGATTTCCTTGTTTAATCTTTGAGAAGACTTCTCTGAGGTGTGCAAACCCAGGCAGGTGTGACTTCTTTAGGAGCAGAAGGGGTTCTAAGCTGGAAACGTCCTTCTCAGTTAACCCTTGAGCTCTCCGGGGACCCCCACTCTCAGCCTCACCTTTTCCCACAACCAGGGTAGACAAAGCACACAGGAATAAAAGGAATCTCAGAATGGGGGTTGGACGGAGGGAGGGGCTGAGACAGAGAGGGGGAGAAATTCCTTAAAGAAAAGCTAGGCTGAGAGACGGGAGGGGAGAAGGTAGGAGGCCGTTCTACCAAGAGGGAAACTGCCTTTCTCTAAGATAATCACAAAAGTTCAGGGGTTGCTCCAGACACGGTAAATCTTTGAGCGTCTTCAAAAGTCATTTTCTGTCGCAGACATTCGCCCTTTTCCCTGTTACGGAGAGAAAGGAGGCAGCGACCCATGAAGTGTCAGGAATGCATCCGAGGGAGCCCCGGCTAAGTCTCGGGGAGGCCTTTGTGCGGCTGTGAAGTTCAAAGGAACTGACCGGCTGATGAGCTGGAGGCAGCGCACAGCAGGAGGAGCGCACAGGGACCCCGGGAGGACCAGCCTGGCCAGCACAGGACTGCACCACATGCACGGCACCCTGCACCCAGCACCCACCCACCCACCGGCCAGCTGCCAGGGAGTCCGGGAGAGCAGGAGGAGGGGACACGAGCTGGGGATGAAGGGGGATGGGGGAGGGGTCCCTCCACACTCGGTCAGAACTTTGAGAACTGAGTAAGCCCCGCGTTGTTTAGGGGATGCCGCCAGAGGGTGAGGGGCCAAGATATTTACATTGCACCAGAAAGGAAGGGGGAGGTGGGGCACGGCTGGGAAAGAAAGCAAAAGAAAACAAACTGTTCTGGCCATTAAATATTCATGACAGCAGCCTTACTAAGTTCTAATGGAAAGCACATAAATCCCTTTACAACTGTGTTAAATGGAAGGAAAAAAAAAAAATGGCCGAGGGTCACAGCACCCGGCCAACTGGAAAAGGATGAAACTGTAGCTCAGAAGGACCTCAAGCTCGGGGAGGCTGGCTGCTGGGGTTCTAATAAGTATTTAGTAGGTGTGGACGCTGGTGCCATTCATTCCTCCCTACCACAATAAAGCAGGACTCAAAGGGTGGGTTTTCAATTACCCTATCCTCCTGAGGGGCACTGGGTCTCTTGAAAGCTCAGAGAGAGTGCCCTGGTTCCGAGTGACGCAGGCTGCCGTTCGAATCCTGGTTTAAGTCTTCACACAGAGGATCCTGATGAAGAAACGGCAGATGCGATAACCGAATCCGAGAACTCATTTCCTGGTGATGTGCAGACGGAAGCTGCAGAGACCAGGCTAGGCAGAGAGAAGGACAAAGAAAAGGGCTGCCAAGCCAGGGCCTGACTGGTCCCGGGTCTCCTGCCTTCAGCGCAAGAGAGGGTGTAGACCCCACTGCTCACACGTCAGCCTTCCAATAGGCTGGCGGGAGGAAGGAAGCAAAAAATAGGAGGGACGGAGAATGTTTTTAATGGCAGATACCCTGTGCACTAAGGAGTGCTACTAAAACCTCAAATTGCCCATTATTTAAAGGGAACAATTAAGCTTTGGGGGAAAAAAGGATTGGCATTTGTACAGCGGGTGGTAAACGTTCTACCTTTCTTGGTGGTTTGGGTTTTATTAATGCATTTTTACACTGTGTGTGGGAAAGAGAAAACAAGAACCCAAGGTTATGCTTCAAACTGAGGGGTTAGATTTATATATCCCCACGAGCATAGCTCAGGGCAGACACGCATAACCCTGAAATAAACATGACACCATTCCAAAAGGTCCTTGAAGTCAGGAGTCCTTAACACAGAGCTCTATGACCTCAAAGGCCACAAACCCCAAGCTGGGCCACTTTAAAAAGTCAACACAGGGCCTGAAGGGTAGAGCGCTTGCTGTGCAAACATGAGCACCAGACCTCTAGCACCCATGGAAAAGCAGGGTGTGGTGGCACCCCCCGATGCTGGGGTTTGAGAGGGCCCATGAGAGTAGCCGCTTCCAGGACTCACAAGCAAGCTGGTTCTTGCCCCAATGGAGGGCTTCCGGTTCAGTGGAGACCTTGTCTCAAAAAGTAAGGTGCAGAGGACTGGAGAGATGGCTCAGTGGTTAAGAGCATTGGCTGTTCTTCCAGAGGACCTGGGTTCAATTCCCAGCACCCACATGGCAGCTCACAACTGTCTGTAACTCCAGTTTCAGGGGATCAGACACCTTCACACCAATGCACATAAAATGAAGTTAAATAAATTATTTTTTAAAAATGAGGTGACAAATGACAGAGGAAGTACTCAAAGTCAGTCCCTGGCCTCTATATGCAGTGTGAGTACACTCTGCTGCACACTGGAGTACACCCTGCTGCACACACACACACACACACACACACACACACACACACACACCACATCCACTACCTACACAGTAAATGAATAACAAAAAGGAAATACGAAATTTCATCTTCGATGTCTCAAGAACTAATTCCACACTGTCCACTGGATTTGTCACGCAGGAGGAATGTGGTGTGTGACCATCATCCACTGTAACCAAGCTGTATTTCCATTCTAGGGCATAGGTATTACAGGCTGCTTTGGTTTGTTTATATGCTTTTCTTTTTTCCCCTTAATTTTTATTTTCTTAATTTATTCGGGTGGGGTGGGGTGAGTGACCCATGTCGTGGGTGGGCTCATGGCAGTCAGAGGACAACTTGTAGTTAGTTCTCTCCTTCTACTACGTAACTCAAGGGGATCAAACTCAGCCACCAGGCTGACATGGAAAGAGCGTTTTCCCACCCAGCTGTCTTGTAGGCCATGTGTTTCACGGCCCTGGGGATAGAATAAACTCAGGGCCTTAAGCATGCTTGGCAAGTGATCTATGCTACAAGCACAGATCCTTTTGGATAAACTGTTTCAAAATGAACGTGAGTAAGTCTTCAGTGGCCCACCACCTGTGCCTCTGCCTAAATCTTCCATGATTACTCACCAAAACCTGGTTCACAGACGGTGCTCACTGGCAGAGTAAGCTATCAGTCCAAGATACATTTGCTGAATGAATGAATGTCTGGTAGAATTATCAAGTGAAAACCTTTCTTTTTGCATTCTTAAATTATTTATGATTTGATTTTAGATGAGCTGGCTGGCTGGCTGGCTGGCTGGGTGATGGGCTAGTTGGTTGGATTTTTCTGAGACAGGGTCTTGCAATGGGCTATGTAGCCCACCATGGTCTTAAACTCTTGGCCATCATCTTCCTAGGTCTCCTGAGTGCTAAAGTTTCACCGTGAGCCACACCCAACTTATCTCTTTTGGATTTTAGAACTGACTGTGTGCCCAAACTGAAATTAAAAAGTAATTTTTGCTTGATTTCATATAAACAGAAAAATCAAGAATTATTAATGGAAAATAAGTACAGAGCAATAATATTAATAAGAGGTCTCAAACTTTTTAGTTTTTCTTTTTAAGTACTTAGAAAGCAATGTTCCAATTTCCTCGTTTTAAAAGGAGAGATCAGTCTCCAGACACAATTTTCAATTAAAGAAATAACACACAGAAATGTACAAGCTGTTGTAGTTAAATAAATAGGTTCGTTTTTCTTCCCACAAAGTGTATTTTAGACCATATATAAACAAACAACTCCTACAAAGTCCAGAGTCCCTAGGAAGCCATAAACTATCTTTTCAAGGTAATATGCAAGGAATGCCAGGGGCTCTGCAGTGCGTGGTAAAGGTCACCAGAAGTCAGGAGCTTCCTCCAGCCTCTGGGATTCTCAAGCCTGTGAGGCCTCAACTAGGTTTCCCACATACCTACCCTGTGCCCATTCCATCTGGTGAGGCATCCACAGAGGAGAAATTTACTGTGACTACCACGCCTAATTCTCATCAAAGAGGAAGTAAATGGATTTGTGAACCAAAGGAGAAGAAAAACTGCACCCCTCAATAATTGCACCATTGATAGCCCTCCATAAACCTCACAGCAAAAGTAAGGAGCCCTTACTTCTGTGCCAGACCCCATCTGGGGGCCCCTTTAAAGCAGAGCGACCTTGTTGTGTTCTTCATCATAATCACAGGCAAAGGACTCGAACAGGAATAAAAAACCACCAGTGAAGTCAGGAACTGTTCTGGAGGACCGAGGTGCTAACTATTCTGAAAAGCAATAAAGCCAGAACTATTCACAGGATGGCTCTGGTAATACATATCAAGCAAGTGATAATAAACATACTTAATAATTTTAAAAAAATTTTTGAGACAGGTTCTCTCTCCATAACACTGGCTATCCTGGAACTCAGTATGTAGAACAGGTTGGGCCTGAAATCACAGAAATCCATTGCCTCTGCCTCCTGAGTGCTGGAAATAAAGGCATGAGCCACCACACCCAGCTTCATAATTTAAAATGTAAGGAGTCAACTTTCTACCTAATATTTCTAGCTAGATCTATCTTTCCAAGAGGGGAAAGAGACTAAAAATATTGTTATTGATAACAGCATTTTCACATTAACTATCAAAATTGGTGCTTATCGCATATGTTGATTTCAACTGTAAGTTTCTTAAGACAGAGACAATGTCATAATTTGGGTGTTCAGTCCATGTAGCACCAGCAAGTATTTGTAAGCTATTTTAATACTAATCATATTTTACATCTGTTTACTATTTCATTCCTCAAGTACGAACTATGATTTAGTCATATCTACTTATTATATAAAAATTACACCCATTGAATCATTTTTAATATACAAGTTCCTTTCCCAGCTCACTGGTTATACGTTGAGCAACAAAAGGATATCTAACTTGGTTTCTCATTTTTTAATTTTATTCATGATCCTTCCTACGTTAAGACTATCTCGGGGAAAAAATTAATTTCCACCCAAAGAGTCATTATGGAAGATGTTTTACATTATAAATATAGAAGTTAACTTTGTAGAAATGAAGGGAAAATAAAGTTGGAATGAACAAGTAAGTATCTATCCACCTCTGGATCCTGACATCGATCATAAAATACCAGTCTGGAAACATGGGGAAATGCTGAACAGTGGCCTTGTTTAGTTTAAAAACAATAAAGAGTTAGAAAAGCAATCACAATGCATATGGAATTGAACCTAAACAACCCTCAAGTGAGAAACGAAATAAGATACTCTGAGAACACAAAGGATAGTCAAGTTGCCCTACTTTCATATTGGGAAGCTACCATCAACAAAGTACGCACGAGGCAAGTTCATTAAGAGTTAGCTGAAAATACATTCATACTGGTTTATATTTTTGCTATGAAAATTGTCATATGCTATAAAAAAAAAAACACCCCTCATAGTCATGCTTTTTCAGGGGTAAAATTAAATCCATTAGATCGATGTATTAACATGTTAGGGAAATTAAAAAACAAAATAACCTTAAGATCATTTTTTCATATGAAAGAGTAATTGTAAAGGTCTTAAAAACAAAAGACAAAAATATCAGGAAAACTTGGCTCCTCATCTTCAGGATAAAATTATCATACAACTCAGGCAAGCAAGGCTGAAGATGCTTAGGTTTTCACCATGACCACACATTTGAGCTGCTTTCCCTCTGCGCCTTAACAGTATTAATTACTTGGACTTTTTTTCCCCTAAAGCACAGAATTCCTTTTGAAGTCAAAAACACAGAAAGTTCAAAGGTTAGGCTGCCACTCAACATTACGGCATGTCCAAAACCCAGCCAGGAAACCCATTTCTAAACTCACTTATCCGAGGTATTGCAATCTGAAAGCCAGAGTCCCCCGGACAATGCAGGGCCGCTGGTGTTTTTGTACTTTGTTAGGGATTTATTCATAAGGGTGACAATGCCTACCTCATCACCAAGGAGAAACATTCTTCTGGATACAAAGAATCCCGGCCATTCCTTCCAACGACACCCGCCCCCTTCACCCACTAATTACTTTCTCAACATTCTAGAAGGCTAAAAGAGTCTAGAGGAGTTGAATAGCCTGGGATTTAGCCCACATTATAGCCTGTCTTGTACTTCACACCCCTCCAAAAAAGAAAAAGAAAAACCCTAGCCACACTACATGTAGAGAGGAAGGGCGAAATACAAGATTTCCATAGAAATACAAAAATAACTTCAGTAGAGACCAACAGGAATGGCCATGAGATAAAAAATGGCTTCACTTACAGCAGGCTTCACTTACTCAAGGGAGCCAGGTTTGCATGGAACATGATTCATTCCTTTTTGTCAATGAGCATTCACTAATGCACACAGGCACCCCGCTAGGCACTGGGTGAAATGACAAACGAGGTCCCCGTCCCCAAAGAGACCACGGTGTGACATGAGTGAGGCCACCAAGCCCCAGTTACGATACAATTATAACGCCATATCACACTACTTAGAAAATGCAAAAGGAGACAATATGGAACCCAGAGATAGGGACCTCAGATCAGATGGGTGGATGTGGCAAAGAAAGACTGTTGGGAGGTGATGCTATCTGTGTAGGCTATAGTTGGACCTTAAATGAGATAAAGGGCAACAATTAGGTAGACATTAGCTTGTGATAGATAGATAGACAGACAGACAGACAGATAGATAGATAGATAGATAGATAGATAGATAGCCTATTGAGGCGATGAAAACAGCAAATGCTATGATTTTAAATAAAAATGAGTGTCAGATCTGTCTGCCACAGAACTCAAGAAAGTCACAAAAACAATATAGAAAGGAGTACACAGAATACCACCAGCTCTAATCATCAGCACTTGATGAGTTGCTGAGTTACTTAGATGATACTAAGAAATTCTTACTGATAACAGGCAAGCCTCCAAGGCACCCCGCTAGGCACCAAGTGGAGGCTTGCCTGTTATCAGTAAGAATTTCTTAGTATCATCTTGAAATCTGATCTTCCCTCAGTTTCCCTGAAGCGCAAGAGAGGTCATACATCTTTAAACACTGTGCTCCTCATCTCTGTCACCCGTCTGTGGATTTCATGATCATATTTGGAGGCAGAGAGATGAATTAAGTTGTTTGCTGGCCTTCCCTTCTGCCTTTCCATGCTCTAGTCCAGCTATGAGCACAGCATGAAAGTCCCAATGATGACATCCAGAAGGAGACCAAGCACTAGTCTTTAACGAAGGCTGACTTGTTTTTGCCCATTTATGTCACCTGGAGTTTTAATGGTATTCTGAAGGCCCCCCGAGCATAATCAAAATGCATGCCTTTTCCTCTGAGGGTAGGTCCTTTAAAATTCAGCCAATGTTAATGACTTCAAAACTGCAAAGATTCTTGCCACCAAAGGAACTTAAGTGATAGAGAATAGGAAAACGTGTTCTTAAATAGTTTTCAAAAATCATAAATCAGGCCAGGTATGGTGGCATATGCCTTTAATCCTAGTACTCAAGAGGCAGAGGCACTCAGATCTCTGTGGTTCAAGGCCAGCCTGGAATACATAGAAAGTTCGTGGTCACAAAAGACTATATAGGCAGACCGCCTCACGTATTCACGCATATAGAATAGGAAGATAAAGGAGAAGTTGATTCCTCTTTGCGAAATGCAGACAAGAGACAAACTAGGAGAGGACTGCCTGCCCTCCCATGAATTAGCAGGAAATCATTAAGATGTGGATTGTAGGCAGCATGGTGGCATATGTCTCTAATTCTAATACTAAGGGCAGGGGGCAAGGGTTTCCTTAGGGCATTCATACCAAACAGAATGCAAATGCATTTCATCCAGCAACTACAATAAGACAGCCTAGAAGCCCATCATAATGACGAAGAAATGGTGCCTTAGGCTGCTAGGTGATATAAAATAAGGTGACATTCAGCATTCTTAACCATTAAACTCAAATGCTTCTCCATGCCAGGCTCTCACCAGGTCATGCAAACCATAAGATGTCAATTGATTTTTCTTTAAAATTTTTATTTAACTATTCAGTGTGTGCACGCGCTAGCAGGCACTGGTGTGTATGGAAAGGTCAAAGGACGGCTGTGAGGAGCAGGTTCTCTGCTTCTACTGTGGCCTCAAGGTACCAAACTCCGGTTGTTGATCTTGTATAGCAAGTGTTTTTTTTTTTTACCCACTGAGCAGTCTGTAACCTCCCTGATTTCTCTTAATTGTATTTGTTTTCAGGACACACACACACAACACACACACACACACACAGAGGGGAGGGGGGAGGAGAGAATTTTTGCAATTTTTACTTAAGATTAGCAAATATGAATAAATTTGGATAAGAAAATCCCAGTCTATTTTCTTTTTTTCACAAAACTCTGAAATCTCCAGGCAGCCTTAAACTGCTTAGACTGAGTCAGGGGATGCTTGTAGAAGCAAAGGAGGCTTGCGGATGGGGTCTCGATCATCCTCAGGACACTTGATTTTCTGCTCCCCGTGTCTACAGGTATGATGGGTTCCTTTCCTTCCGTACACCTCGTCATCAGAGGCACAGCCTCAACGGTAAGGAAGCAGACAGACGCACAGCTGCGCCTCCCCTTGGCAGTCTCCCTGGACTCGGCACATCTGTTTTCCATCCCTACACATACCACGTCCCAGAAGGAGAAAGAGGAAAGAGACTTAAAAAGGAATCACCACTGTCATTTAATGAATTAATGCTGGTGTGCTTTTAATATCCCATTTAATTACAGGGTCATATTTTTCCACAGAAGCCCTCCTACCACTAATGTATTCCCAATCTCTTCCTACGTCCCTGAGGAATTATAACTGCTCCATTTTCTCCTCTTCAACCAGCCCTACATTACTTGCCTACCCCTTAACACTGTTAGGAGAGCTGAGAGGAAAGCAAACCTAGAAAAGTTATAAGATTTCTACCCAGTATTACTTGGGTCTATTAAATTATGACATTTAACTTCTGAGGGAGGAGGGCCAGGAAAACAGATAAAAGAAGAGCATGATTAACAATATAAAAATAATAAAGTGCCACAGTCACAAGCACGGGCAGGAGAAATGTTCATTTTCAGTTATTTTAAAACCATAACATCATCAAGTCCATTATAGAGAAGGACAGCTCCAATGACCTCACATTCAGGCAAGAGGGTGGCTTTTCTCACCCTCAGATAACGTGCCAACCAAAAATAGTAAAATGCATTAAAAATAGTAGATGTCTTAACTGAGGCCTGTTGTACCCAGGGACGTGTTTATTTCCAAAGCTTTGCCTGGGGTACAGCAATACAATGCAATTCTTACGTGGTGTCCTAGGAAAATGTTCTAGGAAAAATGGTTTGTCACACCTGGATGATATACCTGGCAATATTCTGAAACCAGACACCATGAAAGGACGTCCTAAGATGGCAGATGCAAACCTTCTGACACTATAACTTGGAAAATTTTAACTTTGTTTTTCCAGTAAGATCTGCCCATGCTTTTCCAATCACACCAATGTGAATAACACTCCTCAAGAATAAAAAACATGACGTCACAGCTGAGTCCTTAGAAACAAAAATATTCTAGCAGATGCTCACAGTTTCTCTTATCAGAAAATGCACAGGCAATTTAAGAATGTGTAAGGTATCAATATTCTATTAATGAATGAATGAATGAGTGGGTGAGTGAGTGTCCCAAACTTATGAAAAAAGCAACCCAAAGCAAGCCAGCTATAATTATACATACTAGGCTGGCCTCAGTTTTTAAAGGTCCAACCAGTGAAGTCTTTGCTGATGTCCTCAACATTATTCGAACTATCCTCTCCCCTTCTCAAGTTCTGAAACCGAAAACAAAGATATAAGAATTAAGTTTGTGCTGAAGGAACAGTGAAAGTGGAAGCTAGTGATTACACCTCCAGTCAGGTTCTCAATCTCTGCCATCAGAAGAGCAGAGTCTTATGACCCAAGGCATTTCCATGGCTAGCAGCTGATTGACAAGGCCAGTATACAGCAGAACTGGTATGGTTTGGAGATGGAGAGACTGACTTTTCCTTTATTTTAAACATGGAATTCAGATAAAATTCCTTCTCCAGATATAATGGTGCTCTTAACTAAACTCTGAACTTGAATCTAAGAACCAACTTTGAAATTCATATACAAAACCGCCTTTAATCCAGCACTTGGGAGGCAGAGGCAGGTGGATCTCTAGGTTGAAGACCAGCCTGGTCTACAAAGTAAGTTCCTGGACAGCCAGGGCTACATAGAGAAAGCCTGCCTCAAAAAATTACAAGAAAAAAGAAGAGGAAGAGAGAGGGAGGGAGGAGGGGAGGGAGGGAGGGAAGGAGGGAGGAAGGAAGGAAGGCAGACAAAGACAGACAGACGAAGACAGACACAAACACCAGGTGTGGTGGTATATACATCTTTAATCCCAGCCCTCAAGAAGCAGAGCAGAGAGGATCTCTGGAAGTCTGAGGCTACCCTGGTCTACATAAGCAGTTCCAGGAGAGCCAGGGCTACATAATGAGACTCTGCCTCAAAACAAAAGCAAATCAAACACACAAACCAGAAATTCAGACATACGAATGTGCCTACAAGACAAAAGGTGTCTAATAAATGCATATTCAATTCACGAATGACTAAATCCACAGAACAGTACTTTCCACAATTAAAGAACAGTTAGAGAACACTGTGACACTTAATACTCTCCATCCAGTCCCCACTGCAACAATTACCTGCTATGAATGTATCTTCTTATTATGTGGGCAATCACCCACCAGTCACCATAAGTGTTTAAATGTTCCACTTGTCAAGGCCAACCTGGCCCTGATCCAGTCTGAACGAAAAGAATTCCACAACTAACCCTGTATCATGAAGTCTGTGTCCTCCTCTGAAGCTATTAATTGGCTCCTTCAAGGCCATTCTCACATTGGTATCCTCACCACCAGCACACAGGAAGGAGCCCTCAGTCAAAACTGTTCAAAACTCAGGAAACAAGCATTAGCTTTTGGTCAAGAGACCTCAGTCAGAATAAATGATAGCATCACCAAATTGCCTGCCCAATTCTCTCTCATGCCTTATGATTTGCCTAATAATTCCACTAGTATAGAAGACAATCAACAATGTTGGGGATATATCTCATCAAGCATGTGCAAGGCGCTAGATTCAACACCCAGTACCACAAAGACCACTGGCACACCACTATGCCTCCCCCTGAAGACGGGAAGAGTCAAGATCCCCTCATAAGAACCTAAACTTCTGCCTAGTACTTGCACAGCTTACAGAATAAAGACGCAGAGAATTCTTCCAAACTTAAATAAATAAGACTCATCAAAGTGACTCCATATATCGCAGCCACTCTCCACGCTGCCCCGTGAGTACCAGGGTCACTGCTGAAGCCTTTAGAACTGAACATGGATGCCCAGAGCCCCACTGCTGGAGGTGTTAGCTCCATGCATAGCAGGGTTTTGAAAAGTCCCTGGAGGAACCTGAAAGCAGCTCCTGGCAACACCCACAGCATAGCACCAGGTAAGTGTTCAGGTTCCAGAACCCACTGTAAGCTGGGTTCCCATTCGAACTCTGCCTTCTTTTCTTTGAGTGGTTCTGGGGAAGCCGTGGAACAAGTCTAAGTTTCACTCTACTTATCTCTCTAGCAGAAATCAGCATAATGTACACCCTGTGGACCTTTTGCAAGGACCAGGGGAAAAAGAACACAGCATGTAGGGTTCCTCCCCGACTTATAGCAAGTACCTAATTTCTAACAGACATCTAAGCTGGGGGCCCAAAGCACTTCATCCATTACATCATGACGGTTCATTGAAAAGAGCTGGCGGGAGCCTTTCTGCTAGGAAGGCACGGAAGCTTCCATTGCTAGCCACTGTGCACCACCAGCAAGCACTCTTCCTCCAAAGATTTTTTGTCACAAATTAGTAAAGGGTTAGGAGAAAATATTTGGAAGGTACTAAATATACCTTTTATGCTCATATTAATTTTTAAAAGTTTGTATATCAATTTCATAAGATATGGAGACAAGGATGTTGGAGTAACTGAAAACAGCCCATTTTGGGGACTGTGGATGCAGCTCAATAGTAGAGTGGCTTTGCCCAGCACCTGCGATACCCATGGCAGAATCCCAGGCACCTCAAATAAATAAACAAACCTATTTGCTGTACCCTTCATGAGTTTTATCTCCCACGGGAAGAATGGGATAAAGAGTGAGAGGGAAAAAAGCAGTGACCTTCAGAGTGGTAAAGGGATTGTAATTTACCGACTGATTATTAAAGTCACATACACCATAGCAAGAGTAAGGGGGACAATATTTTGAGCACCATCAAAAGCTTCATCAGAAAGTGTTTCCTTTAGATTTACCATATTTAAAGATCATGGTTGTTGTTTTTTAGGGTTGGACTTTGGGGGTGTATTGTTAAGTGGGGACATATCACAGTCATAGTTGAAGACAATGCATTTTTATGGAAATCACTAGGGGGAAATAATTCACACACTAGACATTCTCTTTCCTGGGAACTTTAATGGAATGATCTCTTATACAACTGGGAAACAAGACTCACGTGTTCACATACACCTGTCTATCACAGTCACACATGCACATGTGTGTGTATGTGTGTGTTTATGTGTGCATGCACACATGTACCTATGTGCATATGAGCTGTGTGTTGCTGTGTGTTTACTGGAATAAAACTGACCTGTTTGGTTGGAGTGCATTCTAAAAGGAAAGCTTTTTCCATTCTGCATTTTTATGAGCAACAAATTCTATGTCCCTGATTATTCTGATAATCTATTTTAAAGGAACATTTTGAACACATACACAAAATAAAAGAATAATATCCCTTAGGTGAATCTGACTTGTAAATAAGAAAAGCTATTAAGCGCTTAGTGTTTTTGGTTTCTCTATCATAAGCACTATAAATAATCTCAGAATATACAGCTCATCTGGCTTTCCTCAACAAGGATTCATTTTTCAGTAAAGGCAAGCATGGCAGCCAGGGCAAACTCTGGTACCCAACCATCCTCGCTTGATAAAAAATAAATAAAAAGTTGGAGTAAAGAGATTGCCAACTAGATAAATAGAGACCCTGAGCCTTAAGTGACTCTTATATAAGGTTATGTATATTTATTACTACCACTTATACAGCTAGTCATGGTTACCAATTGCCTGAAATTTTATGGTGGAAAAGAAAATCTTCAGAATTTCTTCACACCACTAATATTTTTCTGGAGCCGGGAATGGAACTTCTTTAGGTGAACCATTTTACGAGTAATAAATAATCCATCATGCAAAGGCCTCGTATTCTAACCACCTGGCACCAAGCTATTGTGTCCAGTGATTTCATGTTACGGCCTTCCACACATAAAGGAGCTGCTCTAAAGCTGAAGGACTAATTGCACATCCACAGACTTCCTCTTTCCACAGAGCGTTTTAATTGGGCACTCTGAGTTGCCAAGTATGTTCAGAAATGGTATTTCCAATAACCACGCAAAGCGGCGGCTGCTCTGAGCTGGAATACGCAGCTTCCCCTTGGATGAGGAACCAATGCACCTATTTTGAGCTGTTCATTCTCCAGGAGATGAAAAGGAGAAGGGGGAGCACCAGGGGCTTCCACGCACTTCATTCAGCTCACATTCACAACAAAAAAGAATGGCACTTACGACTTGTGTGCAAAAAGTTAATGCAGAAACAATGGTTTGAAATCTAAATATAGAAACTCCCACTCAAGCAGGACATGGCTACTAGATGGACTTTTCCTTCCTAGAAGCAATTAGATTTGTAGTGGACAGAACAACGTAGAGTCTCAATTTTGCAGAAAACGGTTATTTCTGAAGCTTCCCTTCTCCAGTCCAACCCTGTGGTTTGATTGAAAGGAAGAGGGTCGATATCACATACAAGACGCTGCACCCTCACACAACCGCATAAAGCTGTCACCATGAAATACACCGCTGTACAATTCTGCTGCCGGGTCCTTTTTTTTCTTGCAGCAATGGGCACACAACCTCAGAGGATGAATTCACCACTTCAAGGCTCACGGAAAGAAACAACAAAAATAGTTCTGGCAATAAAAGCCCCCAGGGACATAGGCCCTGCCATCAACTTGACAGCCCATCCACCTTTGAGGTAGGAATTCTGAGACTTCCCACATTCTGCATCCTTCCCCCAGATAACAATATTCCTCCATTTTTAGAAAGGAGCCCAACCCTGAAATTAAATTCAATGCCACAAAAACATTGAATGAATTTCTGTCAGCTGATACTCATTTGCTAAAGATAAAAACTTAGCTTCAGATTATAAATACAGTCTTCAAAATAATTACCAGATCCTGGCATAGGTCACTAACCAATGGTCAGAAGGTCTATGAACCTCATAAAAAAATGTATGTGAGGGGCAAGGCAGATGGCTCAGTCAGTAAAGTATTTGCATGAGGACCTGAATTCCATCCCCAGAACCCACAGAAAAGCCATCGTGGTAGTATACATATGCTCTCCTAGTGCTTGGGAGGCAGAGACGGAGAGGGTAGCTGTGGCTTGCTGGCCCACCAGCCTAGCAGCATCAGCAAGCTCCAGACCAATAAGAGAACCCTCAGCTCCTGAGGGCATCCTATGGCCTACACATGCATGCACACGTGTGTGTGCACGCGTGCATACACACAACACATATGAAAGTTTAATGTGCACTTTCCTACAAGGAGGAATCTACAGAGCGCTCTGTGACCTAAAAATCTCAACAATAAAACATAAAGCTGCTTTTTTACTTGTACTGTGGAAAATAAATCACAAATAGTACCCTGCCAGTTAGACAGAATCTAGAACAGGAAATGGAATTTTCTTCCAACTTAATGTGCTTATATAGACAGAACGTAATGACAACCTCTTAGCATGTACACTATCACCAAAAGAAACCCCATTTGTTTAATAAAGGCAGGTTCATGAATATAATTGTGAAGCATTTGTTGCTATTGTTATTATGTATTAATGTACAAAGAGAGTCCTTATCCCATGAGTAGAATTGAAAACCCTGATAGAAACAAGCCCATTCTCAGGCTTATAAAACAAGCCTTTACAGATAATTATGTTTTATTACTCTTCATTTTATGGGGATTGTGTTATACAAAACAAATACCAGATGCCTATTTGTTTTATTCATTTCAGAAGAAAAAAAAAAACTACAAGTGCCTCTGCGAATAGGCCTGCTTTTAATTAAACACAATCCACAAAGAGCACATAAAAATTAATACTGTTGAAAAACAGCAGGTAGAAAGTAAATGTATCAACCAGCAACTGCTCAATGCCTCTTCTTCTCTGGACTGGCAAGGCAAGAACACACTCCCTAGCTTATTACTTAGGAACTGAAATCAGCAAGAGCTACTTGAACAAGGTCATTCACTGAACTGTATAGGGAAAATTAAGACCAACATTCATGGAAACAAAAAAACCTAGAGGTGAGAAGAAAATACAAAGTCAACATGTTTTAATGGCAGCGGTACTGAACCAGAGCACATATGAGACCTTCTTTACAAAATCAAACAGGTCCCTTCTGAGCCATGTAGGGAAGCTGTTGAGAAAGAGAATGGACAGGATGAGATCAAGCATGCCCACTGCCCAGCACTTGGAAGGCTGAGGCAGGAGGATCATGAGAAGTTGGAGGACACCTTCAAATAAGCAGCTGGTACCAGCCCATCAGGACTACACAACAAGACCCTGTGCCATAGACAGACAGACAGGCAGGCAGGCAGAGGGGGTGGTGGTGGATAGATATAGATGATGGATAGGTAGATAGCTAGAGAATAGATAGATAGATAGATAGATAGATAGATAGATAGATAGATAGATAGATAGATAGATAAGTAGATAGGCAGATGATGATGATAGTGAATTCTGGTGTGGTTCTGACTTTATCTACAAACAGCACAGAGGAATGTTGATGAACAGTGGCTGTCATCTAAAGCAGCCATGCTGGAGGGGGGGAGGGAAGGAAGGAAGGAACAAAGGAAGGAGAGAAATAGGATGGGGGAGCAGAAAGAGACCTAGAAAAAGAGAACAGTCAAACTAAAATCTGACAGCTTCTTCCTGACCCCACAAAGTAAATCCTATCTGTCCAACTGTCAAGTTGTTGTTGTTCTTCTTCTTCCTCTTCTTCTTCTCCTTCTTCTGTCAAGTTCTCCTTCTTCTTCTTCTTCTTCTTCTTCTTCTTCTTCTTCTTCTTCTTCTTCTTCTTCTTCTTCTTCTTCTTCTTCTTTTCTCCTCCTTCTCCTCTTCCTTTTCCTTCTCCTCCTCCTCCTCCTCCTCCTCCTCCTCCTGAGACAGGGTTTCTCTGTGTGACAGTCCTGGCTGTGCTAAAACACACTCTGTAGCCCAGGCTGGCCTCGAACTCACAGAGATCCACCTGCCTCTGCCTCCGAGTGCTGGGATTAAAGGCGTGCGCCACCACCATCCCGCCCAACTGTCAGTTCTAATCAGAAAGTCAAAACAACATGAAGCTTGTGAGCCTCGCCACGGAAGAGCGTGGACCTTCCCCTTACTGTTCCCCTCTCTCTGTTTTTGTTTCTGGTGTAAACCTTTTGATCCAGTCATGGTACCACCTACTCATGGCAGGTCCTAGGTTTGAGATCACCTGCCCAGTTACAATTTGTACTTGCTAGTGCCGAGACAGAAAATGAGCACGCTTTAAGAGCACTGCCGGAAGGAACTAGAAACAGCAAGGAACTGGGCCTGGCAACCTGCTCTCCACCAAGGCTATGCGTCCTTACAGGCCAGGTGCTTAAGGGCTCGTAACTCCAGTGCCACTCTCTACAGGTCAGAACCTCAACTCAATGAAAGCTCTTCTTTACTTCTCCCATGAGACCAACAGTCTTTGACTAGTAGACCTTGGCTTTTGGCTCAATGGAAAAAAAATTTTCTTTGTTTTTGTATTTTAAATAAGTCACATCCCTGCTGGGCGGTGGTGACACACACCTTTAATCCCAGCACTCAGGAGGCAGAGCCAGGCGGATCTCTGTGAGTTCGAGGCCAGCCTGGGCTACCAAGTGAGTCCCAGGAAAGGCGCAAAGCTACACAGAGAAACCCTGTCTCGAAAAACCAAAAAAAAAAAAAAAAAAAAAAGTCACATCCCACAGCCTTTAAAAGGTATCTTTAATAGATATGGGTAACTGAAAAGGGCGGTACTTAAACAACAACAAAAAAAAATCCACACTTCAGAATTCATTTTGATAAAACAAGCAAATAAAATCAAAGTACTGATTATTCTCCAAAAAAAATCAGAGGTGAATAAAAGATATTCTTCAATTGTACTCAATTATAATGTAATCAAAGCAATGTTTTCACAACAAAACACCTTCCAGCTATGAAAAGAAAACAAGAGAGAGCCAGACATGCCAATGCAGAACATGGCTTGATACACAGTCACATGGTCTGTTCTAACTACCTTCAATGACCACGTGCATAATGACTCCGCTTTCATGACCATCAATAGCGTGTGCTCAGTCAAGAGCATACACTGACCTGCTAAAGTGGTCCTGGAAAACCAGGAACTTTCACTCCTGTAAGCTGAAACCTTTCACATGTAAGTTCCACCATTTCAGCTCCCGTTCTTCCCAATAACCACCACATTGTGGCTTATGCTGTAATCTTTGCATGGCTCTCTCTCTCAAAAATTCAATAGAAAAATCAAAGTTCAGAAATTCTTTTCCCCTTTGAGACAGGAATCTCACTCTGTAGCCCAGGATGGCTTCAAACTCACAGTGATCCTCCTGCTTCAGGTCTCCCCAATACTGAGATCAGATGTGAGCTGACAGGCTCAGCTCTGAGATGGGAGCTCTGATTTGCTAGAAGAGCGTGACTGACTGGCAGTAAGAGAGCTAACGCTAGATAAGTGTGTGTGTGTGTGTGTGTGTGTGTGTGTGTGTGTGTGTGTGTGTGTGTGCGTGCGTGCTTGAAAGAAGAGAGGGGGAATTACAAAGAAAAAAGAAAGCAAAAGAAGAAAAGAGTACTAGGAGCAAGGCACACTGACTTGACAGGAAGACAGGTTTTTGAGAACAGCCTTGATACTGGACAGCAGCTAGAAAGAAAAGGTACCCAAATGCCCTTCAGGGATGGGCAGAAAGAAGGGCCTGTGTGAAAAAGAAGGGAGTAGCCTAAGGATTCAACAGAAGCGGAGACTACCATGTAGAACCCAGGAGATGACTGCACAGAATTACATCTGTCAGCCTCCACGGACGGCTGATGCTATGAGGGGAGAGTCTACGAGAGCTTCCCAGTCCCCAGAGATCTCTGTGGATCCAGTATATGGTGTTCTTCAGCAGCAGAAGAATGAGAAGAGCCAAAGCACTAAAGGAATGGACGAAGGAAACCTTTCCTGCTGCGGTACTGCCGGAACCAAACCCCATGGATCTGCCATTGTCTTAGCTGGGTCTCTATTGCGGTAATAAACACCACGATCAAAAGCAACTTAGGGAGGAAAGGGTTTGTTTGGCTTACTTACATTTCTATACCACAGTCCATCATTCAAGGAAATCAAGGCAGGAGCCTTGAGGCAGGAACTGAAACAGAGCCCATGGAGGAGTGCTGCTTACTGGTTTGCTCCTCCTGGCTTCCTCAGTTCGCTTTCTTATGCATCCCAGGACCAACTACCCAAGGACAAAGGGCTGGACCCTTCTACGTCAATCTTAATCAAGAAAATGCCCCACAGTCTTGCATGAGAGTCTGCTTTAAGGGGGCATTTTTCTCAGTTCAATTTCCCTCTTCACAAATGATCCCAGCTTATGTCATGCTGAGAGAGAAGGAAGGAACGAAGGAAGGAAGGGAGGGAGGGAGGGAGGGAGGGAGGGAGGGAGGGAGGGAGGGAGGGAGGAAGGAAGGAAGGAAGGAAGGAAGGAAGGAAGGAAGGAAGGAAGGAAGGAAGGAAGGAAGGAAGGAAGGAAGGAAGGAAAAGACAAGCATCCCTCAGCATGCTCCTCAAAAGGAAATCAGCTCAATGCACTGTCTGTTACATCTGACCAAGGACGAACTGCCCATCTTAGACAACACAGTGCAGTTCACATTTTATAATACAGTATCCTGAGGACCAGACATAGTTCTACTTGTCACTAAAATAACAAAGACCGAAGTTATTTTAAACCTGCAGCTAGATCATCATCAGATCATCTTCTTATTTTGATAAATCTCTTAATTTTACTCCTATTATCTTGAACCTCAAGGGAGGAAAAATAATCTCTTCTAAACTTACTTTTTCTATTCAACATCGCTTTGATTGTTTATTCAAAAAAAAATATTGAGTTATACTTATCAGCTCCAAAATCTTTCTTTCTTCACTAAGAGGTCACCATGACCAAAGATACTCATTCAACAACTATTTCTTTGGGATTTTACATAGCTAAGTACCAGGGAAACAAACAAAAAACAAATAAACACCATTCCTGTTCTCATGGTGCTGACATTGGAAGCTATGATCCGCTTAAACAGCAGAGCAGAAAGTATCCAAATAACTTGGTGATAAAATCTATTTGGGGCAAAGGGTGGGGGAAAAGGTCTCTTTAGTACATTTTTTCACCAGGAGCCAGGGAGGTCTGGCCTCCTTGAAAACTGGAAAAGACATAGACCAAAAATATATTAAATATTTTTTTTAATTTTAAAAAATGTGTGTGCATGCTTGTTTTGCCTGAATGTACACTGTTTACTACATACATGCCTGGTGCCTGTGGAGACCAGAAAAGGATGTCAGATCCCCCAAGAAAGCAGTTACAGACAGCTATGAGTTGCCTATGGGAGCTGGCAATCAAGCCTAGGTTCTTTAGAAGAGCAGCCAGAGCTCTTAACCACTGAGCCTTCTCTTCAGCCAACCCATTCTCGCTCGCTCGCGCTCTCTCGCTCTCTCTCTCTCTCTCTCTCTCTCTCTCTCTCTCTCTCTCTCTCTCTCTCTCTCTCTCTCTCTCGCTCTCGCTCTCCCTCTCACTCTCGCTCTCTCTCAGTTTTACTCAGTGTGTGTGTGTGTGTGTGTGTGTGTGTGTGTGTGTTGCCTGTATGCATACATAGCACATGTGTGTCTGGTGCCAACAGAGTTAAAAAGAGGGTACTGCATTCTCTGGACCTGGAGTTAGAGATGCTTGTGAGCCACCATGTAAGTGCTGGGAATTGAACCCAGGTCCTCTGCAAGAGCAACAAGTGCTCTTAGCCACTAATCCATTTCTCTAACACCCTTTAGGTACATTTTTTTTTTTAAAGCCCAGAACTGGACATATTCTTGTCTTTTGTTTTGGTTCTGGAACTTTTACATTTTAAAGAAAAAATGAGGATAGGTAACATCTAGTTCAGCAGTAGAGCACTCATCTAGGAGGCCTCAGGTTCAATCCTCAGCACCACACACACACACACACACACAGTCCTAGTCAAATGTAATAACCACGGCCAAGCACTTATCAAGCACACTAACACACTGGGAGGGAACCTCTGGGATCCAGAGAAGAATGAGCCAACTTCCACCATGAAGGTGCATGAGTCTGGGGAGATAAAAACTTTAAAAAATTGTTATTCAGAGCAGAAAGATTCACGGTCCAAAAGGAAGAGTGAGCCCTTAACTGTCAGTCAAAACTCCAGAATTCACTAGGCCTTAATGACATAAGGAGAAACCGTAAAGCCTGCATCCCTGTTGCATCCCTAAAATTATGAAGGATAGGAGACTCTAAGAGGGGAACCTTAGAAGTCCCTACAAGCTGGAACCTTCATCTGAGATTACCATCTCCCCTGCTCCATGTGGACAGAGAAATACTTAATAGAAGCTTCGCAAGATGAAGGTGGTGATTAACAAGGAACGCCCTGGGCTGAAGTGCGAGCCAAATGGCCTGCCGACTTGTGTTCTGCTGTCTCCAAAATACTAGACCATTTTTACACCCTCAAGGGGGCCTGAAATGACAGGCTTCAAATGATAGCTCTTAAGCCATGTCCTGAATAGAGCACACTAATAAAGTGCCCAGGCCATCATGCCTAGGTGTTCCAAAAATAAGTGTTTTCTACCTTTAGAGACAAGTTCAACGATTCTAATTATTGTACCTCGTCTAATTAAATGAGTTCATGGGAAATACGATATGGTTTTTTTATCACACTGCTACTTGACTCTATAAGTCAGCTTACTAGAAGAAAGGCACTTTCTATTTTGAAAAGACAATAAGGGAACATAGGACAGGGCTTAGGAGATGGCTCAGTGGTTAATAATGCTTGCTATGTAAGCAAGAAGATGATTTGAGTTTCAAATCCGCAGCGCCCATATCAAAAAACGGGCATGCCGACCCATGCCTGTAACCCCAGCAATGAGAGGCAAAGACAAGTGGATCCCAGGAACTCACTGGCTAGCCAGACCAGCCAATCAGTGAGCCTGGAATTCAGACACACGCACGCACGCACGCACGCACGCACACTGTCTTTTTGGTTTGTTTTTGTTATTTTTCGAGACAGGGTTTCACTGTATAGCTCTAGCTATCCTGGCTCTCACTCTGTAGACGAGGCCGACCTTGGACTCACAGAGATCTGCCTGCTTTCTGAGTGCTGGAATTAAAGGCACGAGCCACCACCACCTGACTGAGACACCCTGTCTTAAAGGAATAAGGGAAAGACTGATAGAACACACCCTACAGCACTATTCTGACCAATGCACCAAGGGGTATCAGCATGCACACCCCACATAACCATACACTCACACATATACCCCAAATACACCAGACAAACATATAAACACACCAAAAGAGAGAGGAGAGGGGAGCAGGGAAGGAAGGAGGGGAGAGGGAGAAGGCAGGGGGAAGAGAAAGATATGAGAGACCACAGGACAAAAGGGGAGAACCCTCTCTCCACACAAGAAGTGCTTCTTAGAATATCGTTCTTGATTATTTTCCATGTAGAACAACACCCAGCCAGGCTTGGCAGTTAACATCTTTAATCTCAGCTCTTAAAAAACAGAGGCAGGTGGATCTCTACGAATTAAGAGGCCAGCCTAGTCTTTACAGAGTTCCAGGCCAGTCAGCGCTACATAGTGGGGGGGAAAAATCCAACATCAGCCTTGTGATTTTCTCAGAGATACAGGGGGAGAAAGATAGTGATTTGAGGTATATGCTCCTTATTACAAAAGGCTGGTCCCAAATTATCATTGTATATAAAACACACACCCTGCCATTCCCAAGCAGTGTCAAATGTGGGGTGACAGCAGGCAGATACTTCCTTCCTTACATTTAGGGAACCACTGCCAGTCACTCCTCACACAGCATATCCAACTACATAGCACAGGAGTGTCCAATTGATAACAAGAATATAATTCTATTCCCACTTAGCTTCCCCCCCCCCTTTGGAGATGGAAAGGTTTCAAAGCACACAGCTGCCCCAACGACAGCCAAGACTTCTATAATGTGGACTCCAGGAGGACTCAGATCACAACTCTTACTGTGTGTGTGTGTGTGTGTGTGTGTGTGTGTGTGTGTGTGTGTGTGTGTGTGTGTTAGTAACCGCAGCTGTGTCTCCAGGGAGAGAAAGAAAACTGCAGTTCCAGTCCGTCTGAAAGCACCCAGATCTTCAAAACACAGTCTAGAATTTCCTCCCTGACTTCACCTTGGCTGCAGTTATAAGTTTATCGCCAAGGACAGGTGCAGGCTGCTTAAATATAACATGCAGAAAACAGCACAGAGGTCTTGGTCCTGCAGCTGCAGACTGAAGCCATCCTAACGGAAGAGTCGCTGCTCACTAATAACCATGCAAATTGTTGGAAGTGCAAAGTTATTCCCCGCTATGGCTTTCTGCTCTGCTAATACCCCCGCATGATGGGATCTCTCGCTTGGCTACTTGAATTGCTGGAGAGAAAAAGAAAAAAAAAGAGTTTTACCTTCTCAGCCTCACGCAGGTTTCTCTCTGAGAGTCAACTCATGGGATCTAACAGTCATATCTGCCATCACATTTTGATGTTTTTGCAAGAATCAGGAAGGAGGCCTATGCATTGATCAGTATCACAGAAACAGTGAGAAACCAAACACTTTCATAAAAGAAAAAATATGTACTTTTTTTTAAAGACACAATATCATACTGATGATTGGAGTTCTTGGCTGAACCACTGCTGGAAAATGAAAATCTTCTGTATTTCGGCAACAGTTCCAACAGGTGGTTGGAATTCTGGGCACTTGCCAAACCACCAGGAGTTTCTCCACGACTGGCAAGCTACTGTATCACATTGCACACTACAACTGTAATGAGCTGTAAACAGATAGTTCAAATGAAAGAAATGAAATTAAAACAATGATGAACACGCACAAATGGTAAGTCTGAAATTATGAGACTAATGTGGTCTTAATGAGACAGATGAATAATGGCAGGAACTGTGGTTTCTTACTGAGTGTTTACTATACACCAAGGCCTGGTCTAAGCATGTGACATGTATCATTACCCATTCAACCCTCACACTAACAACCCTATGATGTGAAAATTGTTATCACACCCACTTTAAAAGTGAAGATGCATAGACAAGTTGCCCTAGGTCTCACCAACAGTGACAGAGACCCCACTGTAACTCAAATCACCAGTCTCTAGAACCTGCATATGTAACCTCCGTGTGCCTCTGAGATCCAAGTTGAGAAATGAGTGTACTGTTACTATCTACATGTTGAACAAGCTACCCAACCCCCCTGGTCCTCTATTTTCTCACCTACACCATGCAAGACTTTCACAAGGTATGAAGAGCTTTTTTTTTTGGGGGGGGGGGTTGAGGGGGTGGATTAGTAGTTGTGGCTTTTTAGCCTAAGTTGGCCATAAACTTCAGACCCTCTTTGCCTCTACCCCCTGAGTGCTGGGATTAGAGGCATGATTCAACCATGCCCAACAGCTTCCTTAATCTTACTGTTCGTCTCTCTAAAGGAGACTGCCTGACCCCAACTATTTAGAGTAAGCTGAACACCAGGTGTCACCTCCCCCCCCACCCCCACCACCCCACCCCCCGCACACCTCCAGCGTGCAGACAGACAGATAGTATGTGCAGACCTGACACCCCCCCACATCCCCCCACACCCCCAGTCACCAGAGAAGTCACAAGAACCCTCAAGGAAAAGAAACAGCCATCTGAAGACACACCGCCATCACAACGCTCCCTCCCTCCTCCTCCTCTTCGACTTCTGCTTCTTTATCTTACAGGTAATGATTTCTTCACTTATCTTTACTGAAACCTATCATTTATTTTGGCATTTAATCCTTTCTGCCCTCTATTATCCTTACTTGAGTTTCTCCTTAGACATGGCAACACATAAAATAAATTCACTAAAATACTACTGGAATCTTTTACCTGTACTAAACGCTGGGGTAGTTAAATTTTATCTTAACATAAACTACTGCTCATTTAAAAAAAATGTACTATAACTCTACAACCCAAATATAAAAAAATTTGCACATTTCTACTCTTTGAATCAATAAAAGACCACTGCTCAATATTTAAAGGTTTGCTACATTGCACCATACTTAAAAATGCAGTCATCATAAAACACCCTGTTTAAAGGTAACCTTTGTAAGGTGAATTTTAAAGGCGCCTGTAGCATATAAGAAATGGTATTTTCACACACACACATACAAACACGTATTCTCTGCCTCTCAGCAAAGCAAAATCAATTTTAGTGTCAGATTCCCCTCTGATTGGATTTTCCGATTACTTCAGATATACAGAGTTAGCCATAATTTTGGAAAATAGCATTAGCAACCTTCAGAAGAACATAAAATATAATTCATACTTAATCAAGTGTCATATGATCGTCACCAAATACAAGTCAATTTTTAAGACCTACTAAGAATTTGAGTAAATGCACTGCAGTGCATCATCCAAGCCAGACACCCTGAGAACTGCCATACAACACGCCTAGCCTGGATCCTCATGAGCCACGGCAGAGTCTAAACGCAGGAAATGGAAGCCGCCAACAGGAGAAATAACAGTACACCTTCCTGTCACCCCCCTTCCCTTGCTTTTTAATTGAATGAAAAATCTCCACATGAATTCATTAGAAGCCTGATAGCTTTATTAAGCACTTTGTTACTGTGTGCTCAGCAGCGATGCTTCAAGTGCCAGTTAACAGAGCTTAGATGAAAGGGGGGTAAAATCAACCACACTTTGGGAGATGGAGGAAATCTCAGAAAGAAATAAACTGCCTGTTCTCTCACATGCAGAATGTAGCCAGTAAAATAGGTTCATATGTAAACAAATGTACATATGGGTCCAGTATGACATGAAGGAGCAGGAGCAAGGAAGGCTGAACCAAGGAGATGAGAAGGCCTGAATGAGGTGCTGGACACAAGTCAGGCCAGAGGACAGACAGTTGCTTCTCTTTCTAGTTATAATTCTGTATGGACTGTTTAGCTTGTGGGATGGATAACTACATACAACATATCTGATACTGAAAGGGTCAAATTTAATGTGAAACCCCACAGCTTCCATTTCAAACGCCATTTCTAACTGTATGTAAGTTCATACATTGTACAGACTTTGGGTCTAGCTAATTTGGATGTATGATGTTTTTATCTATTTGTAAGTTTTCATAATAAAAGTTTATTTGAAAAAATTAAAGGTGGGGACTCCTAGTATCTGGAGACATTAAAATTAGATGATAAAGGGGACTCTGATAATTTTTTATTTAGTCCTTGGGTTTGTATGCAGCAAACCCTCTTGGTTCCTTTGAACTTGGTTTTACTAATTTTTACATCAACACAACAGCTGTTTTCAAAAAGGGAAAAGGATAAAGTACCTTGTGGTGGTATTGTATTCCCCAAAATATTGTGTACTCTAATAAATTTATCTGGGGTCAGAGAACAGACAGCCACTAGATACAAAGGCTAGAAAATGGTGGCACTCACACCTTTAATCCTAGCATTCCAGAGATAGAAATCCCTCTGGATCTCTGTGAGTTCAAGGCCACACTGGAAATAGCCAAGCATGGTGACACACACCTTTAATCCCAGAAAGCCAGCCTTTAATCCCAGGGAGTGGTGGTAGAAAGCAGAAAGATATATATATAAGGCGTGAGGACCAGAAACTAGAGGCATTTGGCTGGTTAAGATTTTGGCTGGTTAAGCATTCAGGCTTTTGAGCAGTAATTCAGCTGAGACCCATTCCGGATGAGGACTCAGAGGCCTCCAGTCTGAGGAAACAAGACCAGCTGAGGATCCGGCGAGGTGAGATAGCTGTGGCTTGTTCTGTCTCTCTGATCTACCAGCATTGACCCCAATAACTCGCCTCGGGTTTGATTTTATTAATAAGAACTTTTAAGAATTCCTGCTACAGTACCTCTCAAAAAATACTGGAAGAAATTTCCCATTTGAAAACAAAACCAGCAAAAGAACAAGATGAACTTGGGAGGAGAGATTGGAAAGCCTATTTTATACATCGAAGGGAGTGAGACCTAACAGACCTCATACTTTGAGTCTATGGTCAATAGTGGCAACATTCCAGGTGGTTCAACAAAAATAACCGATTTTAGTTGATACGACTCGGGCTGGGGAGATGGCTAGGCAGGTAAAGGGTCTGCCATACAAGCATGGGTCATATCTCCAGAACACAAATAAAAAAGACAGACACAGTGACAGATGTCTTTAATACCAGTTATCCTCTGGTGAGATGGGGGTGGAGACGGGAGAAACGCTGAAGCTCCAGAGCCAGCTAGCCTGAGGTCCACGGCAACAAGCAGTGATGAGACGAGACACTGTCTCGAACAAAGCCGACAGGACCTGAGGTTGTCCTCGAACCTCCACACGGGCTTCCCAAAGCTACAGTGAGAAAGTCTCCAGCCACGTTCCCAAGGAGCCTTCCTTCCCTCCACATTTAAAAACCGCAAAACCATCTCTTAGTCTTACCCTCTCTTTGGGGCTTCCAAAACACTGGCTGAACTTTTCAGAAACCTGGAACTTCATCCCTAGAGAGGCTGGCCCATTATGCAGCTGGAGCCAAGACCTATTCTCAGAAGTTCCAAGGAGATCCTACTACACAACCACACCGTGGGACCAGTGTACTTTGCAAGATCTTGCTTTTCTTCAAAGAACCTGGCATTTTCTAACATGTGATACCATTTTCATGACATCAGCGGGGCAGGCTGCATGTCCCTGCTGAATATCTAATATATGCATATGATAGGCAGGAAAGTGTGTTTTGTGTATATTGATTAAAATAAACTACATCAAATTAAAATTTTGATTTTTTTAATCATTAACAAATGAATCCATGACTCCTGCCTTCAGCATACATGTAATTTACTACAAAGAGAGAAACAAACAGTTAAATAAACAGAAATCCAAAACTACAGTACCTATGAAATGTTCTAAGAGAGCACAGACCAGGGGTCCAGAAAGTGACTCTAGAATTGAGAAAGAGCGGGGGTGGCAGCTTTCCAGAAAGCTGTTGGAAGAGGAAGTAGGAAGAGGAGGTGTGGCTTGTACTTGAAGATGGGACGAAGTTGAGGAAGCAGGCCCAGCTGGACCAGCAGCCATATCATGTCAGCTGCCAATGTGAAGCCCTGGGGCATGTTCAGGCAGGGTAGTGCTGTGATCATATTTTACAACAGCAACACTGAACAGATGATCTCATGGGCTTTCGGGGTGCTGGAATGTTCACTGGATACGTGATGGAATCCATTCTGCCCCTTCCGCCCATCAGTTCTCATCTCTAAGAGTGTGGGTGTCATGCACCTCGACATGCCTACCAAGGACAACTCTAGGAAACAAACTAGAGGTCTCCTCCTCTCCTCCTGGGTACCTCTTTTCTCTACATCTCAATCCTTCATGCCAACCTTGGGCAGACAAGGTGCTAAGGATAGCTTGATGGACAAGTTTTCAAAAGGACAGCATCTTCTTAAGAGCAGCCAAATATTTTTCTATCACCCATACGTTAAGTAGTAGAAGTGGACTGGTTTTTTTTTTTTCCAGTTTATTGAAGAAGAGCACACACAAATGATGCCTCAGAGTCAACACTGAACTACGCTGTAGCTTATCAAATATTTACCAAAGTTCTACTGGGTGAGAAGCAAGGTACTACCCAGGACCCAGAGGCACAGCCACCGCTGGGCAGTGCAGAGGGCACACTCTTGAGCCCTGGGCCAGCTGTTCACAAACTGCCAGGCCACTGCTTCCAAGCCTTCCAACCCCTGGGCCTACTTTCTTGTATTTGGCTTGTCCGCTGTCCCATCTTGCCAGATCTATTGCAAGAATCCAACTCTTGTCTTGAAATTCACTGCTTCAGATCTACCATAGCTGGGGAAATCAGACGGCCAAAATGGTTAGGATTCTCTCTCTAAACTTGATGAAATCAATCCTAGGTGAAAACCCCAGTGGTGTTCCACCCATCAGTCAAACCTGCGACACCTGGTAAGAGTGTGGTCCTGCTGCTGGCAGAGAGGACTGTTCAAAAGCACCAAGGTACTATAGTGGAGAGCACAGGCTTGAAGGTCGGAACACCTCCATTTTTACTGTCTGTGTGCTCTTATGTAGGTCAATTTAAAGAGTCTCTGCCCGTTTCTTCATTTGAGCAAATGGTACTTTCCTGCAAAGTGCTCAGAAAGATAAGAAGATGCAACCCAATTACCAGCACACAGAAGAATCTCCATAAATATCAGTGGCTGCTGCCATCAGCTGGGTTCAGGCAGAAAAGTGCCAACAGGATATGGCTTCAACAGTACCTGCCACAGCTAACTTCCCCTAACCACAATCCCCTGTTCCAGGAAACGACTTCAAGATGTGCTTTGCAAAAGGATGTCCACCTGTTCTAGAGCCCAAGGCCCTGAGAGCAACTGGTGCCCTGTGTCCCAGAAGCAGAATCTCCCCGGTGGGTCTTTCTATATTATTGGATCACACATCTACTATGTGTGGGGCAACTATCACTCCAGTCCTCATCCCAGGGGGTCCATTTATAATCACCTTTTGCAATCATTTATTCTTCAAATAATCTTTGCAAAAAAAAAAAAAAAAAGCAGTCCATCTGCAAAAAGTTAGAGACTGTTAAGTCAAGAGTGGCAATGTGACAGTTCGATCCCTCCCTGGATCAGGTCTCCACCACACCAACAATCACTGGAAAAGTCAACCAGACTTGGTTTCCTGCCAGACCTGGACAACAAACAGCTTTGAGCAAAGACTCACCACTGATGGTTGGCAGACACAGGGAAACAGAAAGGCCGGCCGGAGCAGAAACAAAGCACCCTGCCCACATATACCATTGTATCCCGAGAACTTAGCAGAGCAGTTTCGGTTCAGTTTCTGCCTCATGTCCCCTTACAACAAATCCTGTGACTTAAGGTGGCCTGAGAGATTGTGTTTGTCACCGCAGCCTAAGAACCTGCTGAGCCAGCTCAAGGAGACTGCTAAGTGGCTAGCCACATACATACAAGGTGGTGCTCCACATGTCACCCTCAGCTGGTAATGGCAGATGCCAAAGGGATATAACCCTCATTCTCAAGGAAGGGGCCACAAAGGACATGGGTCAAGGGAACACAGGACTCTACCTCAGAGGCCACCCTCTTCCCCTGCCATCTGCCACCTCCTCCAACCTGAAGACCCCACACAGGTCTTCTACATCCCACAGAGCAATGATTAAGCACCAGAGCACCTAAGCCCAACTCCTTGGGAATTCAGTTTCAGGGAAGAAATGAGCAGAGTTATTTCAGGGGCACAGTTAAAAAAGAGCCAACTTTTCTATGAAACTAACTGAGCCACTATATAGTTGCCTAGACCATGACGGGAAGATGGTTTTAATAACACCACCACCCTAGAGAGCATATTAGCATTTACAAGGTACATTCACATACACTCCACCTCTTTTGATCCTCTTCATGACCCTGTAAAGCTAGTAATCTAATCTCTGTTTCAAGATACAAAAACTAAGGCTGAGAGGTTAAAAACCTAGTCCCGGAATCCTTGTGAGTCAGCGGTTCCCTGGCTCAGAATCCCAGGCTCTGCTTTCTTCAGGTAAGACGAAAAGGTACAAAGGAAAACCGGAAATCTGTATTGCTTCAAACCTCTCAGTGCTATCCAAGAGAGCTACGTTACCAAACAATAAAGAAGGCTTGAAAATAAGGGCATAAACTGTTGACTCTTGGGGTGTGTGTGTGTGTGTGTGTGTGTGTGTGTGTGTGTGTGTGTGTGTATGTGCGCGCGCGCGCGCGCGCGCGCGCGCACATCCCTGGTTTTAAAGACGCTTAGACCAGGGAACTTAGGTTTAAGAATTCCTTACTTGGGGGTCCAGGGTTGAAGAACCTGTCCAAATTCACTTCCCATGGATCATGGGGTCTGCAATCAAAAGGAAAATAGAAGCAAAGGCCTCCACTGATACAAAATGTTAGAAGAAAGACATCTCTCCCAAGCAGGGTCAACAGACCCTGAGATTCCCCAGAAAGCAGGCATTGTTTTGGTGAGAGAAGTCCAGGGCTGCCAGCACTGTAAAGAGACCAGAGAGGTTTTTGGCTGGAGCCAAAACAAAACTTCAAAGGAAACAGAGCCTGGAGCTTCAAAGACCCCCTGCAGGACCAATTACCACCTACAATGTTTATCTAAGCTGTCATTTAATGATGGCTACTTCCCTAACTGGGTGCTCACCCTCACCTTAAAAACACCTACCGCCCTAGAGGGGTGAGGGGTGGGGGATGGGCACAGGAGTCCTCTGCTGTTTTGAAAAGGAGACCTTCCTTGGTCAAGAAGCTGGCACTCTACAGAAACTCATCCTCCAAACTAAGAAAATATAAATGGTTAAATTAGGACACAGCTATGAATTAAAGGGGGGGGGAGTGCTTTCAAAAATCTCACTTTCAAAATCACGGATGTAGGACAGTAAAATGCTCGTAAATAATGTGAAGGGGCAAAGTCCAACTTTCCAAAGCTGTGCTACTTACCAAGGCGGTAGCTCCAGCTTCAGCACGTGGGCAGCTTGGGCAAACAATGAAGTTAAGATTTATTTACCACTGACTAAATAATTCACATAACTGGACAAAGTGTCAGGATAGGCAGAGATAAAACAACACAAACGTAAAGTTGGGTGGCTGAGTCAAACTTGAACATGGCCTAGCTCTGCTAACGGGGTTAGAAATGAAACACAGTGTCGCTTCGCTCTGTTCTGTATCTTCCCCACTCCTCACACAAGCCGGCGTACAACTCTCATAACACGTGTGCTCATGTGTCTGTGCACGTGTGCGGCGGCAGTGCGGACAGGCCTTAGGACAGAAGTCAGGGTCATTATGGGGTGCCTTGTTCAATCACTCCACCATATTTTCTGATGCTAAAACTCATCAATTATACCAGACTGGGTGACCGGTGCACACGAAGAATCCTCTCGTCTCCAACTCCCCAGTGCTGAAATTATAACCATGCATATCTGGCCTTTTACATAGTCATCCAGACTCATCCCTCACGCTCACTGAGCCACAGCGCCACTTGTATTACTTTCAAAAAAAAAAATTGTTTTTTACCTGAACTATGTGTGCCTGAGATTGTTAAGCATAAGCTAAACCACCAAGCTCTACTCCTGGGCCGCACCCCAGCCAGCAGCACTGGTTCTTTCTAGAGCAGTGACTCTCAACCTTCCTGATGCTGCGACCCTTTAATACAGTACCTCATGGTGTGGTGATCCCCCCAACCATAAAATGATTTTTGTTGCTATCATTACGAATCGTAATGTAAATACCTGTGTTTTCTGATGGTCTTAGGTGACCCCTGTGAAAGGGTTGTTCAACCCCCAAAGGGGTCGAGCCCCACAGGCTGAGAATCACTGTTCTAGGCCCTGAGAGCAACTGGTGTCCCATGTCAAGAAGTAGAACCTCCTAGTGGGCCTTTCTGTATTATTGGATCACACATCTACCTAGGGCAACTATCATTCTAGTCCCCATCCCAGGGGGTCTATTTATAATTACCGAAAGCACACAGGCAGGGGACTTTTCAGTGAAAGCAAAGGTCACTTTGAAGAGTCCTAACACAGACTAAAAAGTGGAATCCATGCAGACCAGACTGCAATGCTCATGGATCTTCCCTTCAAGGAGTTCAAAGTTTAAATGTCAGAACTGAGGTCCTTTTCCCACACGCGCAAGCTAATCCACGCCTTGGGAAACATGCGCAAAGCAATAAGAGAAACATCTGATATATGCACGCCTGACTCACTTGCTAACTAATGGGTGGATATTTTACTCTCCAGGGTACTAACGTTTTGAAGGACTTGAAAGTATGTAGCTCCGGGATCTAAAGCCCCTGGTTACAAGATCATGAGTTCATCAGATGTAATTGCGAGCTTGCTTGCCTCCCCTATTCACCCACATTCTAATGTGAGAAATGAATACGCAATTCACTTGCCGAAAAGGTTTCCATGAGCTAAGGAAGGTAAAGTCAAGTAATAGGCATTCTCCCAGCTTGGAAGGAGGGCAGCAAAGTTTGAATCTGACGGACGTAGAGGAGATCTTAAGTGAAAACAGTGATTACACTCGATAGAAGAGGTGTTGCCGTGTTTACGTCTGAAGACGGCAGAATCCAATGACCATGTCGCCTGACCTCAGACACTGCCCTGACGAATGTCCGGAAGCAGCAGCAGGCCGTGGCGAGAAGACAGAGAACTGGGAGCCAGCAAGCCTGGGCTACAGCCCAAGTTCTGCCACTTACAAGCTGGGAAGCCTTGGACAAGATCCCTCAGCACCTCTGGCTTCAGCTTACACGCTGGTATGATGCACTAACAAGATATGCAGCGAGATGGCTGTGAGCAAGGCGGCCCCGGGCCTGACCCAACCAAAACATTTGGCATGGCATGGACACAAAGTCTCTGATAAGAGTTTTCTAGAACCCTGTTCTGTGACAGTAGACCCTCCGGGATATGACGTGACATCATATGATGGGTCATGATAAACCATGACCACCTGAGGGTATGGTGTGTCCTTCTGCCAATTCTATGCCACCAAACTGGTGTCAGGAGGATCAAAGGTAGTCTCCACTCAGACATGGCCGCATCTTAGCAGCCTGTCATGAATTATAGTAAAATCTTTAGGCCCATAACTCAGGTAACAGACACCACTCAACTCCAGACTCAAATAAAATGCAAATATCCCTCCAGGTAGCGATAACACTCCCCCAACCTTAATTCCTTGTGAAACAGGCTTTCAGCTGGTCTCTGCAGAAAGTGGGTTCAGAGAGGGAAGGGAACTTGGGGGGTGGGGGTATCACTTCACCATCAGCACATACTTGTCGACTTCCTAGCTTGGCACAGGACTATGATTTTATTCCTAATCTGTGGTTTATTTTAGAAACACTTTTGTACCGTCACACAACTGTGGGGAGAAAGGTACTCGAATTTTACATCTCAAGTCTGTAACTCACAGTTCCCGCCTTTCACTTGGGAGGAGGAAGACACGTGGCGAAAAGTTAGGCCTGGATCATCAGGACCTTGCTCTAAGCGTCTGTCAGTCAAGTCACTTGAGGACAATGGAGGAAAGAGAGAGAAGAGCCCTTCCGGGTTATGACTTGTCTTAAGCACATCTTCCTTCTTCTGCAGTGGTATGTGAAACCAGCTTGTTTGGTCAATTTGATCTGTTCCCTAAATTCTGCAGGCCAAACAGAAAGTCTCAATAAAATAAAATAAAACATTAAAAAGAAGAACTAGCTAAGCTAAGCACTTTCTGGGACACAAGCACCGTAATTAAGAATGAAAAGAAAATAGGAACTCCACAGCAAGACTCTGAGGATGTCCTTGTAAAGAATTCCATCAGCCCTTTAAGCTATAGGACAAACTGTATATGCATTGTTTTTTTTGTTTTTTGGCTTTTTTTTTTTCCGTCACCTTCCAGTGACCCTTGGAAAGTTTTCATCAAGTTACAGAAATACCAACCACCAGCACCAACTTGGATTTCCAAAGTGTTTGCAGTTAGAAATGGAAGAGTGCTGTGCTGACCAATGAAAACTCCCAAAGGCCCTTCTAGAACTACTCCTAATAGTCATCAGAGTTCTGACTGGTCCCCAAAATTTGCCATCCTTCTATGCCTAAGAAAGAAGAGTACTAGAAGCTAACTGATCACCTACCTTAAACAGGACCTAGCCGGGGCTGGTGAGGTGACTTGGTAGGGGAGGGCACTTGTCTCCAAGCCTAAGGATGTGCATTCAGATTCCCAGAGCTCACCGAAAGACGACTGACTCAAAGTTGCCTCTGACCTCCACATGTGTGTGTGCACAACATGCACTAAAGAAATATTTTTGTTTTTTAAATACCAGTAGCGTATTGAGTGAACACAGAAAAGGGTCCAAAGATCTGCACAGTCTTTTGACTGTTCTCAGCAAAACTGCTTGAAAACAATCATGGGGAGGGAGGGAGGGTCAAAGTAGATGCCACCTCTCATTACCGTCTCTTCCTTCTGGCAAACTTGAAGTTCCCCAATAATGACCTTCAAAGGGATCTGAACTGTGACCTTCATGCAAAGACATAGTAAGGATGCCTGAGAAGCCCAAAGGATTAGAATGGAGAGCATTTCTCCAAGGCCTCACTCCAGATCACCAAATTCCAGCAGAGACTCACTTCAGTTAGCGTCACTTACACCTGTTAGGATGCACAACTGAAAGCTGGGTGTGGTGATGCTTGTATTAATCCCATCACTTGGGAAGCAGAGACAGTGGATCCCTGAGTTCAAGGGGATCCAAGCCTGGTCTACAGAGCAAGTTCCAGGACAGCTGGGGCAACACAGAGAAACCTTGTCTTAAAAAACTAAAAAGAACTCTAACTGGTAAGATTAGGCCTTTAATCTAGCACTTGGGAGGCAGAGCCAGGTGGATCTCTGTGAGTTCCAGGCCAGCCTGGGCTACCAAGTGAATTCCATGAAAGGTGCAAAGCTACACAGAGAAACCCTACCTTGAAAAACCAAAAAAATAAAAAATAAAAATAAAATGGATGTTTAACATAATCTTGGAAGGCTAGATCAAAGTTTACAGGAACTAATTTTTTTTTTCTCTAGCACAAAAATATTCCCATTCACTCGATGGAGCTGGGTCTATGCTGGTGTGATGAATGTGTGATTTTTCACAAAATCACAAGTGGGACAGGAATCCTCAACCATCTGACTTTAAACCTACAGCATCACATACCATCACCAAAGGCAACTATTTTTGGAGTTGAAGCATCTGCTTATGTTCTACTAGCCTATCATGACCAAGGTGCCATAAATTTCCAATTTAATTATCAGATCCGGTGTCCAAAGCAGACTTATACCAGGTTTCGTGCAGAAGCAAATTAAGTTGAAACCTTTTCATAGGCACTTGCTAATGAAGAAGAGAAGTAGCTGAAAATTGATCCCGTCTTTATGACTTCTTACCAAGTGAATGTCTGGAGCATCCTGGAAACAGCTTAAACCCTGGGTAGAAATCAACTCAAGAGATTGATTGGGTCCATGTAAAAAGCCAAACCTTCAAGGACCACTTGCACAGACCTAACTTCAGTATCTCCTCCTCTTCAAAGGCCTGGTGTGGTTAGCCTCAGTGCGGCTGAGGGGTTTTGCATGCACCGCCCACCCCCACCCCCACCCCCGTAAGGAGCACATCAGTTACTCTTATTTCAGACTGTAGCATAGATATATCTACTGTGCCACACGTTGCTTCCAGATTTCTGCATTCTGGTTTTATCCCCGTGTATCCCAACGTCAAAAGCAAAACTGGATAATATCTGCAAGTAACAATTCTGATAATCCAAGATGGGTAAGGAGTTAAAATTTTAGGAATTTCGGGCTGGTGAGTTCAAGTGTTCTGCACTACTAACACATCCCATTAAGTGAAGTTAGGGCTAGAAGGAGTGTAAAAGGGAACATAAACCCAAGGAAAACCCTGTTCAGGAGAAAAAGCAAACCTGCTTTTTTTCTAAATACCTCCAAAGAGGTATGATCCCAAAGCCCTGACCCTGGTGGTCTTTAAACATAAATCAAGAATAGGTGGAAGACTCTGTCAGATTTTTTTGGCCCAGTCACAGAGAGGTGAAAAATTAATTACATTCAACTAGCAAAACAAAGTTGCAAGAAAGCCAGGTCAGCCACACCTTTCTTCATCCCTGCTCTCTAGAAAGCGAAAGCAAGCTTTCCACAGAAAATGTAAAGAATTGATATTTACTGTGGGGAAAAGACCACCACGAAGAAACGACTGGAGGTCAGGACTCAGGATATTTCCCAAATCCATGTCAAGTGGATTCCTAAGGTGCAAGCTCCTCTGTTCTGCTCTTCCAGAATGAAGAACATCGTGATCTTTCTATAAAATGTGGTGAGAGTCCTTCAGAAGACATCAAAAGATCAAGCCCATCTTACCATGTTACTGTACCACACACCAGCCAAAGAAATTCCTAGAAGGCACTGCTTTCTTATAAGCACCCCCCAGAGTATATCAAAGTAGATGTCCTTTAAACAAAGCAGTTTATTTCTGACCATAGTTTAAGAGTATTTTGTGGGGGGAGGGGGGGGAATTTTCACTCCGTTACAATACCACTCAATATTCACACATAACTTCCCTTCGTACGAGGAAAATATAGATTCATAATTGATCCTAGCCGCAGGCTTTTCCTACGCTTGAAATGGGAAGGGTCCTAGGGGTTCAGAAGCAGAATCCAAGTACTTGATACTTCCTCCCACCCTCATTCTCTATGATCAAGTCTGGGGGGGCTTTAATTTCCCTTGCCATCACTCCCACGAAGACCAGAGGGGGGGGGGGAATCCGTGGACAACAATCAAACCTCTCATTTCAGGGCCCCTTTCCCACCCTACCCCTGCCTGATCCAATCAGGTTTGGGAAGCATTTCCCCTATTCTGCATTTCATGAATCAACTGCACAATCGGCCAACCTCTGCCAGTTCCTCTTGTACACTCAGCTGAGAGGTTTCCCCTTCCTTCCCTGGGAAGCACAAGGCTGCTCTGGTTTTTTAACTGGCGTAAAGTGGAAATGCACCATAGGAGCTCACTAACTCTTTCCCAGCCAGACACAAGGAGGACTCTGGGGCACTGACCTCAGCTATCAGGAAACTGACCTGCTAGCCTCGGTTTAAAGCAGATTTGTGGATTCTAACTTTGACCTGAAATCCTATGTGTCAGCTACTGTTAAAGACAAGGAAAAAGGAAGACTGAAAGGGGCTACAAAGTAACCAACTCAGTTACTTAGCAACTAGACAAAACTCTTCCCCTCCGCAGAGGCTAAGGAGGCATCTCGAGCCCATTCAAAGAGTAACAGTCTACATTTATATGCAAATAGATAAAGACAAAGAAGAAAGGGAAATCTAAATTAGCCAGGGTAGTTTACCACAGTGGGCCTGAGGCCCAGATTTTAAAGTTTCTCCAAAGAAAGACAGGGCTTATACAAATGAATGAATGGATGGATGGATGGATGGATGGATGGATGGATGGATGAATGAATGAATGAATGAATGATGAGAATGATGAATACATTCAAACCCACAGGCCTTAACCAACTTACACTCTACCTTTAATAAATATCAATGCTGTGGAGGAAGTAAGAAGCAGTCACAAGTTGGGTAGCTAAAATTTAAATATTCCTCCAGTTAGCAAGAATCTAAAGCTTAGGGAAAAAGATGAAAATTTAAGCCTGGAAAACTCCACGAAGAACAGGTACCCATATTCATGAAAAAAAAAAAAAAAGAAAGAAAAAAAACAGCATAGAGGCGAGTGTCTGTGGACTTGGATAGCATCAGTGTCTCTCCGGGTCTCCAGACACCTCACAAAAACTCTATCGCACCCCATCAGTGAAGCGCAGTTTCCAAACTTGGATCAGAACCCCATAAAATGTACAGAAGACACACGCACGGGTCCTGGATGGTTTTCAAAGTATCACCTTCCTTGACTGGACTGCAGTCAGAGTCTGCCTGAGAAGCTGCTGGGTCCCAGGCTCAAAACAGGAAGCAAGAGAACAGAGAGCTTCTCCGTCTCCACCCGGCATCCCCCCAACCTCACACCTGGACTCAGGCATCCAGGGCCCAGGGCAGAGCCTCGCAGGGCGGGCGGCTGCCCGTACTTACTTCTCGTACTCGGTGTTGTCTCTGTCACAGCGAGAATCCTTGTGCTTCTGCCAGTCTTTGCCGTGCTTGCAAGTGGTGAGGAGCAAGACGTCCTCCCCGTTATGGACGTGATATAAGGCATTCCTGGTGTCTGACCCTATCCCTGTCAGGTACCTCTTCCCCTTGAAGACCAGCATGTACTTCCTGAGAGGAGGGATGGTGTTAAATTTCAAAAAACCCCTCTCCCCTCCTGTCCTGGGATGATCTTTAGAAAAGAGGGGAATAGAAACATCAAAGTTGGGTCGGAAGTTTTCAGTACTGATGCTGGCTTTGGCCAGCATCGCCTGGCCGATGTCAAACCCCACGTCCTCGGTGTAGTCAGGCCAAGTGCCAGAATATAAATTAAAAATTAAATGATTCCTACCATTGTTCCACAAGTGGAGACTCTGCACTTTGGATCTCAAATTGTGCACATACTGAGGTGATAACTGGTCTCTGTCTAAAGTATCCAGACTCAGGACAAAGAGGCACGCCTGGCTGGGGTCCGAGGTGTAGAACCTGGAGCCCTCGATGGCCGCTAGAATGTTTTGGTAACTTTCGCCGATTTTCTCCCCTTTCTGCTGCGGGTAGACGTAGACTTTGAAGCCGTTTTTCTTGCAAAGGGTGAAATCGAAGCAGGACTCCATGCGGCACTTCTTGCCTTTGTAGATGCTCGAGTTGGCGTCTCGCTTCTGCCGGGGGGAAATGTGCACGCTGGAATCCTCGTTTTCCAATTGATCCCAAGGAAAGAAGGGGCGCAGAGCGTCCGGGAAGCGGGGCCAGAAATGATCCGGACTGGGCTGGTGCAAGCCATTCCGACCACTGTGCTCTTCTCTCCGGCTGTGGCTCCTCGATGCCCTAAACTGCACGCCTCCAAAATAAAACAAAAGGGCGAGACAAGAGCCAGCTGAGAGCAGGATGAAATAGCGTTTTTTGGCCTGCATGTGTCCTGCCTGGGTCAAGAGGATTGTAAATAAACACAAGAATCACCCAAGTTTCCCAATCAACACTTTCAGCTCCAGTCCGCCATCTTCCCGCCTGTAAAGACTTCAAACTCTCCGCTCCCACCTTCTCTGGATGCCTTTCCCCAAGCCGTGGACTGATCCAGCGCATGTGGGCGATTTCTTTAACTTTCTCCCCTTCGGTCTTTCATCTTTGGGCTGCACAATGCACGGGAGAGAGCCGGGCAGAAGGTCTCGCACCCAGGGCGGGCGAGCAGCGGACTGTAATTTTCTTGCATGCAACAAGACGGAGGAAAAGAAAGAGAGCGGTGAAGAAAAAGCTCCCGATACCCAATCAATGGCAAGACGAAGTGCCTGCCTCGCCGCTCGGATTCCTCTCGGCGGCGTGGAGAACGAGCCCGGGGAAAGCAACTTCAACTCATCCACACTCCCGTGCAGAGCACTACGGTTCCAACAAGTCAACCCGCCCCGGCTTCAGCCGGCTAGTGCATCTTGCAGCTGGGGCGCCGTAACCTCACAAATCCCTGCATGTCTCTTTATTCCCTTCTGCAGCGGCTCCCACACTCCGCCGGTGTTTACTCCTGCGCTCACGGGGCCGGCTCCCCGGGCGCGCGGCGGCCCGGCCGGCTGCACGAGGCGACGCGGGGCGGCGGCGGCGGCGCGTCCTCCCCGCGGGCAGTGCCGGCCCCGAGCGGCGCTTCGCAGGCCCCGCGCTACCGCTGCCGACCGCCGCGTTCGGTCGCCGAATGTTACCCGGTTCTGAATGTTACACTTACACATTCCATTCCCGACACGACAGCGCTGACCTCATCCATCCACGCAGCCCGCGCTGCCATTGGCCGGGCGTCACGTCCGGGTGGGGCGGGGCTTCCGCTGCGCCCATTCATAACCCCCGGCGGCCGGCAGAGGCGCCGGCGCGGCGCGGGCGCGGGGGACCCCGGAGCGCACGAGCGGCGGGCGGAGCGCAAAGCCGGGGCCGGGCGTCGCCCACCGCTGGCCTCCGGCACGCCGGGCCCGGAATGCAACCTGGACCAGGCTGAGCCCCAAAGGCGCGGGCGGAAGGGGGGGGGGGGGGACACGCCCGGCAACCCGCTGCTCGGGATGCCCGGGGTCTCCACGAGCCGGGAACGCCTCCCCGCCGGGAGGCAGAGAAGACCGGTTCCTGGTGAAGGATGCCTGAAAATGGAGAAGCCAGAGGAGGGGGTGGGGACTTCATGGAAAGCGAGCGCCGGTCGGGATGTTTCTCCCCCACACTTAGACCCGCTGAGGCCCATTTTGTGTGTGTGTGTGTGTGTGTGTGTGTGTGTGTGTGTGTGTGTGTGTGTGTGTGTGTGTGTGTGTGTGTTTTCTTTTGAACATTGAAACGGTCTTCCCAATTCCCCTGTGTGACCCACCCGTTTTTCTGTCTTCCTCACGGAGACACCCATCCTCAACAATACAGAGGAATTGTCACAGCCCGATGGAATTGTTGCAGTTCTCGATCTGTGCTTGTGAGCTTGAGAAGACACCTCTTAAGCCCTTCTGATCTGCTTGCCCTCTCTTCGTTCCTGAATCCCTCCCACCTGTTCTTTTCACTGGCCAGGAGGGACCTAATGGCTGAAGAGGAGAAGCCATTTCATTTTGCCCCCATTGGTGGTGTTAGTCTTGAGCTGGGGTTTTTAAGATGTCACCTGCCCTATCTCTAGAAGGGAACCTTTGGAGCAAAAAAAAAAAAAAGTGCCACCGTTCCTTTCTTCGGTTGACCTTCCTTCCATTGACTCCCCTTCCCCAAGCCCTGTCATCCCGGGTAAACTTAATTGGATGATTGATAAAAAAGCGATCTTTTAAAGGAACCCCCAGGGCCTCAAAGGTGTGCTCGACTCCCGAGCATTACTTGGCCTCAGAGCCTGAATTCTGGTTTACAACACTTCCCACCCTAGCCTCAGAGCCTGACCAAGCTGGACAAGCAGTTGCCCAGGGCAGCAAGCTGTTTAGTGATTGTTTATTGTGGGAGTGACTGGGCTGGGAGCAGACACATCCCTACCTCCCTCGGGCTACTGAAACCCCCAGCCGGTTGTGTACCCATGGTACTGTCATAATAAAGCAGAGTGGAAAGTTTTCAACCTTTGTTGTTTCAGATTTGTTTGAATAAAGAAGGGAAAGGATGTGGGTGGGGTATTATGGTACATTCCTGAAGCTTCTCCCCATTTTGGACCTGCTAAAGATGAGGTAGCTTTTCAAGACTTACTTTGTCCTCACCACATGATTTAGAGAGGCCCGAGACAAGAGTAAAGGTTCAGTCAACTTCCAAATAGGATGAGAACCATGCAGGTAAAGGGAGTTATTGGAGCCACACGTGACCCCAGCTCTCTGCAGGATTGCTACAAGAGTCTTTAAGGCAGAGAGCTGGATATCAAATACCTCCATCCTGTAGAAGGAAGGGCTTTCCTCTCCCTGCTTTTACATAATTTCTTGCTTTTCTTGTCTAATGACGGTGAATTCCCTTATCTCACAGAACATTGTTAATTACATTCCCATTCCATAGTGGTTTGTGCTACTGAGAAAAATGGTATTGGAAATGAGAGGAAAATGGGTTGAGTCCATGTTTCTGTTGTTAGCTCGTGCCTGTAGACCGATCTCAACTTACCCTCAGCTTCTCACTGATGATCCTGGAATAACACTTTTTTTTATCTGCCAATCTCAATTTGTAATCTATACCTTTCTCTACATTGGTTGTCTCTATAATGGATGTCATTAGCGCATATTCTATGCTCCAAAATCCCAGCTGCAATCTACTGGAGCCTCTACAGTGGCTACATCAATGAAGCACCCCTACTCTGTTCCCCCCCCCCCACTAGATCTTCTCATCTACTGATATCTTTTTTTTTTTTTTTTTGGTTTTTCGAGACAGGGTTTCTCTGTGTAGCTTTGCGCCTTTCCTGGAGCTCACTTGGTAGCCCAGGCTGGCCTCGAACTCACAGAGATCCGCCTGGCTCTGCCTCCCGAGTGCTGGGATTAAAGGCGTGCGCCACCAACGCCCGGCCTGATATCTTCTTTTAATACTTATTTATGTGTGTAGATGTTTTGCCTGGATGGATGGGTGTATGTACCACATACGAGCCTGATGCTCATGGAAGTCAGAAGAGATTGTCAGATCTCCTGGAACTGGAGTTGCTGATGACTATGAGCCATCATGCGGGTATTGAAAATTGACTCTAGTCTTTTGCAAAAGCAACAAGTGCTCTTAACTGCTGAACCATCTCTCCAGCCTTGATATATTTTCATTTTTTCTGCAGTTTAACCAGAAAGAATAAGCTTACTATTTTAAGATGTAGTTTTAAGTGTGTGTGTGTGTGTGTGTGTGTGTGTGTGTGTGTGTGTGTGTGAATTCAAGTACCTCTGAAGGCAAGAGACATCTGATCATCCTAGGGCTGGAGTTATAAGTACATGTGAGCCACCCAATGTATGTACTAAGAATTGAACTGGGCTCCTCTGCAAGAACGGTGCCTGCTCTTAACCACTGAGCAACATCTGCAGGCTTACTTTTTTAATCCTCAGGGCCTGGGGCAGTTCCTGGACTTAGGTAGAATTCAAATATTGGATTAAATGAATTAATGAATGAATGATTAAAAATTGACTTGATCAAAGTTACAAAGAAAGGTATCATAAGGACATACAACAAAAGCAAAAATAAGTGATTCACCTAAGAAAACATTCTACACAGCAAAGATAATAATCAACAGGATGACAAGGTAGCCTATGGAAGGAGAAAATAGTTTCAAACCATACATCAAAAGGAGGTTAATATCGAAAATATACAAGGAGTTCATTAAACTCAATAGCAAAAAAAAAAATACAAGTGGGCGAAAAGATTTAAATAGACATTATCACAAAGAAGACATACAAGTGCCCCAATGGATATATTAAAAGGAGTTCAACGTTACTAATCATCAGGGAAATGCAAATTAAAGCCACAAAAAGATGCCCACTCACACCTACTAGAATGGCTATGTCAAGAACACAAGAGGTAGCAAATTTTGGAAAGGATGTGAAGAAAAGGGAACTTACCTTCATTGGCATTTATGTAAGTTAATACTATCTTAGTAGACACTATTAAGGTTTTCTAAAGACATTAAAAATACAAGAAGTGATGTCACATAATCCAGGAATACCACTACTTGATTTGGTATAAAGCCAAAGGCAATGAGATCTGTATGTCAAAGAGATAACGCCACTCCCAAGTTCATTGTGGTGTTATCCACAATAGCCAAGATAGGAAAACAACCTAAGCTTTTGTTCATTGATGAATGGATCAAGAAAATGTGCATATAAGATAGAACAGTACTTACCCATAAGAGGAAGGGGAATTTCCACTTGCAACAATACATATAAATTTAGAGAATAATGTACAAAGTGAAATAAGCCAGACACTGAAATACAAAAAGCTCATGATCTGACTTACACATTGGTTCAAAAAAACCTTGAGCCCAGGCTACAGGTTAGTGGTAGAGCATTTGTCCTACATGCAAAAGTTTCAACTACCTGTACCCTCAAAACAAAATAAATTAGAAACTCAATTTAAATATGTATGTATATACTACATGTATAAATATATGTATTTAACAATAATTAATGAATGAAAGAGGGCATCAATTTAAAAGAGAGCAAGGAGATATATGGGAGAGTTTGGATATCAAAAAGAGAAGGGGAAGTGATATGATTACATTATAATCTTAAAAAAATAAAAAAAATTTAAAAATTGGAATTTACAAATGCAGAAAATAGAAAAAGTGTTTGACAGGACTAAGATGGAAATGGAGAGATATTGGTTAAAAGATAGGAATTTGCAGCCAGCAGTGGTGGTTACATGCCTTTAATCCCAGTACTTGGGAGGCAGAGGCAGGCCAATGTCAGTGAGTTCTAAACCAGCCTGGTCTACAAAACGAGTTCCAGAACAGCCAGAACTTTTGCACAGAGAAACCCTAGCTGGAAAAACCATAAATAAATAAATAAATAAATAAATAAATAAATAAATAAATAAATAAATAAATAAGAAAGAAAGATATGAACTTGTAGTTATAGGCTAAATAAGTATTGGGTTCTTAGCATGGTGACTATAGTTAACAATGCTGTATTGTCCAAAATGGCGCTGCACAACTGTAATCCCAACCCTCAAGAAAGGGAAGCAGGGAAATCAGTAGTACAAGACCATCCTGTGACACATAGTGAGTTCATGCCCAGCCTATACAACAGGAGACCCTGTCTTTAAAGAAAGAAAAAACAAGAAGAAAAAAAAACTTAATAACACAGGCTGTATATTGATCACCCTCTATTTATGATAGGGCTTGAGCCCAGAACACCCATCTTAAGTTGTAAACATCCTAAGTTGAAAGTGTATTTAACACCCCTTACTGAGTGAACGATGTTGCTCAGCCACAGAACACTACAGAGTATCTGCTGCTTCCCTCTGTGATCCTACAGCCATGAGATGCTGCTTGCCACTGCTGCTTAACATCGTGTGATAGGATCACATTGTGTTCTGCAAAGTCAGAACAAAAGTCAAAGTTGGGTCTATACTAAATATGTATTGCTTCCACACTCATAAAATAAAAAAAAATATTAAATTCAGTAAGTTGAACCATTGGAGGCGAGGGAGAGCCTCTAATTAGAAATTGTGTAAACATAGATCTTTTCAGTGCTGGGGGATGCACCTTAAGGCATTAAACATGCTAGGCAAGTGCTCTCATACTTTTTAAATTTGGAGACAGGGTCTCTGTAAGTTTCCCAGGTAGAACTTGAACTCAAAATCATCCTGCATCCACCTCCTGAGAAGCTAGGGTTGTAGGCTTATACTACCTTGCCCACCTAAGACAGTAGATCTTAACTATTTTCTTACATATACAATAAAGGTCAATATGAGGTGAAGGTATTTGACTTGATACATGAAACAGTGCCTCATTTCCAGACTCATCTAAGATGCCACCTCACTGTTGACCACACTAAATAAAGTTGCAAAATCTCCTCTATTTTCCCATCTCCTCATTCTGCTTTTGTTTTCTCCTTACTAGCAATAAAGTCCTGACCGACACTATATTGACTTGTTAATTCATTGTCGCTTCTAGAATGTGAACCACGGGCAAGGAACCTAGTCTGATTTTCTTGTTTGTTTGTTTGTTTGTTTACTGCTATATCACCAATAGCTACCATAGTGCCTGGTACTCAACAAATATCTCTTGAACTGATTAGTTAATTTGACCCCATTGTCTGTGGGTCAATAAAAGAATATTCAATGCTGGAGTTATCACACACACACACACACACACACACACACACACACACACTACTCAGGTATCTTAATCACTCATGCCTTGGTTAATTTCCTTTAGGAGGAGTCCTTTGCATGGCCAACTAAGGACCTGAATAGCACATGACACACTGGATCCCTAAGAACATGGATTCCCATCTTGACTGCCAAGTACTGACTGTCTGTCCTCGAGTGGATTACCTGTTTTCCTGTATTTCAGTTTCCCACTGGTAAACTTAGGAAAAACTATAACATATATCATGTTTGGCTCACTGGGCTGCTCTCCTATGGGCATCAAACAAGAATTTATGATAATGTTCAAGAAAGGCCTTTGAAGTCTGAAGCGTGCATGGCCAGTGTAAGATCTGGTCATCAAAGTTTTGGTCACAGGTCTATAGCCACAAGCACATGTAAATCATGTTGCCAAGCATTAAGTGCATGGAGTATCACCCACACTGACACCCATGTATCCCAGATATTTTATAGACTCTGGAATGGCTCTTGATCAGTATAAGCAATAAAGGGGCGGGGGAGTTGGACTATCCCCCACAAAAGGCAGGCTTTCTTTTAATATAAAACCATACACACAAATGGTTCTCTAGGGTCTGTAACTGTATTTGTTATAGAAAAAGAAAGTTGGCTACAAAATAAGAACACAAACTAAATAATTTATAAATGGTTAAATGATCTCCAATGTTCATGATCAATTTTAATAAGGTTACACACAATTTTTATTTGGCAGGGGTACATTGTCATATGTATGTATGATGCCTGACAGAATCTGAGGCAGTAAGCACTTCTGGTTTCTAGAAAGGCTAAGTGCTGCTTGTGGTACCCTGAGTGATATTAGAAGAGAGGAAGAGACAAGAGAGTAAGGACCATCCTGGGGCATCCTGAAGGATGGAGAGGTTCCCTGCCAGGGATCAGGAGTCCAGGTGGCAAGCTTTTCCCTTTCCCAGACAGGATCTTCTGCAGGAACCTAAAGCAGGTTGTTTCTGAAGACCTAGCACACAGGGTTTCTGAAGGATGCAGGGTGGACATGCTGATATTATCCCAGCAGAAGTATCCCAGTCAAGGGTATCCTATGTAGACTAAGTGGAGGGTAGGAGGGGAGCCCCACCCTCAAGGAAAGGAAAGTAGTAGAAGTAGGGGGCCTCATCTTCCATAGGAACACCAAGTGGGAAAGCTAAATACCAGCCGGGAAAAGAGCACTGAACAGTGTATGTGTTAAACTCTGGATTAGCCCTTCCCAGACACCATCTCTCAATCTTCTTAAGGTTCCCAGAGCATGAGTATTATTCTTCTGGCCTGGAACAAACGGGAAACTGAATCCAGACTGGTGGAGGGGGCTGCCAGGAACTCATTTCCAAGTATCTTAGAGAAATATTTATTGAGTAGATCCTATGTCCCAGTCATGCCAGAGCCTGGGGTGATCTGTCTGTGGCCCTGTGCCTTTCACAATGCACTGGCAGAAGGGGTTCCTGAGTGCCACCACAGGACCACAAGATTGGAGAGGAAATAATGCCCTGTTTTTACAAAGGAAAACGTTAGGCTCAGGTCATGGTTTCTTGAACTTCTGATTCTCTTTGTTGTAAGTGACAGTCCTGTGCAATGTGGGATGTCTACAAGACCTGTCTATCACAAGGTGTAGGCTGCTTAAAACTCAAATAATAAATTAAAAAAAAAATAGTTTGGGGCTGGAGAGATGGTTCAGCGGCTAAGAGCACTGACTGCTCTTTCAAAGGACCTGGGTTCAATTCCCAACACCCACATGGCAGCTCACAACTGTCTGTAACTCCAGTTCCAGGAGATCTGACACCCATGGCAAAACACCAATGCACATAAATACAAAGAAGTTTTAAAAAAGCCCACAAATAACAGAGTCTCATCGCCAGAGTTTCTTCTTTAGTTGATCCAGAATGTGATCCTAGAATTTACTTTTCCACCCATTTCCCAATGAAGGTAGGGGCCCCTAAGGACTCCAGACTCTAGGAGCATTGAGAACCATCAGGTTGCAATATTTGCAGAAACAGAGTTGGAGCTGAAGCACATAGAATGCAGGACTAAGAGACTCGGAATTGGGGCAGAGGAGTTTCAGGAACGCCCCATATCTTGGCACTTTATTTCCTGGGTGGGAAGGCCTTTATGGGATTTTTTTAGCATGGGAATCATGCGTTCTGATTTTCATTCTTACCAGCTCTTTTTAGTTAGTAGGACTGAGAGAGTCAAGTTTCTTGCTTGTTTTGACAAGGTTGAAAGTAGACTGGCCTCTAAACTTGCTAGGTGGCCAAAATAGGACTTTGGACTGAATGGATTCCTCTGCCTCCACCTCCCCAGTGCTAAGATTGCAGGCCTGCACCACCATACCAAATTTATGTGGTGCAGGGGGGTGGGGGGTGGGGGTGGGGGGGTGTTCCTACCTTCCTGCCTGCTAGGCAAACACTACTTACTAAACTCCATCCCCAATCCTGCAAGTCTGTGTACCAAATGCATAGTTTTCAAAGTCTTTATTCTTTTCACCAGGACAATGGCAGGAAGAAGAGGCAAACTTCAAGCCCTAATTTCATAAGGAAATTATGACAGACAGACTTGTCACTGGCCAATGAGTCATAGTAACTGATTAGTGTTGTTCCCAACCACAGTTCAAACAGTCAAGTCTCCCTCCTACTATAGTTTTCCCATAAACTGACATGTTGGGCTAAGTCACATTTAGTCATGTTGCGTGTTTGACAACTTGGAACTGGCTGCTATTCCCAGTGATAGGACAGCCTTTTGTGGGTGAGTGTTTTCCGGGGGACAAATGGTGACAAGAAGTTGCCCTTCTCCAAGATTGGCTGTACTGCTAAGAGCCTCCTAGAAGTTCTACTGACCCCTGGTGGAAGAGATGGCAGTTCCAGCCTGTGTGCATGTCTAGGCAGCTAGCTTTCCCCAAAGGCTTGGATTAAAAAAAAAAAAAAAAAAGTGTATGTACCATACAGTCTCTTAGAACTCATCTTAGAAGGAAAAACAGACAAAGAAAGATATAATCACAATAAAACTGACTGTACTAGAGTTTACAAGAGGAAGTAGCTACAGTTGTGTAGCTATTAAAATCTGTAGGTCCATTCATAGATGGAGTGACTGGGAGAAAATGAGAACTCGAAATGTCAACTGTAGAAGATGATGAAATCAGGACCTTGCCCACAGTTCAGTCCACTTTCCACATTAGATCTGAGCAGTTTCATTGTGTGCACCTCCCTTCCAGCATTGCCAGGATTTTTTTTTTTTCATTTCTGATAACCACTATTGTCTTCCATGCTGTCAACCAAATTTTAAAGTTTTTTTTTTCCCCTGTCCTCTCGTGCTTCTATATTAAATATGGCACAAAATTAGTGGTGCTCAGAATGTTAACTATGAGGCCCTGAGGGGAAAAGTACTTCCCCAGTCATCAAAGTGAGACTAAACCACTTCCAACGCTACGTCTATGAGTTAAGGACAATGAACACTGAAATCATTTGCGGCTGGTGACCCCTGCATCATACCCACAGACCTAGGTAGTCAAATGATCTTGGATGCTCCGACATTGTTTCCTTGGATGAATGGCCTGTATTTCTCTAAACTCTAGATTTCTTCAGAACAAAACTTCAGGTCATTTTCACAACGCCTGGCATCTTTCTGAATAGGTAAAAAATACACTCAAATATGCATGGGTAGAGACTGCTCTTCTGGCTGAGGCGAGCCATCATTCTGAAAACTTGACATCTAATCAAATAGACCCATTCTTCAAATTAGAAATTCACATATCTTCGTATCTTGACCTCAGTAGGTCAAGCGTCTGCGCATGCTTCTACTTCCGCTTTCGTCTCTTCAAATAACTCATTTTTTCTGCGTCCTTGACGCAGGTCACATGGTAGACACACGGGCAGCCCAGCAACTAAGGAAAACCATATAAATAAAATAACTAATAATTAAATATATTTTGATTTATTTGTATGTCAATTTCAGCACAGGCCTTATGTCAATGAAAATTCAAATCTCACTAAGGCAGACTGAAAGTACACATTCTGGCTTTAAACAAGCCTTGAGCAGGGGATTGCTCACAGGGCCATAATTCCTATTTGTTCCCTCCTACTGAAAATTTCAGCCTGCAGTAGCCTATCAGAAATGCTGGCCCAATAATTCCTCATGATGAGGAGAAAATGCAGCCTTCAGATGTCTTGCAGAAGGGATGAGCCTGGATCCTTTCTTATTCTTTTGGTCCTGTGGAGACTTGTTGGGCCTGGCTGGAGACTTGTGGAGAACCCTCCTCCCTCAAGGCCTGTTCCAAGCACAGGGCAGGTAGGCCCCAGCACTCTCTAAAGCTCCCCTGCAGGAGTTCTCAGCCCCTCCCCCAACAACTCCTCCATGGGAACTGTGGTCCGACCTGCTGCCCCTTTTGGCTTGTCTGATCTTGGGATTCTGTGCAGCAGGAACTGCCCATTGCCTTAAATCACATGCTGTTTTGACAAAGAGAATGACTGTTAATCCTTCAGGGTTTCTGGGAAGATACCAACAAACCTGATGTTGGGAATGAGACACACTTGTCAATGGGAGACAAGGGGTCATTCTCCGTCATACCTGACAAAATATGAGACACGTGGGCTGCTAAAGAGACCACCATGAGTAAATGACCATTTGTCCGCAGCCCACTGCTCAGGCTCCTGGGGATTGCTCCTAGATGTAAAGATGTAACCGTAAGCAAGTTTTCTGGTGGTAGAGTGTCATCTGGTTACTAACTGTGCTGTGCATACCCTACTCAAGTGCACAGTTATTAAAAAAAATTATTGAAACAATATGTTCATGTACTTTATTTTGAGCGTATTCTTTTCCCTCACCCAACTTCTCCCAGATCCTCCCCGACCTTTCTATCCACCCAATTTCATTCATATTCTTTCTCTCTTTCAAAACGAACAAACAAACAAACAAACAAACAAACAAACAAACCACCAGAGGAAGAATAGGGGAAAAAAGCAAATCAGACAAACTGAAAAAAAGAAAATCAGGAAGACGAATAATTGCCAAAACAAGACAAATTGTCAAAAGGCACACATACACACACACACACACACACACACACACACACACACACCAAACAAACAAACAAACAAAACCAACCAACCAACAAAAAACATGGAGTCTGTTTTGTTGGTCAACTACTCAGGGGCACGGGGCCGGTCATGGAGTGTGGTTGACGTACCTAGTGATTTTCCATTGGAGAAAACTGGCACCTCTTTTCCCAACAAGTATCAACTGCAAATAGCTTCCTGGTTAGGGGTGGGCCTTTGTTTCCACTACCCCCTCTCAGTGCTAGGGTTTTTAAAATAAGTCATTAAAATAAATTAATTGCTTATTTCCCAGACTGATCACAGTTTTCCCTCCCTCACACCTCTCCTCCCAGTTCTTCAACTCAACTTCCCCTCTCCCCACCCCATCCACTCCTTTCTCTTCACAAAAGTGCAGGCCCCCATGTATAGTAGCCATCCGAGGCATATCAAGTTGCAGGAAGACTTTGTTTTGATTTCTTAAGACAGGGTTTCTCTGTGTAGCCTTGGCTGTCTTAGAGCTAGCTCTGCAGACCAGACTGGCCTTGAACTCACAGAGATCTACCTGCTTCGGCCTTCTGAGTGCTGGGATTAGAGAGGCATGTGCCACCACCGCGAGGCAAGGATTTATGTCTGGTTTGGTCCTGTGCGGGTCTTGTGTGTACTGTCACAGTCTGTGAGGTCATATATGTATCAGTCCTGTTGCGTCTGTTTCCTTGGCTCACATCCACTAGCCCTAGCTCTTTACTTTCTGCCTCCTCTTCTGCATAGAACACTTAGCCTTGACAGGAGGGGTTTGGTAATGACCTCAACTGAGGATTGAGTGCTCCAAAGTCTCCTACTCTCTACACCTTGTCCAGATGTGGGTCTCTTTGTTAATTACCATCTACTTCGGAAAGTTCCTCTGGTGACAACTGAGCGATGCTCTTATCTGAGTCCCTGCCTGTTGTGGCAGCTTTAGGTCTCTAGTAGACAATAGTTCTGAGGGTTGGCTGAGTCACAGAAGGCTGGAGATAGGTCAGGAGAAGAGGCTGAAACAGTGGACACCAGTAAGAACTAGGGAGACCCCAGGCTCCACACCAAGAGGCCAAGCTCCTATGGGCAGGGAGTAAGCTGGGAGGAGAGGTTCATTAGGGTATGCTGTGGACCAAGGTTAAGTCTGGGGAGACTAGAATGCAGGAAAATATCAAGCACAGTATTTACTTAATGAGCTGCAGACCATTGGAGGCAGGATAGGATAATAGTGAACACAAGTGTTTGGGAGTCTTACCTTTCTCCCAAAAGAATGCTGAGCACATCTTCAGCTGTTTAGGCACATAAAGCACTTAACCTAGCTCCAGCACCTAGGAGGAGGGACTTGGTGAATGTCAAAGTCTACAGGCTGTCTCCTCACCCATCCCTCCCCAATTAGATTTGATTTCACCTTCTCTGTTTTTAGCAGTATGTCTCCTAGAATTTGAATTAACGCCCTTCATAATTAAGATTGACATTTTAGCAAATCATGCTAAAGTGTTGCAGTGACTGTAAAAAAAAAAAAAACAAAACAACTAACATGTTCATTCATCCACTTATCCATTCACTAACAAATATTTATTGAATGCCAACTCTGTCTCTGGGTATGCAACATGGTGAGCTAAACAGACCTTTACTACCCCCTAGAGACTGTGAAGTCTTCTCAGGGAGATGCTCACCAACAGGTAAATAAACAAATTAAGTAAGTGCTAAATGCTGGTACTGTTCAGGAAATGGAAAGTGCTCAACAATGGAGGCACTGTTTAAACGCAGTCATCAGGCAGACTATCCCGGGAGGCTTTTAAACAGAAGCATGAGGCTTTTAAATAGAAAGATGAAGGATAAGAATGGAGTCAATTTTGCTACAGGAAGAGCTTTCTAGAAAATAACAACAACAACACTCTAGGCTAGATTAACCAGGCTGTCTGTTCAGGAGCAGAGAAGACAACCAAGAGGCAATAATCTTGTGAGTTAGGCATGTAGGCCCTGCATGTCAGACAATAGCTAGTCTGAGGAAGCTTTTGGAGATCATATCTGTTATCCAAAGAAAAAAGAAGTCACTGAGACTGAAAAATTGAAGTGGAATGTTGGTAGAATAACATACATATCCTTTTTGTTTGTTCATTTGTTTGAGCTAGAGTCTCACTCTGTAGCCTTAGCTGGACTGGAACTCAGTATGTAGACCAAACTGCCCCCAAACACATAGATTCCCCCTGCCTCTGTCTCTTGAGAGCTGGAATTAAAGGCTTGCATCCTCATGCCCAGCCAAATACATACTCTTTTCCAATATGTCAAGTGCCCTTCATCCAGGTTAGAATCCACATCTCCTGGACTCTGCTGTGGGATGGTCTGTATGTTAAATTGTCTGATTGGTCAATAAATAAAACACTGCAATCAGTGACCAGGCAGGAAGTATAGGCGGGACTAACAGAGAGGAGAACTGAGAGAACAGGAAGGTGGAGAGAGACACTGCCAGCCTCCGCCATGACAAGCAGCATGTGAAGATGCCGGTAAGCCACCAGCTACGTGGCAAGGTATAGATTTATAGAAATGGATTAATTTAAGATATAAGAAGAGTTAGCAAGAAGCCTGCCATGGCCATACAGCTTGTAAATAATATAAGAGTCTGTGTGTTTATTTTACAAGTGGGCTGTCGGACTGCCGGGGATCAGTGGGACCCAGAGAAAAGCTCTCCAGCTACAGGACTCCACTCTGCTGGGTGTAGGTGCCGTGCTGACCCTGGCATTAAACCCTTACTTATCTTTATTCTTTTATATGCTTGACTCCCTATTAGGACTATAGTGCCAAGGGAGGTAGGTCGCATCATGAATCTTTGTAATTCTAGGATCTGCCCTTCGTCTAGGCCTTATAGTTTATTGAATGAATGAATCATAATAAAATTTATTGTGCTTGCTGTTGCCAGGCAATATGCTAAGTGCTCTAAATCTATTAACCCAGCTAGTCCTCTTCACAAGGCTAAAGGTATGGCCCATTATGGGTAACATTGTATGGAAGACATTAAGACCGAGAAGTAAATATCTCATCAAGGCCTTACAGCTGAAAAGTAATCAAGCTAAGATTTGAACGTAGGCAGCCTGGCTCCAAGGCCCTTGGTGTTGACTTAGTTACAGAAGTACTTCTTAGTCTATGTGAGACTCATCTGGGAGAATACGTTCAAGTCCATGTTCCAGGGCCATACTTGCTGAGTTCTGATAATGCCATTTTAGTTATATATTTTTTGCATTACCAGTTAATCCAAAGGAGACATTTGAAGCCACAGACATTTTTTATCCCACAGTTCTATGGGTCAGGAACTCCAGTGCCATTTATTTAGGTTCTATGGCTTGGAGCCTTTCACAGATTCTAATCTGGATATCAGAGTTGGTGGTAAGCTCAAGGCCTGCCTAGTGAGTAGCCTTGTCTGTGTTCACTCTCACACTTAGCTGTTGGTAGACTTCAGGTTCTCATTGGTGGGATAATTCAATGGCAAAGGCTGTTGAGACTGCACTGGCTCTTCTCATTGAGCGAGAGAGTACAGCTAACACCACATCCCAATCTTTCGTGGCTTGTCCTTGAAATGCATCCAATATGTCCACTTGGTCAGAGAGGTTGCCTACCGGAGTAGGTATGTAGTAGTCCCAAGAATTTTTTTCTAGCTTTCTAAGGATGCCAACAGTAGAGGATCACAGCCCATGAAGCCCCAATGTACTATTAGGTGATAAATCGTTAAAGAAAAGAATAGATGCACTAGCAAACCAATGAGCATAGTCCTTGACTAGATTGCATACAAAATTTAAATGTACATTTCTCTACCCTAGTTGTCCTCACTGCTACTTGCATTCCCATGGCTTTTGTCAAAAATTGTCAAGAAAGTGACTGAAGCCAAGAAATCAGGAATCATCTGTGTTGGTCCTTAAGAGTCTGGGCTGCACTGGGGCAGCTGTCTCCTATCTTCTACTTCCTGTGCATCCCACTGCTAGGGACTGATCACCATTCTCTGGACAGACAGAATCACAGGCTCCAAAAAAGTGAGGGGAATGATTCAAGAGATTTGCTTTCCTGCTCCCTGCTTTTCGGAGAGGACTGAAGAGGGGCAGGCTTTAACTCCACAAGGGCCTTAAAAACCCAACCAAATTTAGCCAGATTTGCTCCTCCTGCCTAAATTAAACCAGCCTGTCCACCCAGTTCTGCTTCTCAGACCTGGGTGCCTGCTAAGTGGCCAGCTGAATGTACTTCAGGTTAGCATTCAGGCATCTGTACTGACCTGCCCTTAGGGTCCTGACAGGATATATCCTCAGCTGCAGCCACTAAGAGCACCCCCTGTGCACATTCATTATATTTCCTTATAAATGGCAGGCCTTCCCCCCCCCCCCATATTCCCACCTCCTTACCTACAAGGCAAGGATTCCCATGGGGAGTCAGCAGAGACTGGTACATTCAGTTGAGGTAGGTTCAAGGCCCTCCCCCTGAACCAAAGCTGTATAAAGTGTCCCACCACAGGCACTGGGCTCCAAAAAGCCCGTCCGTGCAGCAGGGATAGATCCTGATCCCACTGCCAGGAGCCTCTTAAGCAGGTCATGCTAAACAACTGTCTGTCCTATGCAGAGGGCCTAACACAGTCCCATGGAGGTTCAATAGTTATTGGTCCAGAGTTCATGAGTTCCCATTACTTTGGCTTGGTTGTCTCTATAGGTTTCCTCATCATGATCTTGATGCCTCTTGCTCATAGAATCACTCTTCTCTCTCATCTACTGGACTCCTAGAGCTCAGCCTGGTGTCTGGCCATGGATCTCTGCATCTGCTTCCATCAGTTACTCTATGATGACACTTAGGATATTCACCAATCTGATTACCAGAGTAGGCCAGTTCAGGCACCTTCTCCACTACTGCTAGTATTCTAAGATGGGATCATCCTTGTGAATTCCTAGAAACTTCCCTAGCACTCTGTTTCTCCCTGTTCCCTTGATGTTCTTCTTCTATCATGGTATTTCTTTCCTTGCTCTCCCACTCTGTCCCTGTTCCAGCTTGACCATCCCATTCCCTTATGTTCTCATCTCTCATCCCCTGCCTTCCATTACCCCCCCCATCCCCTGTTTGCTCATGGAGATCTCATCTATTTCCCATTCCCAGGGAGATCCATGCATCCCTCTTAGAGTTCTTGTTAGCTAGCTTCTTGCGAGCTGTGGGTTGTAGTATGGTTCTCCTTTGCTTTACATCTAGTATCCACTTATGAGTGAGTACATACCATGTTTATCACTCAGGATGATATTTTCTAGTTCCATCCATTTGCCTGCAAATTTCACGATATCATTGTTTTTCACTGGTGAGTAGTACTCCATTGTGTATATGTACCATATTTTCTTAATCCATTCTTCGGTTGAGGGGCATCTAGGTTGTTTCCAGGTTCTGGCTATTATGAATAAGGCTGCTATGAACATAGTTGAGCATGTGTCTGTACAAATTTCTAAATGGTCTTATTAAATAAAAAAAATACAGAGCCAAATATAGGGGTGAAAGCCTTAAGAGATCAGGGAAATAGGGAAAACCACCAGCCAACCTTACCTCACCAACTCTGCAGCTTCCAAATGCCGCAACTTCCTGTTTACCCATGCTTATATGCCTTGCTGTTCTGCCATATGATTTGCTCTCTCTGTTAAGCTACATCACTTCCTTTTCCTACCCAGCTCTGTCACTTTCTGTCTGTCTGTACAGACCTCCAGACCTCCATGGTTAACTAGTTTTGGAATTTTTGTTTTGTTTTGTTTTTGTTTTTTTTTGAGACAGGGTTTCTCTGTGTAGCTTTGAGCCTTTCCTGGAACTCACTTGGTAGCCCAGGCTGGCCTCAAACTCACAGAGATCTGCCTGGCTCTGCCTCCGAGTGCTGGGATTAAAGGCACACACCACCACCACCTGGCCTAGTTTTGGAATTTAAACATGTGTCACCACACCTGGCTCTGTTTCCAGTGTGGCCTTGAATACCTAGAGACCCTGCCTGCCAAGTGATAGGATTAAGGGCATGTGCTACCATTGCCTGACTTCTTTGTTTACTTAAAATGGCTTGCTATTTCCTCTGATCTCCAGGCAAGCTTTATTTATTAAAGCACAAATAAAATATCACCATAGTTCAGCACAAGTAAAATGTGTCCTTGTGGTATGATTGAACATTCCTTGGGTCTATGCCCAAGAGTGGTATAGCTAGGTCTTGAGGTAGATTGATTCCAAGTTTTCTGAGAAATCACCATAATGATTTCCAAAGTGGCTGTACAAGTTTGCACTCCCCTCAACAGTGGAGGAGTGTTCCCCTTGCTCTGCATCCTTTCCAACATAAGCTATCATCAGTGTTCTTGATCATAGCCATTCTGTTAGATGTAAGATGGTATTTCAGAGTTGTTTTGATTTGTATTTTCCTGATGACTGCTGGGGATGTCTTTCTATATGCTGTGAATGTGTGTTGCTCTGATTTGGTTGATAAATAAAAGGCTGATTGGCCAGTAGCCAGGCAGGAAGTATAGTATAGGCAGGATAAGCAGAGAAGAGAATTCAGGGAGAAGAAGGCTGAGTCAGGAGTCACCAGCCAGACACAGAGGAAGCCAGATGTGAAGGTAGAACTGGGAAAAGGTACCAAGTCATGTGAATAAACATAAATAAGAATTATGGGTTAGTTTAAATGTAAGAGCTAGTCAATAATGAGCTTGAGCTAATGGCCATACAGTTTTAATTAATATAAGCCTCTGTGTGTTTACTTGGTGCGGGACCAAGGGAGCTGGGTGGGACCAGGAATACTTCAACTACAGATGACTAAGGATGTTGAGCAATTCCTTAAATGTCTTTTGGCCATTTGAGATTCTTATGTTGAAAATTCTCTATTCAGCTCTGTAGCCCATTTTTTAATTGGAATGTTCGGTATTTTGATGTCCAGTTTCTTGAATTCTTTATATATTTTGGAGATCAGCCCTCTGTCAGATGTGGGGCTGGTGAAGATCTTTTCCCATTCTGTAGGCTGTCGTTTTGTCTTATTGACTGTGTCCTTTGCTCTACAAAAACTTCTCAGTTTCAGGAGGTTCCATTTATTAATTGTTGCTCTCAGTGTCTGGGCTACTGGTGTTATATTTAGGAAGTGGTCTCCTGTGCCAATGTGTTCAAGACTACTTCCTACTTTCTCTTCTATCAAGTTCAGTGTAACTGGATTCATGTCAAAGTCTTGAATCCTCTTCTTCCTTTGCTCTTATCCCTAGGGACCAGTCTCTGCCCCCTTCTCTCCCCTATCCTCAATAAACCTGCCACGTGGGCCCTGTTGTATGGTGTGACTCCTTCCCTCCATCTTTAAAATACAACACTACACACACACACACACACACACACACACACACACACACACAGCTGTTGGGATGAGAGGAGACAGATCCAAGGCCTGGTTCCACTCACTGGCCACCTGAGAGACTCCTCACCTATTCTTACCCTGCCATGCCTGGAAGAAGGACTGTATGTCAGATATGAACGGCTGCTCAGGGTGTAGGGAGATGGATGTTACTAAATATATGCCCTATTGTACATTGGCATGTCAAGAAAAATTACATCTTCTTGTTCTCCACTTGTGTTCTTAAAAAAAAAAATCAAAAACAAAAACAAAAATCTTATACTTCCTATGTGCATTTCACCTCTCATGGTCCCTAACTGATGAATTCACTTGCAACCTAATTTATTTCTCTCCCCATACCCTGAAAATAAATGGCTTTTCGTTCATATTCTCACAGCTTCTAGTGGTTAGGCTGGTATGCTTGATGTGGCTCAGAGGACTCCCTTTTATCATGCAGGCAAATTATCACCATGTTGGCTTTTCTTTACTTTCTGTCTAAACCGCACATGGATATCTAGTAACCTGCAAACCAGTTTTATGTGTGTATATAGCATGTGCATACCCAAATCTATGAAACAAACCAGACTGGTAATATGATGATGATTGGGAAGTTATCATCAGAAAGCTGGCTCAGTTTGCAAAAGCATTTGCCATGCAAGCCTGGTGACCTGTGTTTAATCTCCAGAACCCAAGGTAGAAAGGGAGTGTTGACTCCACAAAGTTGTCCTCTGACCTCGCATGCACATCTTGACACAAGTGCATGTGCACATGTGTACACACACACGTAAACAAATAAAAATGAAATTAAAAAATCAAAATAAAAAAATTGCATCTTTTCTTTTTAAAGAAAGCCAGGTTAAAGAACTGACTGTATCTCCAGAATTTGTCCATTAATTGAAAAGAAGTTGGCTTACATCATTCCTTCTCTTAATTACAGGAAGGAAATTGAGGCTAAACTATATGAAATCCAGGCTCACAAACATTGCTGCTGGGCTCAACAACTGGCACCTTCTTTCCCTTCAAGCCTATCCCTGCATCTTCTTTCTTGTACTCACAACCAGAAGTAGATCCATCCTATTTCCTGCCAACAAATGGCATGTAATAATTTTGGTTTTAGTGAATAACTTAAAGGGATTAAGCCATATTCTCAAGCAAAGTAATTAAAATAAAATTGAATGCATAGATCATCTTCACTCAAGTTGTGCTTGAGGACGACTAGCCTATTGAAACCAGCAACAGAGCCTCATCTTTCTCCCTCTCTTGTTCAAGCATGGATTGAAATAAAATAGCAGCCTATATCAATGTATGGATTACATCTTCATTTGTGTTCGTTACTGGCTAGCTGTTCATCACCATGACAAAACTCACAAAAATCACTCATGGGAGGATTTATTCTGGCTCACGGTTTTGGAGGGGTTAGCCCTTGGCCTCGTGGTTCCGTCTCTGAGAATTTTGTAAGAAAGAGCATCAGGACTGTTAAGAGTGTCTGCCAGAGGCTACTCACCTCACAGCAGACAGAAATCACAGAAAGAGATAGATAAAGAGGCCCAGACCCATCCCCAGATGTGTGTGTGTGTGTGTGTGTGTGTGTGTGTGTGTGTGTGTGTGTGTGTGTGTGTGCATTTGTGAGGCCCACATGTGCCCTCATGTGGAGGTCAGAAGACAATCTCAGATCTCAGTCTTCACCTTCTAATTTGTTGGTTGCTATACCGAGTAGTCTGTGTGTGTGTGTGTGTGTGTGTGTATTTGTGAGACCCACATGTGCCCTCATGTGGAGGTCAGAAGACAACCTCAGATCTCAGTCTTCACCTTCTAATTTGTTGGTTGCTATACCGAGTAGTCCAGGATAGCTGGACAAGATGACAAGTACATCTTCTTCCACCACTCTAGATTTTCTAGAATTTTCCCAAATATGCCATGAGCTGGAAGCCAGCCATTCAAAAGCAAAACATTTAAAACATAAGCCTGTGGCATACATTTCATATTCAAACCATTACAGAGGCTTTTTTGTTTTGTTTTGTTTTGTCTTTTTGAGACAGGGTTTCTTTGGAACTCACTCTGTAGCCCAGGCTGGCCTTGAACTCAAGTGCTGGGATTAAAGGCATGCACCACCACCACCCAGCTTTTCTTCTTTTTTAAAGGCAGGATCTCACCATGTAGCCCAGACTGGCCTCAAACTTGTGATCTTCTGGTCACTGTCTTCCTAATTCTGGGATTACAGGCATGCATTATTGGGCTTGTCTTGGGTCCTCTTAACATTGGTCTTTAAATGGGCACATGTTCAGACACTCTAAATCAATAAAAAAAGGAAATCAAAAGGTCAAAATTGAATCTATTTTTGTTTTTAAGGAGATGACTCTGCAGATAAGGGTGCTTGCCACACAAGCCAGATGACCTGAATTTGTATTCCTTAGGACACATACAAAAGCCAGACTCAGTAGCACATGTTTGTAATCCCTACAGCAAAGTGGAATTGGGAGAATACTCCCAAGGTTGAGAACCAGCTATCCTGGACTACTCGGTATAGCAACCAACAAATTAGAAGGTGAAGACTGAGATCTGAGGTTGTCTTCTGACCTCCACATGAGGGCACATGTGGGCCTCACAAATACACACACACACACACACACACACACACACACACACACACACAAACAGACACACGCAAACACACACACATGCATGCATGTGCCCATGCACATCATACACATACACAAATAAATAACTTTTAAAAAGTACTCTAAAATTATATATCATGTGAAATAATGATAATAATAATAGAATAATAATAATAATAATAATAATAATAGAAATCTTAGAAGGAACAATAGCTTCTTGTGGACCAGCATCATCTACTTCATAGAGTGCGACCTTCATTATAAAGTATTTGTTGAATACATGATGAACAAAGGAAGGAATAAGTCATTGAATTGCTTTAGTAATGTACCAATATAATATAAGTAGAGTTTGGAGAAAAAGTTTGGGAAAGAAAAAGGAAATTTTTAAGTTAAAAGGTTGGGAACAAATAACCACCTGAAAATTAATCAGCTTGATAAATCATCTTTGAAATACACCGTCCAATAGGCAAATGGAGTTTCTTTCCACTAAATTGGTTTCATTTCTATTTCAGCACTGCCGGTAATCAGTAAAGGGAGACATGCATTGAGAATTGCTGTATTATTTCTCTAAGCCCATTTGCTTTATTCTCAATAGGTTTCTAGAGGCTGGAGCTTGTTTTCAAGGCAAGATCTTTCACCAACATCCACTGTTTGTCTGGCTCTAGGGAGAGGTCATTAGTTTTCTTGGAGTAAGTGTCCCTCCGGTCACCATGAGGCCCTTGGCCAAGAAGCTAACATTAAGTCATGTATCCCAGCCATTTGTAAGCCTGCCCCAGGCTGCCTGAGGTTTTGGGCTTGCAGGTCAGAGCCCTGTGTGCATGGCTGCCTCTGTGTGTGCCTCCTCTGGCTGAATGGCCATGACATTAATAAAGTGTTTTTTCCTTCGGATATTTCAAAATAAATAAGAACAGGTGAAATTTGCAATATAATGATACTGTCCAAAAACACCTCCAATTTTACTCTTTCTTTAGGAGCTAAGAGGATTATTTTCCTTTGATAAATAAGCCTGAAAGCTTGAGAATGATTCAGCACTGTCCATACACTGGACAGCAGAAAAACGGACCATCCAGACTCTTCCCTTAAAAACTACAGGATGTCTTGCTGTGGTGGCATGAGTGAGAATGGACCTCATAGGCTCATATATTTAAATGCTTAGTTCCCATTTGGTGGAACTGTTTGGGAAGGATTAGAAGGTGTGGCCTTGTTGGAGGAAGTCTGTCAGTGGGGGTGGGCTTTGAGGGTTCAAAAAGCTCAAAGCCTACACCATTCTCAGTTAGCTCTCTCTGCCTCCTACTTGCTGATGAGGATATCAGCTCTCAACTAGGGCTAAGCCTGCCTGTCTGCTCTCATGCTTTCCACCCTGATGGTCATGGACTCTAACCCTCTGACACTGTAAGCCCCAAATACACTCTTTCTTCTTTAAGTTGCTTTGGTTATGCCATCTTCATGGTAGAAGAAAAACAACTAAAACACTTGCTAATATATGATGAGTAAGATCATGACTGAAAGACTTTCACATTTCCTAATATCTCTTGTCCTCTCACAAGGAAGACTTTTAGTATCTGATGGCAAACATGACATGAAATATTTTTAAAGTGTCTAGTTTGGGGACTGGTATGGTTATAAGGAGCAAACTTTCAAAAGCCAATTAATAAAATATGGAAATAAAGAAGAATTACATTTATTTCCTGGGGGGGGGGGCTGATTCCTGATAGAAATAACACATCCACATTAAACATTACTTAAACAATGGTCTTTTTCTGAGCTGTGTCTTAAGAAGTGGTCTAGAGATCAGCATTTGTCAGGGAAGCAGATCAACAGCATCATTAAGAATTCCTGTTTTTCCCAGTACCAGGCATGAGAAACCTCTTTTTGAGTTGTTGGTTAGGGGAGTCCAAGAGACTCCCAAACCAATACAGGCTGTTGGTGTTGCCTTTGACTGAAAGTGAGTCCCTATTGCTGAAGGCATCGTACACTTTGAACACAGAACTCAGAGGAGTCCACCTGAATCTTACCTGAAAGCCGCCACTCCAAGGAGTGGCTTTCATAGTACTTGGGAGGTGCTATTCATGCTATCAAGGGAGGGAAGTAATCAATAGTCCTACCTAGCTGTGGCATCTGTGATCCACAGCAATAACCAGCATGGTAATATATTCCTAAAGGCGATAACTTCTCTGCTGACACTTCCACATATATGCTTTCAACATTTTCCATTCGTATTTGTGCATTCATAAGTAACACTGAGGTCATACTGAACAACACTTTTTTTTTTCCTAACTGAAATAGTCTTCCTGCACTGTTTTACAATTATTTCAGATGTTCTCACGTCATGGTGGGTGTTGTTCGTGTTTAGTATTTTATCCAGGCTCTGGCAATTGTGCAGTCTGAGGGTACTCTTTCCATTTCTTCGAGTGAATGTTATTAGTCTAGTGCTGAACTGCTCTTACCCCAACTCAAGTTTCCAGTGCATTCCTAGACTTGGAAGCCACTCCCCATAGTGGCTCCACAGCTACTGTGAGCTGTCTTCAGGGAATCTGGCAGATGTGACATTATCAACATTGTTCACAGAGGGTTCCTAAAGCAATTCTGTAAATCCTGAGCAGAGATCCCTGGACTCCAGTTGATAAATGGCTAGTTCCAAGCCATAGCCACACTCACTACATTCCACCATTCTTGGGCACTACTTCCTTGAACACTGAATTCTTTAGAGTTATTCCATTCTTCCCTCCCATCCTAAACACTGGAGTCAAAAGTTAACTCCAGAGGCTTGGTAAACTGGATTTCCTTGTTATCTATTGTCAGTCCAAAAGTGTATTACCTGCTTGGGTGATTTCACAATTTGACTACCTAGGACACATGTCACAATACTTAGCTGCACAAAGCATCTTATTTTAGTTGGATAATTTTCATAGTAACAAAACCAGCATTGCCATTGTTTCTTATACTATCCTTTTATGTTCTTATTTCTCTTCCCAAAGTTCCTTCTATTAAAATATGATTGTATAAGACAATTACCTAACTAGGTACAGAAGACATTTAGCAAATGATACCTCTTTCTCTTCCTGTTTCTATAGAGTACATGGCCAGCAAACTATTTTGAAGGGATATCCATCACTTATTTGTTCTTCTTGACCCTGTGATGGAGCAATGCACATTATATGCATTCTATGTAAAATAAAGTATTTAATATACTGCAGCATTCCTATCTTCTTACGTACACCATGGATTCATTCATAATAAACACTTTTCTTGTGTTTCCTGTTCTAAAGCTTTCAACGCGGCAGAGGTCAATTACAAATATGTGGCAGCAGTGCGGATGTTTTGCTGTTGAGGTCCACCTTAAATGAAGACCATGGTTGCTTTTTGATTCAAAGAGTTTTGCTGCTGATAGAAGGCTAAGTACCATTTCCAACATGAATTTAGGGAATGGCTGTCTGTAGAAAAAAATTATTCTTCAGCCTGGAGCAATTAAAACAGTCTCTCTCCTCTTCAAATTAATGTAATTAATACTATAGTCTTGGTTGTTTACCATGTCTTGATAATATCACGAGGGAATGAAAATATTGGCTATTTTATTCCCTTAAATAGCTGAGATGGAACTGTTCAGGCTGTAATGTTACAACAGCTGTTTCTCACGGCCCAGAATATAATTGGTTGGTACTGAGGTTACTAAATTGTAAGAAATTGACTTTGGTTTTATGCTTGCCTACTTTTGGTGGAAGAAGATGGGAAATGCTAGCTTTCTGTTATAATGAAAAGGCAAAAATCTTCCCCCCAATGAAATGGCAGCTTTTGGGTCTCATCTGTGTAATTTCCTTCCCCAACCCACTGTCTCTGCATTTGCTGGATAACACGCCTGGGAAAGCAGGCCCATTCTAGCTTCCCTCCTAATTAGCTCCCAGCCCAATACAGCTGCCTGGAATGCATCAGGGCTTTCCCACGAGGGGCTCTTTCTGGAAGTCACTGTAAAGTGGTCTGGTCTCCAATGACAAATTCAATAGGGAATTTGAGACCATAATTATCCCAAATAATTTGTAGGAGCAAGATTCTTTTATGTGAATATCTTTATTGCTTTGGGGAGTTTTCTCAAAATATCATCCTTGGACCAACACCATCAATATCGCCTAGCAACTGGTTAGACAACAGATATTCAGGTCCATTCTGGACCTGCTGAACCAGAGCCTCTAAAAGGTGGGGAGGGTCCTGCAATCTGTGTTTAATAAGCTCTCCAGGTGATAATAGTGCATACCACACTTCAAGAGACACTAGGTTAGGGATGACTAGGCTTTTCTTGTTTGTGGTAGGGCAATACTAACTAGTTCATTGACCACTAGTTCCTTGTCACTTAATTTTTATTACTCTCCCTAAGAATGAAGCACATAGTCACCTTCATACCAACACCCTCAGAGCAAACTCTTCCATTCACTGTCATGCTCCTTCGCTTGTTCATTTCTCTGATTGCAGGGCACAGGGCCTCTAACTTTTAATATTCATCCAAGCCGCTGAAATCCTCGTTAAAATGTAAACTCTGATTTAGCACGACCAGAACGGGCATCGGGCTCTGCATTTCTAACAAGATGGTAGGTGACACAGCTGTTGTTGTTGCTGCTGCTCTAGAGATGACACAGAGTGACCAGAACGGCTGGTGTTTGTGAAGCCAAATATACAATGGCAAAAGTGTAAAACGATGGCAAAGCACCAGTTCATTGATCGGTACAGACCAGGAGATCTGAGCAGTAACTATTAAGAGTCTATCTGGCTGGTCACTGCAGGGGGACCATGCACAGCAATCTTTCCATTGGAGAGATAGTCTTTCCCTCTTTTCTTTACATCTATTTAGTACCTATTTCTACGTGTGTGTGAGCACATGACATGCATGCACTAGGTACATAGCTTGTCATTCACGTAGTGGTCAGAAGATAACTTGTGAAGACAGTTCTGTCCTTTTACTGAGTGGGTTCTGAGGATCAAGCTCAGGTTTTCAGGGTCAGCAGAAGTCCCTTTTACCCACTGAGCAACCCTACCAGCCCCTGTAGACATAGTCCTTCTCTGTAACCCTTCCTGTGTTTTTCTTTTTTAAAATTACACACACACACACACACACACACAAATGGTTTACCTACATGTACATCTGTGCATATGCATGCAGTGTCTCCAGAGGTCAGAAGAATGTATCCAAGTTCCTAAACCAGAGTTACAGATGGTTGTGGATCAACCATGTCGGTACTGAGAATCAAACCTGTTCTCTGGAAGAGCAGCTAGTACTTTTAACCTCTGAGCCACCTTTCATGCCCTTTTCTGTGTGTGTGTGTGTGTGTGTGTGTGTGTGTGTGTGTGTGTGTGTGTGTGTGTGTGTGTTTTAATGCTCCTTTCTTCTTGTCAATCTCGTCTCATATAACATTTTCTTCTTCCTTTCCATGCATCCATCCATGCATGTATCCATCCATCCATCCACCATTCATCTTTCTTTCTTTCTTTCTTTCTTTCTTTCTTTCTTTCTTTCTTTCTTTCTTTCTTTCTTTCTTTCTTTCTTTCTTTTCTCTCTCTCTCTCTTTCTTATTTTCTTCCTTCTTTTCTTCTCCCTCCCCAGGCTGGCCTTGAACTCACAGAGATCTTCTTTTCCTCTCTCTCTCTCTCTCTCTCCCCCCCCCCCCCCCCCCCCCGCCCCCAAGCTGGCCTTGAACTCATAGAGATCTTCTTTTTCTTCTCTCTCTCTCTCATGCAAGGAGACACACTTACTGGTGTGCATGCAGACGTGAGAGGTCGGTGTATGGGGTTGCTTCTTTCCTTGCATCTCCGCAAAGGTTCCAGAGATGGCACTCATCTCGTCCGGCTTGCACTGCAGGTGCCTTTAGAGGCTGTGCCCTTTCCAGTCACCATGCTTCTATTTGTCACCACACAGTCTCCTTCGTTGCCTGTTTTGTTGCTTCAGTTCTCATGAACCAACTGGGACCAAAGCTCAAACTTGGGAGAGGTCCGGGAGGAAATTCATGAAGTAGAATCTAAGGAAAAGAACTGATTTTTCCTTCTAAAAAGATTTTCCAGTTGCAAATCTAGACACTGACTGAGGAATTCTTATTCTCTACCACTCTCTATCCAATAAGCTCCAGCCTTTCCAGACGCCAGCCCCTCTTCTTGAGATGGGAAACAAGTCAAATATGTGTGGGATTCTTCCAGCAGCTTCCAGACCGGCAAGTTTCCCTTCACCTTTGAAAACCACTTTGAAGTTTCCCTTGGCTGAATGCTGGCAGCTGTGCACAGCTCACAGCCTTGCTCCTGGATCTGGCTCTCTCAGCCCTGCTGCACACGGGTACATCAGGGGAGGTGCAGTCACTTTGATGTCTGCCGTAAAGTGATGGCAGGAAGAAACTATAGGAGACGTGGAAGATACAAAGTCAGCCAAGAAGAGAACCTGCATCTTCCCCAGTAGGGAAAGTCATAGATGGTTTCTTTAGGATTCCTTCTCCTTTATTTCTGTGGCAAGAGATTTTTCTCCTTCCAGTATCCCATCTCCTAGTACTTGTAAAGGCCATACTCCTTTACAATACTTGGCTTGGAGGAGAAGAATCACTTTAAGTTAATGTTTACACATTTTCCTTCTGAAAGGTCTTCAGATTAACACAGTGCCATCCTACAGGCATCCTACATACATAAGAAGGCACTTTCAGATCATGAGAGATAGCTTTCATTTTCTTTTTTTTCTTTCTTTTTGTGTGACTTAGATTAGAGGGAGAAGAAATTCAGTATCCGTGTTAGATGGGAGGAGTCAACGGAAACAGATGTGGGATTGGAAGCTGTGCACAGCAGGTGGGGGGAGTAAGGACAAGGTCAGAACTGCGGGAAACTTCATTTGTGTCTTAGAGAATGAGGAAGGAGCTGGGAAGTGGTGGTGCACACCTTTAATTCCAGCACTCTCTATGAGTTCGAGGCCAGCCTGGTCTACGGAGTGAGTTCCAGGACAGCCAGAGCTGTTACACAGAGAAATTCTGTCTCAATGAAAATTAAAATAAATAAATAAATAAAAAAAGAGTAAAGAAGTGGCATAGAAACAGACAAGAATTGGCGATCTTAGAAATATTCATCCTGACTGTATCCTTCACTGAGGGAGTGCTTTTGAACAATATAGGCCTGTTAGTCTATATTAAAGGAGCAATTCCTGTGGAAGAAAGTCAGCCCAGAGAGCTTACCCATACCTAACATTTTAGTAAACATTAAAATAATCTCTTTTTTAGTCTAGAGGTACACCCAGCAATCCAGGAAGCCACTTCTCATAAGGAAATGGTCGAGAAGGAAATGCAGCTGCGTGTTTCCCCCTCTGACCCAGTGAAAACTAACCACAGTTTTCATTCTGTCTTGCTGGGAGAATGAAGAGATGTCTGAATGAGGTAGCATAAGGAGAGGCATAAGTCAGGCAATAAGCTCAGGAAACAGAAATCACTCTAGTGTTTGCCATGGTCTCAATGCCCGTGCACCCCAAGTTTCGCATGTTGAATTCTTACCCTCAACTTGATAATATTAGGAGGTAGGGCCTTTGTGACATGACTCCGTCACAGAGACAAAGGCTTAAGAGTGGTGTTAGGAAGGAACCAGAGACCCTTCTGTTTGTGAAGACATTTCTAGAAAGTACTGCTTCTAGGACACAAGCCCTCACCTGACACTGAGTTTGCAGGCATTTTGATTTCAGCCTTTCCAGCTTCCAGAACTATGAGAAATAAACTTTGTGTGACTTATGAGCTACTGAATTTATGGTGTTTTGTTTTAGCAACCTGAATACATTTAGACAGTGTTTCAAGCACAATATGGTTTAAAGTAGAAGAATGAATAGTTACAAATCATAGGAAGGATTAAAACTACCAGTAGGTTCCAAGGCTTCCCTTGCAGCTGACACTCTGTGAAGTTTTGGGAAACCATATTCACCAATTCAGCTTCAGACCGCCTCCAGTAAGTTCTTAGATAGACTTTCTGGTCTATGAAGAAGCTCCCTATTTGACAAGCATGTGCATCAGCCAATACCATCACTGAAGAAGCATGCCTCTGCCCCATTGCCTTGCTAGTCTCCTAAGAGCATATCTCATTGTGAGCTCCTGCATGGCACTCAACTTGAGAGCAAGGGAGAACCTAGGAATAAGCTTTCTGACCCAACAAGGAAACCAAGGAGGAGGTAGAAATGGATGGTAATGACATTTAGCCTAAGTATCAAGTGCAGTAACAAGAATCACGACGTGCTAATCTACAGGAGGGACAGTTCCTGTCAGATGAAGTCAGCCCAGAGGGTTTAGTCATCATGTTTTGGCAAACATTAACAATCTCTTTCTTTAGCTGGAGAGAAACCCAATGATAGAGGGAAGCAACTCCCTAAAAGAAGATGATAGGAAGGAAATGTGACTGTGGTTTTTTCCCTTTGACCCAATGAAAACTAACCACAGTTGCCGTTCTATCTGGCTGAGGGTATAACACAGGTTGTTCATACCCAGAGCCTGGGCCCCGTAGCTTCCTGTTCGCCTACAAAAGTCTTCAGCCCTATTTTTCCATTAGCTTTCATTTGGAGTCTATCAGCTAGGGCCTGCTCTTTCCACTCAATCCCCTAGGGTGATAAGCAAAATTTCCAGCAGCCCTGCTTTGAGAGATGGTGCCAATCAAAACAAGTCTGGCTGCGAAGAGCTGAACTTCCTTGCCCTGACCTCCTCTCAGCTGAAACCGCAGGGGTTTTGAACATTATGGCCAACAGACGTGAGCCGAGGAAAGAGACAAGAGAGAGATGTCTCACTTCCTTAACTGGGAGTACAGAACTCTGAGAAGGGTCCCAGGCTTATTTTTTTTTTTCCCATAAAATGTCGACACCCTCACAAATGGCACAATTGCTGTGAAAGGATAGGGTAACAATGGAGTGAAAGAGATGATGGACGTGACACCCGGAATGTAGCCAGACATCCTCAGTTTTGAAATATTTTTAATACACTTATTTTATTTATGTGTGTGCTTATGCACATGCTCACACACATGTCATTGCCTACATGTGAAGATCAGAGGACAATTTGAGGAAGGCGGGGCTTTCCTTCTTCCATGCCCTTAGACTTGGCAACAAATGCCTTTGCCCACTGAGCCCTGTCCTCCATCTTCTATCTGACACAATCTCCACAGACTCAGTCAGTTTGTGTGTCTTCTGTATTTTGTATTTCCCCGTGCTAAGAATAGTCCCTGGAACAGAGCATGCAAGGACTCCTGTGGAGGTAGTGGGCCATTGTATCACAGGAAAGTTGGTGCTAAACAAGTCTTTTATTGTTCCCCTACATTTTCTGGCTTCTTTTGCATTTTGGTTGGGCTGTGTAATTAGTTCCAGCCAATAGACTGTAAGTGGAAATAATATGTTACTTCTAGGCCAGAACAGATATGCATGGAGAATTTTTCTCCTTTTTTTTTTAAAATCCCATGAAACAACTTTGGAATCCGTGTCTTGATTCACAAGACAGAGGTTGCTGGATGTCAGAGTCATGAGGAGCCTCTCCAATTCTGAGTTTCAATAACTTTTACAGAAGTTAGAAAGTTTTGTTAGGCTAAATCACTTAGATTTGAGGGTATACCCATTATTGCCATGGACCATAGACTATGCTAATGAATAAACATTGAATTATTCATGCATTAATCTCACATTTACGGAACATACCAGAGTGTTAGTCACAAGGACAAGAATTTTTTAAAAAAATAATTGATTTATTTTTATTTCATGTGCATTGGTGTTTTGCCTACATATATGTATGTGTGAGGGTGCTTGATCCCCTGGAACTAGAGTTATGAGTTGTGAGCTGCCATGTGGTGTTGGGAATTGAACGCAGCTCTTCTGGAAGAGCAGCCAGCACTCTTAACCTCTGAGCCATCTCTCCATCACCCAGGACAAGAATATTTTGAAACTAACAAAAAGAAAGTGATAGAATTAAATTATAAGTGATTAAGACATTATTGACCCTTCCCTTACCTGGGTGTCCTAAAAGGTCTAGGAATTTAGTAGCTTTTTTTTTTTTCCTGTACTCAACAACATTGACATGAGCCTGCAGAAGACTCAAAAGTGAAAGTAGTTCTTCATACTTACACAACTTACATTTTCGAAGGCCCTTATAAGCATAGCAGGTCATTAGAGTCTCCTGTGTCCTGTAAAGATGAAGATCACAGGTTTGGTGGGATTGCCCCCACTCCATCAGAGCAGGGTGGGGTAGGGTCAGATCATCGACAGATGACACAAGGTTCATATTTCAAAACCCAGGTCTTTTGTTTTGCAGCGAATGTCTAAGCCTGCAGCAGCCTGACAGTCTGGTGTTTGACTTTCCCTGATAAGAGATACAAAGATAAGAGTGAGATAGCCTTCAGAACATTGGTAGATGGTTCTGGATAAAGAGTATCAATACCGCCGGGCGGCGGCGGCGGCGGTGGCGGCAGACGCCTTTAATCCCAGCACTCGGGAGGCAGAGGCAGGCGGAACTCTGTGAGTTCAAGGCCAGCCTGGTCTCCAAAGTGAGTTCCAGGAAAGGCGCAAAGCTACACAGAGAAACCCTGCCTCAAAAAAAAAAAAAAAACAAAAACAAAAAACAACAACAAAAAAAGAGAGTATGAATACTACCTCTGATTTTGTGAATAATAGAAGTCCATAGAATTGCTTTGTTTCATCTTATTTTTATAAGGCAGGATCTCTACTTGTAATTCAGGTTGTCCTTAATCTTTTTAGCCTCCTGCCTCAGCTTCCTGAATGTTAGGATTTCATATCATGCCTGATATCATGCCATGGATGTTACATGGAGCAACTCCATTCTTCATTTATTTTTGCTAGACATCCGGACTCCATCATTAGGATGTGAACAGGAAGCAAAACCAGTTTTGGATAATCTCCTCTTAAGACCCAAATCAGGAAAAGGAATGATACAGGAGTCAGGATCCTGACTCACTTCTAGACAACCAATGCGACAATTTCCAGAAATCTGTGGAAAATAGCCTTTCCTTAGCATGTTCCCAAGGGCATACATTTTATAGTTTTAGTCAATCCTAACAGGAAATGATACATTCTTAGCTATAGCATCTACAGACACATATATCCTGTGGTCAAAGGATTAGACACATATATCTAATCCTAGGGATTCATTTTTCAATCTTTTCTTTTCTTTTCCTTTTATTGAAAATAGATTTTTCCTCACATAATATATCCGAATTATTGTTTCCTCACTCTGCTCCTTCCAGTTCCTTCCCAGCTCCCCTCCCATACTGCTTTACCTCCCTTCTGTCTCTCATTAGAAATCAAACCAGCCTCCAAAGGAAAATGATAATAAAATGAGATAAAACAAAAACGAACACATCAGAATAGGACAAAACAGAAGGAAAAGGACCAAAGAAAAGTCACAAGGAACAGATACAGATGCAGAGACCAACTCATCCACACACTCAGGAATCCCATAAAAACACTAAACTGGAAGCCATAATATATATTCAAAGGACCTGTAAGGTAAATTAAAAAAAAAAAAAAACTAAGATAAAGTTAAAAGGGGTGGGGGGAGCTGACATGGCATAATGAGACAAGGAACATCCAAAGACACCCTTGAGTTCATTTTCTGTTGACCATTTACTGTTGAGCATGCATTACATTAAGAGTAGTTTGTTTCCTGAGTGAGACTCCCTTAGAGAAGACTAACTTTTCATTTGCAAGTGGTTCTCAGTTGGAGATACCTTCTGGGTTAGGAATGAGGGCATGTGACCATTTCTTTCAGCTCTAGGACACTACCTGGTGCAGACCTGTTCAGGCCCTGTGCATGCTGTCTCAGTCTCTGAGTTCATATGTAAGTCAATCCTGTTGATAAAGAGAACCTCATTTTCTTGGTCTCCTCCATCTCTTCTGGATCTTACATTCTTTTGCCGCCTCTTCTGCAGGATTCCCTGAACCTCAAGGGAGGGATTTGATGGAGACATCCCATTTAGGGCTGAGTGTGCCAAGGTCTCTCACTCTCTGCATATTATCGGGCTGTGTCTGTATTCTTTTCCTTCTGTTGCAGGAGGAAGTTCCTCCTCCTCTGATGGTTAAGCAAGACACTGATCTATGAGTGTAGCAGAATGTCATTAGGAATCATTTTATTGCTGCATTCCTTAGAATAATAGTATTTGGTTTTACCCTAGATCTCTGGACTACCTAGTCCTAGGTTCTCGGTTATTCAAGCAGCTTTGGGTATGGGTTTCATCTCATGGAGTGAGCTTTACCACAAATCAGATATTGGTTGGTAACTCCCACAAGTTTTGTGACACGATTGCACCACTGTATCTTGCAGGCTGGTCATTTGCAGATAGACGGGCTTGTTGCTGAGTTGGTGCCTACCTTTCTCCTTTGGTAACATGCAGAATACCTTCCTTCACCAAAGATGTTAGCATTTAGGGATAAAATCTCCATGTAGGCACCAGCTCAGCTCAACTTCTCCATATTCAGTGAGTTGTGTAGGTGCTGTCTTCAGCAACGGGGCCTTGCCATCAGTTTGTGGAGAGAAACCTATAGTGTTGGCAACAGCCTAGGCTGTTTGGGGGTGGCCATGGAACCCCTTTCACAAATGACTCAAATAGATGTTACCCATTCCTGGCACTGGAAGTTTCATTTGACAACAAGGTGGCCAGTTTGGGCTCTGTCTCCTCTGGTTTTTGGCAATTTCATTTAGATTGCCTTCACATATGTATATAAGTTTTAGGAAGCTTCTCCTGCAGCGGTTCTCCACTTTCCTAAAACTACACCCCTTTAATACAGTTCCTCATGTTGTGGTGACCCCCACCCATAAAATTATTTTGTGGCTACTTCATAACTGTAATTTTGCTACTGTTATGAATCATAATGTAAATATCTGATCTGCAGCATGGTCTTAGGTGACCCCTGTGAAAGAGTTGTTCGACCCCTAAAAGGTCATGACCCCTAAGTTGAGAACTGCTGCTCTACTGTAATAGGTTTCCATACTATCCCTCAAATAGACCTTAATTTTAGCTCTCTTTTTGCACAGTCTTTCTCTACACCAACTTCCACTCCCCTCCCTTCTTGATCCTCCTCTTTTAGTACCCCCAACACCCATCCATAACTGTCTATTTTATTTCCTTTTCCTAATGAGATATATGTGCCATCTCTAGTCCCTTACTCTATAACTAATCTCTGTGGATCTATGAATTGTAGCTTGGTTATTACTGACTTAACAGTCAATATTCACATATAAGCAAATACATCCATATTTATCTTTCTGGATCTGAGTTACCTCACTCAGGATGATTTTTTTTTTCTAGTTCCATCCACTTACCTCTAGGTTTTATGATTTCATTTTTTTAAAAACTGTTGAGTAATATTCCATTGTGTAAATGTACTGCATTTTCTCTATCCATTCATCTGTTGATGGACATCTAGTCTTGTATAATATTAGAGGGACCAGCCTTAATATTATACATCCCAGGGGCTCAGGAGAGAGAACTACTAACGGCGAGGACTATTATCAGGAAATATAATCTCAGCACACAGAGCTCTATTGTCCACTTGCTTTAATTCCTCTGGCATAACATCCTTTATACACAGCTTCAGTTCTGTTCTCATGTCTAGCTCCTTTCTTGCCTGATTTCTCTCTATATTTATCTACTGTCCCCTCTATGTTCTATCTTAATTCCTTCATCTAGTTCTGCCCCTTCTAGGTTCTCATCCATTTTGTTCCTTCCCATATCATCTCCTCTCCCGTCTCCTTCTCTCTCATCTGGCTCTTCCTCATCTTCCATCTCGTTCCTCTAGTACTCTCCTGTAGCCCTTCAATCTACTTCTTCCCCATCTCAGTTTGTTCCTCTCAAGTTCTTACCCATCTTGTTCTTCCATTCTCTTCTCCTCTTCCCTCTCCTCTCATGCCCTGGGAGTCCTGGTATATATACACTTACAAACAGTATTCCCTTAGCAGTGTAAAACCAGGCTTCCAGGGTTAAATGGAGGGGTGATAAGAATCACACAGGGAGGCAATAACCGTTAATTATCACTTGCAACCCCAAAGGGAAGTGACCAATGGGGAAATGAATTAACTAAAGGCTAAATTCAGGTAATATCTAAGAAGAGGGTTCTTATGTGCTCAACTATAATCTTAAACGTGGTTGGTAGAAAGTGTTAAGAATCTATAAGTTGCTAGGTCAATGGGAGAAATAAAACTGTCTTCTTTTTTTCTGTAGCTCCTGTCTGTCCAAGCTATCTGCCATTTTTCTGCAGGGTGGGGGAAAGTGTGCTCTGTCGCTAGGCAACCTGTACAGCTAGATGCCTCTGGTGATAGTTAAAGGGAGATCTGGAACTGGTGGTAAGGTTTGGGAAAAGAGGAAGTAAGGCTTAATTGGCACATCCGCCAGGCCTTCTCAAACAGGTAGCCTGGATGCTTAAGTCTGTTCTTAGAGAGTACAGAGGTATCTCTGATAAGGTACTTTCCTCCATCTGGGGATAGACCTGGCCAGATGCTGCCAATAACAATTACAGGGAGGCTTGAACTGGGGTTCAGGCTGAGCATAGCTGTCAGCGCAGAAGGTTATCTAAAAATTCCTAGAAGTGGTTAGGTAAGGAGTTAGAGGTCTATAAAATTAGTAAGGCTGTAAGAAAGGAGGGTCTGAGCTAAGTTGTGTAAAGCTATTACTTAATGTCTACCTGACCTAGGCGGTGTCCCCTTGTGGAATTTACCGTAAGTCAGGAGACTTGCATGTGGGCTGTTATCATTGTTAGTCCACCTGGGACTAACAATGGGCGCCCACCTGGGTGGTGTTTCCTGTAGTCCTTGAAAGTGGCCAAGGGAGATAATCTGATTCCAGAGAAAGCCTTTCCTGAGGCTGTTCTCCAAATTACCTGGAATGTGTATGTCCAGAGAGTGCTCAGTCTACACTGTTAGTCCTTCTTGGGGAAAAGTCAATTGGGAAAACTATGAAGGCACACATGATTTTCATAACAGTATACAGCTGATATATAACAAGCCAAGTAACACCAAAAACTCCTTGGGATTTGGCTTCCTCTGGAGGAATTCCCTGATCCCTCCAGGTAGTGACTTTGCCATAACCAGCTGAGTTCTTATGATATATTTCTGCGGCCCGCAAGAATCTAGGTTGTTTCCAATTTCTGGTTGTGATGACTAGAGCAGCAGTGAACATGACTGAGCAAGTATTTCTGTGGTAGGACGAAGCATCTTTTGGGTGCATGCCCAAGAGTGGTATAGCTGGATCTTGAGGTAGATTGATTTTTCCATCTTCCAGAGGAACTGCCACACTGATTTGCATAGTGGCCGTACAAGTTTTGACTCGCAGCAGCAATGGATGAGTGTTCCTTGTGTTCCACATTCTCACCAGCATGGGCTGTTACCTGTGTTACTGATCTTAGCTATTCTTACAGGTTTAAGATAGAATATTTTTTTTGTTTTATTTTTTTGTTTTTTGAAACAGGGTTTCTCTGTAGTTTTGGTGCCTGTCCTGGATCAGGCTGGCCTCAAACTTACAGAGATCTGCCTGGCTCTGCCTCCTGAGTGCTGGGATTAAAGGCGTGCACCACCATCACCCAGCTAAAATGTAATCTTGAAGTAGTTTTGATATGCATTTTCCTGATGGCTAAGAATGTTGAACGCTTCTTTAAGTGTTTCTCAGTCATTTAAGTTTCTTCCTTCCTTCCTTTCCCTCATTCATTCATTCTTTTTTGGGAGAATTCTCTGTTTAGATCTACACCCCATTTTAAAAATTGGGTTATTTGGTTTTTTTTTTTAAATACCTAGTTTTTTATGTTCTTTGTATATTTTGGATATTAGCCCTCTAAAGGATATTATAGTTGATAAAAATCTTTCCCCATTCTGTAGGCTACTGCTTTGTCTGAATGATGGTGTTCTTTGCTGTGAAGAAAATTTTATTTTTATGAGGTCCCAATTATTGTTATTCTTAGTGCCTGTGCCACTGGTATTCCATTCAGAATCTCTTTTCCTGTGCCAATGAGTCCAAGGCTATTCTCTGCTTTCTCTTCTATCAGGTTCAGTGTATCTGGTTTTATGTTGAGGTATTTGAGCTATCTAGAGTGGAATTTTGTGCAGGGTGATAAGTATGGATCTATTTAGATTGTTCTACGTGCAGCGATTCAGTTTGACAAACACCATTTGTTGAAGATGCTATCTTTTTTCCAGGGTGTATTTCTGGCTTAAAAAAATATCAAAAGTCAGATGCCTATAGGTGTGTGGACTTACTTCTAGGTCTTCAATTTGACTCCCTTGATCAATTTGTCTGTTTTTTTTTTGTCCCGATGCCATGCTGTTTTTATTATAATAGCTCTGTAATAGAATTTGAGATAGCAAATGGTGGTACCTCCAGCTTTTTTTTTTTTTTTTTTTTTTTTTTTTTTTTTTTTATCATCAGGGTTGTTTCAGCTATCTTGGGATTTCTTTGTGTGTGTGTGTGTGTGTGTGTGTGTGTGTGTGTGTGTGTGTTTCCACATTAAGCTAACGATTGTTCTTTAAGATTTGTGAAGAATTGTGTTGAACTTCCAATAGGATTACATTGAATCTGTAGATTGCATTTGGTAGGATTGCCATTTTTACTATATTAACTTTACCAATCTATGAACATGGGAGACCTTTATATCTTCTGATATTTTCTTCAATTTCTTGCTTCAATCTCTCTCTTTTTTTTTTTTTTTTATCATACAAGTCTTTCACTTGCTTGGCTAAGATCACCCCAGGATATTTTATATTATTTGAGGCTATTGTGAAAGGTTTCTTTATTTGTTTCTCAGTATGTTTGTCATTTCTATATAGGAGGGATGCTGATGTACTGATTTTTGTGAGTTGATTTTGTATTCAGCTACTTTGTTGAAAGTGTCAATCAGCTGTTAGAGTATCACAGTGGAAATTATAGCATCATTTATGTATGCTAGCATATCTTCTGCCAACAATGATACTCTGACTTCTTCCTTTACAATATGTATTCCTTTGATCTCTTTCAAGTGTCTTGTAGTAGTGTTTCTTTTATGAACTTGGGTGCCTTTCTGTTTTGTTAAGAATTGCAATATCCTCCTGGCAGATTTTTCATTTAATGAGTATGTAGTGTTTTTTCCTAAATCTTCTAATTTGTTATGGTTTGAAGTCTACTTTGTCAGATATTAAAATGGCTATGCCATGAGCTGGCTTTTTGGAGCCAACTTCCTATGGTAGGACACCTTGCATAGACTTGAGGCAGGGTGAGGGGCTTGGACCTGCCTCTACTGAATGTACCAGGCTCTGCTGACTCCCCATGGGAGGCCTTACCTTCTTGTAGGAAGGAATGGGGGTGGGTTTGGGGTGGGGAGGCTAGATGGGCAGGAGGAGGGAAGAGGGGGATCTGTGATTGGTATGTAAAATGAATATAAAATGAAATAAAACAGCTATGCCAGAATTCTTCTTAGGTTAATTTTCTTGGAATATCTTTATATATCCTTTTACCCTAAGTTGTCATTAATCCTTTATGTGAAAGTATATGTTTCTTGGATTCAGCCAAAGGAAGGATAACATGGAAAAACAAATAGATGTTTTTTCATCTATTCTATCAGTCTGTGTCTTTCTGTTGAGGGACTTGAGACCATTGATGTTGAGCAATGTCTATGAAAAGTGTTTGTTGATTCTCATTATTTTGTTATTGTTGTTTTGGTGGTGATGGTGTTGTTGTTGTTGTTGGTGGTGGTGGTGGAGTGTGTGTGTGTGTGTATTTATTTCCCCTCTTTTGGTTTACTGGTCTGGTATTATTCATTTCTTGTGTTTTCTTGGGTATGGTTAACCTCTTTAGATTGGAATTTTCCCTCTAGTGCCTTCTATAGGAGCTGGGTTTGTAGATGGATATTACTTAAATTTGTTTTTTTTTTCCTCAGAAGGTCTTTATTTCTCCATCTATTGAGACTGAAAATTCTGCAGGATATAATAGTCAAAGCTGATGGGCTTTTAGAATTTATAAAACATCTGTCTAGGCCCTTCTTCTTTTAGAGTCTTCATTGAGAAACAGATGTTATTCTAATAGGTCTGCCTTTATATATTATTTGGTCTTTCCCCCTTTCAGCATTTAGCATTCTTTCTTTGTTCTATATGGCTAGTGTTTTGATTATTATGTGATGTGGGGCATGTATTTTCTAGTTCAGCCTATTTGATGTTTTGTATGCTTCTTATAACTTGATTGGCATCTCCTTCTTTAAGTCAGAAAAATTTTCTTCTATCATTTTTTGAAAATATTTTCTGTGCCTTTGACCTAGATTTCTTCTCCTTCCTCTATTTCTATTATTCTTAGATTTAGTCCTTTCATAGTATCCCAGATTTCCTGGATATTTTGTTTTTGTGCCTGAATTTTTTTTCAGATTTAATATTTTCCTCCTCCTCCTCCTCCTCCTCCTCCTCCTCCTCCTCCTCCTCCTCCTCCTCTTCCTCTTCTTCTTTTTTCCAGAGCTGAGGACCGAGCCCAGGGCCTTGCATTTGCTAGACAAGCGCTCTACCACTGAGCTAAATCCCTAACCCCTTATCATTTTCTTTAACCAAGGTATATGCTTCTTCTATCATGTCTTTGGTGCTTAAGGTTCTTGATTCTATCTCTTTTATTCTGTTATTGAGGCTTGTCTCTGAGGTTGCTGCTTGAGTTCCTAAGTTTTTCATTTTCAGATTTCTCTGAGTCTGGGTTTTCTTCCTTCCTTCCTTTCTTCCTTCCCCCTCCCTCCCTTCATATATATATATATATATATATATATATATATATATATATATATATATATATATATAATTTATTTTCATATGCATTGGTGTTTGCCTGCATGTCTGCTGTCTGTCTGTCTGAGGGTGTTGAATCCCCTGGAACTGGAGTTATAGACAGTTGTGAGCTATCATATGGGTGCTGGGTATTAAACTGGGATCCTCTGAAAGAACAGCCAATTCTCTTAACTGCTGAACCATCTCTATAGCTCTGTTTGGATTTTCTTTGTTGATTCTATTTCCACCTTAAGGTCTTGAACTGTTGTATTCATTTCCTTCCATTGTTTTTTTTTGTGTTTTCATAGATTTCTTTAAGGGATTTATTTATTTCCTTTTTACTGACCCCTAATACATTCATAAAGGTTATTTTAAAATCTTTGTCTTGTGTGAGCATCAGCTTTGTTTCAATTATCAGGGCCTGCTCTGATAGGGTTGCTGGGCTTTAGTGGAGCTATATTGTCCTGGCTGATATTGGTTTGTTTGTTTGTTTGACTGGTGTCTAGATATCTTGGTTTGGAATGGAATTCTAGGTGTTGATATCTGGTCTTGTGTATAGTGGGTGGGTGTTTTGTTTCTTAGTTTCTGTTGTACTTTCTGGTTCTTAGGAAGGTTTGTGGCTATGTATCATCAGCTCCTAGGGAATTCTTATGGCTTCTGCTAGGTGTGACAGCTGGGAGTTGTAGGTAAAACGTGCTTCTAGGTATTGGAAGCTGACACTTGGGGATATAAGTGGGCTGAGGAGAGGTTGCTAAGGCAATCCACAGGAAGGTGGAAAGCAGGGTGTGCTATCAGGATCTGCTTAGTCCCCTGGAGTGGGGGCAAAGAGTAAGGAGAGGCCACAAGCAGTAGTCTTCTACCAAGCTGGGGATGAAATTGGGGAGTTGGATTTGGAGAAGAAGAGGGAATAAAGAGCTGGAGCTCACCTACCTGCTTTTCTGGCCTCGTTGCTTCTCTAGGATGCCTGGCTGGTCGATTTCCAGGGAACACCTGCTGGAATCGGCGACTAGGATGATAGGATGAGTATAGAAGAGAAGATCTGCATGATCCACTGGAGATGGGGGCAAAGATGAGGGGTAGACCACAGGGGGGGTCTGCTACAGAGTTAGAGGTGAGACAGGGGAATTGGATTTGGAGGAGAGGAGGGAGAGGTGAAGATCCATAGTTAGGCTGCCTGTTTCCCTGCTAAGAGTGGCTTGCAGGTTCCCAGAGCACTTACAGGTTCTTATTAATGTTTGAAGTTGACAAACCTTAACATCTGACTAGGAAAGATTTTCCATTCATCCTCAGCAGAAGGTCTGAAGCTTCCTAGGACTTTGAGCCCCTTGTTTCCACTGCCAAAGTTAACAAATGTTAGACTCAGGCTACAACTACTCAACAGTGTATAAGTCATGTACTGAAATGACATAACCTTTTAAGAATCGATTTTAGCATTAATTTTGCATCCAAATCCTACTTTCATCTCTACAAAGAGTATCTATTTCTGTATCTTTCCTTGCTCTTTTTCTAAAAGGTCCCCCTTGCTTTCTCTCAACCAACACCCTTCAATTCTTCAAGCCCCAATCATCTCTGTGAACATCTGACTCCTACTCTCTACTTCTGACCATACTTACAGACATTTTCTTCATATCAACAGAGTGCTGGATTTACTCGTTGCAGGGCCTGTGCTAGGACTGGAACAGAGTGGTGCACTGGACAACTTAGATTAATGGCTCATTTCCAGCCTAACAGAACAGAGTGTTTGCTTCCTGTTCCTCTAATGAATTCAAGTATTCTTATGTTAATCCTAACAGTCAGCTACCGACATGAACACTTGGCTGTCTTGGTGCAGATAAACTCTTTGATGGGTGTGGCTATGCCCGTGATTGTGAAATATGATACAAGCCAATGGAGTAGGCTTCCTGATGACTATCTACTCCTGTACATACGTGAGTAACACCCTGTGTCATATAGCCATAGGAGTTGGAAGAAGAGAGAAAAAGAAGAAGGAGGCAAGAAGAGATGTGCTTAGACCTGGACTGCTAGAAGCACAGATTGAAGATTTGTTCAAATAATGAATAATGTGAATGAATAAACCACAGATACGAGCTAGGGCCTGCTTACTGCCAAACTCACCAAGTAGGCATGATGGTGACTCTCTGTATGACTCAGCTACGGCTAACTTGTTTAAGCCGATCCAGGCCATGAAAATGGCACCATGAAATTTATAATCTTAAAGAGAACTCCCAAAGGTTGATTCTGATTTATCTGGAATCACCCAGGCTGTGTGAAATGGACACACAGTGGCCACAAAGGTAGAAAGCATAGATTCACTTCATTTTAAGTAACTGTGTACTGCAAAACTTGTTTCCAGTATTAGTTAAGTCGAGTACCAAGTCAATTTGCATAAATGATTTTGCTGTATGTAAAATCCATCTGACTGTGGGACTAGTTATGTAGAAACCCCAAGTCAACTTTTAAATAAATATTTTTTTGGACAAATGTTAAAATTATTTGACCAGACCTGGGAGAGATGGCTCAGCAGCTGAAAGTTTATAATGCTCACACAGAGGGTGTGAGCTTAAGTCCCAGCACCCACATCAGGTAGCTCACAACCCCTTCTAACTCCAGCTCATAAGTACAGACTCACACACAGATACGCACACTTGACAATATTAAAAAGAAAATAAACCTTTTTTTAAAAATTGAAAACAGATTTTTCATTTAATATATTCTGAATTTAGTTTCCCCTCTCCCAACTCCTCCCAAATCCTCCCCAACTCCTCCCCCAACCCAAATGCACACCATGTCTTTTCCTGTCTCATTAGACTAGAAAGAGGTATTGAAAAATAATAAGAAAATACAAACAAACTGGAATAGAATGAAGCAAACAAACTTCAGGAGAAAAGAGGCAAAGGAAAAGGACAAGAACACTTACAGACGCAAAGACCCACACATTCTCACACACAGAAATCCCATAGAAACACAGCGCCAGAAAAAACTTTATATATCTCCAAAAAACCTGTAAAAAAATGAAAGAAAGAACATAAAAATAATGCCCTTACAAAGCATATGAGACAAGGAACCTCCAAAAATGCCATTGAGTTCATTTTGTGTTGGCCATCTTCTGCTGGCTGTGGGACCTGCCCTTAAGAGTAGTTTGTATAGCCAGTGAGACTCTGTTGGAGAAAACTAAGTTTTCCTTTATGAGCAGTTATCAGTTGAAGATAGCTTCTGGGATAGGGGTAGGGGTGGGGATGGGGATGGGGGTAGAGGTAGGGGTAGGGGTAGGGGTAGGGATAGGGATAGGGGCTTGTTTCCATGTTCCTTCCCAGTACTGGGACCCCATCTGGCCCAGATCCATGCAGGGACTGTTCATGCCATCACAGTGAGTCTCTGTTTCAAACAAAGCAAAGAAAAACAAAATAATAACAGCAATAAATCCATTTAACTATGGAATTATGACTAATTTTAAAGCCAGAGAAGTCTGAGGTGAAACCTAACTCAAGCCCTTATTTCCCAGATGGGGAAATGGGCCTGTAGTAACTTATCAAAGGTCACATGACCAATTGGTATGAAAAGCTAACCTAAATCTCAAACTTGCAATGTCTGCCTGTGTGTGCACTTTGTATCACATGACAGTGTGAAGAATGGAGAAGGTGCTGTGACTAGCACTTGTGGGCAAACGTGTATTTGCAGCCTTATGCCTGTAAAGTTTGCACTCAGACCTGGGGGTAAGAGGTACTGTGTTAAGTACACTGATTCATGAGGTTAAATTAGACTACTAAGAATTAATCTGCACCATCCTGAGGAAGCACAGGGTGTCATTCAGGATGTAATGTAGATGCAGAATACAGAAAGAATACAGAAAGCAGGAAGAAGACATCTACGCCAGCGTTTTCTGGGCCTCTGGCATAGATTATAGTTAACTTGTTTATTTATTCATTTGTGTTGGTTTCTTAGGATTAGAAATGATCACGAACTTCCTGTTGTTGAACAAACAAACAAACCAGAAATGTATTTTTTCATAGTCTGGAAGCCAAAAATCCTAAATCAAGGTGGCTACATGACCAAGCTTTACCTTCAAGGCTTTGAAAAGCTGTTTCTCTGCTTCTCCACCTCTGGTGGCTCCAGGCCATCCATAGACTATGGCCGCATCAATCAGCTTGATGCCTGTGTGACCAGCTTGTCTCTCTTCTCTTCTGTGTCTCTCTACAAGGGTGGTGATGAAGGCCCATGGGACCTGTTCAGGTAGTCTAGGACATTTCTTCTTCTCAAAAAAAGGGCCTCAACCACATCTGCAAAAGCTCTTTTCCAGGTAAGATTATATTTTCAGGCTTTGGGCATCTGGCAAGAATATCTGAATATCTTCAGGGAGTCAGAGTGATTTTGTTTTTGTCTTTTGTTTTGGAGGGTGATGTCTCACAATATACCACTGGCTGCCCTAGAACTTGCTCTATCAGTCAAATTGGTCTCAAATTTATAGAGATCTACTTTCCTCCTGAATGTGCTGGCTTGAAAGGTGTGCATCACTACATCACAGTGTTTTGTTTCTGACAATCATATTCCTTCCTTTTGTTACTATAAAAATTTCAGATTTGGGTTGTTTTGAGGCGCTGTCTCACGGTGCAGTCCGAAGCTGATCTTGAACTCGTGATCCTTCTGCCCTGGCCTCCGACTACTGGGATTTCAGTGTGATTCATCATACCCAGCTTGGGTAGTTGATTATTTTTGACAATCCTGCCCCTGGTATGAGAGTCTATGACAGAGGGCAGAACCTTGTCTTTTTTACTTATGGTTGATTCCAAAGCATTGGGCATAGTGCCTGCCAGAGCAGACATTTAGTAAATATTTGCTAAGTTAATAAAATTATCTTTAAACCTAGCTTTAATACAAATAGATGCATACATTTAGTATTTTAATTTAACCACTCAAATACAATTTTAATACACGAAACGAGGAAGGGAGAAAGGAAGGAAAGAGAGGAAAGTGAAAGAGAAAGAAAAGACAGAGAATGTTACTCCCATTTTATCTGCAACTTCTTATGAGATTAGGTTAAAAGTGACCGAGAGCAGGGTGAGATTAGAAACTAAAGGCCGTAAAGTGAGGAGCAGAGCTTGTATTTCACCCAAGGTGACAAATCCATGCATCTTTTAATACATTTCAGCTCTGGCTGGATTCTAGGGTTAAGTCAGGGCAGTGATGCAGAAGCATGCTTGACACACTTGCCCTCAAGGAGCTGGTAGTACAGTAGGGTGTTTGCTAGCTAGACTCCTCATACAGATCACAGCATGCAAGTCCCAAATATGCTGTACCTGGATTGAATGTCTTTAATGCCTTTGGGTGTTATTTCAGAAAGCAACATTTGGATGAACATTTCAGGCACCAGAAACCACATTTAAAACTTGATATCTTCATAGTAAATAATAATTTTATAGCTATTATGCAATATTAGGTATACGTATATACTGAAACTTTCGCTTCACTCCTTTACGTTGTGGGATGACCCTAAAGGGTAAATTTTATGTCTGGCACAAATCCAGCTATTTGGAAACACCTACTTGAAAATGCATAATTCTATCTCCTGCAGCATATTTCCTAAGTGGTTCTGTGTCTTTGAGTCACGATGTTCATGAACGTTGAGCAACACCTGTGAGTTATCTAAGATCATGACATCATGGTTGGACACCATCGTGATCCACTCATTCGCCATTCATCCCATAGTCACTTATTGAGATCCTATTGTGTGCCGTTCTGGAAACTGGAGATACAATTTGGATGACAGTGTTGCTCCGCATGGTAAAGAGCTCGTTATTCATGTACTCCAGGTTTTCTGGAAAGCCGGTGCAGCAACAAAGGTAGGACAAGAGTTTTGTTGGATAAATCTGGACAGGTGAGGAAACAGAACTGGGCAAGGAGATACCTTACACCCCAAGGCAGGCAAGCCATCCATGAAAGGAAAGAGGGGGAGGAAATCAGGAGGAGCTGGAGGAGGAAGGAGTCTCAGATCACTGTGCTGATCTATGGCAGTCTCTGCCAACCCAAAGATTTCCTACTGAAGAGTTTCTAGTGGCCCTGGTTCCACTGTTAAGCTCAGCCATTGGCTGGGCTGCCCGGAAAAGATCGTGGCCTCAGCTTTCTAGCCGAATCAAATCTTGACGGCATTAACAGCTGGAGGCTGTCAGCAAATGGCACTTCTTGCCGCTAAATAGCAAGTTCTCTCTTGAAGGGAGATCAAAGAGACATAACCCATGGCTGCCACATAGTGTGATCAGGAAGGAGGCAAATAAACAGACAGTTTAAATCCAGTAAGGGTAATGACAGGGTGCCATTGGAGCTTAAGGATGGAGCACTAGACTCAGGCTTGGGGACAAGGAAATGTCCGGGAAGAAGCAGTGTTCAATAGGATGTCCGGATTATAAGAAGGAGCCAAGTGAAGGAGATGGGCTAGGTGGACGTGACTCAAGCCAAGAACATGTGGAATATGAAGCCTCATAGGAGAGAAGGCATGGCACTCACTCTGTGGAGCAGAGTAGAGCAGGACCACTGACTGATTTTCTGTCTCTTTGAAAGGAGGTAAAACAAGAGGTGAAGCTGGAGAAAAAAACAGGGGTTAAAAAAATGCACACCATGCTAAGAAATTCAGACAGCAATCCATTTGCAAAGTACTTTAGGACTTGAAAGTATAAATATATAGCAACCATTTCTCAGCTGACCTTTTGGTGAAACTTTAAGATTCCTTATTTCAAGACTCTGGTTGTGTTTGGCCCTTAAAATAGGCAGCTATTTACCAGTGAAGAAGAATTCAATTCATTATTACTCATTGTCCCTTTGTCAAATTTCTTACCCAAGGCCACTCAGTCTATCACTTGATACGACAGCACTCACAACTTTGGTGTGATGAACAAGATAGACAGCACAAAGCCATAGCATTCACATAGACATCAGACTGAGCCATGGACGCTAGAATCCCAAAACCACATGGGGTTCCCAGAAAGGGGAACGAGGGAGAACCAAAAGTGTGCTCTTCCTGCTTCTAATTTAGAAAGCAGTGTGTAGAAAATGAGCCCTAGAGTTCCACTTGAAGGATCCTATCCTGAGGAAATAATCATAAATTTAGTTTTATAATCATTACTGATGATAGCAGTGATGGTGAACATCTAGTTGGTGTTTGCTGTTGCCATGCTAAAGGCTTTGTCTTTAATTTTATGCATGCTCAGAATGGCCGTATTGCACCTAAGAGGCAGGAACAATTAGTCATGAGAAAAATCAAAGCAAATAAATGAATAAATAAAAGGTTAAATAAGATGTCTGAGGTCATGTAGAGAATGTGCACTAAAACTAAAAGAAACATTGTTTGAAAAACTGAAAGTAAGCTCAATGGAAACAAAATTTGGTTCTAATGTACACAAAAGACTTAAATATTTATTAGAAAACTATTTTCATAATGTTATTGATTACATCAACAGATATGCATATTATTATTTGGTAACTAGTGTAGAATGCAAAATGATATGTACATTATGTTCTTTTTCTAAAAGGGAGTCTATTAAGGCATAATTTATATATTCATAACATTTACCCATTTTTAAATCGCATAATTCAATGGGTTTTGCCAAGGCTGCAGAGTGCAAGGGTTACCAAATCCACTTTTAAAGCATTTCCACCCTCCCCTGTCTATCACAGTTCCATTAGTCCCCGTTCCTGCCCCTCTTAGACAATCTCAGCACCTTCTTTCTTCTCCTGTTGGCCTATCTGGAACAAACAGACATAAGGATCTAATGTGTGATCATTTTCACCTGTTTTTTTTTTTCTCCTTAGCATAATATTTTGAGCTATATACATGTTACAGCACGTCCAACACTTTGCTAATTTTATCTACTGAACAATATTTTATTAAACAGTTTAACTCTCTGATGGACATGTAGATTATATTCAGGTTACGGCAGTTACAAATAATGTTCATGTGGATAGGCTGGCCTGGAACTCACAGAAATCTGCCTGCCTCTATTTGCTGAGCTCTTAATCACCAACCCACCTCTCCAGCATGTGAATAAGCTTATTTGTCATCTATGTAATTTTGAATATTTTTGTCTTTTAAAATTGGATTGCTTCCTTAGCACTGAATTCTGCCTATTCTTTAAAAAATTATTTTATTCTTGAGACTATAATTTAATTACATCACTTCTCTCTTTCGTTTCTCCCTCCAAATCCCCCCAAATACCTTCCTTGCTTTCTATCAAATTCATGGTCTCTTTTATTCATTAATTGCTGTTATATGTATGTGTGTATATTTCCTAAATATAACCTGCTCAGTGTGTATAATGTTACTTGTATGTATGTTTTCAGGGTACTGGATAACCAGTCGGTGTGCTCTTCCCTGGAGAAGACTGTATCTCTCACTCCTGGAATTCTTTAGTTGCCTGTAGTTCTTTGTGTAGGGCTGAAGCCTCATGGTCCTTTCCCAACGTCTATTGTTGTCCTTGTTCAGCTCTTGTTTAGGCAGTCATGTTGGTAAGACTTCATGGGAGTGGCTTCCGATATTATTAAGACAGTCTCACAGCAAACTCGCCAGTCCCCTGTATGATCTTTCTATGCCCTCTTCTACAATGTTTCCTGAGTGGGAATTGCTTTATAGATGTATCCATAGGGACTAGGCACCACAACTCTACATTTTGATTGGTTTTGATTTTCCTGTAACGGCTGCTGCCTGTTGCAAAGCGATGTTCCTTTGATGAGGGGTGAGGACTACACTTAATTCTGGGTACAAGGACAAATATTTAGAGTGTAGTTCGGAATTAGGCTGGTTTAGTAAAGAGGGGTTGCAGGTTCTCCTCCAAGATCCATGACTTCACTAGTCCTGGGTAGTTGGCTACGTTTCTAGTATCAAGCATGATTTCCATCTTGTTCAGCAGGTCTTAGATCCATTTAGAGAACTCATTATATATGCTACTACTGTACCCTTAGGATTGTCATACTATGTTGGTTATTTTTGTGTTCATAGGCATCACAGCTACATAGGACTATTGGTCCCCCCACCCCCTTTGGAAGCTTGCATGGTAGTTTCTGGTACCATGAAAGTTAGTCTTTAGGGAGGAGCCCTTCAGGTCAGTTCCATCTGCCTTAGAGGCCTCTAGGTCCTGCATGTAATGTGCATGGTGTCTTCAGCAATAGGGGCTTCCCTTCCACCTCTAGTGGGCAATCAAGGACAATAGCAGTGGTCTGTGATGTTTTGGGAGTCTCTTGGACATTCTTTATGTCATTTAAGTACAAGTCTTATGTAATATGTTATCTGAAAATGTCCTTTTCTAGTTTTTAGCTTAGGTTTACTTTGTCCTAACAATTTTTTTGAAAAATAAAAATTCAAAATAAAAACTTGATGAAATAGCCGGGCGGTGGTGGCGCACGCCTTTAATCCCAGCACTCGGGAGGCAGAGCCAGGCGGATCTCTGTGAGTTCGAGGCCAGCCTGGGCTACCAAGTGAGTTCCAGGAAAAGGCGCAAAGCTACACAGAGAAACCCTGTCTCGAAAAAACCAAAAAAAAAAAAAAAAAAAAACTTGATGAAATAATACAATAATACTTGCCTTCTATAGTCTATGCTTGTGGTTCTTTTTCTAAGAAGTTACAATGAATCTCTTCTATAGTTTCTTTCATGTGGATATGTGTGTGTGTGTATGTGAGTGTGTGTGAGTGTGTGTGTGTGTGTGTGTGTGTGTACATGCCTGCATGTGTGGGGGTGTATGTTGTGTGTGTATGTGCACCCATGTTTGTGGAGGCCAGACATCAACATCAAGAATGTGCCTTGATTGCTCTTTATATTTTGAGGTAGGGTCTCTTAGCTACACATTCAGCTAGCCTAACGAGCTAGCTTAGTTCAGGAATCCTGTATCACCACTTCCCAAGTGCTAAGAGTATAGGAAGGTGGCCACACCCATCCAGTGTTGAGGGGGATGTAGCTCTTGACTCCAGGCTCCATGTTTGTGCTATACATCCTTTACCAACCTAGCCATCTCCCCAGCTCCTGCCTATGTTTACTTCCAGAAGTTTTGTAGTTTTTGTTTTACATTTATAGCCATAGTTCATGTTTAGTTAACTTACATAGTTTTAGTATATGACATGAGACATCGGTTGAAGTTAAGTAGTTTAACCCCCCCCCCCAGAACAATTTTTTTTGCTGGTCATGGTGGTGCATAACTTTAATCCCAGTGCTCGGGAGACAAACACAGGTAGATCTCTGAGTTTAAGGCCAATTGGCCGCAGTCATGGGTGTTCATTTATGGACTCTTTTCTGAAACACTGATTTGTTTCTATTTGTGCATCTTGCACCATTTTGTCACATGGTTTTGATCAATTTATCCCAGTGACTTTCAGCTGAAGGAATTTTGCCACCCACCCTCTGGAGGGAATAAGTAATAAAGTTTGAACACACTTTTTTTAATCGTTACAGCTAGAGAATTTTACTTCTACATATGTTATAAACATCTTAATATGTACTCACTCATTCTGAAAGTCTTCATTCCTTTCCATAGACTCCAAATTCCATATGGTGTCATTTCCCTTCTGATTAAAATGCAAGTCTGTTGCTGCTGAATTCTCCCAGCTCTCCGTAAATCTGAAAAATTATTTTCCTTCATTTTTGAAAGATTTTTTTTGTGAGCTAAAAATTCTAGGTTGACATATTTTTTTTTTTTACAGTTTCTTAAAAAATGTTTCTCCACTGCTTCTAACTTGCATTATTTCTGGGAAGAAATCTGCTGTTATCTTCACCCTTACCCCTTCCTGTGTATACATGTCATTTTCCTCTAGCTGTCTTAAAGCCTCTTCTCATTAATACCAGTCTTAACGAAATTTGGTAGAATGTTCCTTGGTGGACACATTTTATGTTTCATGTATTTCAGGGTTATTGAGCTTCTTGGATGTGTAAGTTTATACATTTCAAAAAAACTGGAAAAGATATGGCCATTACTTGAAAAAAATTAATTATTGGTTAGTTTTTGTTTTGTTTTGAGACATGGCCTCACTGTGTAGCCCTAGCTGGCCTGAAACTCCCCTTGTATACCAGGCAGGTCTTGAATTCACAGAGATCTGCCTGTGTGAGGGATCTCCTGAGGGCTGAGATTAAAGGCATGTGCCACTATGCCTAGCCCTAACACGTTCGATTTTTTTAAAAGAAGATTTTTATTTATCTTGAGAATTTTTTATACATATATACTATGTCTCTTGGTTATATCCATCCCTAACTCCCCCTCTCACTCCAGTTAATACTGTATACATTTTTTATGAGTATTGGGCTATCCACAAAGCACTGACGACAGCAGCCACACTACTCAGGCAAAATGACTCCTTTTCCTGCAACAGCCATTAACTGCCAATAGCCCATAAGCTATAAGAAGATACTCACAGCCTCTCACCCATCCATGCAGCAACATTGACTGGCTTGATTTTATGCAGGTAACCATATTCATGTGAGTTCATGTGTGCAATGGCCATTTCATGTCTGGAAAGATAGCATTTCTCTTCCTCACCCTCCTGCTCTCACATTCTTTCCTCTCCCTCTTGCCCTCATGCTCCCTGAGTTTTGGGTGGTTGAGGGGGGCGTGTGGAGGGAGGTTAATATACAGGTTCCATTTAGTTCTGATGACACAACTGCCCTTTACTGTCAACACTTTGACCAGTTATGGGTATCTTCATTAATTGTCTCACACTGTAAAAAGGCACTTCTCTGATCAAGATTGAGAACAGTACTAATCTATGGGTATAAACATAAATAGTTAGAAGGCAATTGGACAGCATGTCCACTTGACAAAACAATGATATCCTCCTCCATAGTGTTTATGCCTGCCCAGTCTTTAGGTCCTGATAATATTTACAGTACTAGACAAGAATTCCCTCTTTTGGATCAAGCCTCAAATACAATCAAAAGCTGATGGTTAGCCCCACAACTGTCATGCCATTATTGTATCAGAGCACACATATTTCCTAGTAGGATAATCTTCTAGCATTCAGGGTCCACTGGGAGGATAGATCACTGATGACTTTTCTCCCACAGCTACCTGCTCAGCCCTTCCATTAGTATGGAAGATGGCCAACAGAGAAGAAGTGTCCAAGTCAGTCTGAGACTGATTGTTCTGTGCTCTGCAACCATGAATGGCGTTTTCAGCAACAGGCTCTTAACATCTTCTTAGGGTGGGCGACCAAGAAAAACATCCACTAATTTCTTTTAAACTAATATAATAACACATTTGTCATTTAACTTACAAAAGAATAAATTTTTGGCTTTCAAATCACGATACAAAGAAAAAGGCAAATAACTGAAAACTATCAGCTTAAGTAGGTAGAAACCAGTCGTGCTTAGCCATCAGCAGTCACTCCATGCTTGGGGCTATCGCAGGGACACAAATCAAGAACTGAAGACGCACTGCGCCCACTAACACTGAGCCATCTAGAGAAACTGCTTCCATCCCAAAGGCTATTTGGTCAACAGACACAGCAAAGTAATCCTTCGTTCTCCCAGTTCCCTCTCCCTCCCTGTTCTCTCACTAAGAGAGAGTCGATGATGCGTTGACACTGGCTTTGTTTTTAACATGTTTAGCTTGCGTAGTTTCAACCTTTAGCAGATAAAACTGCCCAAATCGACTGCAAGCGAAAGCCATTTCTATTTTTAGTTCCTTAGCTGCTGTAGGCTGGGCTTCATATGGGAATTGGCTATGACTGTTTCCTAACAAGCTCAATAACCATGCCCAGCTACAGCTTCAGCAAAGCCTCATTTCTCATGTTGATTTTTGTGGCTTTTTTTTCCACAGGAGTCTTTGTACGCTTCTTGCAGAATTTCATTTTCTCCTTCCCTGTCTCTAACTTTTCATTATAAAAGTCTCCTGTGATATACTTTAGTGCAGTGTGAGTTGCATTTCCTCCTAACAATCATTTTGGGCTTGTTACCTTCTTCACTGATGATACAAGGTAGCTGCCTCCACCCCTACAGCTGGTTTCTAGTTGATACTGGGAATGCTTTTTCTTGGCATCACCGAGAACTGAAATCAAAGAGTTCCGGAAAGCTCAAATGAGGCTATATGTGCTGGGACACCACTTCCTCTTTTCGACCCTCCCCTCTGAAGATTCCAAACATATGGACATTTGACTGAGAATTTATCCCATACTTATATGATTCTCTTTTCCTTTAAAAACTCTTTCTGATCCATTTGTGTTTCATTTTGGTTAATTTCTATAGTTATATCTTTAAATTTCCTAATTTTCTTCTCTAATATTTAACATGCTTATATTCCTGTCAAGTATATTTTCATCTCCAATACTTTAATTTCCTCTTTTAAAGTTTCTATTTCTTTCTTTTACACACACACACACACACACACACATATATATATATATATGTACATATATATATATATAGTAAATAAAACGGATGTTTATTTCTATACCATCTACCTACTACCAGTCTATTATTACCTATATATCACCTTCCAGGTATCTAATTTTCATGTTTAATCCCTCCATCTCAAACATGTGGCATTTAGTTACAATGACTGGTTTAAAATCCTGCGTTCAATTCATGACTCTGTCATCTCTTAGCATTGATCGTTGCATCATCCTGACAATGTTGTGTTGAGGTGAAAGATGCTGGCATGCTAACAAGGGGCTTCTGTTTCCTGCACTGTTTTTCTTTATGTGCACCCTGTGACTTCTCTGTGACTGTGTCATCTAGACCTGAACTCTGAGAGTTCCATTGCACTGGAGATTCTCATCTGTGTTCCATGGGGCCTTTGAGAGTGTATGGAAGTATTTCAAACAATTAGGAAAATGAATTACTTCCCATAGGAGGCTTCATTTTAAGAAAGATTCAGTGATTCTGTATACATTTTAAGACAAGCACAAATAAACGTTTTTGATAGAATATAAATTGCTATATAAAATAAGTGGGCCCTAGGACTAGAATGTCTGGTTTCAAATTTCTGTCCAATTATTGATTGATAGTGTGAGATCAGGCAAGTTCTTTACCTATACTTTGGCTTTCTCCAATGCCATGAAGCTTATAAAAGGACATTAGGCAATAGCATGAATTATGGGTGTATGATTGAATGTAAAGCCTTCTCTATAAGAGGGAACTCATGCCTGGTACAGTAAAGATGTAAAAGCATCCTGGCTGGTGAAGTCATAGGCCCTAGAGGAAATGGACAAATATTAAACTGCCTTCTAAATTTTTATCTTTATATAAATAGATTAGTGCAGCTCTCAACCCTCATCAGAGAAGTATTTTGCAAAGGTTGCTGGTCAATACAGAGACTTACAACCAGTCCAAGTGCAGAGAACAAGTGGTATGTTTAACCTTAAAGCAGGATATCCATACCATCCAGCTCTCAAAGTTTGAAGAACAAGGAAAATGGGGTAGAGCCAGGGTTTGGGGCATGGTACTGAAGTGAAAGAGTATCTCCTTGACAAGACACAGCCACTGTACTTATGAATTCACTGCATTTATCTATAGTGATAACTTACAAGATTGAGCCCATCACCATTTCTTCATGGATTGTGGAAGGGCCCATGAATCCCCACTCTTTTCTAAGTGACTAATGACAATTAATGGTGACTGGGAGAATGGTTTAATTTTCTTCAGTGGTTGTGTTCACTAGCTTTATGTCAACTTGACAGAAGCTAGAATCATCAGAAAGGAAGGAACCTCAATTGAGAAAATGCCTTCATAAGATACAGATGTGAGACATTTTTGATTTAGTGATTGATGGTGGAGGGCCCAGCCCATTGTGGGTGGTGCCATACCTGGGCTGGTGATCCTGGTTTCTAAGAGAAAGTAGGTTGAGCAAGCCATGAAGAGTAAGCCAGTAAGCACCACCCCTCTATGTCTTCTGGGTCACCTCTTGCCTCCAGGTTCCTGCCCTGTTTGAGTTCCTGTCCTCAATGATGGACTATAGTGCGGAAGTGAAGGCCAAATAAACTCTTTCCTCCCCAACTTGCTTTTTGGTCATCTTATCTTATCGTAGCAATAGAAGTCCTAACTAAAACAGTGGTATATAACTACTTCTAAGGTGTTCATGATCCACAAAATTATCTCCTATTCATGACCAGCCAGGTTCAGCACCACCCACAATAGGTGGGCCCTTCCACATCAACTGTTAGTCAAGAAAATACCTTTCAGACTTTCCTACAGGCTAATATTATAAAGACACTTTCTCAATTAAGATTCTTTCTTCCCAGATATGTCTAGGTTTATGTCAAGCTGACAAAAACCAGCCAGCACACTTGATGTAGTTATTAGAATGAGAATGGTCTTCATAGGTTCATATATTTGGATACTTAATTCCCAGGTGGTGTAACTATTTTAGAAAGACTAGGAGGTGTGGCCTTGTTGGAAGAGGTATGAGGTTTCAAAAGCCCATAGCACTCCCAATTAGCTCTCTGTGCTTCATACTTGTGGATCAGGATGTAAACTCTCAGCTACTGCTCCAACAACATGCCTGCCCCTCTGCTGTCCTGCTTCCCATCATGATGGTCATGGACTGTAATCCTATGAAACTGTAAGCCCTAGGTCAACTCATTCTTTTCTAAGTTGCCTTGGTAATGGTGTCTTATCACAGCAATAGAAAAGTAACTAAAACACTCAGCATTTTGTACTTCCAAAGATATGTGCCTAAACTTCTTTCCAATAGACTTTGGTCTTAAGCTGCTAGAGCTGCTTTGCTTGTTAATACAGATATTCATGGGAATTCATTCATGCCCAAGGCAATGGAACAGAGACAGTGAGCACATTTGGGGAATACTGAACTCTGGCCTTAAGCCTGAAGGTCTCTAATATAAATCTACCTGAGGTTTCACCCTTACCCAGTGTGTATTCCTTCCCTATTCTGTCTCTTTCATTCCCTTACTGGGCTGTTGGTACCTTAATAAGTCATCTATACCAATTTCTTGCCTATTAGTTTTCTTGTGCAGAACCTGATTAATGTAAGATATGAACATGCCACAGTGCCTGGAACAGTGCTAGTATTCAATAAACATTAGCATTTATTACTGCCATAGCTTTTGATAGGCTCCTCATTCATTTGGGGGGCTTTTTTTTTTTTTACAGAAATTGTGTCATTTTCTGGTTTTATATTTGGGTAAATCTTATGGAAACGCATAGGTGAATACTATGTTCAGGACTGTAAGGTTGATGTATGCTCATTCTAAGTACACTATGTTATGTTTATCTTTATGTTTTGAAATCACAGGTCTAGATTATCTACATCTTAGCAGAAAGAATAAAGATATTAAGAATTATTAGCAACCTGTAGTCATTATGGAAGAGATCATATATAGATTAAGATTTCGAAACCTCCAAACTAACAACCAAATATTTGGGGTGCCATAGGAGGCTGGGAAAACCAAAGAGTGACAAACCTTCCTTCATAGTTTTGTACCTCAACCTTGAGGTGTCTGGTTGGTACCTTCTCAAAGACCCAAGGATAAAAGGTTACTACTTGGCACCAGCTGAGACATAAAGACTAAGCTGAATTTTGGTCTTATAGCATAGACAAAACAAAACAAAGCAGAAAGCATTTGGAAAATATCAGGGAGATGGTCAAATAATTGGCAAACAGAACCTGTGGGAGAGCTTAAATGAGTTTGTGTTGTTTACCTGGAGAAAGAAGGGTCAAAGGTCTACTTAATACTTGTCTTCAAGAATTTAAAGTTAGGATCTGATATCCTCAGAAAACAAAATGAGACACCTAATTCCTTACCTAGTCTAAGTAAAAGTTTTCAAACTTAGAATTGGAAAAAGAAGTTGAGATTCAAAATAGCAAGAATTTCTTGATTTAGGAGTAATTTGGACTTGGAAAAGTGGAGTGCTGGTAGTGGAATCCTGTTCTGCTATAAAGCACAGCACCATTCATTATCAGAAACAGATTTTTTTTTAATGGTAGCTGAAAATCAACGCAGGGTCATATAATGAATGTGGACTTGGATCTTGCTAGGTACAGCTGCCAATCTGAGCAACCTGTAATTAGACAGACTACTAACCTTTGGCAGGCTGAATGGAGTTGGTAAGTGAGACCAGCAGGTTACCATTCACTTCCCTTAATGGATTGAATCAGTCATTTCTCACCGTATAACAAAACATGCCAAAACTCCATATTATAAACTAATTATTTCCTCATGTCATCTTTGGTGCTTAGCCTCAAGCTTTCTTTACCTGCTGCTGTGGTATAATTTCATGAGTATACTGGAGAATCGGAGCAAATAACAAACATCTACCCTAAGGAAAGCAGTCTTTTTTTTTACCTAATTTGTTGCATAGGAGACTTTTCTTTATCATGGAGATGGTAATCTATGCACTTGGAAAGAAGTGAAAAAGCACAAATGGATGTCCAGTGAGAAGTTCTTTTTCCTATCTGAAACTTGAATATGTTTTTGTTTGTGAATTTCATACATGCTTGTAATGTGTTGTGATCAAATCCACCCTCACCCTTTTTACTGTAATTTACCATAACCTTTCTTCCCACTTTTCCTACCAAATTCATGTAGTTATTATTTTTCATGCCCATAAATCTACTTAGTGCTACTTGTATGTGTTTGGGTTTAGGACCGTCTGCTGGAGCATGAGTAGCCTTCAGGAACCTCATCCCTGAAGAAAACTGATTTGCCTTCCCTCAGCGAATAGCTCCTCAGCCAGGGGACATAATTTATGATCCCCTCCTCTACCCATACTGAGATTTTTATTGGCTACCTTGATCTTGTGAAGCTCTTGTGAATTCAGTCATACCCACTGTAAGTTCATGTGTGCATGCCCTGACATGTCTGGCAAATACCGTCTTTCTGTAGACCTCTACTACTTCTGGCTCTTACAATCTTTTCCCCCTCTTCCCCAAACTTTGAGCCTTGGAGAGGGGTTTCTGATCTCGATGTCTTATCTACTTAGTGCTGAGCACCCCACAGTCTCATATTCTGTGCCCACTGTCTAAATGTGAATCTTTTGTGTTGATTGTCATCTACTGCAAGAAGTAATATCTCTGCTGAGGGCTGAGAGATGTATTTATCTATGGTTATAAAAGTAAAAATGGAGGGGACAGTTTATTACTATCTTGATTTAGCATAGTTATAGTGTTAGGTTCTCTCCTAGGGTCTATGATATAACTGGTTACAATTTCTGCCCTAGTTAATGGTATCAGAAATGAGTTTCATTTTTGTAGACTATGCCTTAAATCCAACCAGGAAATGACTTGGTACTTTCATAGCATTCTTGCCATTTTTGCTCCAGTGGGCATATCTTGGCAAGCAAGTCGCTACTGTGTCGCACAAATGGGTGAGATTGTTGATTACTTTCCTGCTCTGGCAGTGGGCATAGTGTCCAGCACTATGAAAATCAGTCAGTAATGATAAAGCCCTTAGGTCAGTATCAGCTTGATTTCTCCATGTCTTATGATCAAGTGTGTGGTGTCTTAAGCAAGAGCGTGTCACCATCAAGTTCTGGAGAGTAACACAGAGCAATGGCAATAATCTGTAATGTTTGGAGGAGGTCTGTAATAAGCTATTGTTTGGGGGAACCCCACTGATCAATAACTGGAAAGGAGTACATATACCTGGCACTGTGCATTTGATGGTGTATAGTTACTGGGAGAGGCATTGTCCTCTGTTAGGGGGTAATTCCATTTAAAATACTTTTATATATGTATTTGTGCATACTTTAGGAAGCCTCTACAGTAGTAGGGTTCAATACAGCATTTTCCATGGTCTTCAGTGTTTGCTATTCCTCCCGGTACTCAATTCTCTGCCCTCTCATCCTCAACCCCATTTAACCCTTGTCTTTTCATTATTTTCTTCCTTTCCCCTCCATACCACCCATGTTCCACCCTTCTTCCCTTAGAATACCCCTAGGACCAACTACATCAGGAGCTCATAGACTAATGGCTTAGCCTGAAACTGTTGGTGGTTTCCACACGCCAACAATATTCTTGCTTATATGACTTGAGGAAGCTAGATTTCTTTTGTTGTGTATAGAACTCATCTTGCCCCTTAATACTGTTTTACAAGTAGGTTGACCAGTCCATGAGGTAAGGATTCCTTTATGCCAGTACAGAATTTCTTTTTATCTCTCCAAAGGAAAAATGCACCAGTTTCGTGTGTGTGTGTTTGTGTGCGCACATGTAAGGAGGGTGGGTGGGGTGGGGTGGGGGGTGCACATGCTCATGTGGAAACCAGTGGTTGATACCAGATGTCCTCCTCTACCACTCTGTGTTATTTTTTGAGACAAGGTCTCTTATTAAACCTGGGGCTTGTCATTTCAACTAGATTGGTTGTCCAGGAATTTCCTAGGATCCACCTGTCTGCCTCTTCAGAGCTTGAGTTGCAGACAGACACCGCTGTGCCCAGCTTTTCTGCATTAGTGTGTAAGATCAGAAATCAGTTCTTATGCTGGCACAGTAAGAATTTTACCCACTAAGCTATCTCCCAACCTCTCACTTCCTATATTTTTAATCTGACTAATGGTTTCATAATCTATCCAATTGTCTAATTTAGAAGTCTGAACTTTACCCTTGGGTTCTGTGTTTCCTTTATCCTCTGATCCAATTCATTTTAAATCTCTTTAACCTACATTCAAAATGTCGTTTTCTCCCATTTTCTCTATTGCCTTTTCCACTGAGCTCTTCCTTGACTTTTATTAGTATTGTTGCTGGGATCCTAACTGGTCTCCTTGCCTCTGTCGTTCTCCTCTCCAGAGCATCTTCCACTCTGAAGCCATTTCTTTTAGAAAAAGCAAGTTACACCATGTCAAAACCTGCTTAAGCAAAAGCCAAAGGAAATCCACAATAGACAGAGGAATTTCTAATCATTATCATCAGGCATCATTGTTATCTCAGCATTGGTCATGCTTTGCTCTGTGTTCCCCAGGCACTTTTTTCATTCTTAGGATAATGTCAGCATCGCATAAACAGGTACACACTGATTACTCACAGAAACCCCAGGAGGAAGCGAGAGCAGCTTTCAGAATGTAGAAACCTTTTCGTGGTGCACTGAGCTTAATGTTGTTCTTTCCTTTTCCAAGGTCAAAGCATGCTATAGAAGCCCTCCTACTATCACATCTTTGTGTAAACAAAGAACTGATGACTGTATCCGGCAACAGTCCAGAATAGGCACCAGGAGAGAATAAGCATTTTGTGGCCCAGAGCTGCAAACACTTGTGCAATATCAAATTGGGAGCCATGGAATTAGCATTACAGTAAAGTGTCTGACAAAGTCTTGAAACCTGTACCTTGAGAATAATAAAAGAAGAAATAGCAACTCTCTCAACAGTAGGCCAACCTTTGATTAAAAACTAAACCACCTAGTGAGGCACCAATTTTGAACAGCAAACACACTGATAAAACCAACAGAACTAGATGATAAAGAACTCAGCTACACAATGATAACACTCTGTTGGGTAACACTATTAGCAAGACTGCTCATACTATAATTATATTTTTGTTAGGTATGTATATTGTTATTAAACTTTAGTACACTTGTATAATGAATATACACATATTTTTTCTATTTAATGTATCTAACCCATTATAAGGCATGGGTTCAGCAGGCTATTTAATGTTTTTCACTTTTTAAATTAAGTTCTGGATAGAAAATTCTGTTTCATTTTGCCAAAGTTAGGATGAACCCAACTAACTTAGAACAACAATTGAATGCTCAGAACACACAATCCAAATATACATCATTGGACAGTACTGTGGGGGAATGAGGTATGTACTTTTTGGGTGAGCCAATAGTTTGTAATACTGTATCTTAAAGTTTTGTTTTGTTTTCACAGTGTTATTCAGTTGAGAGAGCCTTAAAACCAAAGATCGTATTATATCCATTGTGAAACCTACCGCTGTGGCGAGCATACCATAGGTGCCCAATCAATGCTCACTGATCTAAACTATGTGAGTGCTGGAAGGACACTCACTGATGTATCCCAAGGTGGACAGGAAAGGGAGTGTTAGGTGCTCCTGTCACAAGAGGCTCAGTGTATGGCTATGTTCCTGCATCCATGTTAATGGAACACAGGACGAGAAAGCAGACTATGGCAGAGACTTGATTACTTTTTTTCATGACACCTTTAGCACATTTCTAGTCTGTTCAGTTTGCAGGAAGATAAATGATTAAATAATATGTGTCCAGGTCAATGGTGTCCATGCACACAGAGTTGAAAAAAGAAATGCAGCCTGGAAAATTTATTCTGGCTTTAGATTTTCTTTTCTCTTCTCACTTTTGAGTTAATTTGCCTAGCTCAGTGAAATTAAGTATACCAAATTATAGAAGTAAACCTATTTCTGCCCAATATCAATTGTTTTTTCTATATTATATCCCTTTCTTTAATAATATGTAGCATTCATACATAATTTATTTATAGCCTTATGAAATGAATAGTTTCAAAGTCACTATCCTATTTTAGTTGAAGGCAAAGGAATCTATAAAACGACATCAGACTCGCATAGATTTAGCTCTGGAATCCACGGTATCCATTATTCCAGCTCAAGCAGGGTTGCTTGGCAGCTCAGTGACCATAAAAGAGACCCATTGATAGCAGCCTCTTTCATTTCAGAGCCACTTCACATGGCAATAATAATAACATATAATCACTCACGCCAACACAGAACAAAACGTCTGCGGTCCAAGATAACATCAGATTATATCAGTGTGAAATTTGGTCTAATATCATTGCTTGGATCCAAATGTCTTTCAACCCACTTGCTTTAAGATGTTAATGCCATTTTCTGTGGGTGGAAGGTCAGAGTTGACATTCCTTTCCTGTTTCAGAGGCTGGTTGGAGAAACACTGGGTATCAAGTCTCCATGGGCCAGAACACTGGCTATTTTGAATGTCTGTCATGTGTTGTAACCTAAGAAAACCTTTTTCTTTTCTTTCTTCTTGTCATTTTGAAACTGGGTCTTGTATAGTCCAGGCTGGCCTCAAACTCATCATAGAGTCAAGAATGACGGTGATCCCACCTCCCAAGGGCTGAGGCATGTACTTCTGCTCTCTGCTGGAGAACCTTTTGTCCACAGCAAGTTCAGGGCTATGAGAACCCACCTCTATCTACCTCCCAGATCTTTTTCTCTCTCTTTCTTTTCTTCTCCTCCTCCTTTCTTCTTCTTCAAGTAAAAACTGCTCTAGCCTAGTTCTGGGTCCTCCTTTCTTTCTTTCTTTCTTTCTTTCTTTCTTTCTTTCTTTCTTTCTTTCTTTCTTTCTTTCTTTCTTTCTTTCTTTCTTTCTTTCTTTCTTCCTTCCTTCCTTCCTTCCTTCCTTCCTTCCTTCCTTCCTTCCTTCCTTCCTTCCTTTTTTCCTTCCATTCTTATTCTTCTTTCTTTTTGTCTCTGTCTCTCTGTCTTTGTCTCTCTCTGTCTCTACACACACACACACACACACACACACACACACACACACACACACACACACACAGAGACACGTGCGGTCTTTGTTAAATAGTCCTAGCTGGCCTCAAATTCCCAACAATTCTGCCTCAGCTGTCCCAGCTCTTGGATTACAGGTGCCTGCCCATCATGCCTAGCTTTGTTTTGAAACAATGTCTTCCCATGTATTTTATTCTTTTTTTTCAGTCCACAATCCTCCTGCTTGCCTCCTCTGGAGTGCTGGGATAACAGATATACTACCACCATAGAATTAGGTAATATATTTTTTGTGTTTGTACATGAAAATTAGAGACCCCTCCATATATACATACCAACACCTACACACATATCTCTTCTTTGTTTTTATGTGCACACTCATCTTTTTTTTTCCATTAGGGCAATAATTTCTTTTTTATAATTAAGATAATTTTTCCATTCATTTTACACACCAATCAAAGATCCCTCTCTTCCCTCCTCCTGCCCCCGCCAGACTCTCTCTCCCAGCCCCCCTCACTCCTCCCCACAAGAAGGCAAGGCCTCCCATGAGGAAGCACATCCAGTAGAGGCAAGTCCAAGCCCCTCTCCCTGCTTCAAGGCTACTAGAGGTGTCTAGAGGCTACTATAGGTAGTGGTCTCCAAAAAGCCCACTCAAGCACCAGAGATGGGTTCTAATCCCACCACTAGGGGGCCCCCCAAGCAGATCAAGCTACACAACTGTCTCTCCATGCAGAGGGTCCAGCCCAGTCCCATGCAGGCTCCACAACTGTTGATCCAACTTTCATGAATTCCCACTACTTTGGTTTGGTAATCTCTGCAGGTTTCCACATCATGATGTTGATGCCCCTTGCTCATAGAATCCCTCTTCTCTCTCCCCGACTGGACTCTTGGAGCTCCGCCTAGTGCCTGGCTATGGATCTCTGCATCTTCTTCCATCAGTTGCTGGAGAAAGTCTCTGTGATGACAGTTAGGGTATTCACTTATCTGATCTCTGGGGCAAGCCAGTTCAGTTCAGGCCCCCTCTCCACTATTTCTAGTAGTCCAAGTTAGGGTCATCCATGGTGATTCCTGGGAGCTTCCCTAGCACCCGGTTTCTCCCTATCCCCATGATGTCTCCCTCTATCATGGTATCTCTTCACTGTTTTCCTACCCCATCCCTGTTCCAGCTCGACTATCCCTTTCCCTTATGTTCTCATCCCCAATCCCCTAACCTCCATTGCTCTCCCCTCATCCCCAGTTTACTCATGGAGATCTCATCTATTTCCCCTTCCCAGGGCGATCCATGCATCCTATTTTGGGTCTTCCTTAGCTATCTTCTCTGGAGTTGTGGGTTGTAATTTGGTTAACCTTTGCCTAGTATCCACTTATGAGTGAGTGCATACCATGTTTGTCCTTCTGAGTCTGGGTAACCTCTCTCAGGATGACATTTTCTGGCTCCATCCATTTGCCTGCAAATTTCATGATGTTATTGTTTTTCTCGGCTGAGTAGTACTCCATTGTGTATATGTACCTCATTTTCTTAATCTATTCTTCAGTTGAGGGGCATGTAGGTTGTTTCCAGGTTCTTGTTATTACGATAATGCTGCTATGAACATAGTTGAGCATGTGTCCTTGTGGTAAGATTGAGCATTCCTGGGTATATGCCCAAGAGTGGTATAGCTGGGTCTTGAGGTAGATTGATTCTCAATTTTCTGAGAACTAATATACTGATTTCCAAAGTGGCTGTACAAGTTTGCACTCCCACCAACAGTGTAGGAATATTCCCCTTGTTCCATATCCTCTCCAACATAAGCTGTCCTCAGTGTTTTTGATCTTAGCCATTCTGACAGGTATAAGATAGTATCTCAGAGTCATTTTGATTTGCATTTCCCTGATGACCAAGGATGTTGAGCAATTCCTTAAATGTCTTTCAGCCATTTAAGATTCTTCTGCTGAGAATTCTCTGTTTAGAGCTGTAGCCCATTTTAAAACTGGATTGTTCATTATTTTGATGTCTAGTTTTTTGAGTTCTTTATATATTTTGGAGATCAGCTCTCTGTCAAATGTGAGGTTGGTGAAGATCTTTTCCCATTCTGTAGGCTGTCATTTTGTCTTATTTACTGTATCCTTTACCTTACAGAAACTTCTCAGTTTCAGGAGGTCATATTTATTAATTGTTGTTCTCAGTGTCTCTGCTACTGAGAGTATTTAGGAAGTAGTCTCCAGCCCACTCACTCTTTACACTTTGATCCTGAGGTGTTTTGGCCTTTCCCTGTGTATCAGTTCTCTTCAACATCACTTATGCGTCTGATAGCTTAACCCTGACAGTATTTATCTGGTGATAGCATGAGCTTAAGTGTCTCATTCCTACAATATTGCTTCCACTTCAGATGCTAATCCAAAGTCCCAAATTGTGACTTGTGCCTGTGACTGACTGATTGGATATAAATTGGTGGCACCCATGACCCCTTTTACAGTGTAGATAATTTGTTTAATGGCTTCAGAACTCATGCTAACACTTATCTATCTCTACTGAATTTTAAAGTTTTTATTAGCATATAGTCTCTCTCTATGTATATATATATAAATGTACATATATACAACGTACATATATAAAATACATATATATGTACACATAAAATGGATTTTATTATGACATTAACATTTCAATACATGTACACAATGTATTTTGATCATATTAACTTGTCTTATCCCCTCCCAATCCTGCTGATTCCTTTTTCCCTTTTGAGTTCCACCATCTTCTATTTTCATGTCTATTTTGAGAGGGTGTGGCACTACAATGACGTTCATTAGAGTTGCTTACTCTAATGAAGCATGGGTGAAGGGTTTTTATAGGATCAATGTCTGTGGTCTCTGTTGCCATCTGAAACCATGTTGATGTCCATGGGCCATGCTGCTGCTGGGGGCCATGTTGATGTGTATGGCCTATGCCACTTGCCTGAGGCCATGTTGGTTTCCATGGTTTGTGCTTCTACCAAGGGCCATGTTGGGGGTCTGTGGTCCTGCTGTACCTGGGGGCCATGGGATGTCTAAGGCTCCTGTTACCACAAAAGACCATGTGGATGTCCACAGTCTGTGCTGTCACCTGAAGCCATGCTGATGTCTGTGGACTGTGTTGCTGTCAGAGGCCATGTTGATGCCTGAGACTGTACTTCTGCTGAGGACCATGATGGTGTCTAGAGTCTGTGCTGTGGCCAAGGGCCATGTGGATGTCTGTGGTCTGTACTGCCACCAGAAACCATGTGGAAGTCCATGATCTGTGTTAATGCTGACTGTAAAGGGCAAGGAAGCTTCTTTTGCATTGTTATTGATGACTGCAGACTCACATTTGAGAATGAGAGATGTGAAAGGCTTCTGTGACAACTTCTCCCTACTTACTCCACCCTGCCAAAGAAACAGTCTAGACAGGAACTCTTAAAAATCGGGATAAAGATCTTGAGGTGTTGTTGGCTTCTTGTGAGAGTGGGGGTAGGGTGGGGAAGGACTCAGTTTTCTTTAAGGGGCTGGCCACCAGGAATTTGACCCTGTTCCACTGAGTAACGGGCAATACAAATGGACTTGATATTTTCTTTTCTTTTCTTCTTTTCTTTGGAGAAGGTAACAAGGGAGAGGGGTGGACCTGAGAAGACTGGGAAGTGAATATGATCAGGGTGCATGACGTGAAATTACCAAATAATCAATGAAAATATTATGTTGGGGAAAAAAAAGAAAAATTGCCTTCTCCTTTTAGCAACCATAAGCTACCTATAGTTCTTCAAAGAGGGATGGGTCTTCATGGACCTCTTTGGCAGCATCCTGAAAGGCTCAATCTTATGTGGGTCTTGTGGAATAAGTGGTATTTGTTGTGTGTTCTGAGTGCGGTGGCCATATCCTGCCTGGGATACAGCATTCCATGACAATTCACTCCTTTCTCTACATCTTACCTTTTCCCATTCCTCTTCTGTGATTTTTCTGAGCCCAAGAAGGGGTGATAGAGATGCTCCACTTATGGTTGAGCACTCAATAGCCAAATCTTCTCAGTACTTCAACTAGTGACCAGTCTATGCAGTTACTGCTGCCCATTGTCAGGGGGAGGTTCTCTGGTCAAAGCAAACAGTAGTACTAATCTATGAGGATAAGCATAGTTCTTTGATGGGTACCTCATGTCAGTTTAGTAAAACAATAGCTGTGGCTCCTTTACTAGGGCCTATGACCTCCCAAACCATGGGAAGAGGTTTACCAAGCTGGGTACAAAACCACTCCTGTGGGGCAAGTCTCAGTGCCAATCAAAAAGTGGTTCTGGGTATTTTATTAATAAGGCCTTTTAAGATTTGTGTTACAGGAGCTCCATGCCATGGACAAAGCCCAAAATCTATATTGTTTATTTCTCATTGTAAATCAAAGTGTTCCCCTCCTCCAGGTGTGTGTGTGTGTGTGTGTGTGTGTGTGTGTGTGTGTGTGTGTGTGTTCTCTATGAGATGATTTGAAGCACAATGCTTTGGTTTTTTTTTGAGGATCGAACCCAGGGCCTTGCACTTGCTAGGCAAGCGCTCTGCCATTGAGCTAAATCCCCAACCCTTGAAGCACAATGGTACAATACATAGAAATTAAGTGCTACCTATTAGCGCTCCCTTTCCAAGCTTTAGATTTAGTTATGTTAACATTTTGTTATGTTAACAGAGATCCTCAACATGGGCTCTACAGCAATCAACTGGATACATGCTTGCCATATAAATTCTCTTCTCCAGACCTAATAGGTTAAAGTTTCGGCTGTGAGTCCTAGCAATTTGTGCTGTGGGAACTTCTTCAGGTAACTCTAAAGCATTCTCAAGTGTAAGAGCCAAATTCTTGACTCTCCTCATATTTCCTATCTATATTCTAATTAATTCCCATCCTGCTACAGGGCAAGGGAACAGGTCTCATGTAGCATATGTACATGCTCTTGTGTCTAATAGATGACTGCCGCTTGCCATTTAGTTGACACATGCTGATAGAATTGTCTTCTTTGTCATAAGAGAGGAACTTCTGGAGCTGGGTAATGGTGGTGCATGCCTTTAATCCCAGCACTCTGTGAGTTCGAGGCCAGCCTGGCCTACAGAGTGAGTTCCAGGAAAGGCTCCAAAGCTGCACAGAGAAACCCTGTCTCAGAAAACAAACAAACAAACAAATGAAGAAACAAAAAACAAAAAAGAGGAACTTCTAGACAGTGTATAAATATTTTTTTGCTTGTTATTTTAATGATTGGAAACATCATAAGTGACACAATTAAGCTCAGGTTACTCTACCTTGCATCCTTTCCATTCACCTTCTAAACACTACTTGCCTTTAAATTTGTCCTTGAAATATATGTGTGCTGTGAGGCATCTTGGCTTCTGGGTTGATAGGTTGGGTTTCTTAACTTCATCCTATTTCAGTTCCATGCAATAAATAATATCCATTTAAGGTAGAGTTTTAGCTATGAATAGCTTCTTTCCTCATAACTTCATCTTATATTTATTGCCTAAAATGATAGATTGAAAGTCATCACCTAGCAACTGGCACGTTTTTCTTTTGTGGTACGGTTACTTGTAATGATTGACTATCCGAGGACTTCACGTGCTGCTTGTCCTGGCCAAAAATGAATCTAAGGGGTTTATAAATAGAACACCATTTACACACACTCCTCACAATTATCAGCACAACCTGCTGAAATAAGTTCATTTGTACAGATTGCCTTGTCTGTCAATGTATTTCTCACATCTTCAAAGGGAGTGGCTGATTCATGCCTACCTAGGATGGCAGACACACAGTACCTTTATGAGCTCTGTTATCTCCAGTCCTGACCTCCTGTTGGATACTGGATTTTGCGGAGCTGTAAAGAAAACAACTAAAAACTTAAAGTGAGAAAGAACATAAAGGTCTTTTTTTAAAAAATTGCTTCATTTCTTGTCACAAAAATTAATGCTTTGTACTTTAAAGGAGGCTTTCATCCCCAAACCTCAAAGAACTTTATAAATAAGTAAGTACGATTATCTGCATTTACAGGTTAGGAATGATGTACAAGCTGTTAAAAGTTCATTGTGCACTATTGTTAAGCTGAGGAAGAAATTCATTATGTGCACATACAATTAGTTGATTTGATTTTGCTGGAGATATATATATATATATATATATATATACATATATATATATATGTATATATATATGAAAAGAGGAAGAGGAGAAGAGGGGAGAGAGATATCTTCCCTAGGCCCCCAAAGCCATGTATATTAACAAAAGTGTAACAGTGGTAAACTCAGATTTCCCTGGCTCTTCCTCCTTTACATAATTCAAGACCTCAGCTTCCTTCAAAGTCCCCTGTGGGGATCTTGGTGTCTCGAGGGAGCCTCTCCCCTGTGCTCAACAAATGTCCATCCCTCATGGGGCTTCTCTGCTTCACTAAGCATCAAAGTTCTCAACCAGGTGCTGGAATGCAGGGCTTCCTACGGCTCTGCCAGACATCCTCACAATGTTAATCATGCCCTCAGGTGTCAGAGATGCATAGTATCCAATGATCTACAGTGATGTGGGTGAGTGTCTCTTCCTACTGTGTATTATCTTCTCTTAGGAGGCAGTCCAAGAAAAGCATTTTAAGCTCCAGTCTTTTACAAGTTGATTATCTTTTCAAAACCAATAGTTATATCACTTGCTCCTTTTGCTTTAGGTGTATTTATTAAGGCTGATCATTACCACATTATGGGTTTTTCTGGTCATATGTATTTATTTATTTTTAATTGTGAGAGTAAGAAATAGTAGTCTTCCCCAGGGAAGTGCACACCAGTTGGTTATCAGATACCAAATGGCTAGCACTGAAAATATATGCATACAACATTATACAGATTGAGCAGGTTGTATACATGTGTTTAGGAATATATGTATGCACACACATATGTATGTAACAACAATTAATGAAAAGGGAGGTCATGAGTTCGAAAGGGAGAAGGGAAGAATATATGAGAGTGTTCGGAGGAAGGAAACGGAAGGGGAAAATGATGTAATTATAATCTCAAAAGCTAAAATAAGTAATCTATGACTTGTTAATTTTCCTTTTGAGGTTCTGAGCTCTATGATGTATGTCTTGTTGGATTCAGAAATTAGTGACATCTACATGATAGATAGAATACCCAACTCCTTCATTTACACATGGTCTTTGTCTGAGACCTGCAAACTGTTTGTCCTCCTGGTGACTTTGTTTGGCTCAATTTTTTTTTTTTTGTCAAAAATGATGTACTTAGCTTCAAAATGACATGTTGTGGCTGCAATTTTTGTGCCCATGGGAATATCTTTTCACTTCTATAATGTAAATCAGTATGGAAATAGGATTTGCTTAAAGGAGATTGTTTTGTAGTCACACTTGAGGACATGTGTAGTTCATCCATCACACAGTAAAGTTTCAGTTGAAGTCTTAGGACTGGGCAGCTTCCTAAATGGAGGCATATGGACAGTTATGGACATTTTAAAAAGAGGTATTATGAAGCTGTCGCCATAGCTCAGTTGGTAGATGCTTGTCTAGCAGTATTGAAGCCCTGGGTTCAGTCCTCATCACTACATAAAATCACGCATGGTGGCACACGTCTGCTATCTCAACAATGAGAGAGTGGCATCAGGAGGATTTCAAGTCCAAGGTCATCTATCAGATAGATACTTGGTTTGAAATTATTGTGGAATGCATATTAAACCTATTTCAACAAACAAGCAGAAACCAGATAGACATTTTTAGAAAAGCAGTGATGTGTATACTCTCTGCAACATTTGGACTGTAATTGAGAAAAGAGATAACCAGGTAACCAAGAAATTCCAAACTTTTTCTTTGTGTTGCGAATTAAATCCAGGCCCTTCACTCAGGTCAGGCAAGAATTCTCCTCCTCAGCTGCACCCTAGGCCAGGATCTCTTTATAATTTGTTACCCAGGAGACCACAAAGCTGCCTGACAACTCCTCTGTGGGCATAATTATCTTCAAATACTGAAGAACACGGTCTTTCCCCTTACTTGTTCAATCTTTTCCTATAAAATGATGATTTTTAAATTAGCACACTGGGCTCCGTGGCACAATGGCTAGAACGTTGCACTTCTAAAAACACACATCTCATAGGAATGGAAAGTTTTGTATATATTTGAGGATTAAAGTAGAACATTTAAAGAAACTTCAGGATTGTGGAGGACTGCACTGGGTCATGGATTCAGATTTTAAATGAATACTTAGGCTTTCATATCCATGAGTAGGTAGTATCTTCAAGATACATGTTTCATCCAGGAGACAAGCATTTTGTTTCAGACTTCGAGATGCTCAAGTGATTGATTACCTGTGTGAACAAGTTTGCAGAACACCTCCTGGCCAGAGCATCTCCTGGCCTCGGTCTCCTTGTCTGGAAAATGACGCTGCAGAACTCACAGACACCTGTGGAAATTCAGTGCCACTCACATTTCATGGTTCCAGGCCTGACACACACTAGCTATCATCAAGTGTGCACATATTGCATATGTAGTACATTGATGTTTTGTTTTAAAATTATTATATTTTATGAAATACAGAAAGAGTTTAAAAGCAACTTTAAGATGTTGTGTTCTAAAGTTTATGGACCCAGGACTTTTCCTTTCTTTTCTTTCTTTTTTTTCTTTTCTTTTCTTTTCTTTTCTCTTCTCTTCTCTTCTCTTCCTTTCCTTTCCTTTCCTTTCCTTTCCTTTCCTTTCCTTTCCTTTCCTTTCCTTTCCTTTCCTTTCCTTTCCTTTCCTTTCCTTTCCTTTCCTTTCCTTTCCTTTCCTTTCCTTTCCTTTCCTTTCTTTTCTTTTCTTTTCTTTTCTTTTCTTTTGTTTTTGCCTATGTGTGACCTGGAGGGCCAGGAACCAGAGGCAGAAGAGACCTAGGATAGAACCAACCATGACTGGCAGAAATGAAAAAAAAAAAGTCAATGAAATGAATCTTAATGCTATTCTGCTATACTCATAGACTGGAGCCTAGTATAATCGTCATTAGAGAGGCTTCATCCAGCAACTGATGGTAGTAGATGCAGAGGCTCACAGCCAAATATTACAATGGAGTTTGGGGGTAGAGGAAGAGGAGAAGGAAGGATTGTACCAGAGGGATCAAGGACACCACAACAAAACCCACAGAATCAACTAAACAGGGTTCATAGAGGCTCACAGAGACTGAACTAATAACCAGGTCTGAGCTAGGTCCTCTGCATGTATGTTCCTTGATGGCTAAGGATGTTGAACATTTATTTAAGTGTCTGTTAGCCATTTGTGTTTCCTTTTCTGAAAATTCTATGGTTAGATTGGCACATTATTTTTGAACTCTGTTGTTTTTCTTGATTTCTAGATTTTTGAATTCGTTATAGATTTTTGATATTAGCCCTTTATCGAATGTGTAGTTGGTGAAAATTTTTTCCCATTCTGTAGGTTGTCACTTTGTCTGAATGGTAGTATTCTTGCTATGCAGAAGGTCTTCAATTTCATGAGGTCCCATTTACTAATCATTGATCTTAGTGCCTGAGTTATTAATGTTGTTTTGAGAAAGTCTTTTCATATGCCAGGGTTATCCTGAGTCCAAGGCTATCCCCCACTTTCTTTTCTATCTGGTGCAATGTATCTGTTTTATGTTAAGGTCTTAACATAACTTATGTTATTTATTTATGTTAAGGGGTTATAGTTCTGTTTAAATTGCTTATATGATCTCCATTTGGAGTTGAGTTTTGTGCAGGATGATAAGGATGAATCTATTTCGATTGTTCTATGTGCAGCCATTCATTTTGACAAGCACCATTTGTTGAAGATGCTATCTTTTTTCCCCAATTATGTATTTTTGGCCTTTTTTTTTAAATAAAAAATCAGGTGTCTATAGGTGGGGACTTACTCCTAGGTTTTCAATTTGATTCCATTGATCAGCGTGTCTGTTTTTGTCCTGATGCCATGCTGTTTTTATTACAATAGCTCTGTAAGATAATTTGAGATAGCAGATGGTGGTACCTTCTACAGTTTTTTTTTTAATCATCAGGGTTGTTTTAACTATCTTGTTTTTTTTTTTTTTTTTTTTTTTTTTGTGCGTGTGTTTCCATATGAAGCTGAAAAGACCTGTGAAGAATTGTGCTGGAATTTTGATGGGGATTACATAGAATCTGTAGATTGCTTTTGGTAGATTGCCATTTTTACCATATTAACTCTACTGATCCATGAGCAGGAGAGACCTTTCCATATTCTGATATCCTCAATTTTTGGTTTCAGTGTCTTAAAGTTCTCTCTCTCTCTCTCTCTCTCTCTCTCTCTCTCTTATCATACAAGTCTTTCACTTGCTTTATTAGAGTTACTCCAGGATATTTTATATTATTTTAGGTTATTTGAAGTGTTTCCCTAATTTCTTTCTCAATCAATCACCATTTCTATATAGGAGAGACACTGATTTTAGTGAGTTAATTTTGTATCCAGCTACTCTGTTGAAAGAGTTTATCAGCTGTTAAGAGTGTCATGGTGGAAATTGTAGCATCATTTATGTATACTATCATATTATCTGCAAATAAAGATACTCTGACTTCTTCCTTTCCAATTTGTATTCCCTTGATCTCTTTCAAGTGTCTTATTGCTCTAGGACTTCAAGTACTATATTGAATAGGTATGAGAGAGTGGAGAACCTTTTCTTGTTCCTGATTTTAGTGGAAGTGCTTTGAGTTTCTCTCTATTTATATTGATATTCACTGTGGACTTTCAGTAAACTGCCTTCATTATATTCTTTATTATGCTTAGGCCTGTCCCCTGTATCCCTAATCTCTCCAGGACTTTTACATGAAGGGTGTTGGATTTTGTCAAAGACCTTTTCTGCCTCTAATGAAATGATCATGCGGGTTTTCCCCCCTTTCAGTTTATTTATATGGACAATTACATTTATTGATTTATGTATGTTGATCCATCCCTGCAACTTTTGGGATGAAGCTTAATTCAATATGTTGGATGACTTTTTTTTTTTTTTTTTTGCCTGAGACATGGTTTCTCTGTGTAGCCTTGGCTGTCCTGGAACTCACTTTGTAGATCAGGCTGGCCTAGAACTCACAGAGCCCCACCTGTCTCTGACTCCTGAGTGCTGAAATTAAAGTCACGTGTCATTATGTATGGCAGTGTTGGATGATCTTAATGTGCTCTTGAATTCTGTTTGCAAGCATTTTATCATTTTCCCATCTATGTTTATAAGAGAAATTGTTCTGTAACTCTCTTTGTTGGATCTTTATGTGGTTTGGGTATCAGGGTAACTGTGGCCTCATAAAATAAATTGGGCAATGCTCTTTTTCTATTTTGGGAAATAATTAGAAGAGTATTGGTTGTAACTGCTTTTTGAAAGTCTGGCAGAATTTTGCATCAATGCTATCTGGCCCCGTTTTTTGTTTTGTTTTTGTTTTTTTGTTGGAAAACTTTTAATGACTGCTTCCACTGCTTCCATTTCACTAGGGGTTATAGTTCTGTTTAAATTGCTTATATGATCTTGATTTAACTTTTGTAGGTGGTATATGTTCAGAAAATTATACATTTCTTTTATATTCTATTTGATGGAATATAGGTCTTTAAAGTATGTCTTCATTATTCTCTGGATTTCTGTGGTGTCTATTGTTATGTCAGTATTTTTATATCTAATTTTGTTAATTTGGATCTTTTCTCCCTGTCTTTTAGTTAATTTGACTAATGGTTTGTCAATCTTAAGGATTTTCTAAAAGAACCAACTCTTTGTTTCATTGTTTGTTTGGTTTGGTTTCTATCTTATTGATTTCAGCTTCGAGTTTGATTATTTCTTTTAAATAACCTTTTGGATGTTATTTCTTCTTTTCCTTCTAGGACTTTCAGGTCTGCTGTTAAATTGCTAGTGTGAGTTTTTTCTTAAGTGTGTGTGTGTGTATACCCTAAGTGGTATGAACTTGCCTCTTAGAACTACTTTTATTGTGTCCCACAAGTTTACATTTCGTTGTCAGAAATTCTCATTTAATTCTAGAACGTTTTAATTTCTTTCCTAATTTTTCTCTTATTTTTCATTCAGCAGTGAATAGTTCAATTTCCATGAGTTTGTAGGATTTCTATTGTTCCTAGATTCTATTGCTTATATCCAGCTTTAATTGTGGTGGTCAGATAGGATGCAACATGTTATTTCACTTTTTTTTGTGTGTGGAGACTTGCTTTTTGTCCAAGTATGTGGTCAGTTTTGGAGACAGTTCTTTCTATGAAATGTTGAGAAGAAAGTATATTCTTTTGTTATTGGGCAAAATACTCTGTAAATATTTGTTAGATCCATTTGGTTTATGATGTCAGGTAACTCCACCATTTCTTGTTTAGTTTTTGTCTTGGTGATCTGTCTGTTTGTGAAAGTGGGGTATTTAAGTCACTTGCTATCTGTGTGTGAGGGTCAATATGTGATTTAAGCTGTAGTAGTGCTTCTTTTATGAACTTGGCTGCCCTTGTGCTTGGTGTATAGATGTTAAGAATTGCAATATTCTTTCAGTGGATTTTTCCTCTGATGCATATTTAGCATCCTTCCCTATCTCTTCTCTTTGGGTTAGTTTTGGTTTGAAGACTATTTTGTCAATATTAAAATGGCTACACCAGTTTTCTTTTCAGTATTTTTTTTTTTTGGCTTGGAAAACCTTTTTCCACCCTTCTACCCTAGGGTTATGTATGCACTTTATGTTAATGTGTGTTTTGGATGCTTCAGAAGAATGGATCTTGTTTTCAAATCCATTCTGTTTGTTTTTGTCCTTTTATTCAGAAATTGAGATCATTGACATTGAGAGTTATTAATAAGTAGTGTTTGTTGATTCTTATTATTTTGTTGTTGTGTATGTATTTTCTCCTTACTTTGGTTTACTGGTCTGATTATTATTATTATTATTATTATTATTATTATTAATTTATTTTGTTTTCAATACATCTCAACCACAGTTGCCCTCTCTCCACTTCTTCCATCACCCCACTCATCTCCCATCTTCCCCTGATCCACTCCTCCTCCATTTCCCTTCAGAAAAGAATAGAGCTTATCCACTGAACATGGCATAATAGGATACAATAAGAATAGGTACAAACACTCATATTAAGGCTGGATAAGGCAACCCAGTAGGAGGAAAAGGGTCCCAAAAGCAGATGAAAGAGTCAGAGACATACCCACTCCCACTCTTAGGGGTCCACAAAAATACTGATCTAACAACCATAACATATATGCAGAGGACCTAGCACAGACCCATGAAGGATGCATGATTACCACTTCAGTCTCTGTGAGCCCATATGAGCCTTGCTTTGTTGAAGTCTGTGGGCTGTCTTCTCCTGGTATCCTTGACCCCTTTGGCTCCTACATTTCTTCTTCCCCACCTTCCACAGGGGTCCTGGAGCTCCAAGGGGAGGGACTTGATGGAGATCTCCAATTTGGGATTTCTCTCTGCCTAGCGTTTGACTGTGGGTCTCTGCATCTGCTCCCATGGCCTGATATTATTTATTCTTTGTGTTTTTTTGGGTGTGGTTAGCATCTTCAGATTGCTGTTTTCCTTCTAGTGCCTTCTGCAGGGCTGGGTTTGTAGAATGATACTGCTTAAATTTGGTTTTTATCATGAAATGTCTTTATTTCTCCAACTATTGTGACTGAAAGTTTTTTCTTTCAGTGTTATATGTGTGACTGTGTTCTATCATGACATTAGGGTTTGTAGAACCTCTGTCTGGGCCCTTCTAGCTTTTAGAGTCTCCACTGAAAAGTCTGGTGTTATTCTAATAGGCCTGCCTTTATATGTTATTTGGTATTTTTTTTCCTTTTTCCTTTTCATATTCTTTCTTCTGTATGATAGTGTTTTGATTATTATGTGATGTAGGGAATTTCTTTTCTGATTCAGGCTACTTGGTGTTCTGTATATTTCTGTACCTTGATAGGCACCTCTTTCTATAGGTTGGAGAAATTTTCTTCTATGATTTTGTTGAAAATATTTTCTTTGCCTTTGACCTAGATTTCTTCTCCTTCATCTATTACTGTTATTCATAGATTTAATCTTTTCATAGTGTCCCAGATTTCCTGGATGTTTTGTGCTTGGATATTTTTAGACTTAATAGGAGGTATCTATTTCTTCTATCATGTCTTCAGTGCTGTGGATTCTCTCTTCCATCTCTTGTGTTCTGTTGGCGAGGCTCACTGCTGAGTTTCCTGTAAGAATTCCTAAATTTTTGATTTCCCATGTTCTCTCTGGTTGAACTGTCTTTATTGATTCTATTTCACCTTTCAAGTCTTGAGCTCTTTTCTTCATTTCATCCCACTGTTTGTGTTTTCATAGATTTCTCTAAGGGATCTATTCATTTCCTCTTTAAGGACCTCTAATGTATTCATAAAGGCTCCTTTGAAGTCTTCATCTTTTGCTTCAGCTTTGTCGCATTTCTCAGGGCCTGCTTTGATAGGGCTGCTGGGCTTTTGTGGAGAAATATTGTCCTGGCTGTTATTGATTCTGATTTTGCACTGGTGTCTAGGCATCTAGGTTAGGGCTGATTGTAATTCTAGGTGCTGACATCTGGTCTTTTCTTTGTTAGGTGGGTGTTTTGTTCCTTGTTTCTGTTGCCCTCTCTGGTTCTTAGATAAGTGTGCTTGCTTTGGTTTGCCTAATAGGGAATGCTTCTGAGATCCTGCTAGGTTTGGCTGCTGGTTGTTCTGGTTAGAATATGTTTCTTGTCATCTGGCAGTTGACACTTAGGGATGGAGATGAGCTATAAGAGGGTGGGGTGATGATTATGTCCACAGAAGGGAGGTAAATAGGGTGAGCTACCAGAATCTTCTTAGTCCCCTAGGAATGAAGGCAGAGACAGAGAAGATGCCACAGCTAGTAGTTTACTACAGAGCTTAGGAGGAAGCCAGGACATTGAATTTGGAGGAAAGGAAGGAGAGTGTATATTCCAAAGATCGTATACCTGTTTTGCTGGCCTATCTGCTTCCTTGTCCGGCATGGATGGCAGATTCCCAGAGAATGCCAGAGGAAGTTAGTATTTGTGGCCAAAGGACAGGGTAGTGAGGGAGGCTGTAGGAGAAGATCCGCGTGTTATTCTGGAGATGACTACAGAGTGGAAGGGGATGCCACAGCAGATGGTCTGCTACAGAAATGGGGATGATACTTTGGGGATGATGTGTAGGAGAGGAGGGAGAGAGATGTCTAATGATCACTTACCTGACTGTACATTTATTAAAAGTATTGAATTATGTATTTAAAATGGGTACACCGAATGCTATAGTTATTATATCTCAATAACATTATTTATCTAGGTGAGAAACTCTAAGAAGACCAGACCAAAATAGGCATTGTATCTTAGACTTCATACCAAGTTTCCTTAGGATGATTTTTAAAGGATAAAATATGTATTTGATCATGGTTTAGTTGAACACTGTATTTTATAGCAGTCGGTATCAGCATGCCTGTTTGAATAAATTGTAAATCATTGGAAATTTGGATTGGAATATAATTACCTGTTCTGCTTTCTTTTCTGTTGCTGCGATGAAATTGACTGACAGTCAGCATCGTAGGTGAGAAGGGGCTGATTTTAGCTCCCAGTTCCATGGTATGGTCCATCTCTGGAGGAATGTCCCACTGGCAGAAACTTGAGACAGCTGACCACATCACTTCCACAGTCAAGAGCAGAGAGAAATGTATGCATGTATGCTTAGTACTTAGCTCACTTTCTCTACTCTGTGCAGTGGAGGACTCCAAACTTCGAAGTAGTGCCACCCATTTTCAGGGTGGTTCTTCTGAACCAAGCAATCAAGGTGAATGAGGTATGCCCCACAGATATGCCCAGAAGCTGACATAATCTAGACAATCCTTTGTGGACTCTCTTCCTAAGTGATTCAAGGGTGTGTTGGCAGTTAGTACTAGACATTATTACCTGAGTTGAACCTCACTCTAAAGCCATCCTATTTTAACTGGAAATACTATAGGATTTCTTTTTAAAAAACACTTTATTGAGAGATAGCTGGTGTACAAAAGTCTGTATGTTTAATCTGTATAAGTAGTTGGATTTGAATGTTCATACATCTATGAAAACAGTACCATAGTCAAGATAATAAACATTTCATCGCCTTTAAAGTTTCCTCTTTTCTCTGATGCCCTTTTAGGGATAGGGCAACAACACCTTACTTGGTATATGGAGTATTTTAGTATACAGTATAGTTTCATTAATTATTGGTACCATGTGGCATAACAGCCCCAGAACTTCTTAATCCTATGTAGCTGAAAGTTTGTGCTCATTAAATAGCATCTTCTAATTTTTCTTTTCTTCAGACCCTGATAACAGCTATTCCACCTTCTACACCTGGGAACTAGGCTTTAATTTTAGATGCTTCACATAAGTGTTATTGTGTAGCATTTATTCTTCTTATTTCATGTAGTGTAATGTGCCAGATCTTAGAAATTGGGCTTTCTGTGTCTTGCACAGGATGGGAACAATTTTTTCCAAACAGCCCTACTTCTCTACTGGGCAAGTGGTATTATTGACTCACAGTCAAAAGTGAAACCTCCTGAGTGAACAACAGGATTCCTTCTACACTCAAAATTTCTTTTCAGTTTTTTGCCTTTCATCCAAATATTGATCGAAGCAAGGTTCTATTTCTATGTAGCTTACAATGTGTTAGGGGTTGTCAGACAATGATGTTAGAGTTTCAATGCCACCTACTAAGAAATGTTGACTGTCTTTATGGGGGAAGAAGTGCAAAGAGCAAGCTGGTAGATTAAGGAACCAAAGAACTTGCCTTAAAGGATGCAGAAGCTCAGCTCAAACCAGCGCCTCTGGACTTCTATCTCACCGATAAAGTAAGCATTGCCATTGTGCCTCACAAGGCTCTGCAATTTAGACAAATGATCTTTGCTTTCTTTAAGGTAAGGGGCTATTTTCACATGTGCTTTTGATTAACATACATTTTACAGTTAGGGCAGGAACTCAAGGAGAAACCATTGAGTAACACTGCTTCCTGCTTTATTTTACATAGTTTTCTTATACAGCCAAGGACTACCTCCCAGGGAATGGTGCCTCCCACAGTGGATTGGCTCCTCCTACATCAATTAACAATCATGACAACAACCCCACCCCACACCCCCCATTCCCCACCCATCCCCCACCCCCTGCTCCAGAGGCCAATCTGATCTAGGCAATTCTTCCACAGAGGCTTTCCTCTCAGATGACTTTAGGATGTATTAAGTTGACAGTTAAAGGTAATGAGGACTGAATTTTCCCACATCAGTGCTTTTTCTCAATGTCTCAGGCATCTTCTGGCAACTTAAATATCATGGACCTATCTCCCCCCCCCTACATTTTGCTGGGTCAAAGTTTCATGGGTAGTTATTTTTGCTGAGCCATGGTTCAGTTATTTGGCTGCATCATGATTTGAGGTTTGTGTTGATATATGTGGTTAAAGTTTTTGCTCTATCATTGTTGCACATATCTTCTGAATCATGGTTTTTTTTTTTTTTTTTTAAACTTTCAAAAACTACATGCATTAATTGTGTGTGCTTGTGTACCTTAGCCTCTGCCAAGGCATGAGTGTGCAGGTCAGAGGACAACTTGAAGGAATAGGAGGAAGAAGGGGGAGGTGGAAAAAGATGTAATTATATTTTAATTACATTTTAAAAAGTTTTAAAAAGAAGCCACTCTTGCTTGGGGGCAAGTAAAGTGTCTCTGAAGACATGAGAACTCTTGACCCAAGGTGCAACTTCTGCCTCATGGATAAGTATCCTCTAGGTCAGTGGTTCTCAACTTTCCTAATGCTGTGACCCTTTAATACAGTTCCTCATGTTGTGGTGATCCCCAATCATAAAATAATTTTCATTGTTAGTTTATAACTGTAATTTTGCCACTGCTATGAATTGTAATGTAAAATATCTGTTTTTTCCCAATGGTCTTAAGTGACCCCTGTGAAAGAGTCATTTGAAACCCCCAAAGGGGTGGTGACCCACAGGTTGAGAACCACTTCTCTAGGCTTTTCTGTTCTAGCAATTCAAGTCTTGAAACAGTCATTTATCTCTGTGCTTTTAGCTTTCCTTAAATAATATGTGCTTACCTGAGAATGAAAGCAGATGCCAAAGATTATCCTGGTTTTGCTGCCTCATGAACTCAAATGAAAGTACTTTTATTTTTTATTTTTTAGCAAAATAATTTTGTGAAAGCTTTTTATAATAAGACTTAAATATTTAACAAATTGCTTATTTTAGATTTGTTGGTTAAAAAATTATCTGCTGAGGTCTGTGGCACATGCTGACTCCAGAGACCACGTGCATGTCTCTGATCTGTGAAGTCTCTAGTCACCATGTGGACGTCCATGATCTATGCTGCTGCTGACTGTAAAGGGCAAGGAAGCTACTTTTGCCTAGGCAATGATGACTGCAGACTCACAGAGGAGAAAAAAAGGGACATAAAAGGCTTCTGTGACAACCATCTCTGCTGTGGGATGTCTTTCCATATGCTGTGAATATGTGTGGCTCCCATTGGATAATAAATAAAGCAGTTTTGGCCTAAGGCAAGAACACTTACAGCCAGGCAGGAAATTCAAGTAGAGATAAAGAGAGAAGGGCAGAGTTGAGAGAGACACCAGCCACTGCAGAAGGAGCAAAAAGATGCCAGCAGACTGGTAACACCATGGCCATGTGGCAACATAGAGATGAATAGGAATGGGTTAATTTAAGATGAAAGAGCTAGCTAGCAAGCCATATGCCATACAGTTTATAATTAATAGAAGCCTCTGTGTATTTACTTGGGACCCAGGGGCTGTGAGACCAGGTGGGACACAGGAAAACTTCCATCAATATATGGTGCCCATAACTGTTGGCAAGAGTTTCCTTCTAAAATCTTGGAGAGCTTAAGAAGAGATTACAAATGCAGCTAAGAGCAGCTTTCTAGTTCCTGTCTCTCATTTGGGCCATGGTACAGGGACTCCAGCATTTGATCTTGAGCACAGCATGGTGGATTCCTGTCATGGTACACAGAGGTGTCTTCAAGCCGTGCAGAGCACTGCACAGTGGATTTAGCTTTTGCTAGTACAGACAAAAAAAAAATGGTTTCTGTGCTACACAGTGCTTGATGGAGGCATAGACCTACTGCTTCCCAGAGTTGATGGTGAGCATGGCTCTCAGAGCTGGTGGTAAACATACCTCCACCACATTGGGAAGCACAGTGGCATGCAGGCAGACATGGTGCTGGAGAAGTAACATAAAGTTCTACATCCAGATCCTCAGGCAGCAAGAAAAAAGAGTGACACTGGGCCTGGCTTGAGCATTTGAAATCTCAAAGCCCATCCCCAGTGACATACTTCCTTCAATAAGGCCACACCTACTCCAACAAAGCCGCACTTCCTAATAATGCCATTCTCTATGAGCCTAAAGGGGGCCATTTTTATTCAATACTTCACTGGTGTCCTTAACAGTTGTCCAGAAGGGACTATAATGTTGTAGTTGTCTACTTCCAAGTGATGCCTGCATGTAAATCATGCCCCAGGCTCCTCTTACAAATTATAAGCCACCTTCTTTGAGGCCATGTGTACATGTTTGGGGACATAAGACATTGCAACAAGAGTAGAACCATAGACAATTGGGTAACTTCATGTAATTTGCTTATGCTTTCAAAATTTGTTTGGGCCTACTCATGCATATACCATTTCCATTTGATGATGGATTGCTGGTAGGCAAGTCCAACTTTATAGTTTGATAGGACAGAAAACGTTCATAATGAGGAGTTCAAGTTGTTTAGCAAATTGGTGACACATCGTCAAATGTTTAGTTTTTATTAAAGTGCCCTAGCAGGCCATGAGCTGCTTCTCAAAGGTAGACTAGTTGAGGATAACAGCAAGGCCTTGCTCCAGAACCCTAAGGGTCTTTGCTTGGGATTCACCTATGGAGGCCTGCCAAAGGGTCCAAACAGCATTTCTTTCTACCTCTGACACCTCAGCTATCATTGGGTCTGCTGGATCACATGGCTTAAGCTCTCATAGTAACCTGGACCTGTTAAAAGTCTTCTCCTGCTTTAGCACCCACTGAAAACTAATCCTTTGTAGGGACGCGTGACTAAAGTGGAACAGGTATAAACCAAAGGTTTGTAATGATACCAATTAAAAGGTTAGATACAGTTGTCCACACTGACATCCATGTTCACATCCCAGCTTGCCCTTCTTCCCCATTCCTCAGCTCTCTCCTAACTGTCTTTCTGTTAAGCAGGGTCATGAGACTCATCCTTTCTGATGGGCCATAGCTGCTGATGTTCATGCCCATTCCTATTGCTGTTCCTTGGGTATTGGGATCCAATGTTTTCCAGATGTTAGAACTTCCTATATCAGCTGCACATGAGACTATGAGGAGTGAAACCCACCAACCTAAGCCTGGGGTAATATGTGCAACAACCCATGTCTGTTGTGCTAACCCATTAAAATTTCAGGTTTCATTTTTTGTGACCATAGAATTATCTAACCCATTATGACTAATGCTAAATTTATAATCACATCTTGGTTATTCTGTTCTGAGCCTCTTGCTATTCTGAGCCTTCATTTTCTTATCTGTAAAGTAGAAATAATAGTACTTAGTGCAAAGCCCAGCTAATTGTTTTATTGGCCTTGCTTGCTTGCCCACCTAAACTCCAGAAATTCTTATTCTATCTCTCTGTGGACCAATGTTTCCAGCAGAGACCAGCCAATTAGAGGGGCATGTCTTCAATAGCACCCTGACTGGGATAGGTCTGTTACTTCCCCGGTTCAGTTCCAGAATTGGTTTGGAGTTGTGAGAAGGAATATCTTTCTATCTTTCTGTATAAGCCTGGGTCTATGATATGCCATCTTTCCCACTTATGAAAGAAGATAGTATTGATGGGTAGTAATACACAGAACCAAAAGGTCCATTTAGCTTTGTACTTTTTCAATAAGACCTCTGTTTTTCTCTGCTTAAGGTAGCTTGAGTCAAATGCAAACAAAGGTGTCCTGACCAATGCGGTTATTACAAGGATTAAATAAAGCAATGCATTCAAGTGCCTGTCAGATTACAAAGGCTCTGGACTTGAATGTTATTGTGGCTGAGGTTGGTTGTTAGGGGCCTGTATCCATGAGCACAATATCTTTCTCATTCATGGGTCTCAATCCTTTAGGTAACCTTAAGATTTGATGAGCTCATAAACTGAGACTGTATTATTTTGGGCCCCACAGAATTTTCTCCACCTGGATGCATGTGGTTGCTTTGCCATTTGATGCCTTGGGGGAACCTCGTAAGAAACAGCTATTTGGAAACTTTTATTGTATGTGCTTCAGGGATATTGTCTCCTGCTTCATTCAGAACCACACCTACAAAGACACATTAAGACATTTTTCTCAGACTTATATGGGAAGGAAAACTTGACTTTCCCTAAAGTGATAATTTTCCATTGTTTTACATCCCCATCAGAGAAGAGTGAAGTCACCTTGCAGGAGCTAGGGACATGGCTCTAAGCACAGTAAGCACACTTTCTGCTATTTTCTTTTAAAAGTTAATGTGATTTAAAAAATCATCTTCTTCATGATCTAGCCATGTTTATTTTTATGGACACTGTAAATCCTGCATCAAGTCATGCTGATTATTTCCAACATTTATGTGAAATCTGTGGCTCCTCTTTGATAATGATGGTCAAAGTGCAGAGGCTATAATTTAATTCTAGTCATTTTTTATTTATATTTAGCTTTCTATTTATGGTATATTCTCTTATGAATGTCTCAAATACTTTGTAGAAAAATGGATTTTAAATAAATAGAAACAGTCCTATAAACATAAAAAAGGATGAACAAGCTTGAAGTCATATCATATGAAGCACAGGATATCAGCTTGATTTCCTACTAACAGCTCCCCTACCCTCGATGCTAGTGAAATTAATACAAGTGAAAAAAGGTGCTTAAAATTGTAACAAAGAAAGCACAGAAAGTCATAGCTCATTTTCTCTGTGAAAGCCCCAGATCCCAACTTGAGAATACATCGATATCAGTGTTGGTGGACAGAGGCTAGAATCAGCATTGGAGAGAATAAGTCTATTTGTTTTTGTTTTTGCAAAAGGTAACATACTTTGTTCCCAGAAGTTCTCAGTATAGCTTCAACTAAACACAGTGAGACAGCAATTATGCAATAGCAGTGTTTTTTCAAGGAACAACTGGATGTGAGTGAGCTGGTGTTTTGGATATCTTTAGAGGCCCTGAAGAGTTTACAGTTGCATAGAGAGAACTACAAATCCAACGAGTGTCAACTTCCTTGGCTCTTTTTCCCCTGAGCAAATACAATCCGTTGTTCTGCAGGAGACCTGGACCTTGCCTAGTCAATTTCCTGTTATAGCCACAGGCTCTCCAACTTTTACCTGTCTCCACCCTTCTTGGGATGAGAACCTTGCTTTTTGTTGAAGGTCACATTTTGGTTGTCTACATTTCTCCTTCATCAATTAAATTCTATGTTGTTGCTTAAGGCAAAAACTCTTAAAATGGAAAGCATTCAGAAGGTCTTTTTACCCACTGAAGAACACACACCAAGGTTTGAATGTTGGGTACTATTGTGGTTTGAATGAGAAACGCTCCCCACAGGCTCATGTGTTGGAATACTGTGTGGTGCTGTTTGGGAAGGTTATGGGACTTTTAGGTCTTAGAGCCTTGTGGAAAGATGTACATCACCAAGGGTGGGCTTTGAGAGTTTCTAACCTCACTCCACTTCCGGTCTGCTCCATTTTCTGCATGTGGTTGAAGATGTGATCACTCAGCTTCCTGTTCCCAGAGCTGTCATGACTCCCTGTTTTTAAGGACACTCCCTAAGATATATAAGCCAAAATAAATTATTTCTTCTATAAGTTGCTATTGATACCAGTATTTTATCACAGCAACAAAACATATTTTATATGCCTTATGAATGTATGCAATTTTATGTGTCACTTAAAAACAGGAATGGATCTGGGTGTGCCTGTAACCTTGGCACTCAGGAAGCAGAGGCAGGAAGGATTTGGCGCAAATCTGGAGGCACGTAGGTCTACACATTGAGCTTTAGGTCAGCTGGAGTGTTACTAGCAACACTCAGATTCAAAAAGCCAAAGATAAATAAAAACTAATAAATATATTTCACGATTTAATGAGATTAAGAGTCACTATGCAAGGGATTAATTGCCTAGCATAATATCTTGCGTGTATTATGTGCTCACATACGTGGGGGCATATTGTTTAATGGTTGATAGTACATGTTTCTAAGTCAGAAATGCCTGGGGTAATTGTATGGTCTGATCTAAGAATCCAGACTTTTTCTATTATCTCTTTCCTTGCAAAAGGGATTCTAACGTAGCAAAATATCAAAAAAATGAATAAATAAGCAAGATCCTTGAATCATAGCAAACACTCAGTGAATACACCTGTTTTTGTTGTTGTTTTTTTGGGAAAGGAAATCAAGCCTTATTTAAGAGACTATATTTGCTCATCAGGACCATTTCTCATTTTAATAATTTTTATTTCTCAAAATGTAATACACCATATTTAAAGTTTAAAAATTCATTCTAATTTCATGATTGAGTAGCATTACTCAACATTTTGGAATATAATCGAAAAATATTACAGGAATACTAAGGAGAGGATTTACCCAGGCTTGAAAACATGAACTTGATGGAAAACCTGCTAAGTGTTTCTTTGAAACATTCCCTGCCTCTTCACCTGAGAACACATACGTGTACACACACACACACACACACACACACACACACACACACACACACACAAATACACCTTTAGAAATATCGTCTCATAGGAGTTAGAAATACTTCTTTACTACATAGTCTGGATTCACCTCTAACTCACCTAATTTAATTTTTGAATAGACTATCATCAAAGGAAGCCTGTCCACTGTCAGGTTTGATGTCACTTGTCCTTTCAAATGATTTAAAACACTTCATCTTCTCTGACTTTATTGTATCTAAGAATAATTTTTAAAAGATTATTTTTTGGCTCCATCAGTGAAAATCAACACCTGTTCATGTTGCTCATGTTACCAACTGTGGGCTTCCGTGCTTGAGTGATTGCTCAAATTGTGGTCCAAGTTCTTGTTTTTATTGGAAAAACACTTGTGAGACAAGAATATGAAAGATGAAAACTATTTTTTAGTCTTAAGAAGGAAAGTAAGCTACAGTATGCTAGAAGCTTCTAGATTGTCTACATGCAAGATTTTATATTATTTATATCATTGTATGTTATAGACATGTTTGCCTGAATGTCTGTATGCCACATATGTGCCTGATGGCTGTAGAGTCCAGAAAAGGACATGGGATTCTCCTGGAACTGAAGTTGCAGAAGGCTGCAAACCACTATGTGGGTGCTGGGAATTGAACCGGGGTGCTCTGGAAGAGCATCCAGTGCTGTTAACTACTGAGCCATCATCATTCCAGCTCCTATGGATTGCATATTTTTAAAAGCAAAGCCAGAGACAAGATTGTATGTAAACAGAATTGGCATGATTGTGTGTATAAAGGGATAATGGATTCTTTATTCCAAGCCTCCAATATTCTAGAACAAAAGCTGCAATCTAGAGGGATGTAAGGTTTGGCCAGAGTTCTCCAACTGTTTGACCACTTTCCATCCACCCTGGTGACAGGGTTAGGCCAGGATGTGACAGGCTCAGGGAACTGAGCATGAGGCAGCTGCTCTGTGACTACTTATTCATGCAAATGGCCAAGCTGCTTCTCTCCCACTCCCCCACAGGTATTGTGTTCAGAGGCCTGTCTTTTGCACTTCCTCTTTCCTGAGGGACTCTCCTCTCACTTCAGTGGGATAACTCTGCTGTTTAGTCACCACATGGCTTAGAACAGCATTTCCAAAACTGCATTTTCTACAGGTTAATTGCTATTCTCTGGTGGAAAATAGCCGATGCTTGAGTGAGTTTTGAAAATGCCGCACTGAACAAACATATAAGATAATTTCCTGCAAGACTTCTCAGGGCCTTTATTATGCTAGTGTGCAGCCTCGAGTCCCTAGGAGAACATAAAGAACCAGGGCTATGTTTTCAGACTTACCTGGCCATGGGCAGTTTTGTGCTAACTTCTCTCCAATCTCAGCATCTGACAACAAATGAGGCTAAATTATTATCTGACCAGAGGCATTTGCATCTTAGTAAAGGATACTTACTTAAGGAAGAGCATCCTTGTCTTGTTGATGCTCTCTTCTTCTTAGGCTATAAGATTTTGGGTTTTATCAGGTGGTGGTGGCACCTGCCTTTAATCCCAGCACTCGGGAGGCAGAGGCAGGTGGATCTCTGTGAGTTTGAGGTCAGCCTGGGCTACAGAGTGAGTTCTAGGAAAGGCACAAAACTACACAGAGAGACACTGTCTCAAAAAAAGAAAAAGATTTGGGGTTTTGTTTGTGTTTGTTTTCACGATTTCATGCTTGCATATAGCATTCTGGGGTGACTCCCACTCCCCATTGCCTTTTCTTCTCCCTCTCCCACTCCTCTTGATCCTCTTCTTCTCTCCAACTAGTCTGCTAGGCTCCTCCTACTTTCATGTGATTTGTTGTTGTTGTTGGTGGTGTACATACAGGTCTTGTGCAGGTGGTCACGGCTGCTGTGTGTCCATGATGTATCCAGAGGGCAGTAGTTTTATAGTCTTTCCCCTGTTATCTGGCCCTCCCAGTGGAAACTGCCCACCTTTGGTAATGTTCCTTGGGCCTCAGGGTAGGTGACATGGTTGTCCCATTTAGGGCTGAGTACTCAGCAGTCCTTTCTCCTCTGTGCTTTGACGAGTTATGAGTCTCTGTGTTGACTGTAGCCCACTGCCAAAAGAAACTTCTCTGACTGGCTGAGAACCACACAAGTCTATGGATACAAACATAAATATTTAGAAGGCAGTTTAACTACATGTCTATTTAACAAAATATCAGCAGCAGATTTCCTTGTGAGGCCTGGGAGCGCCCAGAACATAGGCTTTTGTCCAAGTTAATAGTACTGGATATGTATTCCCTTCAGTGGAGTAGGCCTCAGGGAATGTAAGCCCTTTATAGTCGTGACAAATGTCACTTACCTCTGAGTTTCCCAACACCTACTCCAGTGCCATGTATAGCTCCTGGTTCATAGTGCAATGTCCAACTCTGTTCTTTAAATGAATCCACACAAAACCTTGCAAACCTTGTTGGGCTTACTTTCTACAGGTAGAATTTGAGCTACCACTGGCAACCACATCAGTCTATTCACTTTTCAGCCAATAATCCTAAAGTCCTGGGGCAAGAATTTCTAAGAAAAAAAAAACAAGAAAAATTGATAAGGAATTATTAAGAGAAATGTACTATGATGGGCTTTCCATTCCATTGATCACTGAAGAAAGTTCAGTGTTTACTAGCTTTGTATGATTTGGCGGGGCAGCGTCTGGACAACAGATAAGACTGGAGAAGCAAAATAATGGGGGAATTATGTGGGAAAAAGCTAAGTTTTAGAAGGCCTCTCCTAAAAGAGAAATGGAAATAAGAGAAGCAGCTGTCTTTGGGTGGAGGATAAATGAGATTTGTGTGTGTGTGTGTGTGTGTGTGTGTGTGTGTGTGTGTGTGTGTAACACATAATCAATCTCACACCCACCCAAACACCCAAACCTTCTGAAGGTGACCTTGGACTTATGAACCTCCTGTCTTCTGCTCCAAAGTGTCATGGTAATACATATGTATGTACCTCTATAACTCCTGTACCTGGCTCCTCTGTGCTTTCAGAGTTTGATGAAGCATCAAGGAAAATCTGGCAATTCTTTCCTATGCATTTCACCCCCCTCTTGGATATCCCCACAAAGACTGGGTTATGGGGACATAACAGTGTTTGAGTTACAAACCAAAAGGAAAAAGACGAGAGAAAAACAGACTCTTGGCAAGTTTCTATGAGAGTCTCCTGAGAATGACACTATCTTTCCTTCTGAAACAACTGCAGACAGCTTTAATTATCTACTCCTACCTTGCATTGTCCCAGGCGGTACAAAAAGAGAAGCATGTGGTTGCCTTTATTCAAGCTTCTCTTGGGTTATTTTTTCAATATTTATGCACTATTCACAGAAGGTAATGGAAAGTTATTTGACAATGTACATACATCTCTATATGTTGAAAAAAAGATATCCGAGAAACAGAAAGTATAACAATCCTAATGCTTTCAGAATCATAACAAAGCTCCTTAACCAGGGACATCTCTTGGCAAAATGAATCAACAGGAACCTGGGATGTATTTTAGATTTCTTTAGTAAAAGGTAGCTAGAAAAGCAGCATCAGGGGAGGCAGAAATGTGAGAGTTAATCGAAAAAGAGCTCAGATCTACAAGGGATCTTCTAAAGAGAAGACTGGGAATAGAAAGACGCAGATGTCTTGGGGTAGACTTTTACTAGGTCTCACCAAAGGATTTTATAGGATTCAGAATAATCTTATGTCAATAAATTATTTTGATGGTCTCAACTGAACTTCTCACACACATCCCTGCTCTTGATCCAAATATAGCTGCCTTGTTTATCCAGAGAAGCAAGAAGCTCCAAGCTCTGAGATGACCATCTGTAAAGTGGTATTGAGAGAATTTGCCCATTCCAAGTCTAGGGAGAGCTTGGTGCCTAGCACGTTCCCCTGCCTCACATAACACACCCGACTTTGTTCTTTATTATAGTGAGATCCAGTTAGGGAGAAAGAAAATGAGCTGGGAAGACTACGACCTGAATTCTAAAGTTTGATTCGGCTCTCCTGACATTTCTTTTCAGCTTTATATTAGTAACTATTTGTATATAATGGGTTTAATTATGACATTTCCATTATGTACACAATGTATTTTAACAATACTCATACCTTCCATTATCCTCATTTGTCCCCTTACCACATCCACTGATCCTCTTCCTCTTCTCAGGTCATCCTCTTTTCATGTTCTTGGAGGAATGTGACCTAATGGTTTTCATCGGGGTTGAGTTCAGGAGCGTAGGTGGAGAGATTTTTACAGGAGCAGGGCACCTTACCATTGGCTGCATCACTGAAGAAAATAGCTCTCCCTCTCCCAGCAACCATAAACTACCTATAAATCTTCACAGAGGGTTGGGACCTCATGAATCCCCTTTCTTTCTCTGGCAGCATGTTGACAGTCCCTATCTTATCCAGGTCTTGGATGAAGGATCACGGAGGCTGTTAGTTCAAGAGTGCAATGGCCAAGTCATGCCAGAAACTCAATGTTCCACAACACTCCACTCCTTCCTCTGCCCTTATATTCTTTCCACCCCTTCCTCTGTAAAAGAGAAGTCATTCTGAACAAAGCTAACAGTAGCATTAATATATAAGGATAGACATACTGCTTTAGAAGGCAACCTGATGAGTGTATCATGTCCATTTAGCAAAACAACAGATGAAGCTTCCCCACCAGGACTCATGATATTCCCAGTCACAGAATTTTGACAAGGTTTACAGGTTTACAGTACCAGATATGGAGTGGGCTTAATATCCAAATCAGAAAGTGGTTGGCTACTCCCATAATACCCTTGCCACCACTGTACCACTGTACATCTTGCCTTGGCTGGTCTCCCTCAGAATTTCCCCAGTATCAAAGAGGGGTGTAGCATGCAGGGTCCACAGTTACCATTTGACATCTCTTAAGCAGCTATGATGGGCCAAGAGGAGAGGTTAAAAGTATAAATGAGTATTCCACCTCAAAGGAAAAGAAGGATAAATAAAATGGGAGAGAGAGAGAGAGAGAGAGAGAGAGAGAGAGAGAGAGAGAGAGAGAGAGAGAGACAGAGGTAGGTGGGGGGAGAAAAGAGAAAGATGTGGTGATATGTGGTAGAAGGGACAGCAGAAAAATGTATCCAGGCAAACAAAAAGAGAGAGACCAATTTAAGGTGTTTGCGGGGACCAATAGAGGGAAAGGAAAAAACAAGAGGAGGCAAAAAGAGAAGGAGTAATGGTCGGGAGTGATCCCAGAAATGACAAGATGAGAATTGTTTTTTTTTTTTTTTGCGGGGGGAGTTATGGTTTCAAAATCTTCTAAAGAGACTACCTAACAAACAAGCCAGCCACATCAATTGTTTTCAAACTGTGTACAGAGGAATGGAGAAAAATGCGTGCTTGGAGTTAGAAGCGTGCTGAGTTCTGAGGATTTCTACATCCACTCAGTGAGTAAGCCTCAAAGGTTATCATGGGGCTTTGCTTTGGGAAGTAAAAGCAAAAACAAACACTGGTGTCTTCTTCTGATGCAGGATTTTTCCTGCCTGGAAAGATGCTTTTCTTCAGCTCTTGTTGAGTCAATTCATAGTCAGTCAAGTCCTGGTGTCTATATGTGTTTATTAAAATAAACAAGAAGGTTGAAAGTAGTAGATTAGAGCAGATAAAACTGTCTAATTTATATTTGATGCATCTTATTATTCTGGAAACTGTTTAAGGTTTAATAAAAATTTGGAATTCGTGTATATTTTGTAATATAAATGAATGAGCAAGGAAGGTATCTAGATGTTTGCTGGCCTACATCAAGGCCAGCAGCACTGGCTTCTAACTCCAGGTGTCTGAGGTAGGTGTTATTTGAAAGTCTGTATCTATTAATAAAGGACAGATTTCTTATAATTGGTCACTGCCTGAAAGAAATGCAGACAAGAGGTGTTGGGAAAATGCCATTGTTCTTGCTACCATGGGCATTTAAGACTCCTGTCCACAAGAGCAAATTGGTGACTCAAGACCTTTAGTCCCCTCTTTTCTCTGTGTTAGCATGTCTGAGGGTGAAGGGAATTGTGACATTTGTCCAGCTGTGCCCAATACTCAAGCATTCAACAGAAAGAGCAATCACATTGGTGGAATTCAGTACTGGGGGAATTCTGTGTGCTGGGAGGGAGGCCACCAATTCATCTCATATACATTATTTCTCCAGGAAACACAGCATAATTGAGGACAATTTTCCACCATGAATTGCATCATTAGCTAACACAGGGAAAGTGAAATGCTGTTAACTTTTCTTTTTCTTCTAGAAAGCTGATGAGCTGAAGAAAATAGAAATGAAAAGTTTAATGCCATATTTTTTTCTTTTGCCACGGATATATGTTGAAAATCAGAATCAAAACACTTTTACACGGTAATAGAAATCCCACATTTTAATACATTGCCATGCACATAAGGACTCAAATAATGCCGAATACAAAATAGTCAAATATACAAAATGATAAAGCCGGTTTTCAAGCCTGATAGAGATCATGCTCACGAATACGAGTGGGCAGAAATCTGTACAGTTTTATTTTTATTTTTTATCAATTTAAAAAGAATCATGCCCCTTCCCAGTCTTCATGAAGAAAACCCAAAATAGAAAGAAATATTCTAAGAAAATATAAAGGAGACCCAAAGGGAATTGGCAAGTTGGTAGCTGCTCAAGATATGTAAGTCAGTGGCTCAAAATTGTGGTGCACAATGATTCTTGTGTTTAGAGGAGAAATGTTTCTAAACATCTGGTACCGTGGAGCCCAGGAAGGTGGACTTCCAACGGGAAAGGCACTCTTGTTTATGCCACATAACTTCATGTGTTTTTCTAACTCTGGGCCTGGAATACTTTCTGGAGTGAAAAAGAAAAGAGAAGAAACAAGTGAACAAAAGAAAAGGAAGAAAAAAGCAGAGCAATTGTGGGTAATAGATAAGGGAAATTCCTATTTAATGAACCAGTCTTGGGAGACCAACACAATTAAGACCGCTGTGTTCACTGTGCACTTAAGGAAGCTATAATGTCTACAGTCTCCATAGACTACTATGTTATGAAATGTGCTTTTTAGACACGCTGGTCAAAGAATGAACCAGTCTTTTTTTTTTTTTCCCTAATCTGATCTTCCCTCAGACTTTGTTATTTTGGGGGAGAGTTATTTTTCTTCTTTTCATTTTTGTGGTGCTGGAGGTTGAACATGGGTCCTTACATATGTTAGGCAGACATTCCATCATGGAACTACACCCTCCGCCCCCTCAGAGTCTGCAGAGCGCATTGCTGCTCTGTTTAATCTATATCAAATGATTTTTTTTCTTATTTCTTTTCTAGAACAAATACTAACATGCAATAGCACTTGATCAAGGAAGTCTGCCTTGCCTATGTAATTCTTGATGCCCCCAGCTTGGGAACTGCACATGCTCTGTGGCCTTGTTCAGGCTGAAGGTTGGGAATCTTTGCCTGTACTCATCTCTGGGTAGGTCACTGTTCTCTGAACCTTGGAGAGGGGGAGGGGAGATAAGTGGATGCTGCCACTGAAAGCTCTGGAGAACATCTCCTGTATCTCAGAAAAAGCATGTGTGTGTGTGTGTGTGTGTGTGTGTGTGTGTGTGTGTGTATCTGTGTGCATGTCTCTGTGTGTGTCTATGTGTGTTTGTGTGTGAGTCTGTGTGTCCAACCATTTGTGTGTATGTGTGTTCACACACATATGTAAAATACCATGTATTACTTTCTCATATTTCCTTTTCTTCTTTTAATCTCAGAGTGGAGGCTTGGTAATAATAGTTTTTGAAGAAAAAAAAAACCTCAAAAATGAGGAACAGTATCATTAACAAAGCCCATAACCCAGTTTGCCATGACAATTATTCATAAATATGTGGTATGGGACAACTTTACCCATTAGCCCCTTCTAGTCTTCAAACAACCCTGTCTGCTGAGGGACACAGAGCATCCCAGAAAGATTAAGGCCCAAAGCCCCCAGAAATTGCTGTTATACCACCATTCTTGAATCCCGAACAGTTTCTTTCCCTTTATCAGTGAAGCGCCAATCTCTTACAAAGTCCTAAGAATAACGTAAGTATATAAACTACAACAGATCGATAGTTTCTTTTCTCAGGTGCTTTTTACTGCTAATCTGTAATTTTGTTACAATATTGATCTTTTCTAAAATTTCGTGTAAAGCTATTTAACTTAGTGCCTAATAACATTAAACAGTTGGATTAACTAGAACTACAGTCGTGTGGTTTAGTGGTGCAAGAGCTGTAGTCGAATTAGTTTCAGAACATTTGCTCTGCCTTGGCTTCTCGGCAGACAGGCTTCTGCTCTCATCACCACTGAGATGGACAGTGCAAATGAAGGGACCCGGTCTTACTCAGTTCTCTGCAACGTGAGCGTCTTCTACTAGCCAATCCCCAGCGTCCTGCAGCATGGCATTTTTAGGACAATGCTTTCGGCTGGGAGACGAAGGGGGTGAACGATGCAGAGCCCCACCATTGCCCAGTGTGAGTGCAAGCACAAGTATGGGGTCAACACCCTTCCAGAAGCTAAGACTTCTGTTGCTGGTGATCTGAGGTAGGAGTGGGCTAAGCATGAAAAAGATGGCCCTGGGGATGTGACTCATGAGTAGAACCCTTGGCTTAGCATGCCAGAGGCCCTGGATTCAATTCCCAGCACTGTTAAAAAACAAACAATAATAACAACAAAAAACCAAAAACAAAACAAAAAAACCCCAGACAAACAAGGATGAAAACAAGGTTCTAGCAATTTGAACATAAATAGCCATCAGCAACTAACACGACCTTCAAGGTTTCTGTCAGTAACCAGGGGTCTTTTCAATTGATTAATTTATCAAGACAGGATCTCATGCAGTCCAGATTAGTCTCAAAATTGTGATGCAGTCCAGGATGACCTTGAACTCTTGGTCCTCCCTTGCCTCTTTCTCTCCAGTGGTGGCATGACAGGCATGCACTGCTCTACCTGGTTTAGGTGGTGTTAGGGATCCAACTTAGGCCTTTGTGCATGCTACCAAATTAATAACACTACCAAATTAATAATATCTCCAGCTCCACCAAAGGCCTTTTGAGAACTGGCACATGCTTCACTTCTGCAGCTGATATGTGAGGAAACACATGCTTATCTTGAGTTAACTGCATGGGATCCAGACAGGGAATTGCCCAAAACCTCCTGAGTCTGTGGTCAGCTCCCAATGTGGTTGGCTTTGATTTAACAATCTTCAAACCCGTAACAACACTGAAATTCCAAGCCCTAGTTTTGTATTTAAGTTTGAACATGGAGTATAGCTAGTGTACTTAAAAGGTCTTTATGGTCCTTGTGCTGTTTTAGAAGTTGTGGTCACTTCTCAGGAGATGCCAGCAGAGCATGCTCCGTTTGTAAGTGGGATAGAAACAACCTCTAAAGTGCCCAAGGTATTGAATTGGAGGCAAAATTAGTTTCTCCTTCCCAGGTGAAATAATGATCTACTATAATAAGAATTCTTGCTATAGAGTTTTGTTTCAGCGTGGAGTATTTTAATATATTTTTGTAGAACTTGAGATGGTGTGGTAGTGATTAAATGAAACATCACAAAACAGATTTGTGTGTTCTTTCAAAACACTTAACACTGGAATTCTACATTTGATAACTATGTCTATACTAATATGGAAAGAACTGTGTGATTCAATTATTTATTTCCTTTGATCCAAATGATTGAATTCTAAAAGGTTGTGAACATGGCGGCAGGTAACCAGCACTCTCCAGTGTTTCAGTTAGTTACTCTAGGCATGAGTACCTCCTAGTTGGGTGAAGTTTCTTTCTTTCTTTCTTCTTTTGGTTTTTCAAGACAGGGAGTTTCTCTGTGTAGCTCTGGCTGTCCCAGAACTTGCTCTGTAGACCAGGCTGGCCTCAAATTCAGAGATCCACCTGCTTCTGCCTCCTGATGCTAGGATTAAAGGCATGTGTCACCATTGCCCAGCTCAATACATTTCTTAGCATTTCAGCAGAGCTGATATGCCAACACCAGACACTTTGGGCAGAAAGGTCCAGTTCTAAGATCCGTTTTATGGTACTGGAAATTTCTGGGGTTTGGAAAACAGCAATAAAACAACTGATTGACACAAATCCCCCAAACCATTAGCTCCAAAATTTGAAAATGTTATGTGATTGGAAGGAATGTCAAAAGACCAACAACGTTTGTTTGGTATCATTCTGTCTGTTGGCTTTGTGAATCAGCAAGAGTCCTGTCACCAGTGACTTTTAAATGGCAGCCAGTATAGATTGTTGTTGTCTTTAATGCTTGAAATAAGTATGAAAGGGGGTTCAGATGGGAGAATTCTTTGGTGCTTATGGTTCTTAAGTAGCCTTATATGGTAAATGAAACAGTTTTATAAAACCTTGAGTGACCAGGTTTCACTACTCCATAGAAGTCATTGCTTTGTCATTTGATGTGAAGCAGAGGACCAGAGCTGGTCCATGCCTGATGGTCTTTCTCTTTTTCATTTCGGCACCTAAATTTCATGGGGTACATTTTAGAGTTTAGATAGAAACAGCTCTTGTCCCTTCCTACTTCCTCATCCAGGATTGTGCCTCTGAAACTGAAGTGATGGACAGAAGGCATCACCATGGATATTGACCCTGTAGCCACCTTCACAAAGGCACACTTAGTCTTTTATTTTTTTCACCTCACTCATAGCTTTCCAAGTCTATTCTGTATTCCAGGTAACAGACATCATCAGAGGAACATAACTGAATCAGTCTTCATTTACCTTTAAGCCCCCAGTTCTGTCTATTGATAAAACAGAGTTCACAGTACCATGCTCTGGCTCTAGGATTAGACCCGGATCTAAGGAGATTGAGTTGGAGGCTTGCTTGTCTTTGAAATAGAGTCCTCAGCTCTGCTCAACTAGATATGTTTCCCGGCCTGCCCTCCTCTATAATCCCGCTGGCTTTGTTCGAATGATCACCACTGACCAGTGACTTTCTGGAGATGAAAATGGGGGTCCCACTGCTGCTTGGGCTGCATCAAGGTCAAGCTTAAGGCTCAATTTTTTAGTCAGGAAGGGGAAAAAACTGGTGAGGGCTCTGTGGTTCTATTTGAGTTCTTTATAGAATACTTGAAATATATCTATAGCACTATGCGAAAGAAAGAGGTGAGAAGAAAGAAAAAAATCACACACACATAAAATAAAGCAAAAAGTGGGATGGAGGGGGTTGGAGAAGATGGGATGAATAACAACAGCCTTTAAAGAATAAAGGAATTTTTGTCACTTTCAGAGATTTGATTTTTAAGTCTATGGCAACTTTAAGTCTAGTTGTCAAGTAGCAAAATTACTCTAAAGAAGATGGAAGAAAACATTGAAAAGAATGAAGCTGCTAATGTGTGGGGGAGAGGTTTGGATTAAAAAAACATCTTAGGGGTGCCTTGAAAACTTTACTTCCTTGAGACTTTTATTTTTGCTATCCAAAACTAATTACGTGACATTTGCAGACAAAGAAAACATTTAGGGTGTGTGAGGTGGATCCATTAGAGGTTCTCATCCTTAGTTTATATTCACAGTCATCCTTCATCTTCCCTCTCCCCATTGAGTGTTAAAAATGGCACGTTCTCCTCAGTACTGAGGATTGTATGCCTCTGTTTGGGCAGCTGCAGAATGACTCTGGAGAGAACCTGGCATCTTTACCCGTATTGTGGAGGTAGAAATTGAAATACTGGGTATACATGTCACGGAGCAAGCACAGGGATTTGAAGGTGAGCCACGTCCCATAAAGAAAGTTGATGGGGTCCCTATCCGTCCTAGGCAAGTTTCAAGCTACTGGCACGAATTGCTTTCGACCCCAGCAGAACCATGGTGCTCTGCATACTTAAACTTGATTTTGGATGTGAACCGAGCTATTCCCCTCAGCACCCTGGAGAATCTGATAATTATTCATTTCAGTTCATTCCCAAGAGTGCTTTTCCTGCATAAGTGTGAGTGTCAGCCTTTTAGTAAAAAGGGTAGTCCAGGTTTAAGAAAAAGGAAAAATTAAAGCCTCAATCATTAGATATTAAAACATTTATCCCTTAGCTCCCCATATCTCCTGTCCTACAAAACATAACCCACCACAGATATGCCTGGGTTTCTGGAAGATAAAATTGCACACCCAACTCCCCACCCCAAACACACACAACAGAGCAAGAAGTAACCATGGGGCAATCTCACAGAGGGTCACCACACAAGGTAGCCGAAGGCTGTGAATGAAATCATTTCTCCATTTTTTTTTCTGGTTTTGCTTGTGCATGCACAGATGTCATGCCACCATGTTTCCAAACCTATAACTGTTTCAAACAGAGGCTGACAGTTTGGAAAACAGTACGGGCTCATATGCAAATATGTGGGTTGTGCCAGACATTAAGGCATTTTTAAGAGACACCATTTTCAACTGGGCTCTTTCAGGGCCTTCATTTTCCATTTTTCCATTTTCATCTTTAACCATTATCTTTCCATAATGTTACAGTATTCCTGTGACTCAAAAAAAAGAGGCAACTTTAAAAAAAAGTCATTCAGATTGTTTTGCAAAAGCCAAAACGACAATAGTCCATGATCATTTAGTGGACATCTGTCCTAGAATGGGCATCTAGTTCTCCAAGGGTTTTAGCAGGAATATCACGGATTACACCAGTTTATTCTCAGCTACAATATCCCAGCACCTGACAGGGTTTATAGGATTCATTAGAACCAATTCAGGGTCTTTAGGAGTAGTTATAGAATTGGCATTTCAGAGAATTGAGCATAGTGATAAACAGTAGTATCTACAGGAAGGATGGAAATAGACCAGGGTGGGCATCGAGGATAGCAACTGGGAGCTGCTGTGGGAAGCTTGGATCAACTTAGCTGGCTGTCTAGCAAGGTTCTGTATGTGTTCCCAAGCTGCTCACTCATTCAGAAATGGGATCTGCCTGCTGTCTGTCATGAACATTTTCCTTTGTTTCTCTGGTAAGGTGAGGGTGGGTGGGTGGGTGTGGATATCTCAATTCAGTTTGTACTGTGGGAAGAGAGTAGTGTTGAAGAGAAAAAAAAACCCATTCAATGGAAGCAGTAGGAGTGTGCCTTATATACTAGAGTTGACCCAATACAGTTCTTGGCACATGGCGGTCCTTTTACAGATGCTTGCTGAATGAAAAGAAAGAATGAGGGAATGCATAGACCCTGCTTCTAGAACTAAGGCAAAAGGATGGGTCATAGAGCAGGGGTATTGGCAGCCTGGGTTTGGATTACCAATTTCAGCTTTTTAGATAATTATGATCTGTGGTGATCTGTGAAAAGTCCAGACTTCATGTTAGCTCTCATTACTCTGAGTTCCTATCAGGAGGTCCCTTTCTAGTCCACATCTGACAGGAGCCATCCTGTGGAGAGATATCCTGTTTGTATCACATTCGGGGCTCTCCACTTCCTGAGACTTCAAGCGGAGACAGAGAATGAGTGTTGGGAGACAATGTAAAATGTCTGGCTTGCTTTCTCTGGACGGGTACCAGAAGTTGTTACCTCTATTTTAAATATTAGTCTCTGATGCCTATTGGTCTCAGGTTAGGTTAGTGAGTGCTCATAACACACTTTGCTGAGGTTTGATCCAGCCAAGGTTCAATTTCCAGGGAAAAGATGCTAATGTATCATAAGGGGGCAATCAATATCAATGAACAGTTCTCCAGTGTTCAGGTAAGCAACCACTGACTGGACAGGTTTCCCAGGGCTGTGCTTTGTTGTTAGACAGAATTTAAAAAAGTCATATATACATCCAGGTAGTATTAAAGGGGAAGAGTAAGTTCTATGCTGAGGAAGAAACCTAGTGTGGGCTGAATGCTTTACTTCTCTAGGCACACAGTGGGGGTCATTTGATGCTTCTCTCCAGAACTGTGATTTAAACTTGACCTCTGGAAGTTTTCCTAAGGGCAGAAGTGGGACCACTAAGGAAGGTTGCATTCTGCTGCCCTTGGCATCAACCCACCATGGTCTTTGTGTTTGGAAGATCTCCTATATAGAAGAGTATGTATGCATCGGCCAAAGAGAAGTAGGCTGTACAGAGTGTCATGATGTCATGTGTCAAGTTGTGCCTGGGTACAATGAACCAAGACTTGCAATAGTTCAGTCCCCAGGCTTGCTAACTTCTACTTCCCTTTGTGCTCTAAGTAATCTGGTTATCCAGTAAAGTGTCAGCAAGTGAAATCTAACAGTATTGTGGCCATATTTACACTGATGAACCACAGACAAGTGGGAGGACACTAGGAGTGGACTTTGTCTTGGACAGTCTGAGCCAGAAATAAGACAAGATTTATAAAGAAAAGAGAAGACGTTTGTTTTCCTACGTGTATCAAATGTGCTATTTCATCTCAGTGTAGTGTTCTCATATAAAGTGCGTTAGCATTCGACAGAACACCTTTGGACATGGTAACTAACACAATATCAAGACACGTTTACATTCCTACCAGGGTATAATATTGTGAACCCTTCCACTGAGACTGCAGAACGCCTGTATTTTTTTTCTAAAACATCATGCCATCTGCACACTTAATGAAATAATCCAGTAGTTGCCATGCTAAAACAGGACGTCTAGTGAAGGGCACAGACAGAGCCCAAGGGGGGAACTTGAGTTATGCACAGTGATGAAAACTGGAAGCAATTTTCCAGCTAATGGTCTGCCAATGACCACTTGGAACGAGTTGGCACTGTATGTTATGCACCTCATTTGAAAATCCCCTGCAAACCAAGATGTTTTTCCTCCCAAACTTCATAATCTTGACCGAATAGGCATTTTCTCAGTTAATCCAGCGACTCTGTCAGTGCTCCAAGGATCTCTTCTGGCAGTGCCATGAGTAAGTCTTTCTCTGGGGAACAGGCCATGCTCATGCCCACTGGCAGGACAGCAGCTTGCAAGGCTGACATGTTTATGGAGAACCCTCCGCTGAGGCTGCAAGAAAGGGAAAAAAAAGGGGGGAAGGGAAACATGGTTAATGACTTTCTTTATAGTCCCACATACCAACATGTAACAATTATCTTATTTAAACAAACCTTAACACCCTTAGGTCAAAGAGAAAGGGCTAGCCAAGATGAGGGTTACTCAACTCAGGGTGGATTAGTGGTGGCTTGTCCTGAAAGATCCTTGCACCAGTTGGCAAAACACAGAAGATGCCCATTTCAAGAGCCAGGCCACATTACCTGGAATGGGGGGCAAAACTGGGTCTTTGGACCTGGCCTTCAGCCCCTTGACAGGGGTGCAGGCTGGGAATCCATCTCATTTTTCTAGAGCTGCGTGCATGTACCAGCTTGGAGGCACGATGAGTCTGGAAATGGCACAAAACATTGTGTGTGTGTGTGTGTGTGTGTGTGTGTGTGTGTGTGTGTGTACACGATTTCATTCATTAGGGATTCTTGAATAAAGTCAAGAAAGAAATATTAGAAGCCATATGATTAAGAGCTCCCAAGTTTGCACATTGAAAACTGAGTGAGTTTGGGGCAAGAAAGAAAAAGTCATTCAAATCTGACTAGAGGTTAGAACTATTTGAAATGTAGTCCTGCCTTGGACTTTGGGAATTCTGGAATAGATATATTTTCCTTGTTTTAACTTTCTAATTTTCCCATTATTTTATTTGGCTACTCCACACATAGTTCTCTACACACAGGTCCTCAATAATTCATATTATGAGTATAAATGAATGCTTTTTCTGAGAATTCAACATTAGTTTTATTTAATATACATAAAATTATTGAGTAACAGCAGGAGTTATTGATGGAAAAGAAGTATTGCTAGGCTTTTGAGTCCAAGTGGCTTTACAAACTACAAGAAGATACACAATTTGTAAGAAAGTGTTTGATTAAAACAAAAGGTCTTGTAAGTATATTAAATGTCAAATAGTAACACACACTTCTGATAAGGTTGTTATGTGAGCAGAATGTTAATATGTTGCTCATGGCATTGTAAACTGGAAAAATAACATCCATTTATTTAACAATCATTAAAAATTTATATTCCTTGATCTAGGGATCCCATTCCTATGAGTGGACCCAAAGGAAAAATATGAAAAATAAAAGAAGCTGTGTGCAAAAATCTGTAACCTAGAGGTTATTTATCCTACAGAAAAAATTGGAAATAAGTCCATTGTTGAAAATTTAAGTTAAGCAAATTATAGTACATTAATAAGATGGATGATTAAGTGACCATTAAAATAATGCTAACTTTGATGATTATATAGCAATAGGATAAACAGTTATGATACTATAATACACAACATAATATATGCATAAACAAACAGTAAGTGAAAAATAACTAGTGTTAGTGTTATTGTTGAAATACTTTGCAAAACAGTAAGAAAAATTAGGCTCACTATGTGCACACCCCAAACAATGATTCACTAATGTGTCATGGTAGTTGACATTCACTAGTACTATTTGGAAAAACAATACTTCATACTTTCACACAGAGATGACACTCCTCTGTCATTGAAAGGAGAAGAAAGAGAGACTAATGTGGGGAAAAACATCCAGGTCAACCTATAAGGAAGCCATACAGCCCTGAAGCACAGCATAGATTTCATGCAGACTGACACAGCAGAGCACAATATTCTTGAGGCTGTTGTTAACAATCAGATCTGAGAGATGTATGTCCTTGGGAAAAAGCCAACAAAATAAAATTCAAACAGGAATAATGATAGTTAAAGACTGAGCCCTGCTGAGTTACTGGACTTACACCTTTGTGTGGAAATTGCAGTAAAGTGTATCATACAAATACCTGTGTTGTCTACTTGGGTTTCTAAGAGCTCATGGAGGGCAGATGAGTGTGTGGCAGGCAGATATCTGTGAGTTCAAGGCCAACTTGGTCTAACAATCAGGTACCAGGACAGCCAGGGCTACACAGAGAAGCCGTGTCTCAAAAAAAACAAAACAAAACAAAATGAAAAAAAACAAAAACAAAAACAAAAACGAACAAAAAAACTTTAATCTTAGTTTTTTTTTTATCACATATGCTCAATGACAGGCTTTTCTGTCATCATTATAGATTTTTTTTTAAAAATGCAATGATTTATTTTGTCTGTGTATGTATGTATATGGGCATGCACATGCCACCATCAATGTTTGGAGGTCAGAAGATACCTTGAGGTAACCAGAGGTTCTCACCTTCTGCCATGTAGGACCTGTGGATAGAGCTCAGGTTGTTAGGCTTGGGTGCACATGCCCATAACCCACTCAGCCATCTCTCTGGCTCTCACTAGAGATTTTTGTTATCATGCCCAGAAGTCATAGTTCAAAACCTACATAAAGGAAGCTGGGGTGGTGGCTCAGTGAATCTTTATATACTTGCCACTTAAGCAAAAGGGCCTGAGTACCGGAGTTCAGACCCCAGAACTCACATAGGGCTGGGTTCTTTGCCAGGCATGGTGATTCATTTTTTTAATCCCAATGCTCAGGCAACAGAAGCAGGTAGGTCTCCATGAGTTCGAGGCCAATCTGGTCAGTCTATAAAGCCAACTCCAGGCTAGCCAGAGTTGCACAGTGAGATTCTATTTCAAAAAACGATGTCATTGATATTCTCTGCTGAGTAGTACTCCATGGTGTATATGTACCACATTTTCTTAATTTATTCTTCAGTTGAGGGGCATCTAGGTTGCTTCCACATTCTGGCTATTATGAGTAATGCTGCTATGAACATAGTTGAGTATGTGTCCTTGTGGTATGATTGAGCATTTCTTGGGTATATACCCAAGAGTGGTATAGCTGGGTCTTGAGGAAGATTGATTCCCAGTTTTCTGATAAACTGCTGTACTGATTTCCAAAGTTGTTGTACAAGTTTGCACTTCCACCAACAGTGTAGGAGTGTTCCACTTGCTCCACATCCTCTAAAAAAATGAATAAAGCTTGGTGTATGGTGTGTGTCTCAGGGCTTGGAGGCCAGAGGCAGGAGGATCCCTGGAGTTCACTGGCCAGCCAGTCTAGTCAATCTATGAGCTCCAGGTTCAGTGAAACCTTGTCTCACAAATAAGATGAAGAACAATAGAAGACTCACCCCCAACCTCAGGCCTTCACACACATGTGTGCACAATCATGAGGCACATATTCACATGCATGCACTACATGAGTGGGGCTGAGGATTTGCTCAGTTGGTACAGTAGCTTGCCTAGTATTAATGAAGCCCTGGGTTCAGTCCCCAGCACTGCATAAATTCAGTGTGGTAATATATACTTATAACCCTATAATATAGGTGAAGATAGGAAGATAAGAAGTTTAAGGTCATTCTTGTCTGTATAGTAAATTTGAGGGCTAGGCCAGCCTACATGAGATCTAGTCTCAAAAGGAAAAATAAAGTGACAAAATTAAAATAAACCTTTAAAGAAGCTACATTTGGTCAAATGCAAACGGGCACTTTGCATTTGGCACCTTTGGCTCTGTTAAGTAGCAAGTGGATCATCTTTCAGATGCTGTCTGCTTTGGGCTCCAGCCCCCTGTGGGGCAGCTATCCCAGAGTCTTTGGTCACCGTTTTCACTGCAATGATTCTGGCCTATGCTCCAACTTCTTTCTTCTCAGATGTTTTCTTTGTATACCTCTGACACCACGAATACCAACTCCTCCATCTTTCAGGACCTCCCTCCTCCAGCGGTCACATTCTTTGTGAAGCTTTCTCTCTTTCTAGAAACAGGTAAGAACTCCTTCCTGTGTGCTAGTATGGCTTCTTAAACTTTTATCACCAAATCCTCGACAAACACTTTATTTAATACAATTATCACCACCTCCCTTTAAACTCGGGGATATGTACATGCCAGGCAAACAGCCTAGCAATAAGCAATGCCTCAACCTTCCCCTTCAAATTTTTGAAGGCGATGCCATATCTTATTTGTGTCTTGTTAAAACATTATGCAGTATCAGATATGTAGTCAGTGCTTACTATGTAGCTGTGAAATTAAGAAGGACATACTGTGGGAGAGGACTCATTATTTGGTTGTTTAATCTAGTAATGAAGTTTGTGTTCTTGGAGTCAATCATATTTGATCCTGAGTATAGGATAAGTAGGGACGCTTTTCAAACCCAGTAGTCAAGAGCACGGGTTCTGGAAGACCTCCTTTCACCCCCAAGGCTCATCCCTTACCAGCTGTGGGATATAAAAACCATGAACTTTTTTTTCTCCAAAACTCAGTTGCTTCATCTTTAAAATAGGTCACATCACCTCTTCCTAAACGAGTTGCTGTGATGAGGAAGCGAGAGGAAGGGTGCTGTGCACCATGCTTAGCACATAAGAGATACCTGATGCGTGAGTGAGTGACAGCTTCTACTGTTGTGTTATTATCACAAGTTCCCAAAGTTCCTTCGCGACATCAGAGACGCACCTATCTCCTTGTTCAAGGGCTAGGAAAAGAAACACAATGCCCAGATGTCAGACCTTTGTGCCCTTTCCCCACTGGCCAGGCCACTGTCGTACTCTGGTACCACTCTCCTCCAGATTAGTGCAGACTTCAGACAGTGGCCTGATAACCACGGGAGGGTCTAACACTTCAAAGGCAGGAAATGACTTGCCTGGCAGGCAGCAGGCAGCCTGGCAGAGGGCTCAGGAACAGATGTAGGACTTAAGTGTTCAGCTTTTACCTCCTTTCACCCCAGCAACAGGGGATGAAGGCGTGGCATGTTTGGAAGAAAGATTCTGTGTCAGGTCACTCCACATCTCATGATCCGAGAGGGGCAAATATGACTTTTCCCTTGAAAGGGGGCGTTTAGCGTCTTCCATTCAGAGAGAAAGGAAAGTGTCTTTGTGAAAGAATGTGTCTTTCATGGAACTCAAGTTCGAGGTCATCGGTGTGGGCCCAAATCGCTCTCGGATATGTGTTTGTAATTTATAGCAGGTGTGAGTGAGTACCACAGTTGCTCAACCTAGTAGCCGGTAAGCAGGTCTAAGATTTACTGAGCAGGCACCATGGGCCAACCAAGACTTTACAGACAAGTATTTGCCAGAACCTCAGTGCCATTTTGGAGGTCTCCATCAGCACATGTTCAGAGGAGGGTAGGCACACGAATTCGTCATTACTCTGTGGCTAGAATGCACAGGGCTGAGACCAGAACTCAGATCTGCTGTCACCGTAAGTCTTTCCCGACTAAGAAAGAATGCACATTCGGAAAAGGAATTCTCTAACTCCAACAGGAAGAGAAGAGAGAAAACAAGTAATTATGTCATGTAAGAGAATTTTCATTATTGCAAACCTTAGCCATGAAGTGCTGGAGAAGAGGTTTAACCTACAGAAAGCTAGTTCATTTCTCTTTTAACAGTTTACAGTCTTTCACAGCATGGCTGAGTGGTTCTCAAATGAGTACAGTTTTGCCCCAGGGCAGACAACTGGCACTGTCTGGAAGACATTTCTGGTTGTCACTCATGGAGGTTACTCCTAGCCTCTAGTGAGTCGAGGTCAGGACACTGCTAAACACTTAGGAATGCAGAGGCTAGCTCCCCAACAAAGACTTCTCCAGCTTGAAATGTCAAACGTGCTGAGGTTGGTTTAGCAGACACAGATCTTTGCTTATTTTCTATTCTTGGTTGTGAGCCAAATATATCACTCTCAAAATAGGTCAAGATAAAAACCAACCTAAGTGGGCCTCTCATATGCACAGGAAATAAGGCTAATTTCAAACCTCACTCCCCTCTTCTATTCATCACTTTCTCATTTTATTTGATTTTATATTCAATGCAATCAAAACCTTTAAAACCAAATCACTTCTAACTTCTAGAACCCTCACAGGCATGCCATTATAAGAATCAAGATCGGGTGATTTAGGCAGGTATGCTCAATTAATTAATTAGTATGCATGCAAGAAGTTATAAGAGGAGGACAAGGGATGACTAATGTGAACACAAAACTAAGCCTTGCTATCAGGACTTCTGGTAAGAGATACCATATGTGGTTTGGGTAGTACTGGTTGCATTTTTATCACTCCTTGTCCCCAAGAGACTTAAGCGGGTGTCTTCTCACTGAGAATGTAGTTAAGGAATCAACTTTATCCTCTGGCTATGTGAAGATGGAGGTCAGGTTCTCTAAGAAGGTGGTGTCAGAATGGCACAAAACTTGTGTGACGAGGAACAATACAAGTGAATATATATATGCCTGTAACTTCTCACATGTCCTAAGAAAGGGGAAATTATCATCCTGTGAAAGTTAGCTTTTTGTGTCAACTCAACTAAGCCACAGGGTGTCCACATATTGGGTAGCCACCATTCTAGTGTCTCTATGAAGATATTTGTGTGAGAAATCAATGTTTGAGTTGGTAGGCTGGGAAAAGCTAATGGCCCTCCATATTGTGGGTAGGCCTCCGATTTGAATAGGCAAAGGATTGAGTAATGCATCATTCATGTTTTCTGTTATTTGTTGCTAGGACATTGGCCTTCTTCTGACTTTAGATATGGACTCAGAGTGGAACTATACTCTTGGCTCTTAAGCTTGTAGATCATGAGACTTCTCTATTTCCATCATCAAGTGAGCCTGTTCCTTTGCTAAGTCTCTGTGTCATCTATGTATATGTTTGTATATGTATATACACATATACATGTGCATATAACGTGCATGCATATTTGTCATTTGATCATTTTCTGTTTCCAAGGAGATCTCTGAGTAGTTTGTAAACAACACAATGATAACAGTAAACAGTATCCCTAGCCAAGTACTCACCATGTGCCTAGCATTACACTCAGAACCTAGGCCTATTTTGCAGCAACCAGGTAAGTGAGCACACTACCTCCACTTCACAGATGAAAAAAAGCCAGGCTTAGAGAAATAAATGACCTAGGAAAGGCTGTGGCCGTTAGGCCAGGATGTGTCCTCTGCTTTGGCTGAGACACACTCAGGTGCCTGTTTATTGCAGAAGTGCTAAGTAGGAAATAAACACTTACACAGGGTGGAAGGATGTTGTCACTGTCTCTCATCTCCTTACCACATCGTGACTATTTTCCTGTTAGAATGTGATTGACTCCCGGTGTGGTAACGGGGAGAGTGTTTCTGCTGTTTGACTCTGCAGTTCTCATGGACTCCTAGGCATTCTGAAGGATTCGGAACTGAGGAAACTGTCCCTTCTTTAAAACTACCAAGAAGGAAAGAATGCAGTTGTTGTGTTTGCAAGCTGAGATTTCCTCTTTTCTTCAGTTCTGGGCGGGAGAGCAAGTGGGTGAGCCAGGCAGGGTGGGGAGACATTGAACTTGTTCACTTCCTCTTGTACTACAAGCAGAACTGTTATTGGGTTCTGTGGGGCTGGGAAATCATTGTATGTTTAACCAGTTTAGTTACCCTGCTTTGATTACTCTGTGTACACATGAGATTATCACTGTGTATCCCACAAATATATAAAATCACTGTGTGTCATTGAATGGTTATTTTATTAAATTTTTACAAATTTAAAAAAATCACTCTCTTACTCTTTCTTCATGGTGTGTGTGTGTGCACACACACATGTGTATGTGTGTGTATAAGAGAGAATGAGTCTGTGTTTGTGCACATAAGCCATATCGTGTGTGACTAGATGAAAGGTCCTTGCCTTCCACCTTGCTTGAGACAGATTTCTTGTGGTATATGGCTGCCTAGGCCAGGCTAGCTCCCTCACAAACTTCTTGGGATTCTCCTTTCTATGTTTCCCATCTTCTTCTTCTTCTTTTTTTTTTTCCGAGTTTTGGAGACAGGGTTTCTCTGTGTAGCGTTGGAGCCTGTCCTGGAATTCACTCTGTAGCCCAGGCTGGCCTCGAACTCACAGAGATCCGCTTGCCTCTGCCTCCCCAGTGCTGGGATTAAAGGCGTGCACCACCACCTCCCACCTGCCCGGCTATGTTTCCCACCTTGCTATAGAAGCACTGCAATTATAGCTATTTATACACCATGTCGGGCTTTATCTCGATTCTGGTCCTCAGGCTGTAGCAGCAAATACTTTACTCATGGAGCCGTTGCCTTAGCCCCTAAATGTAAAAGCCTGACTGCGGAAGACAAACCTGAACCAAATCTTTCAGAAATCAACTCTGATTCACGCAGGTTAAATTGCATTTCCATCTTCCAGGGTTTAGAAACTGACATTTGCACCACAGGTCTTCCAACTTGCTTTCGTGAAACTCACCTCAGGGAGCTTCCCCAATTTTTTGCTTTGTCTAGCTCTCTCCCCCTGCACTGGATCAGAATGTCCAGGGGGAAGATTGGAAAGCTATATGTTTAACAAGAGGCGCAATGATGCTCATGAAGCCGGCTTGGCAGCAGTCCATGAAAACACCCACGTCTTTCCCCCAGTATTTAAATAGTAGTTATTTGTCCTTCAGACAGAGAAAAGTGGTATCGGCTGTGGGAAAATGTGGTTTATAGCCTTGCTCTTTTTGTATAACAGAATAACAAGAATTACAGATATAATACAAAGCAGTGATCCAGTTGGGTTGCAGAGCAGGGCAGGCAGGAGAAGCTTTGGGACCTATGCAAGCTATCTAGCTTATGCAAGGTCCCTGGGACCTGGACATGTTATATCCTTCCAGGACGTTATGTTTCCTGCAGGCTTCTGCATGCACATATTCCTCTGGACACCGACTGAAGTGCTCTACATTGCTTTGAGGGTGTAGGGCTTGAGGAGTTTAGAATTCATATGATGAAATTCTGTTATAACCCGCTTTGTCCTGTACTAGCATCACTTGATAATATATCCATCTTTAGGCTCCTACTTTATGGTGTTTAAAGGTCTTCCAGGGAGCTTGGGACATTGCTCTGAGCTCCAAATGGGAGGAATTAGATCCCTCCCTTTTAAAGTAGGACCATAGACTTGAATTTCTGACCATGTTGCAGGGGGATGGTAGTATTTACAGCCTCTCTGGAAACTGCTATGAACTTCAAGTTCCTTCAGGGAAAGAGTACGTCTCACTCTTCTCTTTCTGTGCTGTGTGTTGGGGGGGGGGAATGTGGGGACTATCGAAGTTGTTCTTGACATGTTTGTGGAATGAGAGAATGAATTGTGCAAATGAACATAGGAAGAAAGCTACTTGAGTAAAGATAGCAGTTCCTTCAGGTATGAGTAGAAGTTGTTGGGGTGGAGCGACCACTCTTGTTCTTTAACGAGAACTGGGGTCAAGATTACAGTATATGGAGCTATCTAAAGTCTATGAGTACTGAGGGTATCCATTGCCATAGGTCTTTAGGAACGATGTCCTCTGGAAACTAGCAAAATCCCCTTCTTTTTTACAGCTAACGTGAACCAGACAACCGGCTGACAGCAGTAGACGATCACGTCGTACCACACAAATATTAAATGATGCATTTTTGGGAGAAAGGACCAGCCAGCCAGCTGCTGCTGTCAGTGGGGATACATTTGTACGGCCAATTAGTCTGCGGTAACCCTAGTGATTCTATCCTTTGCACTGGATAGAAGCAAGTATGTCAACTCATTACATTCTGACAGCCACTTTAAAAGCCCAAACAACCTTTCAGAGAAAAAACTCAGTCCACCAGCACAGGCAACAATGAATCAAAGAGAGAGCACAGGGATGAACCTTGAAGTTTAATCCCAGTTGCCATTGAAATTCCCCTCCTGCTCGACAGTATCAGCCAGTTGGCCGAGAACATTCTGAAGGATTGTTTTCTAGTTTTTTTTTTTTTTTTTTTTTTTTTTTTGTTGTTGTTGTTGCGTCTGTACCCCAGCTTACTCCATCTCAGAGCACGGAACCCTGCTTGCTTGTTTCTCAATTGAATGAGCCAACTCAGTTTTTCTTTCTTCCTGCTTGGTTTTTAATTCATTCATCTATTCTTCTCTGCCTGTTTGCATTATTCAACTTTATTTCATCTCGAGAGCTTCCCTGTTGGCCAGTCCAACAGCTTCTTTCATGAAAATGTATTCTTACCTAAGATTTTCTACTTTAGAAGAGGAATAATAGTTAAAAAAATTCTCCAGCTTCTGAAGCTTTTTCGAGAGAAAGCTGAAAAGCACACTTCTGCAGGAGTCTACAAGGCACACTTATTGTTTCTCCTTTTGAATGCCTAGTCTCAAGGGGGCTAGAAGAGTCTCTTCACCAAACAGTGCTATGAGTGCCCCAAGAAAACAAATCAAGGTGACAACAAATGATGAACATCAGCACATACTCTTAGGGCAGAGTGTAGCAGGAATCTTAAAAGTTCTTGTCAATTCCTCAGCTGGTCCTGTTTCCTCAGACTGGAAGCTTCTGTGTCCTCATCCCAATGAATATCAGCTGAAGTGTGTTGCTCCAAAGCCTGAAAGCTTAACCAGCCGAATGCTTAACCAGCCAAAAATGTCTCTAGTTTCTGGTCCTCACGCCTTATATATCTTTCTGTTTTGTACCACCACTCCCTGGGATTAAAGGCTGGCTTTCTGGGATTAAAGGCGTGTCACCATGCTTGGCTATTTCCAATGTGGCCTTGAACTCACAGAGATCCAGAGGGATTTCTATCTCTGGAATGCTAGGATTAAAGGCGTGTGCTATCACTGACTAACTAGTGGCTTGTCTGTTCTCTGACCCCAGGTAAGTTTATTAAGGTACACAATATTTTGGTGACATAATACCACCACAGCAGAGGGTACCTCAGCAAGTGATTCTTAACTTTCAGTGTGTGATGAATCACAGGACAGCACACAGTTGATCATGTAACCCTCCAAGTTCTCCGCAGACACCAGGGTCACTAGTACAGGGACTGCACTCTGAGTAGCAAGGTCAGGGGGCTCCCAACCTACTGCAGCACTGGACACTTTAGCTTTTTAAAGTCATAGAAGTGTCCTAACTGTTCTAATACAAAGCCATTAGCTGGGTGTGTTCACTGAGCACTTGAAGTATGAGGAATTCGTGAAACAATTTTTTTGTGTGTGTGTGATGGTGGTGGTGTGTAGTATATATGGTAAGTGTGAGTATGTGCAGGTGCATGTATCTATGCATTTGAGTGCAGGTCACATGAGGTATCCTACTCTATCAGCCTCTGTTTTATTTTCTTAAGTTCAGTGAGTGTCTCAGTGAACCTGGGGCTCACTGGTTGGACTGGTATCCAGGTAGCCTGTGTCCACTTTCCATAGCATCGGGGATGCAGGCAAGTGTACTGCCATGCCTGGATTTTTATGGGGGTGCTTGGAATTGAACTGAGATCCTTATGATTGACAGCAAGTGCTCTGAATGCTCTGAGACATCTCTCCAGCCCATGGAGATTACTTTTAGCGTTAATTTTACTTCATTTATATTTACATGTCTGCATGTGCCAAGTGGCTACTACACTGTAGAATCGAAAACTAAGACAGAGGTTGAGCAAGATGGCCTCAGAAAGGAAAGTCACCCAGGTCGGGGAACTCCCTTTGCACCCATATTGAAGTTTGTTCTTGTCCACACCTGCCTCCTTCCTGTTCTCTTTCTGTTCTCTTCAGTGTGGCTCAAGGCTTCCTCTCTGCTTTCGTACAAGTTCCCAGCATCACGGTATCTACAAAATGGTAATTAAGGAAAACTCTATAAACATTCCGAAGTACAGAAGATTATGTCGTTTACCCAAACCTCTTAGACTTGGCAGAACCAAGCAAGAAGCCTAGGGAGAAATAGATGGTTTGTTATGAGCTATTCCACCTTGGAGTCTGTCTGGTAGGATTCCAAAGTTAGGATTCAAGGTCACAGTGCTCTGGGCTTTAGTTCTTGGGCTTGGACACAAGGGACAGATGCAAGTGGTGGAGGAAGAACAGAATGGCAAAAAAAAAAGAAAAGAAAAAAGAAAAAGAAAAAAAAGGAAAAAGAACACTCAGTACAAACCGAGTTCCCCTCAATGAGATCAGGCTGAGGGTAGGGAAAGGGTTGGGCTTGGTTTGTCTAAACTGTAGTCAGCAGGTTACAGTTAACGAGATTTGGAGATGTTCCCTGGGCTAGTAAGTATTAATTTCCATTGAGGAAAAAGTTATGAGGCTTGGAAGTCTTAATGATAACAGATAATTTCTCTGTGTGGGCAGAGCTACAAAATGTGTTGCTGTGAAACTGTGTGGATTGGGCCCTTTCTTTTGTGTACACAGTTTCCCCTCAAAGAATCCACTTGGCCATGAATTACAAACCTGCTTGGGGACTCTTGTGAGTAATTGCTTGAACTGGCTGGTGGCCATCAGCAGGACCTTGCAATTTACCAGTTTCCATGCAGAATTATGAAGCTGAAGGTTTAATGGGATTTCAGGTAATAGAGCCCAGATGTCCAAAAGTATGATGTTCGAGATTTCACTGATTTGCAAGGCTGCGGAGTTTAAACCTTATTTACTTCTTGCTTAGATTTTCCCTTCCCATCTTTACGTAATCTTGGACCAGTCAAATGCAAAGGCCTTCACCTTGACATACTGCATCCAGAGAAGCCATTCACATGCACACACTTGCAGCCAGCGGTGCAGATACGAGCTCCCTGCCTTGCAGTGCAGGCTCTTGGGATCATCCTGCTGCTAAGGATATGGCAGTTAGCAGCCCTCCTTGTCCCACCTTACTAGGCAGCACTTAACTTCCAAATTGCTTTCACACATTTAATTGCATTTCAGTCTGTCAGGGTCCAAAGGAAATGGGCTGGGACTAGTATTATTATCTCTGTTTTGATGAGGGAACCGGGGTACATGGAAGAGAAGGGATAATAACGACTCACATTTCTTGCACACTGCCATGCAAAAAGTACTGTTTCAATGGGGTCCATGTGAGTCCTTTATTTGAAGCCTCATCATAACTTGGTGGTTGATATGATTATCGGCTCCACTTTGAAATGGGAGAACTCAAGTACAGAGAAGCTGGAACACACTACTACTAATTAATAGAGCCTGTGTGGATTGGACCATGATATTCTGGAGCCATGTACTCTGTACTGCATTTCTTCCATGGAAATGTTTTCAGCATTGCAGACAAGATCTGGAACTCATTGTTAACATAGTGTTCTTTTTGGAAAAAAAAAATTTTTCATATGTGTATATGGGTATATTTATGTGTGGACTTATGTACCTGAGTGCAATACAGCAAAGGTCAGAAGAGGGTGCTGGAGACCTTAGAGCTGGTATTCCGGGTGGTTGTGAAGCAGCTAATATGGGTGCTGGGAACTGAACCAGAAAAACAGTATGTGCTCTTAGTGGCTGACTCATCTCTCCAGCTCCAGGGTAACGTTCTTTTTTTTCCAAGATGGAGTCTTACTATGCAGCTCTGGCTGGCCTGAAACTCACAGAGGTCCACCTGCCTCTGCCTCCTCATGCTTCGATTAAACACACATGGCACCCCACCCTACATGTTAAGACCAAGTATAATTTCCTAATGATAAGGTGCCTGGACCTGCTTCCTGCTCTGTTCTAAGTAGAACATCTTATTCTAGAGATGAACAACTGGTCAGAATGTAAAGAACTAGTGAGGAGCCCAGCACCCCATTTGGTACATCTATAATGCAACTCCTGTACCTGAGGCTCAGGGAAGATCACTGAAAATGGCAGCAGAAAGATGGTAAGAACCGGAGAGCTGGGATGCCAGTTGTGAGACAGTGTGTTCTAGACATTAGAGGGATGGCACAGTCATGAAATTTCAACATTATTGTTGTGTAAACAAAATCTGCAGATGACCACACCAGTCACATCATTGTGAAGGGGGGAAGTTTTACAAGTCCCTACAACTGAATGAAGAGCTAGCTACAGGTAATCAATGGCTTTTGAGAGAGAGAGAATCATCCCCCCCTCCGCCCCCACCCCGGGGACAAGGCTCTTGGTATATTATTGAATTCCAAGTAGTCATCTCTAAACACATGATACCTATATGAGCAACAATAAATGGGTGCAGTAGGATATATATGGAAGTTGGAAGATGGCATCCTGTGCCTGAACCTGGAGTTAGAGGTGGCTATGAGCTGTCTGACATGAGGGCTGGGAACTGAACTCAGGTCCTCCAGAATAGCTTGCAAGTACTCTTAACTACTGAGTGATCGCTCTAACACAGAATATTTCAATGTGTTTACTTAGCCTTATCCACAACACATCACAGAGTAGTTGGTCAAAATGCTGATCCTTGCTTCCTTCTATGTCTCCCTGCCTCGTTTTACACTCCTTACACCCATAGCTTATAGTCTACCCATTGCTAAGAAGGTGTTACATATTCTTGTGAAGCTTCTCTTGGTCTGTTCTGGAACTCTGCATGATTCTGCTGTGTGAATAGATAGAATAAACACCATTTCCGTGCCCCGCCCCCACGGTGCAACTGACTATTGAGCTCTGTGCCCAGATTAACATTTTTCCTATATACCTTCCTTCCTTCCTTCCTTCCCACAGTCTTCCTAGATATCTTAGGCTGTTTTTGAGCTCGTGATTCTACTGCATCTCAGGTATTGTCCTAAACACTGGATATATGAAAAACGAATATCAAATAACCCTTCTTCTTAACCTCAGGCAATCCTGGGTATGCTGAAACACATTCACAGAGAGGGTCCCTGACTGTACAATATCCCGTCTGCTAGTATAGAAGGCAAGATTCCTGAGGAGCGAGGAGGTAGAAGAGCACTCATTGCTGTTTATGGATATGACTGGGAATTCTGCCCAATCTCTCTTCTAGTTAAAGACACTCTATGGAGAAGGGGACTGTATTGTATGCATCTGAGTACTTAGTATAGTCTTTTCAACTGAGTTAACACAACCAAAGAAGGGCTATATAAGAATGATGGGATCCCCACATTATGGCAGAGCAGTATGGGGGACTCTTCTCCTATCTTGGCCATGGTAGTAAAGATTAGGGAGGTGGACCCTTGCTGCTGCCCATGCTTTCCCCCTATGGCACTGGCCCAGACAAGGGAAAAGACAGGAAACCCTTGGCACACTTTGCAAATCAGTGAGTAGTGCAGGGTAAAACTATGGCTTAAACTTTTGTAAAATGTTAAGGAATGCTTAATGTACTATCTAAAAATAACAGTTTGGGAAACCTTCTCCAAACCTGCTCCTGCCCTCAAGGATGTCAAATCATTTACTATTTTAAATCATTCCCATTTCAGAATGGTGACTGGTTATTTATTATTATGTAGCCCTGTTTTATAAAACAGTCTGTACAAATAAGCACTTTTCATTTAGCTACCCTTAAAGAGTTTGGGTTTGGGGCACTGTAAACATGTTTTATTCCTGTTGAAGTTTGGTGGGGATACAAGGGGTTAGGGCTGGCACCAAGCAGCTTCTTATCCTTCTAGAGCCAAGCTAGGCTACCTTACAACCAAGAAGCATCACATGGGAGGGTGGAGGTGACAGCCTCCCCCTCTGTGGACTTTGTGACAAGTCCAGCTGCTTAATCTCTCTGAGCCATCTGAGCCACAGCCTTTTCCTCTGTAAATGAAGGGAATCCAGATGTTTTGCAGGCTTTTTTTTTCTTTTGTAAGGTCTATCACCATATTTCACCCCATCTGTTTTAGTTAGGGTTTTTTACTGCAGTGACAAAACACCTTGATTAAAAGGAAGTTGAGGTAGAGTTAGTTTATTTCACTTATATTTCTAGGTAACAACCAACCAAGAAGCAAGGAAGGAACGAGGAGGCAGGAGCTGATGCAAAGGCCATGGGGTACTGCTTACTTGCTTTCTCCCCATCACTTGCTAAGCCTGCTTTCTTATAGAACCCAAGACCACCAGCCCAGAGGTGGTACCACCTATGATGGGCTGGGCCTTCCCACATCTATCACTAATTAAGAAAATTCATTCTAGTCTTGTCTAGTGCCTAATCTAATAGAGGCATGTTCTCAGTTGAGGTTCCCCTCCCTCAGATGACTCTAGCTTGTATTAAGTTGACATAAAAACTAGCCAGCCCACCATCCAAGCCTCATTAAAAAAAAAAACAATAAGACAGAACAGCAAAAACCCACTGCCAATTAAACTATGACAGAATGCTTTGGTAGTCCAACACAAGGAACAAAATCAGCCTGCTACTGCTTCATGCTTTCTGTCATTTGTTCTAAAGTACTTAGCAATTTCTCTGCCTTCAGGCAGTAGTAGCTTCACATGTGATAGGTAATCCCTCTGTATGTATTTCAGTAATAAAACATGACACACCTTCAATTATTTGTTATGTATTTCTATCTGAGTGCAAAGCTCAGATTACTGCTTTGCAAAAACATAGAATTGTGGTTATACCTTCAGTGTCAAAATTCGCCTCATGGATGGTGCTGTTTCATGACTTTTGGCTTACAAGATGCATTTTTGCTTCAATGCCAAATTACAGTGCAATATTTCAGAATCTGCTTTAAATAGCAATTAAACTTGAGTGAAGTGATAAAAATATGAACAATCACAGCCAAATAGTTCCACACAAGACTGCCATATGACCTCCAATTGTCAAAAGCCTCCTGAGACTACAAAATGTACAATTTAGAAGTATTAGAATGATGGAAAAAGTGCATCTCAAAGGCACTGGAAAATAGTAACTGGAGGTTTGTTTACCAGAGGCCTTGTGCCCAATGGACATACAACAAACCCCAAGTTCCTTCTCTTTTAATGGGGAGTGAGAGCATGGGGAAGATCAAAAGAGGAACTGAAGCTGGCCTCATGTTTTGGAAAAAGAGATAAAAATGTTGGATTTTAATCTGATTTTTTTGGAGTATAATTCATATTGCAGGAGCTATAAAACTGTGACTGGTCTCATTTATTACAAATTCTAAGCCATATCTTCTCTTCCTACGTCTCTTTGAAAGGGGTCTTTTGAACCTGGGCCAAGGCTGTCATGAGTTCCTTCCATAGAATATGGCAGAGACAGTAAGTTCTAGACTTACTTTCTGGGAGGAATGGAAAATTGTTTTCCTTTCCTCTTTCAAACATAGCCACATACAATCAATAATCCCAGGAGCTACGTGGAGAGGCCCACATGGAGGGAAACTGAGTGTCCCAACTAACACCCACGTTGAGCAGTCAGACTAACTGCCCACCCTTTGAGCAAACCATCTGGGTTGTGGATCCTCAGCCCCAGGTTATGGGACAGGGAGTGAAAAATAAGAGGTCTTTATCAAACCTTTTCCAATTTTCACAATTATGCCTGAAGAATAATTGATGTCTGGAGCCTCTGAGATATGGTGCAATGTATTATGTAGAAAGAGATAACCAAAAAAATCACTACCTTAATTTTCAAAGTGGCTTTGAGCAAGGCTTGTTCTAGAATCTTAAGAGGCAGAACCTGGGAGTGAGCTTAAACCCACTGCTTTGTAAAGTGAAACCTTTGGACAGTTATTCTGCACACTGGAGTTACTAGGCTAAACACAATGTACATAGTAAGGAAGTTTAAAATTCTAGAGGCTGGGGTTTGGAAGATGTGCCTGCTACACAAGTATGGTGTGACCTGAGTTGGTAGTCACAAGTCTCATGTAAAAGCCCAACATTGTAGTATATGTCTGTAACCCCACAGTTGGGGTCAGAGGTTGGAAACAAGTGGATTGTTGGAGCTTGGTGGTCAGCCAATCTTGTTAACTGGTGAGTTTCAGGTTAAGTAAGAGACCCTCTCCCCAAAAATATGATGCAGAGTGAGAAGCACTAGAGGAAGCGACCTAACATTGACTTCTGGTCTGCACACACAATACATTGCACTAATCACCCTGATCCTGTGGTTCCCTGCACAAGACTGGGCATGCCAGCATTTAACCCAGGCTGATGAAGAGGCTTCTAATGTCCTACTCCTTTCTGAGGGACTTCAGTGGCACTAATGGTTACAGGGGTGGAGGGTGTCATTTCTTCAGTGGTGTAGCCATTGAAAGGGAGCCTATTCTTTGGTAAATAACCTCTCCTCCATGCTCATGTGAGTAACCCTAATTAAACTCAATGGGTAACACATTAAAAAACACAACCAAAAACCTACCACCAACAACACCACCAAAACAAAAACAAAACTGTGAGAGTAGAAGAGAGACTTACTGGGGTGAAAAGGAAGGATTTCTGTGGAAGTGGGATGAGATAAGAGAGGGGACTAGGGTGAAATGACTAAGATTCTCTAGCTAAAATTGTAAAACTGTCAAAGAATGAACAATTAAAAAAAAGAAAAGTAAAAGCAACCAAGCATCAAAACAACAATAACAACAACATAAAGTTAGACAGAGGTCTTGGCCCGCAATGAAGTCTTCAATAAATATGAAAGGAAGGAAGGAAGGAAGGAAGAAAGAAAAAAGAAAGAAAGAAAGAAAGAAAGGAAGAAAGAAAGAAAGGAAGGAAGGAAGGAAGGAAGGAAGAAAGAAAGAAAGAAAGAAAGAAAGAAAGAAAGAAAGAAAGAAAGAAAGAAAGAAAGAAAGAAAGAAAGAAAGAAAGGACAACTTGGATCTCACAGAAATATCTTTTGGTGATACCAATGCAATTGGTTTTTGAATAATTGCTTTTTTGCTGGTGTGGTGGCACGTGCCTTGAATCCCAGCCCTCAGGAGGCAGAGTGGATCTCTAAATTCAAGACCAGCCTGGTCTACAGAGTGAGTTCCAGGCCAACCAGAGAAAAATCTGTCTTGAGTGCCCCCACGTCCTCCCCCCAAAAATCTACTTTTTGCAAGTCAGGATATACACTGATAAATGGTCATCAGTTAGAGTCAATAGAAATTACTTATAATATATTTATATCTACTTAATGTAAGTTACTTATATCTACTTAAAGTAGAGCTTTTTAAAAATTAAAACAAAACAAAATAAAAAACAAAAGCAGAATTTGGGACTGGAGAGATTGCTCAGTGGTTAAGAGCAGTTGCTACTCTTTTAGAGGAACTCTGTTTGGTTCCTGGAACCCATATGGGCACATCCCAATCATCTGTAACTCCAGTTCTACGGGATATAATGTCCTCTCTGACCTCAGTGGGCACTGCATGCACATAGTGCACATACATATATCCAAGCATATATGCACCCTTAAAATAAATGCATCTTTTAAAATATATAACATGGTCAAGCTTTTCATCTTTGGTGCAAACTGAAGTTAAGGAGACAGAAATATACCATGCATGTATACAGGATGTGATCATTATGTAAGGATGCTATAGACTTGTTTTTGCCTTATTTAGAAATTGGGAAGTGGGGAGATTAATTGAAGTTTACTTAGCATTGGATTCCATGCAAACAACTGCTGTTTCCTTCCTTTGAAGCTACTGTACTCATAAATTTATAATTCTTCTCCACAACTTGCTGGCTGAGGACACTGCTTGTTTCCTGAAGACAAGCCTTGTAGTAACAGACCAGGGCAAAGTGCAGTAGAACAATGGAGAAAGGGGAAGGCAGAGGGCAGACAGGACCAGTCTGCGGGTAAGAGGTTAAGCAAGGAGGCCAACATACTGCAGTTACTATCTGATAGAAGAACTTATCTGGGTCTCTTAAAAAACTCTAAACAACAACAACAACAACAATCAAGTTAGATGAATTCACTTTCTCTACATGGGAAAATATATTTCTTATTTCTACTATAAGCCAAGCAATAGTCAAATCCCTCTACTTCAAAAGTTCTGTTCTGGCAATTTTAATAATCTAAGACAGGTATTAGAAAACCCTAGCACCTGTAGGACAAATTTGGCCCACCATATGTGTTATAAATAAAGTTTTATTGGAACACAGCCACATTCATATGTTTATGCATTGCCTACAGCCACTTTAGAATTACAATGGAAGAGTTGAACATTGCTGCAGAGACTGTGACTCACAAGCCCAAAGTTACTGTTTGCTTCTTTACAACAGTGTACGGACCTCTGATAAAACTTAATTGAACACTGCAATAGATCTGCTAGTGAGAAACCTTTGAGAAGCTTATATGTCACAAGGGAAACAGCTGTCACTATTTTCTAAGCATGATCTGTTCATCTTTGCTTGGTTCTGTGAAGTAAGGTAGCAGGATAGAAGTAGCTATGACCAACAGACAGTATCAACTAATAGTAGTTGGTAGCCGATTGGACAACTAGGAAAAAATCAATAGAAAGGGACAGCATGTATCTACTTAGTATAGGCTCACCATACTGTAAAGAATAAGTAATGTGCATAATAATAGAATTAAGAGAGTTATTTGGGGGTCTTAAAGAGGAAGTATGAACAACCTGGAAAACAATTATTGGAGCTTATTCTTAATATTTCTTGATGAAGTATTAGTTATGTGTCACTATGCGGTGTGAGACTTAAACTTGTTGACATGGCCCAGTGTGTAATGTGAATATGTTAACGTCCATCCACCAAACCCACTCTCCATGTAGCTTTTTTCATGCCAGTCCCTGCTCTCAATACTCCTCTCATAGGCCCTTGAACTAGTTCTTATTTTGTCTTTAACAATCTTACTTTCTGCTATAGTCTATTCTTTCTCCCCCTCTTCCTCTTTTTTTTTTCTTACACAATATTTCATGTAGCCTAGGATGATCCTGAATTTTCTATGAAGCCAAGGCTGACCTTGAACCCCTGATCTTTCTGTCTCTACCTCCCAAGTGCTGTGATTACATTTGTGTGCTACCAGAAGGGCTGGCTGTAATATTATTTTAAACACCTTTACCCCATGAGTATCCCTCAAAACCTCCCTGTCTTGCTTACCAGCTTACTCCAAATGCGTATTATCATGGGCAAAGGACTGTGCTACAGAGGGAGAGTGAGACCTGGGTGAGGAAATTTTTGCTTGCCATACAGTTGAAATGTTTGGAAGGAAAGTCATGTAATTAACAGTCTAAAATATTAACAGGACAAAAGACATGTCAGATTTCATAGGAGACGGCTCAATGACACTGCTTGGTTCTCAAGAGCCTGAAAGCGGAACCAGGTCTTGCAAGGAAAAAGAAATCATGGAGAAGTAAATTCTAGGAAGTCAATGCTGAGGCCCATTTGCATTCAGGAGTTTTTTACGACTCCCTGCTCCTTAAGGTAAACTCAAGCACACAAGGCTGTATCTGAGGCCCTTGGAATCATGACACACATCTGCTCACCCATAGTCCTCTTTAGAAATGAGCTCTGGTCTGATTCTTGCTGGTACTTTCCTGACTCCAACTTTTGGGCATCCCATGCTTTTGGTTCCCTCATTGCCCATTGTCTGAGGTCTAAGTTTTCCATGGGGCCTAACCACAGGGCTCTATTCCATTGCTTGGTTATATGTAATATTACTAGTCACAACTAACAATCAGTTTATGCCATGTCTAGTTCATGCTAGGTTCTGCCACTTCTATGTTGATCTGTATTCAGAAAACAAGTGATCTGATGACAGGTACAACATTAAGTTGCTGTGAGGGCCTAAACACATCTCCTCAAGGTGATTTTTTTTCTGTTGTTATTCTTAAATTTCTGTTCTATGGTGGATCAGAAATAAATAGTTCACAGACTCTTACAGGGGTTCAGCCTACATTTTTAATTACTATTTTAAGTTTTTAGCTATCAAAGAAACGATATGATGTATAATATGGCACTTTGATGTATGCATACTTTTTAGAATGATTAAATCAAGTTAATTAATATATCAATAATTAAAAAAAATAATTTATTTACTTTTATTTTATGTGCATTGGTGTTTTGCCTGCATGTATATGTATATCAGGTTTCTTGGAACTGGAGCTACAGACAGTTGTGAGCTGCCTGGTGGGTGCTGGCAATTGAAGCTGGGTCCTCTGGAAGAGCAGTCAGTGCTCTTAACTGTTGAGTCACCTCTCCAGCTCCAACATATCAATCACTTTACACATTCTTTTTATGGTGAAAATTTTCAGGTCTATTCTTTAAGCTCATCTATATATTCATCATTAACCATGATCACCATCAATTCTCAAAACGCACATCCCTGTTGTCTAACTGTATTTTTCCATCATCATGCCTCCTTCTACTTTCTCTAAGACTTTGACAATCACTGTTCTAGCCTCTGCATCTTTGTGTTCAATTATACACAATTCCACATGTGAGTGAGGTTGTGTGGCATCCATCTTTTGGTACCTAGCTTACTCTAGTTTGTTTAATGTTCTCCAGTTCCATGGATGCTATTTCAAAGGCTCAATACTAGTTGTAGCAGCAGTAGTAGTACATGTCATTTATTTTAACCATTCATCCACTAATGGACACTGAGGTAGAATTCTTGTCAGCTCACATTTTAAATAGTGCTATTCTACATTAACTACATTCTTGTGTTCATGAACCCTAAAGCATATATAGCTCATCTTTGGGGCAAAAAACTAATGACAGAGGGCCAAATTTAAATGGTAAAGAACAAGGAGGTCTCTATTGCTCCCAAAATTAGTAGCAATGGCATCCATTGCCCTACATCTCCAATAATAATAGGCCATAATGGAGCAAAGCTTCCCTTAAGAGGTTTCTCTTAAGGGATCCACAGTTCTCTTACACTTCCTACTGAACCCAGGACAGTTCGCTTACTTTCTCTCATTTGTCTGAACCCAGCAGGCATTTGTGTGTATACTTTTCTATGATGTGCATTTTGTTTCATGTTGTTGTTTCATGAGTATACTTGCCTGCTACATGTTTGCTAATATGTAGATGAAAATTCCTGCAGGGGATGAGTCTGGGCTATTTATTTCTTCTTGGTCTTTCTCAGTGGGTAGCCTAGTGCTCGCACAACAAACAAGCAACTTTCAAATGATCTGTTCCATTTAGGTTTTAATCTAAAGTAGAACTCTTACTTCAAATATACAAGGTAATTTTGCTAACATCCTTGGATGGATTTGAAGACAGCAACAAACTCCTTGATACCTTCTCGGTCAGAAGCCCAGGTCTAGTTCTTTCCTTTTGAATGCACACTGGCTTCTAACTGCTTTGGCCAGTGAATAATGGAATAGTGTTGAGAAACTACAGCTCCAGGCTAGATGAAGACTGGAACTCTCATTTCTCACTAGAAGTCCAACAACTCTGCTGAAAAGACCATATGGAGAAGCACTGAGAACATACATAGAGAAGAGTCTTGCTTAGCCATGGCTTCCATTGATTCCTGCCAAGTCAACAGCAATGGTTCTGAGCTCTCTTGGGCCAGCTCTGGTAACAGCATGGCACCACTGGGAACTAACTACATGTGAAGCTACATAGAGCTGAAGTGCAGTTCTACTGAATATTGCCTCAACCCTAAAAGTTGTGAGACATGCTAAAAATGGTTTGTTAAAGTCACTGTTAGAGATAATGTGTTACTCAATAATGGATAAAGGAGGCAGAATTTCTCTCTGAATTTCCTGTCTTTTTTTTTCTTTTTTTTTTGTGATATATATTTTTTATTTTACAATACCATTCAGTTCTACATATCAGCCATGGGTTCCCCTATTCTCCCCCCTCCCACGCCCTCCCCTTACCTCCAGCCCACCCTCCATTCTCTCCTCCTCCAGGACAAGTTCTCCCCCGAGGACTGTGATCAACTTGGTAGACTCAGTCCAGGGAGGTCCAGTCCCTTCCTCCCAGACTAAGCCAAGTGTCCCTGCATAAGTTCCAGGTTTCAAACAGCCAACTCATGCAATGAGCACAGGACTTGGTCTCACTGCCTAGATGCCTCCCAAGCTGATCAAGCCAATCAACTGTCTCACCTGTCTTTTTAAATGATCTCATAAATTGTTTTAGAGTTATGATATACATTGAAAATAACAAAGGTAGTTTAGCATCTGGGCAAACAGTTGAGGCACCTTAGAGATGGAGGGGTCAGCCTGGAAATTCTGGGCCTAAAGCTGGGTAAATCTGTGTCTGTTAGTTTACACCCCATACCTCCCAGTGATGAAAATGGTGGGTATCAATGTGATCTCTCAGCAATTCTGGCATATTATTCATTTTTATAAAGCTGTTTATACATTATCTTGACCAATATAAATAATCTGGTGGTGGTTCTATATTTTGTGATTTCTATGGATGCTAGACTATGGGATATCAAGTTTGACAGTCTGTATGAAAGCCTCATTTCAGTGTCAGATCTGAAGATTGTACATTCTTAGGGAGTCTCCTACAGAGTCTATTTCTAATTAATCATTACTTTTTCTACCAATGTTATCATATTATAAAATAGTTTCCCAAAGAATTATTCTCAATTATATTATTTGCTTTTCTTTTAAAAATATATTTTATTAATTCTTTGTATATTTCATATATATACATACATACATAATATATTTTAGTCATATTCACCTATTTCTCCCCTAACATCTACCATATCAACTTGTTACATTCTTATATTTCCCTCCACACCCAATTTTAGGGTCTCTTTTCTTTGTTTTAAATCCACTGAGTCCATTCAGTGCTGCCTGTATACTTACTGGTTCCGGGTCCTCCAATGGAGCATAGTTGACTTAGCAAGGGCCACACCCCCACAAAAAAGTGAGTCGCCCTCTCCCAGCAGTCATCAGCTGTCAGTAGTTTCTCAGGAAGGGGTGGGGACTTGTGACCCTTTCCCCGTTCTGTGCTGCAACGTTGACTGGCTTGATCTTGCACAGGAATTACGAGAAGAACAGCAGCTGCTCTATGTCCAGGAGATACTGTTTCAGCTTGGACATCCTGACCTCTGACTCCTACCATCCTTCAATCCCCACTTACCTATTCATCTTTCAACTTCTTGGCGAAAACTGGTGGAACCAATTGGAAATAATTATAATACATGCTACTTTTGCAGAAATACTCCATCTAGACTTGGCCTACATAAAGATCAAAGCCTTCCCCCCCAAAACAACTTTTCAGATTGTTGGATACAGCCACTTTGTAATAAACCTGTCCTTGCCCCAAGTGTCTCAGAGGCTTAGGGAATGGGAGTGGGAGACATTTTTACAGATAAGGCATATGTTGCAATATCAAGATATGAAGACCTTGGAAACACCCGAATGTGCTTTTTAAAAGAACAAAAACAGGAAGGAGAATTTCTTGAAACTAAACTGATATGAGAAGAGCAGCTTTCAGCAATTCAAGACTCATGGCCAAAGGAAATAAGGCTCTAGACATGCTCATGTTCTCTATTTTCTAGTTAATATTCGACACTGGGTCATGAACAAAACATAAAGTCGAAAGTGTGTTGTTTAAAATGATCTCTGCTTACAAGAGGTTCACGGCACTGGGGGTTAGGGGCAGGGCAGAAAGAAAAATAAGTAAGCACATTACAGCAAGAGAGCTGTTATACTAGTGGTGTGGGAAACATTGTGGGAAACACACAGAGTAATTAATCATAACCCGGCCGTGGGAAGGGCTATTTCAGCAAAGTTAGAAGACTATTTTGAATATCAAGGAGAATGACAACACTTCTGAAAAAGTTTGCTTGAGGCAGACGTGGATGAATGAAGAGGCAGAGCTCCTTAACGGAATGACGTTATAGACACAGCTATCAGATAGGGCTTAGTCATAGGACGAGTTAGCTGAGTGAGGGATCGGGGAGATATGGGGCTGCAGCAACCTAAAACCTAATCCGGTGCTTGGAGTCAGAGCATGAAGGGGCATGTACAGCAGGCCAATGAGCTTAAGTTTTTGTTTTTGTTTTTGTTTTGTTATGTAGGCACTGGGAATCAAGAATATTCTAGAACCCTGGGTATACAACGATCATAGCTATGGTTCAGAAATATGCCTTTGTAGCTTGTTACAGTTCCCCTTCTATATCTGTTGGAACAACCATTTGCTTATATTCTTCACTGAAGAGCAGGGTACCGTGGAAACAAGGTCTATGTTTTCTTTTGCTCAGTACCAGGCACCATGCCTGGCACTGAGATGAGGCTCAACAATGATTTGGTGATATATCAAATCCCTGAGCATTACCTTGGAACAAGGAGAACTGAAAGCCTAAGTAAAGAAGGAGCTAGAGACAGCAGGCAATAGAGAAAAGGTTTGATGTTTCAATTACGGAAACCCGGCATTAATTTTAAGAAGTGCACCAAGAAAGGACAACACACAAGTGCTCTTCGGATGTGTCTAGAATTGCTGACCAGAAAGAAGAAAGGAAGTTTTGAAATAAGTCAGGAAAAAGGGAAGAGGGGAAGATGATACCTTTAGGGTACCCTGGTGGAGCATTCCTGAAGGCAGGCAGCAGAACATACCACGGCAAGAATAGAGGAGAACTTAGAAGATGCTAGATATAGAATCTAATTTTCTAGTTGTGTGGCCTGAGTGTCACGCATATGTCTTATGTCAGCTTTCTAGTTCACAAATAGGAGATGAAAAGAAGGTCTGCTACCTCTGACTCAGGAGGATTTGACGAAGATGTATGGGAAAGCATGTCTGACGGTCGTACAGAGCTCTGTGAAGAGTTGTAGGCCCTGTTGTGCTAGCATCCCATACTGTAGTGCATCCCTCAATACAGCCTGGTACTAGTCAAGCCAAGAGCATGGGTGTACTGCCCACGATCCATTCTCTCTGCTAAAACACAGTCATGTCCTCTTCTGTTGGTCAGTAGCCTTGGGAACATGTAACATGATTATTCTCAGAGCAATCTTCCTTTCCTTGTCTTCTATGGAAAGTAACATTTCTAGTATCAGAAGAATGAAGAAATATTAGCGTGAGGTTTTAAAGGTGTGTCCTGTTGCCGATGTGCTCAAATATATTCTCTTGATAGTCAAGGAAGCACTCTTCAAAAAGACAAACTGAACCCTTTCACTTTAATATCTGCTCCCTTCTCAGGGTGATAGTCTGTTTAGATGTCATCCAAAGTCCATCAGGCCTGATCCTAAGATAGACTGACTGGCACATGCTTCTTCCTGTATCATCTAGGGTTCCCTGGGACACACTGAGTACTTGGAGCTACAGACATGTCAACACTGTGACATTTTATGGCTTCTAAGGTTCTGTAAGAGGTGGTGGCTTAGAACTGAAAAGGGTTCTTGACTCAGAAGACTGATTTTTAAAATTCCTTGATATTGAGTAACCAGAGTCGTCCTTCTTGGATATGCAGGTAGACTTGTTGGAGGTAACTTTATGTGAAGGACTAGCCCAATTCCTCAAAATGAGCCAGGATTCCAAGAAGGAAAGAAAAGCCGAGTTTCTGAGATCAATATGGCTATATCTTTTACCCATCTCAGGTTCTTTGATGTGATGTAAAAGCAATAATGTGCCCGGGAGTGAACTCATAAACAGTTATTCATTTTATAGCACAATAAAAGCGTGCCAAGATTGAGTTTGGGAGTTAGGCAAAGAATTGGGCTGCGATAAGGAGATCTGTTTTTTCTTGCCAATATGTTCATTGTGTCATCTTTTGTAAATCATCACGTGGCTGTGGATCTCAGATTTTCCATCAGTGCTACATACACAGGACACCAGCATGCTAAGCAGGTAACAGAGACAACTGAAGTATATTGTGAAGGCTTCCTATTGGCCAGCCTCATGTTTATTTTTATTTTTCAGGCTGGCTCTCAACTATGTGGCCCAGGCTGTCCTTGATCTTGTGATCCTCCTAGCCTTAACCTCGTAAGTGCTGGGATTATAGCACTACTGTGTCCAGCCAGGCACTGCTTTGAACTTGGGATATGTTATTGAACAAAAAAAGACCAAAGGAATTTTTAGGGCTAAAGGGTTCATATCCTGTGAGATCATGCAATCTTGAATAAGAAAATTACAATGCACACTGTAAATGAGTGGTTTTGTTTGTTAGAAGTTGTATGGAGCTGTGGTAAGAAAAGATATATGGAGGAGCTCAGGTAAATTTGGAATGTGATTAATGGTGGGGATGAGTTGATGGCAGGCTCTGGAGAGGCTAGATTTTCACTCTGGCTCAGTGGCTTCTCTCATTCATCATGCTTAAAAGAAACACTCCAGTTACACAGTGGTAGTAACGATTTAAAAAAGGAAGGGCAGAGAGAGTGCATAGCACTTCCAAAGGGGTTGTTATTATCATTATTTTCCAACTCCAAGTTCTAAGACTAAAAAAAAAAAGCAAGAAAAAACCAGGAATGTTCAGTAATGGGTGCTGTGAGGACAAAGGATGTACTCCACCATCTCACAGAAAACTGGGGAGCTAATGATAATCACATGGTTTGCTTAAAGACATGGTTAGTTATTGGCATAGCAGTAATGCTTGATTGTAACAGCAGCACCTCCCAAGTTACCATAGGACAGACATCTGCTGTCTAAAATTTTAGTTCCAGGATTAAAAAGAAAAAAAAAAAAACAGAAGGAATTTACAAAATTTAAAGCAAAGCAAAGCCTTCTAATGTTATAGCATGTAACAAAGCTCTAGAGGCTCAATCTTTGGATAATGAGGCAACCAACCCACTCTGGGTGTCAGCAGTTAAAAGGTCTGACTTTTTCTGTTTCATGTCAGAAATAGAGTGCTTGTGGCAGAAGTGTGAATCTCAGTGCATCACTGGCAAAACTGCTGAGCTCTGTGGGAAATGCTTAAGTTCTTTGATGTTGCTGATTGTTGAGCAAACAGTATTTCTGGCACTAAAACCATTTTAGGTTTATATCTGTTTCCATCAATCTTTAGTCAATGACATTATCATTGCTCACCTACTACAGCTATTTCTCAACTGAGAATTTAAGAAAGGGCAGAAGGTTGGAGACAATATTTAGTGAAATGACCAAAATATGTTGTTGTATTCCTGATGCTTGCCCTATGCTTATATAGGTCGTAAAACCACTCACAGAAGATATTTTTTATTAGAAAATAGTAAAAGCAGTTCAGACTAGTCTTTTTCCTTTATTAAATGCTGCACATCTTGAATCCAAATAACCCACCCTTCCTTCTCTTCCTTCTGTCCTTCATCCTTCTTTTCCTCTTTTTGTTCCTTTCTTCCTTCGCCAAATGTTGAGGATGCACATAACAGGCGCTTTATTAGGTAGTCAAAACTATCAAAAATAGGATCGCACAGTTTCAGAGAGGGAGCTTCCTGACTCTGAACATGAGGTTGGGTTTTCTGGAACCTCGAGAAAGTCACTGTGTTAAGTTTATAGAGAACCTGTACAGATGCTATTGGGCAAGCTGTGCTGTCAGTATTTTTGGAGGCTGCTGGTGCGAAGAAAAGCTCCAGGAGTAATCTGCCAGGGAGTGGGCTTTGTGCCATATTGGGGGCATAGAGATCATTAAGTTCACTAACTGCTTGCAGGGGAAGAGGGTTAATGGGCCAGAACCTTTCTAGAACTCAGTGTTTAGGAGTTCAACCAAGTCTCTACAATAGCATGTTAAGTGATTTGAGGCAGTTTATTTCAATTCAGCAAAATTTTACAAAGAGCTCCTGAAGATCAGGTGGACCCAGGTATATAGGATAAGGCCAGAACAATCCCGGTGTTCCAGGAGCCTCCAGCCCAGGTACAGGAAGAGGTACCAGGGTAGGCCAAGTACAGTGGCAGATGTTGAGCTTGCTAAAACAGAGGCAACTGTACAAGGAATGAGGATGGGAGGAAGCTCAGAGAAAAGCAGCAGCTTGTTTGGGGATGGAGTGGCTCAAAGCAAGGGTTTTCTCCAGACTTGGCCACATCTAGTCTCTAGATTCAGAGATGATTCTCACCCCAACTTTCTGCATCACAAATTCATGTATATGAAGTTGGGAGAATACAGAGCCACATAGGTTGACCACTTACTGTGTCAAATGCTGTCTACCATGCTGGTCCAGGATAACTATTTTATATTTATCATCCCATTTAGTTCTTAAATTATTTATATAAAGGGCACCATCGTCCCTATTCAATTTACAGGGAAGTTAAGGAATCAGGAGCCAATTTCCTAGTGAGAATTCTAACAGTGACTCATAGAACCATGATAAACCCTGTTGATTAAGAGACTTTGTTATTATAGCTACTCGGATGAGCAAAGTATTAGCCTGGAACTAGTTATTTATCTTTAGGCATACTAAAGTTTCATGCTGTGTATACACACACACACACACACACACACACACACACACACACATATTTTAGCAATGGAAATTATGAGAGAATATGGACAAGTAATCACAGTGAAATTCCTAAACAACAACAACAACAACAACAAAGCTTCAGAGAGATTCTATTTTTATTACATAGTCAAGAGAGTACTTCACAGTGTTAACACCTACAAACAACCAGAATGACCAGATATTCAGCAATGTCCAATAGTGGCAAACACAACCTGGGAATCATCAATAGCCATCTAGTGGGACTTAAGGCCCACTCAATAGGAGTGGATTCATGTTTGTTTCTGTAAACTTAGCCCACGACCTACGGCTGGTGAAGTCATGGAGGCTAGAAGAGAACCCACTACTGCTACTTCACTATACCAGTGCAATTTTTAACTGAATTCTAAATAGTTACCTTCAAACCCACAGGCAAGTTGTAGTGCTTATCCCTCAGGAAAGAAGGTTTCTGGCTTCCTTGCTTTCTTTTTAGCTTTTTTTTAAAATTGATTTTTATATTTGTTTATTTATTGGCAGCAGAGATCATTAGAGAAAATAACAACTGGTCTAAATGCATAGAGCAACAGACTATGGGCTAGCCCCAGTTGACACATCTACAATATAATCCCTATACCAAAGGCTCAGGCGACATGTCAAAAAATAGGGCAGAAAGGGTATAAGAGTCAGAGGACAAGGATGGGACATCTGCTGCAAAATAGCTTCTTCTATAATGGCAGGGAAGCTGCACTCAGAAAATCTTAATGATGTGGTTGCTTAAACAAGACCATAAAAATGACACCTTTTGACATGCCAGTGTGGATGGGGGAATTCTCACGTTTCATCGCTAGAAGAAGCTATAGACAACGAGCAGTTGTGGAGAGAAGAAGAATCGGTCTTCTCCAGGGACAAGTCCTCCAATAAGCTAGCTTAATTCCAAGAGGTCATCTCTCAACACATATGAATAACACTAAATAATCTCAGCAGGTTGTGCTTATAGACATATACATATTTTTAAATAACCATTATAATAAAAAGTAAGAGGCCATGAATTTGAGTGGAAGAAATGCAGGAAAAAGGGAGGAAGGATAAGAAGAAGGAGAATGATAAAAAATATAATACTGATATATATTTAATTCTCAGAAAATTAAAAAAGCCCTTTTGTATCTCTGGGACAACTTTATATGTTCATCTTTCTGCTCATCCACCCATCTATCCATTAAATCAACCAGTATTTATGATGTGTCCTCTCTTTCTTTTAGTCCATCCATCCAACCATCCACCCATCCATCATCCATCCATCCATCCATCCATCCATCCATCCATCCATCCATCCATCCAACCAGCACTCATGGAAGGCCTAGTACACATTCTGCTCTCTGTAAGAAGCTAAGGATAGGAAGACAAAGGCATGCACAGTCTGTGCTCTCAAGAAACTCATGGTGGGTGGCAGTAGTGTGCAGATAAATAATTAGTATCCAGTAAAATAGGTAAATTTAGAAAGGAGAAGTTTCATGGGTGAACACTAGGAGAAGGTATCAGGTCAGGGAAGGAGGTAGGTTGTCATTAGGAACCTCTATAAAGGTGGCCCAAGGGGAGGATGAGAATAGCTTAGGAGAAAGTGGACATGTGTATGGATTTCCTACAGAGGACTGGTTAGAAGATGAGAGAAGAGGGCACTGCATAAATCACCAAAAATTTTAGGATGAAAGAACACTGGAGAAGAAGTCAGGAGACAAGGATTTCTTCCTGGGCTTGGCACACATGGGGTGAGACTCCGAGTACATCACAACGGCATTCCATCATTCACTCATCATTTGTCAGCCAAGAATATTACGTATCACTTACCTACCACTCAGGGATGTGACTGAACATGTGATAGATGTTGGAGAACATTTTTAATGCAAATCATCACCACTATAAATGAATCTATGCTACTTTTCTACAATTATCATCATACAAGGAAAGATCTCAGCCTAAAGGACTAAAGAGAAATGACCCATGATGGAGAAGTAATCTCTTGTACAATGTTCAGATTTATGTCTGGCTCATTCCTGCCTCTTCTTAAGTCTGCAAAAAAGTCTTACTATTAATTAAGGACTCACATTTCTTTTTTCCCCTCCTCCCCAACTTCACAGTTTACTTTTAGACCCAACCTTCCCACTTCCCCAGGCACCATTGATTTCTGCTCCCTTTGGGGCTGACTGTGATGATTAAATGCTGAAGATGCACAACAAACTCCAGGAACTTGATGAGTTAACTGAGGCTGGTTTCTGACTTTCAGCTAAGCGTGTCAGGATGAAAAGTGTTCAGAAAGTAAAACTCCCACACTCCTCTTCGGCTTCCCTTCTTTGTTTCACACAAAAGCACAAGAGTTCCCCTGTGGGAAGACTTCAGTGGAATGAGAGATTATGCATAGCTGCCCTCCTGCGACCAGCAATGGCAGCCACCTGAAGTTCAGAGCTGAAGCCTAATTATCTACATCAACTGCCTCAGCATTAGATGCTTCAGCTCACATCAGCAACCACCGATTCCCGAACAAGCCAGAAGATACACCACTCAGGACTGTTCCAGATGTCAGCTGGGACAGCACAGTGTCTTAAAAACTTCTTGGGTAGTTCTGATGGATGCTGTGGGAGTTGAACTCCTCCGGAAGACACATGGTTTAGGTGATCTAGAGGGACAGAATTACTGGCTGGGTGTGAAGAACTTCTCTGTAAGTATGATAGTCAGAGGATTCATTGAGGAAAATGCACTTGTAATAAAAATTGAATGTCAAGAGTAAATGGAAAAATTAAAAAAGCTGGGCCAGAGGGCCTTAGGCAGGTAGGCAGAGTCCATGGCAGAGGCACTTGAGGTAGAAACAATCCATAGATGTTACAGAAAGGAAAGAAGTTGAGTGTGTATACAGCACAGTGAACAAGCAGGAGAGTTACTGATTTGAAACACCAGAAAGGAGATAATATGAGTGGGTCCGATGGTAATGTGAAAGAATTTAGATTTTATCCCAAATGAAACTGGAGGCCATTGGTGGTTTTAAGCAATGAAGTGATGCGTTTTGACTTTCCTTCATTTATTTTTTGTGTATGAGTCTTTGGTCTATACATTTGACCATGCACCATGTGTGTATCTGGTACCCATAGAGAGTAGAAGAGGCATCAGATCCTCTGGACTGGAGTTAGAGATGACTGTAAGCAGTTATATAGATGCTGGGAATCAAACCTAGGTTCTCTGGAAGAGCAGCTAGTATCTTTAACCATGGAGCTGTGTTTCAAGCCCCTATTATTTTTATTTTTAATATGTGAATGTATGTCCATATGTGTGTAGGTGCACATCCATGGGGATGTGTGTGGAGGCCAGAAGTTGACATCCAAAGTTGTCTTTAATCTTTTTCCATCTTATTTCTTTCTGCCTTAATTTCTGAGGCAGCTCTCTGATTGAACCCCAAGTCCTCTGATATTATATAGACTAGTCTTGCTATCCAGATTGCTCTGAGGCTCTCATCTCTGCCTTCCAAGGACTAGAATGAGAGGCAGGTTGCCATACCGACACATCATATACACAGATGTTGGCATATGTCACTTCTCTGATTCTACATCTGTACTATAGCAGAAAGCCAGGAAAAATGAACCTCTACACACAGGTCTGGTGCCAACTGCTACTTTGTGATGGGATGGGAGGCTCTTCCCTGGATGGAGAGTTGGGGATCACCTGCCAAACAGGATGTGAACACAGTAGTATTTATGCTGATTCACTTCTCCCAGTCATGAATTCATTCAACCCTTATATTGATAAGCACTGATTTTATGCTGGGTGCTGTACCAGGTCTTGCTATTCAACAAATAAGGAAAATTCTTAAAACCAGTGGAATTTTTCATAGCTTTCTGTTCACTGATAGTTTGCTACTATTGATTTGAAGCTGTGCATAATGGTTCTGCTCTACACTGTTTGGCATAGAATATATTGTTTTTTTGTTTTGTTTCTCATTAGTTCATTTACTTAGTCTGGCAACTATTTTTTGATTGGTTATTTTATTAAGCACTTGGATCCAAGAACACAACAAGTCCATCTATCAAAATTTATGCCCACGAGCATTTTTAGTAGAAATCGCTGCCTAGCCAGGACTGTTTGCAGTTAGATGTGGCCTTGTAACTGAGCATGTATCATTAGAATGTGAATAACAGTGACATACACACCTTTAGACCTGCTTTACAGATGCCTTCCATGACATACCCATTCACATTCTTTGCTTCTGGCTGCACTGAATGGACAGAACTTCAAGGGCAAAATTGACAGCCACTCAATGATGACGGAACCTCTGTTGGTTGAGTTGTTGAGTGATAGCAAAGATGAGGGCATTACTACTTAGCCATCCACTTGAATAGTACTGTTATCTATGTGAAAAATAAAACTCAAGAGAATTGAAGTGTGTGTGTGTGTGTGTGTGTGTGTGTGTGTGTGTGTGTGTGTCTGTGTCTGTGTATCTGTTCCAGCAATGTATGAGGACAAGATCAGCCTTTTTCTGTATCTCAGAACTTGCAATTTTATTGAGGAGATAACTACAATCAAGATTTCACATAAAGTAAGTTAAATCTCATAGATAGATAAATCTCATAGCAGATAAAGCAGGCATCTAAATTATCCCCGAGGACTGGAGGAATGCCACCCAAATTAAACTGTAGAGGGTCAACTGGACTTCTCTAAGAGAGGGTAGGGCAAAGGTATGTCAATCAGGATGTCAGCAGGAGCAGAGCCTGTGGTGCTGGAGGAGGTGGAACAGGCTCTTCTGGGCTGTAGTAGAGGATAAAATCTGGGAGTGACCAGAGATGTTGCCCAAGGATGAACAGCATCTTCTAGATGAGCAGAGGAAAAGAGTCCTTATTTCCCTATTATATGAAGAGTAGAAGGGCTGTATATGTAACAGGGTAACATCTTCCTCTACAACAGATGTTCTGCTTTGTGTAGCTCCTTCTTCTTCCCTACTTAGGCAAAGACCTACTGGATGTATGTGCATGTGCACACATGTATACGTGTAGGGGGAGATGACAAAAAAGAAACAAAGAGAGAGAAGAGGAAGAAGACTGATCTAGTCATGCTTGACTTAAGCTACATCTGAGGACTAGACAATGGTGTGGGCACTTGTGGTGTGTCCAGCCTTTGCCATATGGAAGCCATGGTGCTGGCAGACTGATGTTATGGGTTCACCAGCATTGGTAGGTTTAACAGAGATGAAGAGTATCAGCCTGATTCCAGTTTAAACAGATGATATTGAAACTCTGCCAGGAAGAATCCGAGCAATATTTTGTGAACTTTAATAACAACTCAAAGAAACCGATCAGAGCATTTGGCTCTAGTGTGTATTATTGCTTAGCTGGACCCAAGCAACAGCAGAGAGGAATGAATCTATTTTCTTCCAATTCCCAGAGAATAATATTTTTCTTCCTTCCAAATGGAGAGGAATTTGGTAAAGTCTAAAATGTATTTGTCTTGTTCCTTATTTCAACTTCTTTATAAATTGCCCATAGGGTTTTGACACCCTGTGTTAAGACAGGCAGTTTACTGCCTGAAATATCATCTACTACTGGAAATTGTATTTCTGGAAGCTAACTTCCTTTGGTTGCAGCATTAATTTGCAGCACTGATATCACACGTGCCAGGGACTGACCAAGACAATTAAGTACAGAGCTTTTGGATATGCCAAGCAATAGGAGAGAGCCATATATTATTTCCCCTCAGGGAACAAGGCGAGGGGAGAGTTTCTTTGACCCACTAGGAGAAAGAGGATGAAGATGGTTTTGAACCTGAACTATATAGAGTCAAATCCCACATCTTCAACTTACAGACATGATGACTTTAAAGGAATGTTTTAAGCAATGTGGACCTCAGGTTTCCTTTCACCTGCAATATGAGGACATGACAGGGCTTCCAGGTAGACTAGGTCAAACAAGTCCTGTGCCTGGGTTACAGCTTGGCCTTTGGGCGAATGCATCCAATGGTACTTTCTTTTCTTTCCTAAAGGCTGAAGGAAGAGACAAGGAAGCCCTGCAAACCATCTGGATTATTTCCAGGTTAGTACATAAATACCTTTATCCTGGCTCTGTGAAAGTCCACATGATGCTTTATTACCCTGTAAAAGCGTTCTGTGGGGAGGGGGGTTGTGGATTTGGGAAATCATGATGTGCTTGCCAAGGGGACAGGAGTATCTGAGGAGAGGATGGCAAAGGATGGAGAAAGCCTCACTCAGATAGGAGCCATCAGGTTCACAGGCTGAGGTAGCTGCTAGGAAGAATGGGATTCCACATTAGAGCCATTAGGTGTGGCTTTTCCTTCCCATTGGCAAGATACTCTGGCTTTACTCTGGAACAGTGTTAAATAAAAGGTGGACTGAGATCTTCTGACCTTGGACAGTGAATTGTTTTCCACGAAACAAAAGCAAACTGGGAAAACAGCAGCAGGGAGGCGGTAGGAGAGGGTTGTTTTAGTTTAAAAGATTCCATTTAATCTATCCTGTGGTGAGAAGTTTGTATCTGAAAGAGCACATGAACCCTTTCCCACATCTTTTGCACACATAGCCCTTCCCTGACATATTGTTTCTCAAAGAGGGTATATAGCCTACCATATCCTGACTTCACATTTGCCACATTACATATTGCCATCAGAGGGTTCCCATACTGACCATGCAAGTGTGTGTGTGTGTGTGTGTGTGTGTGTGTGTGTGTGTGTGTGTGCTTGACATCTGGTGTCTTCCTCTAACATTTGCTACCATATTTATAGAGACAAGGTCTCTTGCTGAATCTTGAACTTGTAGATTGAGTGAGACTGAGTGGCTTGGGAGCTCTGGGAAATCTCCATATTTCCATCCACTCTGGTGCTGGTGTTACATTTGTGCACTTGCCTGGCTGGTTTTTGACATAGACTCTGAGGATCTGAATTCAGGTACTTTCCCTGGTGAGAACCTTGTCCTGGGATGAGATTTTGTGTTCCTAATCCACCCCCACCCCCCAGTTAGAATGTCCCTGCAATAGCAAGGGTCTCTTGTATGCTGCTCAATCTGTACAGCACTTAGGAAATGTTTATTGAATGAAGTCAGAAATATAATGATGTATACTATATTGCATATGGTGAATCCTTCTGTTTTCTTTTTAGGGGTTCAGAGAGCAATGAAATAAACACAGAATCTAATTGTTGATATAGATGAAACATTAAAGACACATATTCTCTCAAAAGACAGCCATTTTTTATTTCTAAATATTTTTAGAAGCAGAATTGATTTTAACCCACCCTTTCTTGTATAGTATTTTCAGAAAGCCCACTCTTTGGCTGCTAAATTCCAAGTAGGCTTGCAATTTAGAATTTCATCCCATTTTCTGATAATCAGAAGGTATTATCTAAGTAAGCTGTCAATTCTACCATCATTTATATGGAAATCTGTTCAATTGTCTCAGATATATAAACCTCAAATTTAGGGGTCACTAAGATGCCACTCTGAGACCATTAAGAGAAAGCATGTATATTATATACTTTTAAAATAGGCTTGATTGCTCTAAATCTATTTTTTAAACATGTATCATAATGTCAGTAGGGTTTAAACACTTTGATAAGGAAGTGTAGTTTCTCATCAGGTAACTAAATGTGAGTCTTCTACAGAAGGAAAGAGATCTTAGAGTTGTGCACTCAGCTGCTGGGGTCCTGTTTGAAAAGGGGCGGAGAACCCAGGAACAAAGACATTCCTGTCTGGTGATTAGCGTCATGAGAGCTACCTGGGAAACAGACAAATAAACATTAGGATACATAGCCCAACTGGGATTATCTTTATTCCTCACAAGGTATTACATGCTGTTTCCATTTCTCTGTTCCCTTCCTGCCTCCCATGCTCTGCAACAAACAGACTCCCAAGTCAAACTGTGCTGGGAAAACACTGCAAGAAAGTGGCAAATGTGTAATCCTGGGGCAGACATTCTTAACCAAGACTGTATGTCATACTCCAAAGTCATCTCTTTGGACCTTATAAATGGGACCTCCCAGGGTTGGTGTGAAATTTAAAAATTTAAAAAATGCTCACAGTACAATGTCAAACACTTTAGTAAGTCCATACGGAAAGTCAGTAGTTATCAACAGCACTATCTGACAACTCCTTCATCACCCTAACTGATTCTTTCACAAATTGCACACTGCAACAATATTTGACTTATTAAAATATCAGGGATGAAAGCCCCGCTGAGCAACAACGTCCTATTTGTGAGTGAATCCTAGTGAAGACAGGGAAGTCGGCAGCCATGGAGCCTTCATATGATTAAAGCAATTATACCCTGCATTTTCAAGCTCCACAGTACCCAGTTCAATTTACTAAATAATAAGAATTAAACACAACCCCAATAGCAGCACTTCCCTTATCCATGGAAGAATGGCACTCAACACTGAAATTCTCTAGCTAAATTACCAAGTATAAGGCCTAAATTTAGGATGGGGCAATTCTGAAACAGTTGATTACTGGATCTAAGATTATAGGTGTTCTCGTGAACTGTGGAAACTGATGAAATAAATATGAAATAGTGGATTATTACAGACACAATTATGGGGAGAACCTTGCCTGCGTTGACTGGAAGTATTTTGCATCACCATAAAGAAAGATTGTTGCAAGCAATTTTGACTTGTGCTCATGCAAAGCACCACATACGAGATCTACCTTCAGTAAGAAGTTTGATGTAAAGACTGAAAAGAACAGTATATCGTAGAATCAGAATTGGTCCTTAAGACCAAAAGGCATGCTTTGGGAGACTTCAGCCCGCCTCCAGGAGTCATCTGGGTGAAAAATAAAAACAGAAATACATAGGCCCATTAAGAAAGCCAGGAAAGAGGATGATGGAACACAGTCAGGAATTTACATTTTCCTCTCTACTCAGCTGGTGAGGAGATGTGCATGCAAAAGGGACCAGCATTTGTGCTTTGACTGGGCCACCTTTGAGCTATGGATTTCCTGTCAACTGATTGACTTTCCTAAGCCTACTGCTGTACTTTAGATGTGAGATGTCTCCTAAAGCTTCAGGAACAAGCTGGGGGTACTATTCAAAAGTGAGTAAAAAGGATTGGATTATTGGGATTAATCCATCGGAAGAACTCATAGACAAAATGGGCAATTAGGTATTAGGATGTGGTTGAAGGAACTGGGTCACTGAAATGGTACCTTTGATGGGCTATCTGGTCCTTAGATATTCTGCTCTGTCTACCTTTGTCTCTCTTCCTGTATCCCTCCTTCCAAACATACTCCTTTGTCCCCCAGCAGCCACGAGTTGAGCATCTTTCTTCTGCCATGCCCTTCCATCAGGATGTATCTGACTTGCCACAGGTTAAAAGCAATGATAGCCATTGGTCATCGATGAAAACTTCTGACATGCAAGTCCAAATAAATCTTCTCTCCTTTACCTTTTCCATTGACCTAGCTTCTCTCCACCCCCACTTTCTCATTCTTTTTACTTCTTTCTATTATTATTTTTAGGGTGGGGGCGCTGGGTGTGGATTCAAAATCCTCCTGCTTTCTTTCTTCCCTGTGTACATGCCACCACAACCAACACTTTAAGTTGTGTTTCTTAGGTACTTTTTCATGTGAAAGGAAACTTTACTCTGTAAACTGAGGATGTTGGCACTAATATCCTCATAGGGTCAGGAGAAGCTCTGAGCTAAGTGATTTCTGGATTTATTCAACTCAGTCTGTATAGAAATTCACCATAAGTGGTCCATAAAGAGCAGGACTGTGCATAATCCCATCTACCCTGTGACTTACAAACTGAAAATCTAGGTCGTTTTTTTCTCAGTGTTCTTGTTTCTTCATATGACATAAAAGATACCTAACAATTGTACCAATGTGGTCAAGTTGTTAGATTTGAATAATTTATATATACTCCATTTATTAGACTAATGGTTATATTTCTAGGTTTTGGATGTTATTATTATTATTATGATCAACAAACTAGTGTAAAATCTAGGCAAGTTCATGGGGGGTGGTGTCAATGGGGAATAACCTTTCTTCAGGTGTGAGGCTAAAAACTATCTTGAAAAATTGATAGATGATAGCCGGGTGCCTTGCATGTGCTGTGCCTCTCTCTAGCTGTAGAGTTCTAAACACCACATTTATGGCTATGTCAAGAAGAGACCTCTGACGCTCTTTCACCATACCACTTACATTTCCCCTGTGGGAGGATTTAGTTGGTAGGAAGGAGGAGGCAGAAAGCTGAGAAGCCATTTGCTCAAGATCAACCTCTTATCAGTGTTAATAGGGCTTTAATTAGGAGTTCTGATGTCATTACCCAATAAAGTATTTAGTATTATTATTACCTTTCAAAACATTTACTTATTTTATCTGTATGGGCATTTTGCCTGCATGCACAAATATGTGCACCACATGCATACCTGGTATCATGGATCCCCCCCAAACTAGAGTTATTGACAGTGGTGAGCTGCCATGTAGGTGCTGGGAATTGAACCTGGTCCTCTAGAGGAGCAGCCAGTGCTCTTAACTGCTGAGCCATAATCTCCTTAGCAGTATTATTAAAACCATATGCATATAATAAATAAATATTAACACTAAAGAAATGAGAGAAATTTGCATAACTGTATCTGTGCATTTTTTTCTTTACCCCTTTCCTCCTCCTTTCTCTTTGTTCTAATATATAGTGACCATCAAAGGGCAGAGGGCAGAGGGAGATGAGACTTTTCTCGAACTTCAGAAGATCTTAGGGTCAACTTGTCTACCAAAGCTGGCCCTAGCCAGAATTTAAGTTGCTTGCATTTTGTGATTTGGTGATCTATCAAAACAAACCGACAGACAGACAGACAGACAGACAGGCAGGCAGGCAGGCAGACAAGGAGAAAACAAAGCAGTGAAGTGTAAGAACTTACTAATGAGACACATACTGTACAAGCCTGCTCTAGAAATACTACATTGGTGCTTATTTCCTCATCTGTGAAATGGAGTGACAGTAGCAATGCTTCGCTCATAGGACGACCAAGGGGTAAACAAAGGTCATATACCTGACAGTTGGTTGTGCTCAGCATATATTATGGAGTCCTCTACTCCAGCCAGTATTGTTGGCATCAAATGTTAGCTTCCTGGTGTAAGGAAACTAATAACCCAGCCCTCTAGGGCTTTTCATTTATTTTTTCAATTGTGGTAAAGCATATATAACGTAAAGACTAGTATTTTAGTCATTTTTTTCAAGGATGTTGTCTGGTGGCACACTTATTTTGCTGTGCAACCATTACTTCCTCATATTATGTGTCTAAGACCTTGGAACTCAAGAGTTAAAGCTTAGGACTTGGCTAAAGTCATGCTGATTCCTGGAACTTATAGCCTCCAATCTCAGAGATTCCTAGTATTTGGAAAGTTCTCTTCATATGCTGATTGAAATGTTGGAAATATACTAGATGTAAAGGAAAGAATAACCAGACTACAACACACAGCTCCAGAGAAGCTTAGTACCAAGGAGGACCCTAAGAGGGATGCATGGATCACTCTGGAAAGGGGAAACAGATGAGATCTCCTGAGTAAACTGGGGATGGGGGGGGCAATGGAGGATAGGGGATGGGGGATGGGAGCATGGGGGAATGAGATGATCAAGCTGGTACAGGGGCAGAGTAGGAGAGCAATGAGGGAGAAAATCTTGATAGAGGGAGACATCATTGGGATAGGGAGAGACCTGGTGCTAGGGAAGTTCCCAGAAATCTACAGGGATGACCCCAGCTTAGACTACTAGCAGTGGTGGAGGGGGTGCCTGATCTGGCCTACCTGGGTGATCAGATTGGTGAATGCCCTAACTTTCATCATAGAGCCTTCATCCAGTAACTGAGGGAAACAGATGCAGAGAGCCATGGCCAACCACCAGGCTGAGCTCTGGAAGTCCAGTTGAAGAGAAGGAAGAAGGATTTTATGAGCAAGGGGCATTAAGACCATGATGAGGAAACTTACAGATACAACTGAACCAAGCCAGTGTGAACTCATGAACTTTGGACCAACAGCTGTGGAGCCTGCATGGGACTGGACTGGGCCCTCTGAATGGTCAAGAAAGTTGTGTAGCTTGGTCTGTTTAAGGGGCCCCTGACAGTGGGAATAGGATCTATCTCTGGTACATGAACTGGCTTTTTGGAGCCCATTGACTATGGTGGGACACTTTGCATAGCCTTGATCCAGGGGGAGGGGCTTGGACTTGCCTTAGCTGAATGTGCCAGGCTTTTCTGACTCCCCATGAGTGGCCATACCTTTTCGGAGGAGGGGTCGGGGGTGGGCTGGGAGGGAAGGCCAGGGGGGAGCCAGAGGAGGAATAAAGGGGAGATCTGTGGTTGGTATGTGGAATGAATACAAATTTTCTTAATAAAAATTTAAAAAATGAGTTGGAAAGAATGATGAATCTGGAAACATAAAATCCATTATCCATGTATGTACATGTATCATTCATTCCAAAAACATTGGCATCTACCATGGAAAAGGCACATGCAAGAAACTTGGCAAAGAGCATCTCTGGTATTTCTTTCAATAGCCCTTCTGGTGTTTGATTGGTAATGTTTTCTTTATTTTTATAAATGAATCCATAGCACAGGTCCAGTTAAGTTTGGTAACTTTCCATAGGTCACTCATTTGGTAAATAGTGGAGATGGGATTCAATAAGAGCCATTGAGAATAACTTCAACATACTTTGGGTAAAACCAGTGGCAGCATTTGTGACAGTTTTGTAGAGATACATTTTTTTTTCTCCTTAAAACATAACACTATCAGCATGGTTGAACTATTCTGTAACCATGAGAAAAGCAATAAAACTGTGAACCAGTTATCTAAGGTGGAAAAGAAAATTATATCTTACGGTCATAGGCTAAGATCACTATTGAATTATCACACCAGGATACTCTTAAATCTTGGGGATAAGGATGTTGGTAGTGCCGGAGATGATGATAATGATGATAGAGGTGGTAGGGTGATGATTATAATGCTGATAACTGTCACCTATGGGAAACGTACACATAGAAAGCTCTGTATTATGTATATTAATTCTTATAAAACATTTGTTATGTATCTTCTTTGTGTTAAGTAACTAGAATACAGTAGTACATAAGGCAGATAGATACACGAGGTTCCTATCTTATGAACTTGGAATACAACTGAATGAGTAGTAAAGATACTAAGGTAAATATCTGCACCTTAATCCTCACAACAGTGGTAAGAAGCTAGAATGATGATAATCATAACAAGAATGCATATACACTTCAATTTGCTGAGCAACTACTATGTGCCAGGAGCTCTTCTAGATGTTCTGCCGATAAGGAAATTTCTACCGCCAGACTTCAGACCCTCAATGGGCACCATTTTTTCTCACTAAAACTGTAGACACACCAAAAGCGATTTTACTATGATCTGCTTTCTTAGATTAAACGGTGGCTTCCTTTTCTACTCAGACCACTACTTACTTCCATGCTGTGGTTGAGTCCCAGCAGGTTGGAATATCAAAGGGGTTGGGTGCCAGGTTTCTCACACCTCTCAACTCTCTTTACAATACTTTTATTTGTCTATCCAACTTAAAAAAGAAGTGGGATTCTCATCCATCCCATTAACTATGAACTGCTTTGCAGGAATTGTGTGCAGAGATCAGGTCTTCCCATCGTCACTGTAAAGAACCTTTGATAAGGCGTCACCTGCATAAGGACTGGACTGTCCTAGGACAGAGGTCAACAGGTATTATCTTGGGCATTCTTTTGCAGGATCAGGGATATCTCTAAATACTCTGCAAAGTGCTGGTAGATTCCTAGAGCAATGATGAAATTCAAATCTGTGTTGCTTATTTGAGCTTGTATCTCACAGATTTTCTCAGTTGATTTTCATAAAAATGTTATAGGATATTTTTATTTACAGATATAACTCATGTGTCCCTAGAGTAGCAGTTCTCAACTTGTGGGTTGTGACCCCTCTGGTAAACCTCTGTCTCCAAATATATTTATACAAGTTAGAACAGTAGCAAAATCACAGTTCTGAAGTAGCAATAATAATAATAATAATAATAATAATAATAATAATAATAATAATAATTTTATGGTTAGGCGTCACCACAACACGAGGAACCGGTTCACCGCATTAGGAAGGTCAAGATTCACTGTCCTAGAGATAGGACGATCACATGAACCATTCAGGCCTCCCACTAACGGTTGCATGGGTGATGTGGCAGGGAGGATCTTTGACTCAGGTTGAGTCTTCACATGTAGCCCTGCTGACATGCTGACTGCAACTTTCAAGAAGACCTTGAGACAGAAGTCACTCCTAGATTTGTGCCCCTCAGAAGCCAGGTGACATAACAAGGTCTTAAGTGGCCACTTCATTGTAATTTGTTGCAAAGTAAAGGCTAACTTATAAAAATGTGGAGCACGTAGAACTTTTCTTTGGAAATTGCCCAGCTCTCAATTTGCATTCTGGTTTTGCCAGATACTGGCTTTCTAGCCTTCGGCAACTCATTCCATCTCTCTACACCTCAGTTTCCTCATATTCAAATGGAGATAACAATAGCACGTACATCATAGGTCCCTCCCCTCAATAAGTGAACTAGTGCTTGTTAAACACAATGCTTGGCACGCAGTAAGTCATACACAATGCTTGGCAGACAGTAAGTGGAAACTATAATTATTATTGCTTTTTATAATCTTTGAAGCTCGTCTGACCAAGGTTTGAAATACCCATTTCTCTTAAAGTACCAACTTAAGTTGGTACTTTATTCAGTTGGATTGTGCACAAGGAATCTTTGTAAAAGAAAGGCATGTTCAGTCAGAGAATGCAGATTTTGCCTATGGTGCTGAAGAATATGCCAAGTTTAAAAAGCCCTAACTAGCTAATACTCGGCTGTTTTTTCCTTCCTTCTCTACAAAATGCCTATGAACAGCTTTTTGTAATGTAATTAAGATTATATTGAAGAATAAATTGTCTGTCACCTCATCACCAATAACCTTTTCTTTTGCCAGTGGGAGCTCTGAGCATAGTCTCCCCTTCCCCTACAAGCACCCACCAAACTGTAGCTCATTAGTTCCATTCCTGGGATGGCCTTCATTGATTTCTCTCACATCTATCTTGGTACAGTTTTCACTAAGGTCAAAATTCATGACATACTCATATTCTGGGAGGACATTTTCTGATGTGAGAATGATTGTAATTTTTGTCCTACTTCTCATTATTTATGCCCAATTTTCTGATCTTGGCCAGATGGTTCACTTCAGTTCTGAAATCTGAGGGTATGTTCAGAGGATAGTTTACCCTGATAGCCAGAAACTATCTGTATTTAGCCCATTTAGAGTAAAGCCTGAGATGGAAACCTGGCTCTCATAACAGTGCTCTAAGAGATGAGTAACTCCTTCCTCTACCCATAACTCTGCCTGTGGAATATTCCTTTATACTGTGTGAATATATATCGCTTGATTGGTTTAATAAAGAAACTGACTAGCCAATAGTTGGTCAGGATAAAGTTAGGCAAAAGAGTCAAACTGAGAATGCTGGGAAGAAGAACGGCAGAGAGAGGAGTCACCAGCAGACACAGAAAGAAGCAAGATGGGCATGCCATACTGAGACAAGGTACCAAGCCATGTGGTAAAGCATAGATAAGAAAAAAGGGTTAATTCAAATGCATGAGTTAGCTAGTAACAAGCCCGAGCTATTGGCTGAGCACTTATAATTACTATTACACCTCTATATAGTTACTTGGGAGCGGCTTGCAGGACAAAAACTTCTGCCTACATCTACCTTCTCTGAGATGACTGATGGGCTCACTGCTCAGAAAGAAATATTGGATTCTGGTCTTTAAAACTAACGAATATCATCTTAGTGATGAGATACATTCAAGAAAGAGGTGAAGCCAAGTTCTCTGCTTCCGCTAGCAAAGTCAAGGGTGTGTGAATTTGGGGGTAATGGAAAATTTGTCTTCTATTAAGTTGTAATCAAGTTGATATGCTCAGCCAATATGAACACTGTCTTTTCAGGTATTATATTAGTCAGTGTTGCACCACTATAGCAAAACACCTGAGATAATGGGTAAAGTACTTGTTGCATAGTCATGAGGATCCAAGTTTAGATCCCAATAACCCATGTAAAAGCCAGGTGTGGTGGCATACATACGTGGCCTCAACACTAAGAGAGTGAGACAGAAGAATCCTAGTGGCTTGATCCTCAGCCAGTTTAGATGAAACAGTGAGCTGTATGTTCAGTGAGAGTCTCTACTTTTAGAAATAAGGCAGGAAGTGATAGAGGAAGACATTCAGTGTCCATCTGTGTAAGCACAGCATGTGTACACTGTAAGTGCACGTACACACACACACACACACACACACACACACACACACACAACGTCATCATACCTCCACATACAAATGAAGTTAAACAAAAACGAAAACATTTGCCTCAGAGGTTTGAAAATTCTAGTTCAGATATTGACTTCCATGGATAGCTTTTAGGAAGTTACCTTGATTCTTGATAAACCTCATGGGAATGCTATTGAACTTGAGGATGTGAGACTAGACTATTGATCCTGATTTAGCCACTGATGGGCTGTGTGAAATTGGGCAGGTCATTATTTCTCTCTGAGTTGATGTAGATTTTTTTTCCCTACTGACACAGAGAGAAGAAAAACATCTACAGCACTCACTTGTCATAGCAATCAAATGAGATGCTGGTAAAAAGTACTCTGAAAATAGTAGCTTGAACATACACAATTAATATAAACATTTCATTTTTAGCATGAAAAATTCAGCAATAAATAAGCAAGCCTGACGTACAAAATGAAGCAGTGACATATTAAAGATACATGCCACAAATGTAAATGGCATAAAGGAAAAATTACATATAAAATATATTTAATTATAATTAATATATAAAATTATAATTATATATTATATAATATATTACAAAAGACACTAAAGAGAGTTAAAACAAGGACAACAGAATATAAAAGCATAGGCAATTTTGAAGATATTAAAGTAGGTATTATTGCAAATCTGTAACCAAGACAAGTGAACAACCAAATCAGGTGTGAAACACTCCCCCCTGTCAAACTGAAGGGCTATAAGAGGCTAACCTTAGAACGGGGAACTCTGACTAGCAAGGAATCCTATTAGGTGATGTTCCAACTCCTCAATTATCAGAAAATGCAAATTAAACCAGCCATGTAGCACTTGATATGTATCAGATTGGACACAGTTAGAAATTTGGATAATATTTTCTAGGGGAGTAGACACAGTTCTCCCATGTGGGCTCCAATCTGCCACTATGTGGTGAAATTAGGCAGAAAGGGGTTCCATGACCCAAATCTCTCCAGTCCTGGTCTAGAGCAGATAAAGCCTTCCCTGTTCTTTGATGCATCCCAATGGTGGGTCACTAAGGAAGCAGCTTAGTAAAATGCCATGGGATGTTAGACAGCACCTGGAACCATGATCTAGATGCACACATGGAAACATAAATAGATTTTAAAACAGTAAGGGGAGAGGAAGATGGCTCAGGGGGCAACGTGTTGGCTATACAAGCATGAGGTCCTGATCTGTCACAGCCATGTATGTTAATATGTATTTATATCTGAGCACTGGGAGGTGGAAACAGGATGTGTGAGGGGCTTTCTGGCAGAGCAGTCTAGCCAATGGGTAAGCTCCAGAACAAGTATGAGACTCTGTCTCAATTAAAAGGTGGAGAGTAATAGAGAAAGTTACCCAATGCATACACACACACACACACACACACACACTTAAGTATACACATGCACACATGGAACTGTTAAGTATGCAATGTGGTGATATTTTATTTGTGCGGAAATGTGGTGATATTTTATTTGTGCTTTAATAAATAAAGCTTGCCTGGAGATCAGAGGAAAAAGCCAGCCACAACACAGAAGTCATGCAATGTTAACACATGCCTTTAATTCTATCACTTGGCAGACGGGATCTTTATGAGTTGAAGGCCATACTGGAAACAGAGCCAGGTGTGGTAGCACATGCTTTAAATTCCAACACTAGTTAACCATGGAGGTCTGGAGGTCTGTACCGACAGACAAGAAGTGACAGGGCTGGGTAGAAATAGGAAGTGATGTAGCTGGGCAGAGAGAGCAAATCAGATGACAGAACAGCAAGGCATACAGGTGTGGGTAGACAGGAAGTAACTCACATTTGGAAGCTGCAGAGTTGGGAGGTAAGGTTAGCTGTGGCTTTTCCTATTTCCCTGATCTCTCCCAAGCTTTCACCCATATATCTGGTGTTTTTTATTTAATAGAACTGTTTAGAAATTCATCTACAATGCAACATAATATCTTTTATATATACATTAATATAATATATATTTCTGATATATATATATATATATATATATATATATATCAGAAATCCACTCATCCTCAAAGTAATAGCATATATGTATCATTCTCATTTTTGCAAGAGGTGGTAGGTAACAGAAATCAAATTTGGAAAGAGGATGATCCACACAAGTCCCTTAAAAGACATTTAAACAAAACAACAAAACAACCCCCACAAGTTCCATGTCATGAATCAAATAATATGGTTCCCTCAACTCTGCATCTGCAGTACAAAAACAAAACCCAATTGCTCAATATGACCCCACTAAAAGTACATGCATAGATGAACATGAGCACTGGAGAGATAAAAAGCATTAGCAGTGAAACCATAACTATGTAGTTGTTTTGGGGTGTTGTCATGGTCTATGAATCTTCAAAGAATGTAGACTCGTAAATTTCATCTGAAATGGAGAAGGAGGTTTCAAAGTATTCAGAAGCTTGTAGGATTGTAAAGTAAACCCCAAGTATAATGAGTAATGAGTAGTGCTTGATTTATATTATTGCCTTTTCCTTCTATTAAACTGTGATGAGCTCATGTGATGGAAACTCCGCATGCTAGAAGTACTGATGTGTTTAGTAAAGGCATTTCAAGTGGATTTAATGGAGCAGTCTTTTTAGCTGTGTGTAGATTCTAGACATTCTACAATATACATGCATCCCTTTTATACAAAGGAAATCAACTTTAAAGTTCCAAAGACATATGTCGTATTTTCCTGTCATTGTCATTTGTACACACACCTTTGATAGAGACTTGGAAAGCCTGTGTGTCCTTAAAGTGTGACTCCAATCTGATGATTCTTCACAGGAATGTGGAGAGCTGAAAACGTTGCAGAGCTGAAGGGTTTGTTTTAACATTTATCTGAATAAAGAATTCTGCATAGAGAAAAAAATGACAAATTGAGATATAATGATTTTGCTTCATTGGCTCCAAAATGAAGCTGAAGAGTATATGGCTGAATGGCACTATCTCCAGGAGCTGCCAATTCTTTCTCTCTGTAAGAAACTGAGGAGAAATCTAAATATCTTCTGTCATGTGTCTGATAAAGCCTGGCATTAGCTTTATTAATCACTGAAACTTTAGGACATCTGTACTCCTTTTCATTGGATGGATCTTCCCATGCATTTTTGTAAGAAAACAATTGATGTTTGCATTTGAAATTAATATTATTAATGACTACCAATAGTTGGGATTAGATTTTCCTCAAGGATAGAACTATCTTAGCTTCATACAATTTTTTTGATGAAGAAAGGGATGGGATTCAAAACTGTGAATCTTGATGATGAAATGGCATGAATATAAGACTAAGAGGGAGTCTCTTTTTTTATGCCAAAGGAAAGTATGTTAGAAGCGAACAAACAAACAAACTTAAAAAATGGAGAGGGGTCAATGGAAATGAAGCATGGAAGTCTGAAGTGCTAACATGAGGAAGGCACTGTATAAAGTTTTATTTACAAACAGGGATATCCCCTAAGTCTGAAGTCGGCAAGGTACGTAAACAGCTTCTCTTCATTCCACACTTGGTCAGTTGTTTGTTTTTAGGAACAGGCTATGAAGCAGGCTGGTGTCTCCATCAGTGAGCATGGAAGCACATATCCAGAATTAGAGGAACCTCAAGAATACTGAAGGCTGTTCACAATCACAGTGACCCTGATTTTCACATCCATTCTCTCTAGGTTTCCAGAGTGACCATAGCAGGTAAATTGCTCCTTTTTTTTTTTTTTTCTGTTTCTTCACCAGCAAACATATCATGTCATGCCAAGTAGGAGAGAACTTCCTTTTGGGGAACCTAGAGACATCAAAAATTGTCGAGAAGCCTCAAGTTCTTGCATTTAGGCTTTGTAAGGCCAGAACAGTTTTAAGAAAAGCTTTTGTAATGCTGAGTTCATTAGCAGCCTGGATTCCATGAATACTGGAATTAAGGAGCCAATAACACTGGACATATTAATAATGCACTTGGAGTCATTCAGAGGAAGGAGTGGCACTTACTTGTTGTGAAGTGTCTCAGCTTTACTAGACATCTCATCTCATCTGCCTTTTATTATACTCTTAGGCAGTGGTATTATTATGTCCATCTTACATAGGAGGGTATGATCACTGACTAAACCACTTAACCAACACTGCCTACAGTGTAGAATTGGTGGTGCCAAAATTTGATCCAGACCTCTTTGCAAAGTCTAGTCTCTTTGTACTCCACTATCCTTTCTTTTGTAGGAACAATCAAAAGATATATAGCAGCTGCCTTCAGGGACTATTTAATAAAAAGGGCTGACTGGCAAACCAATCCACTTTGATGTTTCTATCATTTCTGGTGCTGTATTCTTGCATTTATCACAGAATCTTCCAGTTGTAAGGGAAGCCTTGGAGCGAGCATCTTTAAACAGGCAGATACTTCTGCGATTGGGGTGAGAAAGGGTAGAGGGGTTTATGGTGAATTTTGATTGAGAAAAGGTAACCTATTTCAAGGGAAACAGAAACCCATGATTCCTAAGTGAAGGGATGAGAGGTAATAGTTGCAGGGTGGAAATATTTGAGCTGAAGCAGAGAGGTGAACAAGAATATAGATGCGTTTTTCAGGTCCAGGACGGCTCAGTTTCCTTCAGTCAAGCACATGCATGCTGATGAGCCTATGCAGGAGTCCTCTGCTATGTGCTGGGAATCCATAGAACACAGCAGGGAACACATGACCTTCTGGAGCCGGGTCTCATGGGAGAGGAGAGAAGGTCTTGTTGCTGGCCTCCAAGGCAACCTTTGTTTGTTCCCATCCTACAAGAATCTGTACTTCTCAACCATGGGATCTCAGCCAGTTGTCACATTGTTATCTTTTGCACCTTCGATTTTTATCAAATAGTGAGAGGAAGAAGCACCCTTTTTTTTTCTATAAGAATATCTTCACATAAGGAAACTTAGGTTATTAACAGTGGCAATCATTTTATAAGAAGGGATTAATCTGAGTCTGCACAGAATACAGGATCAAGAGAAATAGAGAAAAGTGGAGCACCAATGATCTATGAACACTTGGATCAAACTACACTTAAAATCAAGCATTCTTTTCAATTTCTGCATACAAATACATCACCATTTGATATGGATTTCTGTGACATTGAGTCACAATAATGCCAAGGAAACACAGAAGCAGATTGTTTTGGTATTATATGGTGTCTTAGTTTCTTCTATGGTGATAAAAACCCCTGGCAAAAGTAACTTAAGGGGGAAAGGAAGGATTCATTTTTGTCTTACAGTTCCAGATGGATACAGTTCATCATGGTGGGGGAAAGCATTGCAGCAGAAGCATGGAGGAGTTCAGAGAAGAGAGGACAGGCAGCAGAATCAGGATATATAACCTAGACCTGCCTCTAGTGACACACTTCCTCCAGCAAGGCTCCACCTCCTAAAAATTCCACAACCTTCCCAAACAGTTCTACCAGCTAGGGACCAAGCTTTAAACACTATGGGAAGTATTTTACATTCAAACCACAACACATGTTAAGTGCTATGAAATAAATAGGAATGAACTGAGGGGTGATTTTATAAGAGTCACAGACGCCCTCCCTCCCCAACTCTGGGACATAGGGAAGGATTTCCAAGGCACTGACAATATAGAAGAGCTCAGGTAAATTAGAATTACATGGGGAAAGAATTCTAGGTAGAGTAAGAGGTGTGGAATGAGGGACCATATGATATAGGGAACATGGTAAGGCTTAAAGTTACTAGACTGTAAAGTACAGTGCTTGGCTGGGTTACACCATGGCTGGAGAAGATCTCGAATTTTCTCCCACTAGTTGAAAGATGACAAGAATACATCTAGGTAAATGGAGTATCTAGGGTGACCCATGGCTACAAGTGCAATATAAAATTAAAGGTAGCAAGGCTGAAGGCAGGAAGCATAGTGAGAAGGGGAATTCATCACTTCATATTCGCTCTGTGCCAAATGGTGCTAAGTTCTCAAATCATGATCAATGAGGAAGGCAGGTACTGTGTCAGTCCCTATGAGAGAGGGAATGTTGATGAGACTACAGAGAATAGGAAGCAGTAATTATGATGGAGTTACTGCTGATTGCGACTATTGTAGAAGCTCATGCCAGTTTAGATCCTGAGTGTCCCTTAAAGAGCTATGTTCTTCAGAAAGGTCTGGATATGATGCTACTGAAAGGTTAGTGGAGATTTAGTTTGGGGGCTAGGTGGCCATTGGGAGTAGGTATTGAGATGGACCCTCCCTTCTTCCTTTGTTTCTTGGTTGCCATGGAGTGAACAGTTTTGCTCTACCATGATTGCCATGATATACTCCTTTGCCACAAGCCTAAGGACAATGAGCCAAAGTGACTGTGAACCGGGACCTTGGAAACTCTGAGCAAATTAATCTTTCTTCTTACAAATTGGCTGCCTTAGGTATTTTGTCATAGTGATGGAAATCTGACAAACAGAGATAATAAGAAAGAATAATGGAACAGTCTCTGGAAATGGATCAGTAGGGACATTTCACCAGAAGAAGAAATAAAAATATAGTGCAACAGGAGCTCTACTTTATTCAAAATAAAGTCTAATTTCAAATGATGAAATCCTTTTGCATCACTAGAAGCTTCAGGTTGAATATTCCTTACAAGGAATCCTTGGAAACAGGAGCATATTGGTTTTTAATTATTTTTAAGATTTTAGAGTATTTGTATATACATAATAAGATGTCCTGAGGATGAGATCCAGGTCTATATATGAACTTAATTTATAATTTGTATATATCTTATATGCATAGCCTGATACATATAGCCTGGAGGTAATTTTATTTTATATAATATTGTTATGCTGCAGTGTTTTGATTGTAACTCACCACTGAGGGCAGATGTGGAATATTCTATTTTAGTTATTTTGGTACTCTACAAGTTTTGGATTTTGGTATATCATATTTTGGTTGAGAGTACAGTAGTTCAACTGGAATTCTATTTTTTTGTTTATAATATAGGGTTTATGGGGTGTGATTTCCACAGAATATTTTTCTGTCTTCACTATGTTGCATTATGCATGGAATTATATTCTTAGTACTTGGCTACTCTGACATGATGATCATTGGCTCTCACTATGGAGAGACAACAGGACTGTTAGCTTAGGGACAAACTGTTGGCCAACATGACGGATGCTGGCTATTTAGAGGATGCTGTTGAGAAAAATGCTTAGATTGCTGAGACTGGTTACCGATGTCTGCCATGGGCACTGGCAGAATTGGATGCAGTCATGGTGACCTGTTTGCTCACCTAGCCTCTTTCACTGCTCATTTTGTTCATAATCTGAAAGAAATGACTAGCAAGCAGGTGACTTTATCTTGGAATATAATGGAAGATGAACATCCTCTTCTGAAATGTTAGAGTAACAAACTGAAGCCAATTAAAATATGTTCACTGTTAACTGACAAAAAAAACCCCAACAACCAGAAAGTGTTCCTATTAGAACATTCTTTTAACTTGTTAACATATACTTCTGCTTAAAATACCCTACTCTCTAAAACAGATCCAGTTTAAGATAAATATGTCTTTGAGGACCTCTTTATTCATGAGAATCTGTTCACTCTCAAGGACCATCAGCTGAACAGAACTGCTCCTATTGTCAAAATACTACTTCAGCTCACAATTATTTTATTTTATGAAATGAAAAGTGTGTGTGTGTGTGTGTGTGTGTGTGTGTGTATGTATGTGTGTGTGTGACACACACAACTTTCTTCAGCTGTCGTTTCTAGTTCCACAAGTCATTTCAGATCCTTTATACAATAGTATTTTAGAAAGCAAGAAAGGTAATTCTATGAAAAAAGAGAAGTTATAATTTGAGGGTTGCTAAACCCAGTCTATAAGAAAGAGGCCCTTTTTGTTCTTGCTCTAGGAAGCAGGATGGTTTTAGATGCAATGTAAACTTTAGGATTGCTTTTCAGGAATATCATGAACTTCTGATAGATTCATGAGAATGTTCCTTGGGTAGGTGTTAAGTAAGATCCAGTGAGCTGTTGGCCTCATGACTAATCAGGTGACTATGAAAGGAACGGTTTCTGAGTGAATTAAGGTGAATTCCCATGATGGGGCTAGTGTAGTGCTCCATGGAGGCTGGAGGCAAGCAGATCTCTCCCTAGGTCTGTCTCCCCTTTGTCTGAGTGGCTGATATTTAGGTCAGGAAGATCACCAGTCTAACTAGGAATTTCTCTTACTATAGAAGCTGCACGGTTTGTGTGGCAAGATAAAGAAGGGCAAGGAATGCTGGCATATCATTTAATTATTTTATCCTGTGACTTCTGAAACAACATGATGTTGTCTTGTGTTTTAATCCTGGTTTAATGAACACTAGCTCCTCATATTAGGCAAATCAATGAAACTCTCTGTGCCTCATATCTAACATTTGATAAGGAAAGTTAAGACAACTATACAACAATGGAATACAATGTTTTATAGAAAATATCCGAAACAGTTTGAGCTTGCAGGGAACATTCAAGAAGTGGGATTAAGTAAAGCCTGTTCAATGTGGTGAAGATAGGCAACTACCCCAAGTGTGAAGAATCAAATGCTGGGCAAGCCAAAAGTGGAGAAAAAATTAGGGGGAGATGTCTCAGTGAGTAAAATGCTTGCCATACAAGTAGGAAGGCCCGAGCTTGGACTCCTAGAACCCACATCAAAGCCTGGCATCGTGGCAGTGCCTGCAATCCTAGTGTTAGGGGGAAGGAGCGGGGAGGATCTTTGGAGCTCATTAGCCAGAGTCTTGCTAAATCAGTGCGCTCCAGATTCAGCGAGACACCTGGTCTCGAACAATAAGGCACAGACCTCGGGTCTCAACAGATGTGTGCAGACAAATGAACATACACACAAATGTGTAGCACATATTGAGATTCAAACTGGCCAGTATAATATGTTCTCCCTAAGCTCCGAACATACTGAAGGCATTGTGTTCGGTTCTAGCGAACGCTAGTTCCGTCCAGTGTGTTTCATGGGCCTGTGTAGTTCAAGAAATGATTCTCAGGGCCTGGAGAATTTTAAGTCATTCTCACTCAGTCGTCCTTACTCTATTATTGTGATTGCCATTTAAAAAGAAGGGAGAGAGAGGGGAGGGAGGAGAGGACACATAGCATTAAAGGCTCTCTCCTAAGGTTGTACAGTTTAATTGAAATGCAACACCATCAGTTATGGCAGCTGAAGTCCCAGATACATGCAAAGGAGAACATGGAGGTAAACACAGGATGTGATGGTGGGTGACTAACAGAAAACAGGAAAGGCATTGTGACTCAAATGAGTTCAGATTCTTCCTCAAAGCTCCTGGGTTTGGTCTTACACATTATACCTTCTTCAGGTGCCTCTTTGCAGCAGTGTTTAAAAGGTTGGGTAGCCAAGCTTTCGACCACACTTAACACAGAGCAAGTAGCCTCAGATGATGGAGCAGGTCCCCACAGCTGCACCCGGGGCCCTGGCTATGAATAAGGTGATTTTCTGGTTTGAAATGAGGTGGCAAAGGCAGTCTTGCACCTGGAAGTTTCTTGTCTGCCTATGGCCCGCTAGACCTTTTTTACACCCCCGCCTCTGCTGTGTGCACCGAAAACCTTCTGCTTTTTGGCTTCTTGTGCTTTAGAAGTTCTATCCTCGACTACTTTCTTGGAATGGAAAATTTAATCTTCAAAACTGTTCTGCACCACTGGCCCCAGAATTAAAAGCAAGTACCTTCAATGGGGAAATTAAATTTATTTGATATACCTGTACATGTATAAAATTGGATCCAGTGCTCATTTGGTTTGCAGCCTCTTGCAAAATGCTTTTTTTTTTTTTTGCTGTTATTCTGTACCTAACACCTAATTCACAGCTGAGAGGGGGCTAACCTCAAAGACCTTGTCACGTTCTGATCCCGTGCAAGGTGATCATTAGCTGTTGAGCGGGCATCATTTTCTGCAAGAGAGTCTCCCCACGTGTTCAGCATCATCTGCAGCTGAGAAATTTTCCTTGGGGAACAAAATGTTCAGTTGACTGAATTTTCATTATAAAGAAAAAGAAAAGGAAGTTATACCTAGAGGGAATGATACTTCAATTATAAATATCTATATTTTATTTTGTATTCTCGGCTCTGAAGTTTCCTCGTTGGGCTCCGACAGGGTGCCACAGAAGGTGGACCCTAAGGATGTGTTTGTAGGTAACTTGGTTTTAAGAGAAGGTTGGATAAAATGAGATTTGTCCTTCCAGAATCCTTTCTGTGTTCTGTAAGTTATGCTCAGTTAGAATACTTAGATTCCCAGTAAGGAGACTGAAGAAATGGAAAAGAGAGTGGGAGGTGGGCTAGTGAGATGCTGTGGGAGGGTAGCTTTTGCTGGTCCAGGGAGGGCCAGGATGCTTATGTCCAGAAGGGTATGCCTAATGATCTAGTCTGATTCTTTCTTATTATAAACAAGGCCTTGAGCCTTGGCCTAGAAAGACTGACTGTCTGGGCCCAGACCTCAGATCTTATTAGCAGCAGGGCCAGGAGGAGCATGTCTTATGTCATCTTCTGCCCGACAGTGCCTTTGCACATCAGCAGTTATTTGTGTAAGGAGTTAGTTGAGTTTTTTGTCTGGATCTGTCAAATGTTAATGGACTAGACATTGTTAATGTAATCTTGACTGTATATTGCATATACTTATTGAAGATAGTTTTTCTTGTATTAGTTATAAGCTTTTTTAATTTTAGACAAAAAGAGAGGAAATGTGGTGGTATTGTGTTCCCCAAAATATTGTGTACTCTAATAAATTTATCTGGGGTCAGAGAACAGACAGCCACTAGATACAAAGGCTAGAAAATGGTGGCACTCACACCTTTAATCCTAGCATTCCAGAGATAGAAATCCCTCTGGATCTCTGTGAGTTCAAGGCCACATTGGAAATAGCCAAGCATGGTGACACACGCCTTTAATCCCAGAAAGCCAGCCTTTAATCCCAGGGAGTGGTGGTAGAAAGCAAAAAGATATATAAGGCGTGAGGACCAGAAACTAGAAGATTTTGGCTGGTTAAGCATTCAGGCTTTTGAGCAGTAATTCAGCTGAGACCCATTCCGGATGAGGACTCAGAGGCCTCCAGTCTGAGGAGACAAGACCAGACAAGGATCCGGCGAGGTGAGATAGCTGTGGCTTGTTCTGTCTCTCTGATCTACCAGCATTGACCCCAATAACTCGCCTCAGGTTTGATTTTATTAATAAGAACTTTTAAGATTCCTGCTACATTTATTTATTAGAGTATACAATATTCTGGGGAACACAATACCACCACATTTCCTCTCTTTTTGTCTAAAATTAAAAAAGCTTATAACTAATACAAGAAAAACTATCTTCAATAAGTATATGCAATATACAGTCAAGATTACATTAACAATGTCTAGTCCATTAACATTTGACAGATCCAGACAAAAACTCCATTATATATATATTAACAATGTCCAGTCCAGTAACATCTGATACTCAGACCAAAAAATTTTCATTACTTAACTTATTTAAAACAAGTAGTTCCTTTTTAAAAGTAGATTCCATAATCTCCCTTTTTATCTTATCATATCCATATTTTCTCTTTTTTCTTTTCATAATAGATTCATTAGTCTACCTTTTGTCATTTTTATATCTTCCCCTTTTTCTTCAGTGTAGATTCAGTGATCTACCTATTTATCCTATTATTTCTTTATATTTTTTCTCAGAGTAGATTCGATGATCTATCTCATATCTATATTCTCTTTTTCTTTTTGCTTTCCAGGGGTGAAGATATCTTTAGGGAACCTTGAAAAGAAAATTTTGGGGTTAATCATCAAGTCCTGTATCGTTTGTCCAGTCTCTGGATAATAGGAAAGTTCAGGGCTTGTTTCAAGTCCTTGTTTGAGTAGTCTGTCAGGCTGGATCATCTCAACTAGTCCTCTTTTTTCACCTTCTTTTTTTTCTCTCTCTCTTCCCCACCCCATCATGTCCTTTTCTCAATGGCTGGTTGGCTGCATATACTCAGTAGGTAAGCTCGGCAGTGGGAACACCTGGTGGCCAAGAAGTCTTGCTTCCTCTACAAAGAGTTAGAGTTAGGACTGTTGGGATAGGGTATGTTTCTTCTTTTATCTTGTCTGCAACACTGGTTGCTGTGGAAATTCCTGTGGACTGGAGCAGTGAGGAGAGGGTCAGGTACTACTACCAAGGAGCGAGAAGGGTCCTGGGCAGAGAATCTAGTTGGCATGGCAAGACATAGACATCAGTGGCTGGTGCTTGGAAAAACTAAGTTGCTCTAGGTATGGTTGACATTTCAGTGAAAAGCTTTATGGGAAAATGGTATCCTTTCACTCTCTCCCTTCATGGGGGTACAATCTGAGGAAGACCATAGTTCCACCTTGTGAGCTGGAAAACTCAGATTTACCAGTGTCAACAGGGATAATGACCGTAACCTTTTTCCCACTGTTCCTGTGAACAAATAGTAAGTTACCCGTGCTAGTCTCTCTTGAACTATAATGCTGCACAGTATTATTGCTACTTTTGAATGTCTCATGTTTTTTGGTTTAATGAGGATTTTCTGTAAGTTTCTCCCCACCCCTTCTCTGTGTGTGTGTGTAATCTTAGGGCCTATCAAGTCCCATTGTAAACATCAGATCACCTGTATGTGTCTTCTGTAGCAATGGTGGCAGTGAATGCTATTTTAGAAAGCTCATGGTACTAGTGCTGCTACTACACAGAGGGGACTTGGAATAGGTATGCATTTTCCCCAATATTCAATGACTTGAATGAATACACGGAGTAACCAGTAACCATAATCAAGGCTAGGCAATATACAGAGGCAACAAGAGAGGTGATTTATTTGACATCGAAGTCCATTTAATCTTTTTGTTTTTCATAATGTGAGGGATGGAACTCCAGATAGGAACATGCTAGGAAATTGCTCTTCAACTGGGTTATAACCTCAGGCACAAACCTACTTATTCTTAATTTTAAAATTTATTTATCTAATGCCTGTTATACACCAAGAAGAAAATGTCCTCTATGGGAAAGAAAACACTTGGGCTTGTCATTCTTAACTATCTCCTTCTGTTAAAACATTCTCATGTCTCAATCTTCTTGAATAACTATTATATCTTGAAAATGTCTCCAATACTTTATCCATTGGTGAGGTTTAAAAGAGGGTGGCAACATTCCCTGTAGCAGCAGTGATGCTTAAGCCACAAAGTGAATTGCATTTGAGCAGAAATTGGCCACGTCTGTGGACAGAAGAAGAAAGATGTAGAAAAGGGTGAAGCGAGTAAGGACCATTAACCACTTACTTTAGAATAAAACTTAAGTTTTGAAAGATTGTTCTAGAGTCAATTCCCTATTTGTCAAGCACTAAGCTGTGGTGAATGTTTCCACTATGGGGTCTTTCAGGCCAGGGGTGACAGGAGGGTGAAGAACAGTTACAGAAATAGCCCTGATGTCCCACTTTATCTTCCCAATAGTCTCTATCCTTGTTACAGCCTTCCTGCTGCAAACAAGAAGGTTCCAGAGATTATGATTCATGCCACACGGAAGGGTACAGTGAGCAATGTTGGAAGTGATCTTAAGTAATGTCTCCGGTGTCATCATCCATCTTACCATACGAAGCTCTTTGGAGATAGTAATTAATAACCTGTATTAAATTTAAATTGTTCTCATTCCCCTGTCCTTGGGCCTTGCTTCACTCCCCCCCCCCATTTCTTCTTATAAATGTGAGCCATGAGAGTTCTTTTCTTCCTACATGAAGAGATTCCCATGTCCATTGTCTTTCAAACATTGCCTGGGTATACTGCAGGACTGCGTGGCTCACAAGCTTTCCACTATAGAGTTTGGAATTTCTTTACTTAGTCTTTTTGGCTCTTGATGTTTCATCCTGTGTACCCTCTTGTGCCCAGAGATTAGCCATGGTTCCGGTTCCACACTGCTGTCAGAGGCCAAGGCAGTTCTGTTGTTCATTTTCTTCTCTGCCAAGCAGACTTCCTACTTCAGAGTCTTATGTGGCTCCAAGTGCCATTTCACCCCCAACAGCCATGATGTAGTCTTATTCCATTGAAGACATGCCTTTGGAATACAGATATCTGCACAAACTGTAAATTTAGAAGCTCAAGGAATCACTTTCAAATACATTACATAATGCTGTGGCATGTGACCAAATCAATGTAGATGGCAGAATGGAGAGGAATCCAAGGAGACCCATGTACTCCAGCTTTATAAGGTGCCAAGGGTGTGCCTACCTTTCTTTCTTGTGATTTTAAAAATTATATGATTTATGGGGCTAGGAGAAGAGAATAGTCAGGGTGCACAAAATTCTGAATTCAATCTTTAGCACTTATATCATGCCCCACAATAAAACTGCTCCATTTTCATTGATGAAAAATAGATGATTAGATGAATAAATAAGATTATTAAAAATATCTTTAACTATATTACCTTGAGATAGCTACTGCTCATGCCAATATTTTAAGATCTATTCCATAATAATTTGCTAGGTATGGTGGGTACAGAATAGGTAAATCACAAATGTGCACAACCATATACCAATAACCTATCATACTTCTTATATATTTGTTCTTTATAATACATGTGGTCATACTGTAAGTTACAGATGTGCTATGTTTCAAGAGTTTTTCACATGTATTGTGAGAACAGAGATCCTCACTGAAATGCTGCTATTGGTGGATTTAGTTTCCCAACCTAGTTCTAAAAAAATTATCTTAACTTATAAAATATAAGAACACTGACTGTGTAGTATAAAATGCACAAAACAGAACTGGAAAATCTCTTTTCCAAATTTAGCTCTTCCAGTCCCAAATAAAGCCCCAGAATAGGTCAAGTCTCCAAGTTAAGACTCAAAGGGATGAAACTCCCATTTCTCAGACTTAAAAATACATCAGTTTGGAGGAGATAGCTCTGTTTGTAAAGTGCTTCCTATGCTAGCATGAAGGCCTGAGCTCAGATCCCCAATACCTGAGTAAAAAGCTGAGCATATTGCTGCTTCTCTACAAGCTCTTGTGCTAGGGTAGGATAGAGACACACAGATCCATGGAGCTCCCTAGCTATGCAGTAGCTGAATTAGTGAGTTCCAGTTTCAGTGGGATACCTGGTCTCAAAAAATAAGGTGGGGAGTGACTGAGAAAGGCATTCAGTATCAACCTCTGGCTTTCAGGTGCATGCACATGTACATACATGAAAACACATACACAGTGATTTATAACAGAAAGACTCATAAGTATTATTGCAAAGCACTTTTATGTAAATTGCTGGACCTGGCAGCATTCAATAATTACAAAGTGAGTAACAGAAGCAGCTTAACACACCTACTAAGGATATATTTGATATATAGACTTTTAAGCTACAGAATCCTTTGTTCTACCTGTCTTTTAGGATACCTGAGATTCAAGCAGATTACAAAAACCCAAAAGATAGGAAAGGTCATGCTCATAGTTTTGCTAACTGACTTCATCTATCATTGCTTACTAGGTTACTAATCCTGAGCTCTACTGGAGCCCTGTTTATCTCCCACTTCTCTACTGCTTGCTCAAACTACCAAAATGACCCAAGGCCTAGAGCACTGCCCTAGATTCCATGAAATCACTGGGAGAGAAGGTGTTTAGAACCAATGACAATTGCTCTTTGTTACTGACACAGACAAAACAAGGCCAAGTACCCAGCATGCTCCAAAGTCACCGCATATAATTCCTGCTGTGTCGGTGGTAAAGATGGTAGACCGGGGAGGGATGATGCCTTTTTCCCCCAGCAGTCCATGATTTAACCAGACACTTTCTGCTGGAAAGGTGGTTAAAAGTCATCACAGTAAAAAGAACCATTAACCCAGCTCAATTAACTGATGACCTAACCAAGATGCTGACACGGCAGAACTCAAGAGATGCACAAAGATCTTTTCTACGAAATACAAATAGGTGCTTATGATGTCTTAAGTATTTCTTTATCTTTCAAAGAGTGGCTATTTTTTGTGATTTTGGTCTGGTCACCTTTAAATTTTTTTTTTTTTATTTCCTCATTGAAACTCTTCACTGAAATGACCATAAAAACCTGTAAGCCCATAAAAAGTCATAGCACCCGATATTTATGAAATTCACAAATTAGCTTGGAATCTGGGCTTCACCTGGAGGGATATCTACTATCAAGATGGACTTACATTTCCTATGCCCAGTTGGAAAATGGTCAGCCTCAAGGGTCTGGCTGACCAGGTTCACCCTCTGGAAGTCTGTTACTGGTAGAGAATGTTAACAGAAGTCATGACCTTGAAAATACACAGCAAGTTAAAATGGCATTCTTCCCACAGTGTTCACAGCCACATAGAGAACTGATCCCTTTTTATTATGTACAGAGCCATTTTTAAATGCAATGCTTTCCTGTGACCTTGCTCACCATTCGGGTAAGTGTTCCACTGCAGGTTGCTTTATTCTGGCACGAGGGATTATTCCTTGCTACAGCAGACAGAAATAGCCTAACAAGCCCGAGAAGAGAGCTGTTAGAGACACCAGCGGTTCCATATACTGATGTCAAACACACACCAAGAGCTTTAACCTTCCTCTCTGTCCATTGAAAAACACAAGTGCTGGCAACAGAGGAATAAAAGGAGGTGGATTTGTCCCAGGAGCGGAAATGTTCTGGGCCATTCCCAATCTGCAAACTTAAAAGGGAACTGCAGCGTATCAGGAAATGGGCTGGAGTTCAGTCATTTCATCCCCCTCTCTTGCGACCATTACCATCCTCTCTTTATCTGTGACATGAAAGATTAGTCTGCGCTTTCATTATAAACCATTTTCCCCATCTGGATTTTTGAAGCTTTTATCTTTGGCTTGCCACATCTCACATCAGGTCTCCCTCTGTACTAGCAAATGGGATGGTAGACTATATTTTTGTAATTCATTCATGTGCTTTCTTTCACAAATATAATATGTGCCTGGCACCACGCTGAATGCTCGGTCCTAATAGATTGGACTTATTTTAGTTAAAATATTGAAGATCATTTCATTCACCTGTATTATCCAGATTCTGTACAGCCTCATAGACATATTAATGATACATTCCTCACACAGTTTCTAAATAGAAGCTGTATTGAGAATGGTAGGAAGAAAAGGAATGATAAACTACTCCAGGAAATGCTTTTGGATGATTGGCAGGCATGTTTGAATATCTTACCTCTCTCTTATTTCATTCCAAATCAAGAAAATGGGAAATCTGTGGCTAATATCATTAAATTGTATTAAAAATAATAGTGGTGATCACACACACACACACACACACACACACACACACACACACACACACACGTCAGAGGAGCAGCACTGAGAAGTTGGGAATAAGAAGGCCTCTTTGTGGATCAGAAGAAGAAGAAGAAGAAGAAGAAGAAGAAGAAGAAGAAGAAGAAGAAGAAGAAGAAGAAGAAGAAGAAGAAGAAGCAAGTCCATCTGGCAGGCGCCTGCACATCTAGGCTCAACCACGGGGACTGCGCATTCTCATTTTAGATGCAGTCTGTGAAAGTTGGCTAACTGCTTTTTAAATCCTCGGAAGATTAGAAATAGAAAATTAGTATACATCAATGCTTACAAGAAAATGACAGCTGTCAGCCACACAGGCAGAGTGGGAGGGAAAATCAAAACCGTGGAACAAAGACACAGGTCTACAAAGTGACAGCAGCCTAGAGACGCAGGCAAGTCTTGTTAATATGCCTTAAGGAATCAGGATTGTTACAGCTGACTTTTGATGGTTATAGTCCAAAAGCCCACATTTCAGAGGCCAAGAAAGTTCCCAGTATGTTTTAGAAAAATTCTAGAGAGTGCTTAAGAGTGGGCACAAACGTTCAGTGCAGGTGAAACTTTGCCCTCCGGGCATACCATAGTCTCTTGAGATATTTTTGGTCATTACCAGGAGTGATGGTGGTATTGGGCATGCCTGTGCCCACTAAGAGAGGTCAGGAATACCATAGTAGATCCTACAGTGCACAAGAGAATCACCTGCAACAAAATGTCTGAATGCACCACAACCCAAATATAAATGTACCAAAGTTGAGAGAGCCCATGTTTAATGGAATACATTTGATTATTTGAAGAGTTCACTTGTGCTGTGTCTCTGCATTGAGAAAGAAACCAAATACGCTTGCATCTTTTCTGTCAAGTACTTTCTACCTGTTGAGGCCCCTTTGGTACCATCTGATCTTCACAATAACATTATGGTCCAGTGGGGAGAACATAGTTTCTACTTTAGGGAGGAGGCCTGAAAGACAGAAGCCTAAGCGATGCTCCTAACAATGGATAGATGCTCTGAGTCTCCTTCCAGTGCCTGTTCCACAACCTATTCTTGAAATGTCTTTAATTTTCAGCCAAGAAAGAAGAATCAAAATACTATCAGTCGTTAAAGTGTATCAAGTTTAACTTTAATAAATTAAAATGCAGACATGGATTTAAGTAAAGAAATTCTTTCATGCATTGGCTTATCCAGGCTCCAAAGAGCTCCTGACACGTAGCCTGTGCCACCTGCTGTTCTAGGTGCTGGCCCATGTGGCGAGCAAGCAACATTTGCTCTCAGGAGGCTTGTGTGTCAGAAGTACCTCACACTACATCATAAAACTTGTGGTAACTTTGGGTCATATTCTCCAACAATCCAAATAAAGCCTCACAGGAAGCCCATGTATAGGTGTTTGTACCTATAAGGAGGCCATAGGAGGATGTCATGTATCTTCTTCCATCATTCTTCACCTTGTTGCCTAGAGACCTGGTCTCTCACCGAGCTGGAAGCTAGTTTAGCCTAGGATGGCTGGCCAGCAAGCTCTCTGTTAGGATCAGCTTGTCTTCCCCTACCCATGCTGCCTGGGGTTACCTGCCAAGATTTCATGTGGGTCCTAGGGAATTTTTACTCAGGTTCTTAAAATTACATAGCAAGTGCTCCTACATACCGAGGAATCTCTCCAGCCCCCATACGGATGATTCCCAAGCAAATGTCATCTGTGTGATTTGTATATTAATCTTTTCTTCTGCCCCTCATTATATTTCCTCCACTCATTTCCAGCCCCCAGAAAAACTGTTCTCAGCTTTGAAGAGCCTAAATACAAGAGCTAGTAGCTGTATGGTCTGAGATTTTTCTTTAATTATGTTTATTTATTACTATTTCTGTGTATGTGCATGCATGCATGTGTGCATGCCAAGCTCCTATGTAGAAGTCAGGGGCCAGTATGCAAGGATCAGTTTGCTCATTCCATTACATGGATCCTGGGTATTGCACTCAGGTCAACAGGCTTGGCAGTAAGTTCCTCTGTCTGCTGAGCCATCTTCTGTTCCCTGACTGGGCCCTTACATTATTCTATAGGTATCAGTATTTTAACTACAGTTACACAGCAGATCTTACAAAGATCATATTAAAATTGGTTGCTTATATGTTATTCTTCCACCAGTAGACCTATGATCTTGAAGGACTTGTGCCCGACTCCATCCTTTGTCCTTTCTGGTTCCATTATCCATTATCTGTACTAATTGGCACCCCAGGCAGGATGTACCAATGAGAAGGCACTTCCAGAAAGCAGATGGGAAGGGATGTGGCCCTCCTCTGACCTCCTCATTCATTTAGGCCAGCAAAGTCTCAGGTCCCTGCTGCTATTTTCCCATAAATGCCACATCATCTCCTGGCCATACAGTCCGAAGATTAGCAATATGCCCCTTTCTCAGTTCTCCTCAAATTACAGAATTGAACTACATTTTCATTCTCCTTTTGTGATAGTTTTACTCCATGCAGCATTCCAGGGTCTGACACAGTGCAAGTCCAAGAAGATGCCAAGTAAGTGATTGTTAAAATTGCAAATGAATGAATACAGATGCTACAATCAAAATTTAATCAGTTTCTGAGTTTTTGTGTATGTCAAAAATGCATTCATCAAAGGCTTCAGTTTCCTCAGAAGTACAGAATTGCTGTGTGAACTCTGCTAGACACAGTGCTACTTATTAGCATTGCTGTTCTTTGTCATCCCCAACTTTCCAGCAAACAGAAGAAGGTGATGCCTGGACTCTCCCCCAGAGCATCCAACAGTTCTTTTGAATTCTTCATCACTAACCTCAAACACAAACAGAATCAAAGCCTGACTCTTCTGTCCTGTGCAAGCCCCGGTCAGAAAACTCCCACCTCTGAGGATGCATATAATGACAGCTGGCTAGACAAAAAAGGAGAAAAATAAATTCAACAAGACTCACATTTCGGTAAAAGTTTCCAATCAAAGTGAATATGACACTTGAAAAGAATGCTATCCTCGGAGCCCTTCTTTTGGACCCTCGGTGGTAGCTATGTTTTGGAACTTGCCAAATGCCTGCTGCTAATGTGAAATTGGTTTCAACTTAATTTGTCAACCAAGAAAACACATTCTTACCTTTTTTTTTTGGTAGCTATTACTGTCCACATTTATCACTTTCCCGAGTTGACAGTGACTGCAGAGTTAACAGTCATGATAGCTACTGAAGATTTGTGAAGCTTTTGCAATAGGTGACAGGTCCTACTCTGGACACTTTTTGAAGTTTATCTGCATGACAATACTATAAAGTAAGCGGTAGTCCTGTCACTTTGCAGAGAGGAAAGCTGGACTTTGTCGAGGCTAGGTTTTTGAGGCATACCGATTCAGAAGTTCCAGGGTACAGCTCCCTTTCTTCTGGTCAATCACCACTGGCCTCCAGCATCTAAGAGAGACATAGCGAGCAGAAGGGTGGCTGAATTTTTCAATCCATTATATGTTAGATCGTTAGTGCAGAAATGCTTGATTTTTTTCCCTCAGGCTTCCCTGGAAAGCCATGTCACTTCTTACTGCGAATGGGGTGGAGGATGGGGCATGGCCAGGAGAAAGGCAAAGAGCAAGAGAATGCAACAGCAGCCGAGCAACACTTCAGAGGTAAAGTGGTTTCTGCTTGGCCACGAAACAAAATGTATATTTTTGCGAGTCTGAGCGGCTTTCCCACTCAGAGAGAAAGAAAGCCCAAGGCCCACGCTGACTTGGCTAGGTCTTTAAATGTTTCCCAGCGCCTAATATATTACAAAGAAACTACAATGAGAACAGATGGAGAGCATAAAGCAGATGCAGAGCTGAAGTCTAAACAGAGATGAACAATTCTTCAGCTAACAATAAGCAAACGAGGTGGCAGTGCAGATGCCGTGGGAAAGAAGTCGCTTACAAGGGAGACCAGTGACTGGGCGAAGTCAGGTTCGCAGGAAGGAACACCGCAGGGGTGCCCTCCTGCCATGTGGAATGACATCCCCTCAGGTTTTCCTGGGCTACAAAATGGGCATACAGGGTCTTCTCAGATGGGAAGCTCCAAGAAATCAGAAGTCGTTAAGGCCACAAAATACCAGAAAACATACTACACAAGGAAGGCCTTCTGGACCAGAGCATGGTTACTACATTTTCTATCCTGAAAGCAGGCACTCCCATACTTTTAAGCACATCAGACACGGCAGAGGTGTTACTTCTTGGGACAAATTCACCTTCTTTCACCACATCTATTTTTCTAATTAAAAACTTGCTTCATGGATATTTTCAGACGTAGAACACAGGCAGCAGAGTGCTGATTTTTACGGCCCTCCCCAACGAGGTTCAATGTCTGTTTATCAATATCTGCTTACTTTGTTTCCCATTATTTTTTCTTGCTATTTTGACTCAGTTATGCTTAAATTTCCTTTACTTGGTGTCCCCATTTGGAAAACGTGCCTACGTCTGGTGGTTAGTGGTTGGAAGGAAAGCTGTAGAGTGCTCAGTACAGAAGCCTGCAAAAGCCAAGAGTAAAATAAATGTGCATCATTTTTAACCATTTTGTGTGCATGTGTGTGTGCCTGCATGAATCTCTGTACCTTGCACATGTAGGGGTTCATGGAAGCCACAGGAGCTTGCAAAGATTCCCTGGGATTGGAGAGACAGACAATTGTGGGTCATCATGTGTGTGCTGGGAACCAAATGTAAGTCCTTTGCAGGAACAGTACTGAATAGCTGAGCTGAGTATCTCTCCAGACCCATAGACTGTAATTTTTATGGACATATTTGTGAAAACGCAATAGAAGACAGAAGACATGGCATGGAATTTGATTGTAAGATGGAGTGGAACAAAGCTGAAATTGGGAAAATCAGTTTTTTCTTTTCTTTTCCCAGTTCCAACATTGCCTTAATTAGCAAGTACTGGGAAATGTGAAACTCTATTGACATACATTTTCCTGAGGGAGATAACATACACCATAGAAAAATAATCTATCAGTGAATCAACATTTATATATACAGCTGCATTTCAGTCACAGGATTTCTTGGAAAAATGGAAAAAAATATCCACACAATAATTAAAAAAATGACTATTGCCAACTTCTAGAAGCTAAATCTTCCCAGGAAAGGCAGAGAGATTACAGAGCTGCTGGTGAAGCTAGAGGAGATGTATGTGAGAACTCAGGTGGAGAAGGTTAGGTGTAGACTAGCCATTCTTCCTAATACAGACTGAATGCTCAGTAACGGTGCACACTCAGATATAACCCACAATGACCCAGTGACACTGAAGGCAGCAGAGATGGAAACAGGGCTGTCAGCAGAGGTGCTGACAAAAAACAGACAGTCTGAGAAAGTTCCCACCCACTTTAAATGCACCCACCAACCCTTTTCCCAGCTATGAGGAGATGGTTTTGATTATGTAATTCAAGACTTCCTCTGCTCTGTAAGAAGCATAGCATCTTCTACTACCATTGAAATGGTTATAGTCTGTTGTTTCTAAATGTGTTTCAATTTAATTTCTAGCCCCACATCCAACTCTCGGGCAGTTTTTTTTTTTTTTTTTTTTTTTTTTTTTAAAGAACACCTGCAAAAATCAACAGGTTCCTCTAGTTAAGAGTCTATGCATACGGCCAATGACTTCTGAGTATCACCCCCAGTGGCTCATTCTTGTCAGTAACTTTACACCATCAGAGGTGTCTGTACAATGCAGTCACAGACTCAACCCCCTCTGCCTCCTCTCCTTCCAAATCTATTGAAGGATATTCTCCAACATCTGGCCATATTTCACAAACAGTATGTACATTATCAATATAATGACACAAATAATCAGGTAATGGAATATGCATTTGTTTTAAAAGCAAAAAGGCAAACTTCAAAACAAAACAAAATGGAAAACATTCTACAAGACCTAGTGACCCATCCCAAAGTCACCCAAAAACCCAGAGCTGTTTTTTTTTTTTTCCTACAGCTGGTTAAGATAACCCCTAGAATGGAACCTAACATTGCTGCCATGTACAAGAGTGACTGGAGTGGAGGTAGAAGAGGCTGAGGGAAGACAAAAGACTGCAGATGTGCTGCAGTGAGAACTGAAGTGTCTGGGAGGTGACTCAGTATCTACTTCATCTCATGACCCCTCCCTAGGGCAAAAAATGCCTCGGATGCTATTTCCCTCCATGGTTGCTCTCTGGTTGGAGAACTGATGGAGAAAGGATTGAACTATTATTATGCGTCTGCCAGTGTAGCAAGCTGAAGCCCAGACATGACCGTCCTTTGTAGAAAGGAAGGAACCATGGAGAAAGTGAATTAGTTCAGAAAGTAATTTCCTGTGACCTCCACACGATTGCTCCTCACAAGGCCACTGTGAGTTCTAATAGTCTGAAAGGGCAAGGCTCAGTGATGTTGCTCAGTTCCTTGCACTGGTGATTACCTGAGGGAGTGAAACAGCACTGCACAAGGCATTTTCATAATGAGAACATCCTGAATCCAGTTATCCCAGCACTATCATCAGCACTAAGCTTGCTAAGTATTCCCAACTCTCCTTAGGACTTGTACATCTTCAAAACATCCACAACTGTCTAATTGATTAGGACTCGGCCAGACAGCTCCAGGTGGCTAATTGGCAAAGCAATAGCTCAAAGAGGATTCATCTTTAATTATGGACATTTGACATCTTTATGTAGGTTTTATGAGATATTAAATGCATTTTCGCTAAACATCTATTGAAGCCATATGGCAGCCTTGAATATGGAGAACAAACTGGGCACAATGAAACATTCCTTTTTTTTTTTTTAAATAGAATGGCAAAATGTACTGTTAAGGGTACTTTTTTTTTTTTTTATAAGTCAAGGCTAGGAATTCAGGAGTCTAAGTCGTAAAGACGTTCTTTAGGAATTGCTGAAGGCTGAACAGAGTTGGAAAAAGGAGCAGAATGCAAAGAGTTAAGAGCAAAGAGATCTAGAACTAGCTAGTCCTTATTCCAAGAAGAGTATGTGAAGCATAAAATACTATAGTGCATTCTGTGTTTATCCTTGGTTCCACCAAATAAATCAGTTAGGACTCAAATTTTTCTCTTTCTATCCATTTAGCCATTATTTAGAATTGAGGATGAAAAAAAAAACCCACTACAATTAGAGTCACAAAGGCTGAAAGATACTTAAGTGGTGTATGAATGGGAGCAGGGGCTCTTTGATTCAAGTATATATAAAATTTACATACAGGAACTTTTCTGCAGATAAGGCCTACAGCTTTGGATGAGAATAAGAAACTCATTGTTGGAAAAAATGTTTAAACACCATACTTCATATGCAAGACTGTAAGTCATCTTACAGTACAAGACACTGATATCAGCTCTCATTTGTGAGAATGGCTATTAACAAATAGACAACAGAAGAGTATTATTGAGTATGGGGAGAATCGGATCCCGGGACACTGCTGGTGAGAGTGTAACATAGTGCACTCATAATGGAAAATAGTGTGGACATTCTGCAAAAATTACGAATCAAACTACCATATCACACGCAGTTTCACTTCTGGGCATATACTCTAAGGATGCTGAAAAGATATTTGCTCTCTCATGTTCATTGCTACCTTCACAATAATCAAGATCCCTAGGTGTCCATCAATGGGCAAATAGATAGAGAAGATGTAGTATGTTCATACAAGAGAATGTTTCCTAGTATTAGAAAAGAAGAAAACATGATAAACCTGGAAGACACGATGTTAAGTGAAATAAATCAGACAAAGGAGAATGAATGATGTGTGATCTCAGTCATGTGATCTGAAGTCCAACTTATAAAGCTGTGAGTATCAGGCGAGGCCAGGGGAGGGTAGAGGAGTTGAAAGTTATGGGCCAAAGGGTGTAAATTTCAGTTAGATAGAACTAAGAAGTTAAGGATCCATTGTGGGGTAACTGTAGTTGATAAAATCTACTTGAAATTTGAAGTGTTCTCACTGTAGACATTGATTTGTAAGATAATACATAAGCTAGCTTGATTTAGCCATTCTACAATGTACAAAAATAATACAATGTTATATACTCTAAATCTATAAATTTTATACTTTAAAACTAAAAAAAAATGAAAATAAGAAAAAAGAGAGAGCCCTATATTAAGAATGTAAAACCTCGTTAACTGTAATCCACTGAGAGGAGCAGCTGACATCTCCTCCCTCTGCTCCACTTGCAATGAAAGGCACACACCCTGTTTATTTTTGAAGGTGGGCAGGGAAGTTGATTTGCAAGACACAAAAGAAGTTTCAAGAGTTTACAATTCCGTGATCCTCACAAAGTAAGTTTTACTCTCTGCAAGATCAAACACTGTCCCAAAGCTCCATAACCAAAAGTTGAGGATAAAGAAAAGCCTTTAAAACTGAGATGCTCTGAGCAGCCATGTCATCTGCTTCCCATCAGTCATAGGCTGTGGTGCATTATCTTATCAGCTGCAGATGAAGGATCGTTTCAGTTGCAAGTAAACAGAAGTTATTTGCTAGAAAACTGTGTGTGTGTGTGTGTGTGTGTGTGTGTGTGTGTGTGTGTGTGTGTGTGTTCCTGTTTCCTCTTTGCATTTGGACGTTGAGGCAAACTCTTCTTAAATGACCTTTTTAGCACATTTCTGTCTTATTTTTATTAACTATCTTGAAACTCTCTATTACATTGGACAATGTACAAATATCTGCCTTTGCTTTTATGAATATATTCCAATATCCAGGCCTACACTTAAAGAATAGAATGGTTCTACAAGCTTTCATATATATATATATGTGTGTGTGTGTGTGTGTGTGTGTGTGTGTATACACACACATATACATATATATGTATACACACATATGTATACATACAACACACACACACACACACACACACACACATATATATATATATACATACATCCTTTATCTATGTATATTTATAAAATCATCCTCTATATCCTTGCTTCCTGTTCCTGGACTGATTATCTATTTGGCATTTTCTCCCACATCTCTGAAAGATACACTTATATGCTTATTTTCCAAACTGGATATCCAGCTATGGAAATCCATTTCCTCCCACCAACTCTAACAAATACAGTTGCGTTCTTCTTCCCCTTTCATGTGAGTAGTTTTTTCCATTAAAAGTCAACATTTGGTATAAACAGTGTCCCACCAACTCTGTTCCCTTCCTACACAACTATTTTTCTGGGAGGTAATGATCCTGACTTTTAAGTTGTTCGACTTTGATATTTTGAATTTATATCTGTCACTTTATCTTTCAAGATACTCCATTCTTCTCATATTCCACCAATGCCATCCTCAAGGGGACTGAATCTCAGCTATGCCTAGTATATCCCATTCCCAGAGACCTTGAATTTTACATTCTTCAGTGTGATTCTTGATATTCATTGTCAACTTTACTAGACTAAGGTTTATGCTAGGAGATAGACTCATGGAGAGGTCTTGAGGGTGTTGCTAGTAAAAATTTAACTGAGACAGGAAGACCTACCCTTGCTGTGGTTGCACAGTCTTGTGTGCTGGGCATTGGAATGAATAAAAAGGAGAAGGAGAGCTGAGCACTAGCTTTCTGTTTCATGATGATGGATAGGATAAGACCTTATGCTCCCTGCCACTATGCTTCCCAGCCTTGGCAGACTGTATCCTCATGTAAACCATCAGTCAAAATAAACCCTCTTTCTTTAAATTGCAGTTTGTCAGGTATTTTAGTCACAACAATGATAAAAACAACTAATACATTCAGAATAAAACTTCAGCAACTAGCCAGAGGAAGGCTGTGGAAATACCTTCAATATAAGGTATGGGAGAGGGCATTTTAAAACTGGTTTGTTTCTTACACTTTCTAACAATATACTTTATTTTGGCGCCAATATCATTGTCTGGGTTTTTCTGATGTATTTACCATGGATTCAATTTGCAGCTCTCTAGTTAAAACAAAAGCTGTTCTGTTTTGCTGGATAGATGGCGGCTCAGAGGGTAAAAGCACTTGCTGTTGTTGGAGAGGATAGAGTTTGATTCTCTGCATCCATATCCTGCAGCTTACAACTTCGGGTAACTCCAGCTCCAGGGAATCTAACATCCTCTGCTGCCCTTTGTGGTCACCTACACACATGTGTGCTCATGTGCATAAATAAAGATAAAATAAACCTAAAATAAATAAATAAAATTTTATACTCTCATTTTTCTGTTTTCTACGCCTGGATGGGTGGATTCAAACCTTTTACACTGTTCTCGGCTGTTCTCTCTCTCTCTCTTATTGGTGAAATTATTAAGGTCACTCCACAGAGTTAAAAGGGAGGTTTATTAGTGGCATAACTTACAAATGAAGGGATAGGTAGGTTGCAGGGTCTGGGGATGGTGTGTTGCAGTCTGGCAGTGTTCTCTGGAGAACTCTGCTTGGTCTACCTCCACCGTCCAGGGTCCAGGAACAGAGAGACAGCACGTGCATCCGGGTCTCTGGTCTTCAGGGCTCTCTCTCGGCCCAAGGCGTAACAGTTACCGAAGCCTCAATGGGGGTTGGAACTTTCAGACCAAAGCTGGAATGGCTACCCACTACTTTCTCTCTCTCCCTCTCTCTCTCTCTCTCTCTCTCTCTCTCTCTCTCTCTCTCTCTCTCTCTCTCTCTCTCTCACACACACACACACACACACACATACACACGTATGCATGCATGTACAAATGTAGAAAGAACTCTGTGTTCAATGTACTTTTGCCGTTTTTAAGAGTCTAATAGAAATCAATATTACAGAAACCCAGGCAAATACTTTAAGCAGGCATTTTATCAACAGCTATTTATAAGACAATAAGCAACGTATGCTTAGCTGTCACTTATGGGTGGAGTAAATGAGGCCCAATCTGCCTCAAGCAAGTCATTTGCCAGATGGATCCAGACACTGAATACCTTAAGCTCCAGCCCTCTTTTCACTTAACCCTCCTCATTTTAGGCTTGTAGAGCATTGCCTTCTTGGTAGTCTAGAGCTGCTTTCAAGTCCCAAATACCTGAGAATTGCCTCAGTCAATCAATACTTTTTGTCATGCTCTATTACAGCTGATCAATATGGACAAGGATGCAATGAGGTGGAAGCAAGATGTTTTATTCAATCAAGTTTTTGGTCTCTTTTATTGATCTGAATGTTTTAGTAGTGTTTATAAAACTTCTATATTCCTTTCATCTAGCCTGTTTTATTCCAACTAGTAAGAATTGTTTGCACAGAAACACTCGCATATACCTTTCTCCATAGCTGCAGGTTGACGCTATCAGTATGAACAGATGTATATTCCAGATTCATTTCCATTGTTTGAGCCACCTGGGGTGAGATCACCCTTTGTGTGAGGATCTCCCATCTGTGCAGTGGGAGCTGGTAAGACTTACAAGCTGGGATTACATGGGTCATCTGTGGTCAGTGGACATACCCAGTGTAGCTGCCATGGTAAAAAATGGGGGAAGAGACAAATATTGTATGAATTTTTCCCCTATCTGTTGATGTTAGCTTTCAAAATGTATGCTATAATCTCAATAACCACAGAGTTAAGTACTTACTGAGGGACCAGGGGTAAGGTAAGGATCTTCTCAGAAGTGGAAATAGAATATAGTGTGATTGAGAGATAAAGGGAAACTAGAATAAGAAGACTGAATATGGATGGGGATGAGAAAGAAGGTAGAGGAAGATTATGTGGAGGGACAACTAACACCAATGGCCATTTGAAAAACCAAGTGGAAACCTATGCTTATCGCGGCTTCCTCAATATTTATACACAGATGAAAGGAATCTAAATGGAGTCACTAAATCACAGAGAAGGGAACGCCCCAACTAGGCATCTTATTCCATCAAGTAAAACCTCAGGTGCTAGAAATGGGTTACATCTTGTTGTTGATCAAAGGGACCATATGGAAATGCCCAAACACCCCAGGTTACTGCCAAGGCGATTGGTTTTTCTCTACAACCTTATGGTAAGGTCCTATTGCTGAAGTCAACACTGACTTATGCCATCAAACATGGAGGAGTCAAGCTGGTACCTAACTCAAAGCTTTGCCCTTACTAATTTAGTGTTTATGGTACTGGACATACTTAACATACTAGCAGAGAAAGTTTTTCAATAGCACCCAGATATAAACTCTGCAACCTACAACAATAACCTGCCTGAAAGATATACTGATACAATAAGTACACAAATATGAGAGTAATCAACCACTTTTAAATAAATTAAATTTAAGGCCCAGTCTATGAGATTGAAACCATACCATATATTCCTAAGTGGCCAGGAACCTGAGACTAGATAGGTCATGGGCCTAATACTATTATTCTGCAAAGGGATTGTAGCAATAAAATGACTCCTAACGGCACACTGCTATACCCATATATCACCACTCAACCTCAAAGGAACTTCCTCAGACGGGTTTCAGAGATCCACAACTGGACAGTATATAACTTTGGAGCCCTTAGTCCTAAATGAGAGGTCTTCATCAATGCCTTTCCCTTAAGTCCTTCCCCTATGTGGAAAGGGAGGAGGACAGATTTTTTTAAGAGCCAAAGGTTGGGGGATGAGTCCAAGGAAACCGTGTCTTCCAGACACAACAAGACTGATGCACATTTGAACTCACAGAAACTGTGGCAGCATGCACAGGACCTGCACAGTTCAAGCCAGATGGGCTTCCAGGAATGAGGGGGGAAGTGGACATGTGGTCCCATCTTTAACCAAGAAACTATCTGTAATTGACAACCAATAGGCAAAGGGAAAATCAGTTTTCTCCACTAGAGTCTCAGTGGGTATATCAGCCACACTTTAGGGTAGATCTCCTATCCACAAGTAGTTGACCAACACAAAAGGACTTCAGTGGTATTTTTGAGGACTTTTTGTTTTATTTTGGCATTTTTTTTGTCTTACTGGTTCTTTGCTTGTTCGTTTTGATTTTCATTTTGTAGTTGTTGTTTTTGTTTTGGTGTGTGTTTCTTGTTATTTTTGTCATTTTGAAAGAGAGAAAAAGAACAAAGTTGGGTGGGTGGGGAGCTGAGGAGGATCTGAGAGGAATTGGGGGAGGGGAAAACATTACCAAAATATATTGTATGAAAAAACTTTTCAATAAAATTTTTTTGGGGGAATATGGCTGTTTTTAGTAGTGGTGGTGAGAGAGGGGGAAATTCTTTAGTATCATTGAAACTTATTGTAGAATAATGGACAGGATCATCAAAAAATTCCTATGAGCTGTCTACCCCCAAATGTATTTGTATTTTTTAGCAATACTATGTGTTCTTTCTTATTGCCTTTACAGATTCTGCAAATTATTCAAGTCTAAATAATCAGAATGCTGGAATTAGTAGCTACAGGTTCACCATGTAACCATCTAAAAGGGAAAGGAAATGTAGAAAATGAACCTAGTGACTTTGCTTTGCATTTCTGAAATAGTCAAGAGTGCCAGCAACATAACATTTTTCTTTCTTCTACCTTACTCTGTACGTTTGTCATTTACTTTGTGAATCTTCACAGGGTAGGGCGGCCCTGAGTTTTTATTTTTATCACTAAATGTCTATTTGGTTTAGAATTTTCACACTGAATGGAAACATCACTCCTTTGTTTGTGGTTTTCTCTGGGGAGTTGGAGAGTCACAAAACATATTCTGCACTGACTTTTAATACTATTCAGGGTTTATTAGACATTCTTTCTTATACACATTCTCTTCAGTGTATCCTTGACCATGCCCTAGGTTGCATACTCGATTTTATGATTCAGAATACAACAGTGACCTACATCCCGAATCACAACAGGACATAACCCACAGCAAATGAAGAGAGAAAAACAAGCCTACAGAAGAGATAAGATAAAATACTGATACCATGAGGATACCAAGGGGTTATTACACCAGCTGAAGATAATTACTGGGTAAGTAAAGGTCATAAGAGTTTCAAGATTAAACCAAATGGAGCAAGGGTAAGTTATTATCTCTGCTTGTTAGATAAAGGCCTGGTGACCCATATTGGAATTCAGGGAAAGACTTGGGGAATGAGGGAAAGGAACAAAACTAGTTTTTGATGCACATTTATTTTATGTGGTCTGTGGAGGAACAGCTTTTGTATAAGTCACATCACTGAATTTTAAGGGAGAGGTTCTGTGATGATTGATCAAAGTAGCTGGTCATCAGCCAATCAGCTTGAGAGATGAAGAGCTTATCATTCAGAGCTGGGCAGAATGGTTTGCCCTTGGATGAATCTTGAGAGACCAAATGATGAGTGCTGTCAAACAGGTTGTTAGAATAGAGCCTTGAAGGAATGGAGTAGGCTAATCCAATCCGGCAAACAACCAGGAATCCTTTTCTTTGCAACCAACTGTGATAAGTAATGCAGATAACACAGATGGATATCTAAAAAACTTGCTCTCAATAATCTGTCCTACAGAAGTAGAGTTGTGCATCATAGCAACAGGTATAGTCCTGAGGTAGAGACAGCTGCATTTAGAAAGTCACAAGAGAAGGGAAACAAACAAGGCCTAGACCCATGATACCAACAACAGCTCTGTGCGCAACATTGTGAGAGCATTTTACATGAGCTATCTAATTTCTCAATGATTTAGTGCTTATGAAACTACAGGATGATATTTCATTTAATAAACTTGCCCCGTTTATGGGACAGATATTATATTTCCTGCATTATAGGTGGGGAAGTGATTGGAGTAATTTGCAAATCTCTAAGTGAGACTGTCTTTAAGGGTACTGCATGGCATAAACCCATGGTTCCCTTGGAAGTGGTGGTATAGATATAGAAAAATGCAAAGGAAAATAAAATAGGAAAAGTCAGCTACTGGTTAAACAAGCAGAAATGCAAATAGTTAAATGATTACTCAGAGGTTCTTGCATATTACATTGAAAATTTTCTAGAAATGATATTTCAATGGGGAGACAGAAAAGTACAAAAAGAAAGAATGCATATTCTGTCTGCATTCATAACAACTATTCTGTTTTGTATAATATGAAATATCATATATTTACTACAAGAAACAGGTTAAATAATAAATGCCTGAATTTACCAGTTTAATAAATTACCAGTTTAATAAATTAATGTTGTACATGAGCCTGTCTCCACTCTCATCAAACTCCTCCTACATGGAACTAAGATTCTGAATGGTGTTAGTTTTTTTTTTTATAGTTTACATATGTACTTAAAAATATATGAACACACTCCCATTTGTGAGCTTTAATATAATTCATAAAATGGAATTATAAAGTGAATATGTGTTTTGTGATTAGCTTTTGGCTTAGTACTATTTATGCCTGTGGACATGTAGACACAGCTAATTTATTCTCTAGTTGAATTGGAGGCCTTTTTATAAAGACACCACACATGATGTATCAATTCTAAAAAAAAAAGGATAATTGAGTAATTTCCAATTTTCTACTATTAAAATATAAGCTGCCATAAATGTTCTTATGCCCATATTCTGGTATGCAAATTATTCTCTAGATCATATTTCTCTAGGTTAAAATCATTACAAGGTGGCTGAGTAGATATGGTGAGATCCTGATTCTGTTTCTAATTTTGAAGAGTCTTTTGATCAATTTTCATTAAGTATGATTCTCACCCCCTTCTATGTGTGTGTGTGTATTTCATTCTGTTGCTATGATAAAACACTCTAGCTAAAACCAACTGAGGAAACGAAAGAGTTTATTTGACTTACACTTTCAAGTCACAGTTCATCCTCACAGGAAGCCATGGCAGCAAATTCAGTGTTTTAGTTAGGGTTACTATTGCAGTGATGAAGCAGCATGACCAAAACACCTTGTGAGGAAAGGATTTATTTGCCTTATGCTTCCATACTGTTCACCATTGAAGACATTCAGGGCAGGAACTCAATTAGGGCATGAAGCATGAGGCAGAAACTGATGCAGAGGCCATGGAGGAGTGCTGTTTATTGGCTTGATTCTCACAGCTTGCTCAGCCTGCTTTCTTATAGAACAGTGGTTCTCAACCTTCCTAATGCTGCAACTGTTTAATACAGTTCCTCATGTTGTATTGACCCCCAACCATAAAATTATTTTCGTTGCTACTTCAGAACTGTAATTTTGATACTGTTATGAATTGTAATGTAAATATCTGATATTTTTGGTGACCTTAGGTGAACCCTGTGAAGGGGTCATTTGACCCCAAAGGGTTGTACCTACAGGTTGAGAAACACTGTTATAGAACCAAGCTCACCAGTCCAGGATGACACCACTTATAGTGGACTGGGGCACCCCCCGTCAATCACTGGTTAAGAAAATGCCCTACAGGCTTGCCTACAGCCACATCTTATGGAGGCATTTTCTCAACTGAGGTTCTCTCCTCTGAGATGATATATAACTTGTGTCAAGTTGACATAAAACTATCAGAAGTTACAGGCAAGAACTATGGAGGAATGCTGCCTAGTGACTTGCTGTCTGGTTCATGATCATTTTGTCTTCTTATACAGTCCAGCGTGCCTAGGGATGGTGTCACCCACATTAAGCTAGGCCGTCCTATGTCAATCATCAGTCAAGACAATCTCTCACAGACATGCCTGCAGGTTAATCTGATGGATGCAATTCTTCAGTTGAAGTTCTCTATTCCTAGGTGCCTCTAGGTTGTCTCAAGTTGACAATAAATCTAACCAGAACAACAGATTACTACATTAAGAAAATTGTATTCCATTCCTAGTTCTTAAGAGTTTTTAAAATAAGGAATGTTTATAGAATTTTATTGAATGTGTTGTTGGTATCAATGGAGAGGACTTTTTTTTTTATGAGGTTATGTAATGAATTGAGTTAGTTTTCTAATTTTGAACTAAATTTGTTTCCAGGGATCACCTTAAATTTATGATGTCTAATTTTTAAAATTCATTTTGCAATGTCCTATTTACTTATTGGTGTTTAAATGTTTGAATGGTATATGTTTTTTCTTTAAAAACATTAATTTATGTATGTATGTATGTATGTATGTATGTATGTATGTATGTATGTATGTATATGCACATATTTGTGTGGTAGCAGGCTCTTGGGCCAAAAGATATGGCCATCTCCCTCAGACTGGAGTCACAAGCATTTGTGGGATACTTGTTTTGTTATATGGGTGCCGGGGGCCCCATTCCAGTCCTCATGGCTGTACAGCAAATCCCATTTTGTGAGCTAGCTTTCCAGCATCACCTTGATTTTTCTTATACTATGTCAAATTTTGGATCCCAAATTGATACTACTCTTACAGAATTAGTCTTGGAATATTCTTTCATCTTCTCTTGTATAAAAGAATTGACATATTTCAGACATGAATATAGGGCAGAACCTTCATATGCAACCTTTCAGTTTAGTGATTTCCAGTGGGGAATAATTAATCACCAATTTCTTTTAGTTCATGCATATGGGATCATTTGGATTTTCTATATTTTTGATGATTCATATGTGTTTGTATATTGTTCATTTATCTAAATTTCAAATTATTTGCATGGAGTAGTTTATAAACCTGCTTTTAAAATCTGATAACTTCTCATTCATATACAACTATAGCCCCTTTATATCCTTTATGTTGTTTATTTGTAAAATTTACCCCTCTTGGTCATTTAGCCAATATGTCCATATTTTCAAGGAATCAATTTTTTGCCTTTTCTATTTTTGTTTTCTTTTTAAATTAATGTTTATAACCCTCCCCAGTACTTGTGGGTTTAATCTGCTGTTTTATAAAAATTTTAATTAATAATCAAGTCACACATCTTAATTTTTTGCTTTAACATAAACATTAAGGGATATAAAAGGTTTTCAAAGTATTACTTTAACTTTATGTCTCATGAATTTTGTTAATAGTACCTATTTAACAGTTGAAGTTCTCTATTCCTAGGTGCCTCTAGGTTGTGTCAAGTTGACAATAAATCTAACCAGAACAACAGATTATTTAACAACAGTTAAATAGTACCTATGAGTTCATTTAAGTCTCATCACTTATAAAAGGAGTTATTTTTTGATCCTAAGACTATTTAGGCTTGAATATGTATATATTTGCTTTTATAATGAATTTGTTTGTATTCTGCAAGATATAATTGGTTCTTTAAAATTTGTTGAACTTGCTTCACACTCTAGAATATGATAAATTTGCACATACTTTTTGTCTCATTCAAAATAACGTCTTCTTTGTAGCTGAGAACAGTGCTCTGTGCATGTGTTTAAGACTGAGTTACCCAACATGCCCATCATTCTTGTTTTATGTATCGTACTAAAAGCCATACACAAAAATGTTCTACATAATGTGAAATCACATAGATCTAATTGCACTTCTGTTAATTTGCCTTTCACGTCTCAAGGCATGCAACTCAGTAGCATGAATTCAACAGCACTATAATTACCTAAACAATAGTAACTTTAAAGAAAATGCAGAGTCTCCTTATATATATAGTATATAACTATTGATTTTAAGATTTATTTTGTTTACATTATTATATTAAGGAAACTTTTTGCTTATTGAATATTGAAGCTTATTTTCACTTTCAGCTCTTTTATTTCTCTCATAAACAACACATAGGTATATTTTATCTGATTGTGTAATGCACTAATTTAGTTTGACATTTTGCTTTTGAAGAAAACAGGAAAATACAGTTGTATTGGTTTTACTGGCTAAGATATGTATTCTTTTTTCTACGGCTTTACTTTGTGGTATCTGTTTTACTTTCCCACAGTTCTTTTAGAACTTTACTTTCTTGATTTCTTGAGAATTTAAATTTTTTCTTTCTTGTTAAGTTTCTCCTCTACAAGTGTGAAGATGATAAGTGAGGATCTTCTATCACCCAGAACCAAGAAAAAGAAGTGTAGTTTCCCTAAATCACTACTGGAAAGTTTTCCCATTTGATTTTTTTTGTCTTTAGGGGAAGGATATGAGCTTTAACTTGCTAGTCTGCACAGGGACAGGGCTAAGACCATCACTTTCCCATAGAATGAATGCCATTTGCCTTTAATTGGCCTTTCTTTCTTTCTTTCTTTCTTTCTTTCTTTCTTTCTTTCTTTCTTTCTTTCTTTCTTTCTTTCTTTCTTTCTTTCCTTCCTTCCTTCCTTCCTTCCTTCCTTCCTTCCTTCCTTCCTTCTTTCTTTCTTTCTTTCTTTCTTTCTTTCTTTCTTTCTTTCTTTCTATCTATCTATCTATCTATCTATCTATCTATCTATCTATCTATCATCTTTCTATCTATCATCTATTTATCTATCTATCTATCATCTATCTACCTACCTTTCTATCTACCTTTCTATTTATCTATCATTTATTTGTCATCTATCATTTAGTAGCATATGTCATCTGTCTGTCTAGCTACTTACATATTTATCATCTATCTATAACCTAAAAATTTAAAATACAAATGAGAGGTTTTTTTCTAAACATACAGTCATTCATCTTGCTAGTGGTGGAAGATCAGGTACGGTTTGATGCAATCATTTTCTTATGCCATTTTGACAGGTTTATGAAGGTCTGGAGTAAAGGGGGAGGTGTATGGAAATGAAATTGGATTTGTGTATCTCTTGAGTGGAGACATTTGCAGAACTTGATTCTTAGATGATATCCTTTAGGGATCAAGGAAACAAAAGGGTTTAATCCTAACACCCTATTTTCTGTCCACTATGTATATTGCTCTCATACTTTATTTAACCCTTAATAACACTCCATTCAATCATTATTATTATTCCCATTTTATAGATAACATAGTGAGACTAGATTTTGAACTTATTAAATTCTAAATTGGGACTCACCTCTTGCATATTTAAAGTCTCACAGTCCATGTTCTTTCTCTGGAATAATGCTGCCTTTTTCCAGACAGACTGTTTTTTTTTTTTTTTCTGAGTTTGTCTGAACAATCATGGTAAGTCTTTCATTGGCAATTTTCATAGCAAACAGTGCAGTTATTTACCCAGCCTTGGTTATAACTTTGCTAATTGCTAGTGCTCATTCTGTTAGTAAACATGGTATTTATGGATTCCAGAAAGAGCCCAGATTGTGGGAAAACTTAAACAGTGATCACATAAACAAATGCTTCCAAAGTAAACCTTTGTTTGGGCTCAGAGTGAGGCAGATTTTACTTTTAATTATCATTTTTGCTTTTTGACCAAATATCTTACATTTAAAACTCATTAGACCCCTGACAGTAATTAAGCCTTCCACAAAAATCTCTTCCTGTTGGTTTACATAGTGAATCTCATAGACTATGTGTAGTGTATCTGTTTATGGAAGAATCCTGGAGCCTATGCCTATAGTGGTTGAAAGTCACCATGTCAGTTCTCACAGTTGACTCATGAGATAAGCTAACTTATGGGGCTCTATTACCATGGAACTTACCACAGACAAGGGAGAGATAATAGCCTCTTTTCTTGTTGTTCCATGTTCCTAGGTCCTCAGCTAACTATGACTACAGGAGATTTAAGGGAGTGCCAATATCTGGGTAGCCCAGAGAACAAGCCATTAAGCTGGCACAAGGATGAGTTTTCATTGGTGCTTGTTTGAGTTTGTTATGTCTTGGCTAGTGGAACAAAGGCATTTCTCCTTAAAACCCAGATTAGAAGCAACATACCCGGGTCAACACAATACATGAACACATGGGGATGAGTTAAGAGTTTGATGAATGATAATTTCAGGGTCAGTGATCACTGACCTTGGGTAAGTTGGGTAAGTTTTCCATTTTGAAGTGTCACAGGAGATCAAGGAGACCAATGTGGCATGATAAAGTGAAGAGAGGCAATGACTCATGGTTTCCATTATATACAGCCATGTGCATTTGCAGTGTCTCCTAAGATGTGCTAATATCAGAGATTAGAAAAGGTTTGAAATCATTCTTTAGGAAAATCTGCCTCCAAATACTATTCAGAGAAGACAGTATATTAGCATGCTGCCTCAGTGGACATTCCTAGCTCTGCTATTAATGAAATGGGTGTGTTTACATAATCTGGGCATTCAGGAAAAAAAAAACTTTGCAAGTAAGTATAATTTTCTCAGAGGAGTTGAAATTGAACAGAACCCAACTGCACATCTGGGTCTGGTGCTACTTCAACCTCAGATGCAAAAATAACGATGAATTCCAAGTGGTCACAAAGCTCAAATGCTCACCCCTGACATGTTTTTCCGACTGGAGTAGAGAGCCTAACAATTGTTTTTCTGAAGTAGAAATTACAATCAGCTGGTGGTAGTTCTGCTAGTTTTAAGACTTTCTACTGATCAGACAAACAATATTTTATTGCCAACTGAATACACATGAAAAGAAAAGCTCCCCAACAACTTCCCATGCTTAAAAGCCAAATGGAAGTCTACATCAAACTTGGGTGTGCCCCAGTGTCTTTTAATGTGAGGCCACGATCACACATTAATGTCTCCTCATTGATGTTTCTGACCAATTAGGATTAATACAAAGAAATGGTTATGTGAGACGGCATGAAACACTTTTAAACTTTAGTCACCTTTTTCTGGTCTTCATTTGAAGGATGCTTTCAGAATCGCTGTCAGATACAGGATAGAAGTAGTTAATCCACCCACCATTTCCTTGTTTTGACATTGTGGGGTATTTTGCTAGTGCTTTATATGCATGAGAGGGAATAAGTAAGAAGTCTATTTTAATGTTGTAATTTGAACATGCATATTTGATGCATTGTTGCCAATTTCTCTCCTGTGTAATCCTGTTCCCAGTGCACCTGAGATTTCAGTGTTTCTTTTCTGAGAAGCTCCTTGGAGACGAGGGATTTGGTTTATCCACGTGAGGGAGTTTATCTATGATTTATCCACAGTTATGTGTAGTAATTGAGTATAGACAACACAAAGAAGTACATGGTTAAGCATGACTTACATTAGCAAATTTCTGAAGCACAAACAATTCCTTCCCTTCTACAGGATACTGCCATGATTCAGAGTTGACCTGTCCACTTGTACCTGGGGCTGGGTCATGTTGTCCTTTTGATGGTGGTGATGAGGGGGTCACAGTGCACAACAAATAGACAGAAAGATTTCAGGCTTTACTCTAGCCTAAGAACTTAGCTACTAACCATGACATTACTAGTCATAACATTTTCTTTAGCTGAACAAAAGATTCTAGAAGCAAACCCTTGCGTAAGTGATAACACAATGTCCTCAATCTTAGTCAAAATATATTTTTAGTCCAGTTGTTATGGTGTCACAGTAATGGCAACACATTCCCTTAGTGTCATTTTGTAGCCAAGCAACTTGGAGAGGAGCTGAGGCTCCCAAAGTGTCTTGTACTTATATCTAATCAGTCACATTGCTTGGTGTAGGGTGCATGGGCTAGGATATACACAAATCTAGATAGAATCAAGGACAAAATTATCTTTGCTGATACCTCCAGGGTGTTTCAGCATTACAGCCCTCCATAGAAATATGGCAAAGGCAGCCTGAATGTTGCTAATTTTATTTAATGACCCGAATAGGGTCATGCTTGACTCTGGGCTATTTGTCACACATTAAAGAAAGTTGTGAGTCAGCTTTACATGATCCAGGCTACAGCCAAAGAACAAGAGAAGAGGCACAAGCCTTGTTCAGAAGTAAGAAAACTAGTTTGAGCACAACTTCTGGTGGACAATACATAGTGACAAGAGATTATTTTCTCAACAGGTAACCAAGTCTTCTTTCAATTGTATTACTATATATGCACTGTGCCAGGGAGCTTTGTTGGAGAAGGTCCCCTAGAAAGAAGACTTCTTACTATTAATCTCCGGCTAGATCAGCTACCTGCACAGGAGCTGATACCTCCATGCTTCTAGACCAAGTGGTGGGAGTGCACATTCTACATCCCTAAGCAGGATCTACAAGACTGTCTTTGTTTGTCTTCATGCTAATGAGCACATCCTAATTACTATCTTAGTAGCATTTCTTATATGGGTAGTTATGCTAATGATCACAACCTACTTATCATTTTAGTAGCAGTTCTCACATGGACACTTTCCCCCCCTTTTTGTCAACGTGACACAGATAGACTCATTTGAGAGAAGGGAACTCCAATTTAGAAAATGCCCCATCAGATTGGCCTATAGGCAAGCCTGTGGGGGCATTTTATTCATTAATCATTGATACAGGGTAGGGGCAGACCTCTGTAAGCAATGCCATCCTGAGCCAGGTGGTCCTTGATGGTATAAGGAAGCAGGCTGAGGAAGCCTCTGAGAGCAAGCCAGTGGGCAGCATTCTTCCATGGCTTCTGCTTTAGTTCCTGCCTCCAGGTTCCTGCCCTGACTTCCCTCTATTACTTATAGAGTCCATCTATAATCTGAAATAAACCATCTCCTTACAGTCCTGGTGTTTTATCACAGCAATAGAAATCTAGATACGACAACTGGTAAAACTCATTTAAGTTATCTCTAAATTCAGTTTCACAAACAACTAGCAGTTCTAACAAAACCATTTCTCTTTGACATGCTTATTCCTGAGTCCTGAGTCCCAGGAGTTATGTTATTCTTGAAGTGAAAGTGTCCACAGAGAACTCATTTGTGGCTTCTCATTTTACAGATAAGGAAACACGACCAGAAATATGAAATGGTGAGTTAGCAGGGGGGAAATAATCGAGATCCCATGAAACTGCATAATTCAATGCTCTTTCAAATTATAGCATTGAACTTGCTCAGTGTGGGAGGAGTTTACCTTCCTTTAAGGGATCTTAGGTGCAATGGCAACAAGATCCCAGAGGGATGCAGATGCTGCGAGGCAGATACTGCCCCTGCACCATTCACTCCTGACAAGCAGCTCCTGGCCCAGTGCCTACTTGGTACCAGACACAAAGAATGTATTTGGTAAATAAATATTTCCTTTCTAATAGATAGTAGGCATTTTTAGAAATAGGTCTGGTGACATTTGTCATAAAGGGATCATGTAGGCCAGACACAGGAAATAATGTATCATTCATATGCCGATGTCTCTATAATTGACATGGGATATGGAGAAAGAGGTCAGAAACTTGCTTAGGAATGGGGTTGGGGAAGAGTCCTGACCTTGCTCTGATACAGACAGGAGAGTGCTGAATAGCCTTGGTCCTATTAGCCTTAATGAAGACCCCCTTGCTGGATGTGATTCTAGAGATTTTTAAAATCTCTTACCTAATTTCTAAATTGATGTTTCCCTAAAATTTGTTCATTATCCAGATTTTTAAATCCATCTACATTAAAAGCATTGGTTCTCACCAGCAGGTCTTTTCAAGCTGTCCATTCTCTTCTACCAGTGAAGACAGGAAAGTCATTGTTAAGACAAGTTCTGATCCTTTAGCTGCTTTGGGCAGAAATGAGGTCAATAACCATGGGAAACAGACATCACTGATCACTGGTTTAAGGGAAGTCATTTGGAGAAGAGAGTATGTGGTTGGACCTGAATAACATTGGATAGCAGTGGTTTAATTGGGCTTGGTTGTAGTTGATCAGATTCTCTCACTGCCCTTTTCTTATGTTATTATTATGACCGTTAGTGTAAGAAAGGAAATCAAGGTTTGTGAACTCCCATGTCACATGCTCAAAGTCAAACATCTTGGAGGAACTCGAACCCTGTTTTAATAACTTTAAGACCCCTTTTCTTCCCATTTTATAAGGACACAGGGTCCCAGGCAGGTGACGGATGTTTCTTTGTCTTGGCTTTCCTATTGATGCTGGTGTAATCTGTTTGCTGAGCAGGCCAAAAGCTGGGTTCCAGCAGCCAACCACTCCCTTTCAATGGCCCAAAGAACTGCTGACTCAAAGGAAGGAAAACATTTGTCTAAGTTCTGCCTTTCAGTCTTCTGTAATTTAGTTCTCCTGCTTTTCAAATCTACACCATTTTGTTCTCAGTTTAAAGAAACAGTACAGGTTGAAGTCCCAGTTAACCTCAGCAGGAAACGCTGTAACTATGGTGGAGTATATATTCCTGACAAAATGAGAATGACCTCACATGTTATTAGAACTTGCTGGAACAGGACAGGGTACAAGATTTTGACACTCAAATTGATACCATCCAGTTTTTTCAGACTGGAAAAACAGGAAGAAGTAATGGTTTTAAGGCTAGTATAACTATTTTACCCTGCAGGCTATTTTCAATTGCATACTGTGTTCCTTGCACACTCTCACTTTATGTTTAATTCATGTATACAACATTTATGTGTACACTTCTGTGCATAAATGCATGTATAAATGGCATATACATATATATTCTGTTGTCCTTACAAAGTCTCACTTAAGCCCAAATTAGGCTTCAGGTAGAATGGGCTATATAATTGCATCTTTGGATTAAATTCACAAATTATAAAAATTCCAGTGAGTCTAGACAAATCACAAATAAAATCTAGTTCTAAGTGTAGAGTGTGTGGAATTTCCCATTATCTTGACATTTAGCCAGGCCTGTGGAGAAAATACATAGTTTTCCTTTTGTGGCACTTGAAGAGAAATATTGTCTCTTGGCAAAAACAAGACATCACTTTGTAGCATGGTTTAGATCTGATTCTGATATGTTAACGGAACCTTTGGGGGCATAAATTAGTGGGTATAGTTGAGCCTCTATAATAAGGTCTGAACCACATTAGGCAGACGGGGGTATAAGACCAAAACAAGAGATTCTTACTCAGTAGCCATTTATGGGCTACTTACTGACGAGCAGACAGGAGTCTAAAAGTTCTACTCCTTGCTGCTAGACTTATTCCCACAAATTTTCTCTAATTAACCACAGAAGTCTGAATTAACAGACAGGATGGTGCCTATTGACCTTAGCTAGATGTGTCACAGTGTGCCTAGAAACTTGGGGAGACTGAGGAAAACAATGCAGGATACTGAAGAAAAAAGATAGGAGTTTGAGTTGATGATCTTAGGGCTGGCCAGTAGAACTCTATTTATCTGGGAGTTTTCTTCAGAAACAGCATCTACAACAGTATATTCTTCCACTTCATAAATGCTAAGGAGGGAGAAAACAAGATACCCACTGGCATGCTAATATAAAGAGCTTCACTTTCTGAATCTGTGTGACTCTGACTTACAACTTTCATATCAACATAATGGGAAAATAAAGGCCAATTTGAAGACTGCTCAAATTTCTTTCTAGCAAATGTACCACATGAAGTCCTTCCAGTATTGTCTTTGGATTCTTTTTTTTTTTTTTTTTTTTTTTTTTTTTTTTTTTTGTGATATATATTTTTTATTTTACAATACCATTCAGTTCTACATATCAGCCATGGGTTCCCCTATTCTCCCCCCTCCCACGCCCTCCCCTTACCCCCAGCCCACCCTCCATTCCCACCTCCTCCAGGACAAGTCCTCCCCCGAGGACTGTGATCAACTTGGTAGACTCAGTCCAGGGAGGTCCAGTCCCTTCCTCCCAGACTAAGCCAAGTGTCCCTGCATAAGTTCCTGGTTTCAAACAGCCAACTCATGGGATGAGCACAGGACTTGGTCCCACTGCCTAGATGCCTCCCAAACTGATCAAGCCAATCAACTGTCTCACCTATTCAGAGGGCCTGATCCAGCTGGGAGCCCCTCAGCCTTTGGTTCATAGTTCATGTGTTTCCATTCATTTGGCTATTTTTTTTTCAATAATTGAGTAAAACTGAAATTTATTATATGCCACAGTCGTCCTAGGGACCTCCATGCTATATATATAGCCTCTATGGTTCTATGGGTTGTGGTCTGATTGTTCGTTTTATATCTAGAATCCACCAATGAGTGAGTACATACCATAACTGTCTTTCTGGGTTTGGGTTACCTCACTCAGGATGATTTTTTCTAGTTCCATCCATTTGCCTGCAAATTTCATGCTTTCATTGTTTTTCTCTGCTGAGTAGTACTCCATTGTGTATATGTACCACATTTTTTTCATCCATTCTTCCGTTGATGGGCATCTAGGTTGTTTCCAGGTTCTGGCTATTACAAATAGTGCTGCTATGAACATAGCTGAGCATGTATCTTTATGGTATGTATCAGCATTCTTTGGGTATATGCCCAAGAGTGGGATGGCTGGGTTTTGAGGTAGTTCGATTCCTAATTTTCTGAGAAACCGCCATACTGATTTCCACAGTGGTTGTACAAGTTTACATTCCCACCAACAGTGGAGGAGTGTTCCCTTTGCTCCACATCCTCTCCAACATTGGTTGTCATTGGTGTTTTTGATCTTAGCCATTCTAACAGGTGTAAGATGGTATCTCAGAGTCGTTTTGATTTGCATTTCTCTGATGATTAAGGATGTTGAGCATTTCTTTAAATGTCTTTCAGCCATTTTTAGTTCTTTTTTTGTGAATTCTCTGTTTAGCTCTTTAGCCCATTTTTTAATTGGACTGTTCAGTGCTTTGATGTCTAGTTTCTTGAGTTCTTTATATATTGTGGAGATCAATCCTCTGTCAGATGTGGGGTTGGTGAAGATCTTTTCCCAATCTGTTGGCTGTCTTTTTGTCTTATTGACTGTGTCTTTTGCCCTGCAAAAGCTTCTCAGTTTTGAGAGGTCCCATTTATTAATGGTTGTGCTCAGGGTCTGTGCTGTCGGTGTTTTATTTAGGAAATGGTCTCCAGTGCCAATGCGTTCAAGAGTGCTTCCTATCTTCTTTTCTATTAAGTTTAGTGTAACTGGATTTATGTTTAGGTCTTTGATCCACTTGGACTTGAGTTTTGTGCATGGTGACAGATATGGATCTATTTGTAATCTTTTACATATTGACACCCAGTTATGCCAGCACCATTTGTTGAAGATACTTTCTTTGTTCCATTGTATAGTTTTGGCTCCTTTGTCAAAAACCAGGTGTTCATATGTGCATGGATTAATGTCAGGGTCTTCAATTCGATTCCATTGGTCCGTATGTCGGTTTTTATACCAGTACCAAGCTGTTTTTATTACTATAGCTCTATAGTAGAGTTTGAGGTCCGGGATGGTGATGCCTCCAAGGGTTGCTTTATCGTATAGGATTCTTTTAGCTATCCTGGCTCTTTTGTTTTTCCATATAAAGTTGAGTATTTTTCTTTCCAAGTCTGTGAAGAATTGTGTTGGGATTTTGATGGGGATTGCATTGAATCTGTAGATTGCTTTTGGTAAGATTGCCATTTTTACTATGTTAATCCTACCTATCCATGAGCATGGGAGATCCTTCCATTTTCTGATATCTTCTTCAATTTCTTTCTTTAGAGATTTAAAGTTCTTATCAAAAAGGTCTTTCACTTGTTTAGTTAGTGTTATCCCAAGGTATTTTATATTATTTGTGGCTATTGTAAAGGGTGATGTTTCTCTGACTTCTTTCTCAGCCCTTTTATCATTTGTGTATAGGAGGGCTACTGATTTTTTTGAGTTGATCTTGTATCCTGCCACTTTACTGAAGGAGTTTATCAGCTGTAGAAGTTCCCTGGTAGAGTTTTTGGGGTCACTTATGTATACTATCATATCATCTGCAAATAGTGAAAGTTTGACTTCTTCCTTGCCAATTTGTATCCCTTTGATCTCCTTTTGTTGTCTTATTGCTCTAGCTAGAACTTCTAGTACTATATTGAATAAATATGGGGAGAGTGGACAGCCTTGTCTTGTTCCTGAATTTAGTGGTATCGCTTTGAGTTTCTCTCCATTTAATTTGATGTTTGCTGTTGGCTTGCTATAAATTGCTTTTATTATGTTTAGAAATGTTCCTTGTATTCCTATTCTTTCTAAGACCTTTATCATGAAGGGGTGTTGGATTTTGTCAAAGGCTTTTTCAGCATCTAGGGAGATGATCATGTGGTTTTTTTCTTTCAGTTTGTTTATATGGTGTATTACATTGACTGATTTCCGTATGTTGAACCATCCTTGCATCCCTGGGATGAATCCTACTTGGTCGTGATGGATGATTGTTTTGATGTATTCTTGGATTCGGTTTGCCAATATTTTGTTGAGTATTTTTGCATCAATGTTCATGAGGGAGATTGGTCTGTAGTTCTCTTTCTTTGTTGCATCTTTGTGTGGTTTGGGTATCAGGGTAATTGTAGCCTCATAAAAAGAGTTTGGTAGTGTTCCTTCTGTTTCTATTGTGTGGAACACTTTGAAGAGGATTGGTATTAGTTCTTCTTTGAAAGTCTGGTAGAATTCTGCACTGAAACCATCTGGTCCTGGACTTTTTTTAGTTGGGAGACTTTTGATGACTGTTTCTATTTCTTTAGGGGTTATTGGTCTATTTAAATGGTTTATCTGGTCTTGATTTAATTTTGGTATTTGGTATTTATCCAGAAAATTGTCCATTTCTTCCTGGTTTTCCATTTTTGTGGAGTACAGGTTTTTGAAGTATGATCTGATGATTCTCTGGATTTCCTCATTGTCTGTTGTTATGTCTCCCTTTTCATTTCTGATTTTGTGAATTTGGGTGTTCTCTCTTTGCCTTTTGGTTAATTTGGCTAGTGGTTTGTCTATCTTGTTGATTTTTTCAAAGAACCAACTCTTTGTTTCATTGATTTTTTGTATTGTCCTCTTGTTTTCTATTTCGTTGATTTCAGCCCTCAATTTGATTATTTCCTGGCGTCTATTTCTCCTGGGTGAGTTTGTTTCTTTTTGTTCTAGAGCTTTCAGTTGTGCTGTTAATTCATTGGTATGGGATTGCTCCATCTTCTTTATGTGAGCATTTAGAGCTATGAATTTTCCTCTTAGCACTGCTTTCATAGTGTCCCATAAGTTTGGGTATGTTGTACTTTCATTTTCATTGAATTCTAGGAACTCTTTAATTTCTGTCTTTATTTCTTCCTTGACCCATTGATGTTTCAGGTGGGTATTATTCAGTTTCCATGAGTTTGTGGGTTTTCTATAATTTTTGTTGTTATTGAGTTCTAACTTTAAGGCATGGTGGTCTGATAAAATACAGGAGGTTATTCCAATTCTTTTGTATCTGTTGAGATTTGTTTTGTGTCCAAGCATGTGGTCAATTTTTGAGAAGGTTCCATGGGGTGCTGAGAAGAAGGTATATTCTTTTGTGTTAGGATGGAATATTCTGTAGATATCTGTTAGGTCCATTTGAGTCATAACATCTGTTAGGTCCTTTATTTCTTTGTTAAGTTTCAGTCTGGTAGATCTATCTTTTGGTGAGAGTGGTGTGTTAAAATCTCCCACTACTAATGTGTGGGGTTTGATGTGCGTTTTAAACTTTAGTAGTGTTTCTTTTATGAATGTGGGTGCTTTTGTATTTGGAGCATAAATGTTTAGAATCGAGACTTCATCTTGGTGGATTTTTCCCGTGATGAATATGTAATGTCCATCCTGGTCTCTTTTGATTGATTTTAGTTTGAAGTCTATTTTATTAGATATTAGGATAGCTACACCAGCTTGTTTCTTAGGTCCATTTGCTTGGAAAACCTTTTCCCAGCCCTTTACTCGGAGGTAGTGTCTGTCTTTGGAGTTAAGGTGTGTTTCTTGTATGCAGCATATGGATGGGTCCTGTTTTCTAATCCATTCTGTTAGCCTGTGTCTTTTTATAGGTGAGTTGAGACCATTGATATTGATGGATATTAATGACCAGTGATTGTTAATTCCTGTTATTTTTTTGGTTGTGTTGTGTTGTCCTTCTGTGGTGTATGTTGGTGTAGGATTATCTATTGCTTGATTTTTCATGGATGTGTTTAGCTTCGTTGGGTTGGATTTTCCCTTCTAGTGCTTTCTGTAGGGCTGGGTTTGTGGACAGGTATTGATTAAATCTGGTTTTATCCTGGAATATTTTGTTTACTCCGCCTATGGTGATTAAGAGTTTTGCTGGGTATAATAGTCTGGGTTGGCATCCATGGTCTCTTAGTGTCTGCATGAGGTTTGTCCATGATCTTCTATCTTTCATAGTCTCTATTGAGTAGTCTGGTGTTATTCTGATGGGTTTGCCTTTATATGTTACTTGGTCCTTTTCCTTTGCAGCTCTTAATATTTTTTCTTTATTCTGTGTGTTTAGTGTTTTGATTATTATGTGGCGAGGGGACTTTTTTTTTGGATCCAGCCTATTCGGTGTTCTGTAAGCTTCTTGTATCTTCATAGGTATTTCTTTCTTTAGGTTAGGAAAGTTTTCTTCTATGATTTTGTTGAATATATTTTCTGTGCCTTTGAGTTGGTATTCTTCTCCTTCTTCTATCCCTATTATTCTTAGGTTTGGTCTTTTCATGGTGTCCCAAATTTCCTGGACGTTTTGTGTTAGGAATTTTTTGTCTTTATTGTTTTCTTTGACTGACGAATCTATTTTCTCTATCGTGTCTTCAGTGTCAGAGATTCTCTGTTCCATCTCTTGCAATCGGTTGGTTATGCTTGTTTCTGTAGTTCCTGTTCGTTTAGTCAGGATTTCTATTTCCAGCATTCCCTCAGCATGTGTTTTCTTTATTGTCTCAAATTCATTTTTCAGATCTTGGAATGTTTCTTTCATCTGTTTAATTGCTTTTTCTTGGCTTGATTTGATTTCTTCCCATTTTTTGTTCATTTTTTCTTCCATTTCTTTAAGGGAGTTTTTTATTTCCTCTTTAATGGAGTTTTTCATTTCCTCTTTAAGGGAAGTTTTTATTTCCTCTTTAAGGGAGTTTTTTATTTCCTCTTTAAGGAAAGTTTTTATTTCCTCTTTAAGGTAGTTTTTCAATTCCTCTTTAAGGAAAGTTTTTATTTCCTCATTGAGGGAATGTTTTATTTCTTCTTTAAGGGCCTCTATCATCTTCTTAATGTCATTTTTAGGGTTGATTTCTTCTGTTTCTTCTGTCATGGTATGTTTAGGTCTTGCAGGTGTAGAATCACTAGGTTCTGATGTTGCCATATAGGTCTTTATGTTGTTGCCTGTATTTTTGCACTGGCGTCTACTCATCTTTTCCTCTGTGAGGTGCAGGTGGTGTCTGTGTCTGAGAGTGCCTCTCTTGTTCTAATTTTTAGTCTTGGTTTAGTAGTGGTTCTTGGTTAAATTGGTGCTATTGGGCTATTTCTTCAGGGGCAGCTGATTTCGATCGGTGAATTATATACTTATGATTCTGGTGATCTGGTTTGGTGTCTGGGTAGCGCCTTCTTCTGTGTTCTCAGGTCACTTTTTGTTCATTTGTCAACTCCTCAGCTGATCTTGTTTCTTCAGACTTTAAACTGTAGGTATCTGAATCCTCTCCCAGATGGGTTTCAGCTGAGCAGGGTAGTCTCACCAACACCTCCAAGTTGTTGGGTTTCACAGGATCAGCCGCTGGGCCCTGGGTTGTCCTCAGATGGAGTGTTCAGATTCGTTCTGATTCTGACCCACGGAGATAGCTTCTTCCCCAGATGTTGGGGTTAGGGGCGTCCCTGTTCCAAGCTGCGTCTGCTTGTCTCCGTCCCTGGTCTGTTTACCTCTGCGGTCCGCCGCCGGGCCTGTATGTCCCTATCAGCTGCCGCTGGGTCTGTCTGCCTCTGGGGGCCGCCACCGGGCCTGAATGTCCCTGTCGGCCGCTGCCGCCGGGCACGTCTACCTCAGCGGGCTGCCGCTGGGCCCGTCTACCTCTACAGGCCGCCGCCACAGGCCTACCTGCGTCTGCTTGTCTCCACCGCTGGGCCTGTCTACCTCTGTGGACCGCCGCTGGGCCTGAATGCCTCTGCCGGCTGCCGCCGGGCCTGAATGTCCCTGTCGGCCGCTGCCGCCGGGCCCGTTTACCTGAGCGGGCCGCCTCTGGGCCCGTCTACCTCTGTGGGCCGCCGCCACAGGCCTACCTGCGTCTGCTTGTCTCCACCGCTGGGCCTGTCTACCTCTGTGGACCGCCGCTGGGCCTGAATGTCTCTGCCGGCTGCCTCCGGGCCTGAATGTCCCTGTCGGCCGCTGCCGCCGGGCCCGTTTACCTCAGCGGGCCGCCTCTGGGCCCGTCTACCTCTGTGGGCCGCCGCTGGGCCTGAATGTCTCTGCCGGCTGCCGCCGGGTCTGAATATCCCTGTCGGCTGCCGCCGCTGGGCCCGTCTACCTCCACGGGTCCCCGCCGCAGGCCTACCTGCGTCTGCTTGTCTCTGCCGCCGGGCCTGTCTACCTCTGTGGGCCGCCGCTGGGCCTGAATGTCTCTGCCGGCTGCCTCTGGGACTGAATATCCCTGTCGGCTGCCGCTGCTGGGCACGTCTACCTCAGTGGGCTGTTGCTGGGCCCGTCTACCTCCGCGGGCCGCCGCCGCAGGCCTACCTGCGTCTGCTTGTCTCTGCCGCCGGGCCTGTCTACCTCTGTGGGCCGCCGCTGGGCCTGAATGTCTCTGCCGGCTGCCGCCGGGCCTGAATGTCCCTGTTGGCCGCTGCCACCGGGCCCGTTTACCTCAGCGGGCCGCCGCTGGGTCCGTCTACCTCTGTGGGCCGCCGCTGGGCCTGAAAGTCTCTGCCAGCTGCCGCCGGGTCTGAATATCCCTGTCGGCTGCCGCCGCTGGGCCCGTCTACCTCCACGGGCCCCCGCCGCAGGCCTACCTGAGTCTGCTTGTCTCTGCCGCCGGGCCTGTCTACCTCTGTGGGCCGCCGCTGGGCCTGAATGTCTCTGCCGGCTGCCGCCGGGCCTGAATGTCCCTGTCGGCCGCTGCCGCCGGGCCGGTTTACCTCAGCGGGCCTCTGTGGGCCGCCGCTGGGCCTGAATGTCTCTGCCGGCTGCCGCCGGGCCTGAATGTCCCTCTGTCTTTGGATTCTTATTGAGCAACTCTGATGACCACTTTCCCTTGGCAACGACAAAAATAAACTCTGGTTCCTTCCACATTTAAAATCCACCTAAAACAATCAGGCAAAGTCTTTGCTTCTTCCAGTCTGGGTGTTCACCCCAGTGGAGGCAGAACTCACTGAAACACCCCCATTTCTTCCCTTCAAACAACACGACTGCACATTTTTCACACTGATTTGGACAAGAATCAACATATACCGTGTTGAACATTTGCACAATCAGACTGACAAGTGAATGATTCTGACAGTCTGATATATTTCTGTCCCCTCTAATGTTCTTCTTTGGGGAATATGAAATAGTCCTGATTTCTACCTTGACACAAATAGAACATCAAGAGTGCCTTGAAATGATAGTAGACAATTCATTAAATTCTCCTGCATTTTTGCCAGTGGCCACATGTGTATGCTCAGCATTATTATTTTCTAGAAAATGGGATAAATAAGAAACTTGTAAGTGTAGCAGATAAAAATTCTGCTTTTTGAATTCTACATGATCCTAGACAAATGACTAGTCAAAGTACCCTCCAGTTCTCCAGGGGATACAGCTGTCTGTGTTATGTGTGGTCATATCTTCTTACAGCCACACAGGTTCCTCCTGGAGTCTCTAACTTGATTTCTATGCTTCAGCTATGTTCAATTATAGTCACAGAGTCTCTCTACTCTGGTTTGTAAATACATTTTTTTTCTCACATGTAACAATAGATATTCCCTAAGAGTTCTGGTAATGCTCATGTTAGAGTAATTATATACATTTTGGTGAGCATATGGAGAGTTTGATTTATACAAAAGAAATAAGTAACTATAAAAGGGGAATCTATATCTCAGCAGAAATACAAATATAAGCAATAAAGAACCAACACTATTGTCTTGAGTCACTGGGCCATCAACAGCCTTCTTTAAAATAACACATTGTTTACCTCACTACCATCCCTGTAATAAAAACCCACTAACATGGATAGGCCACCTGGAAGAACCCCCTGCTTCTGATAATGTAGTAGAAATGGACACGGGCTTTGGAAATTATAGGGCTCATTTTCAACACCAGACCTGTCTGAAGTGCCTGGGACTCTGTGCATTGGAACGGCTGGCCTAACACTGGCACATGGTGGGCACACATGAACTGATACTTATAATTCATGTAAAACATGGGCTCTCTAAGAGTCCTTGTTTTATATTCACACAGAGACCTATCACAGCTAGCTATGAATCTGAGGCTGTGTGCAGCCATATATTAGAAAGCTGTATCACTTCCTTCTCTCTGAGACACAGTTAGGGTGGCATTTCTTTGGCTTCGCTGGGCCTGTCTCTTTCAGAGTATGCCTTGCTTCCTGTTTCTTAGCAATTCCATTTTCTTTCTTCCTCTGAAACTCATCTAACCTTATTTTTCAGCATCTTAAAAATAACTAATAAAGGCAAGGACTACCGCTCCCTGAGTCTGCTGGGATGAGAACTTACTTTTCTCTTACCCCAGAGGCAATGTGTCATAAGCTGGCAGGGCACCTCACATTCATGTTGACTTTGAAACCAGGTGGCTGGGACCAGGAAGCCCTGAGCAAAGAGAGAACTGGGTAAAGAACGCAGGAAGCAGGAAATTCACAAGCTTTGTGTTTCTTGTTTGACAGCCGATCATCAACACAATCATGCAGACTGTTCAGAATGGGGTGAGCCATTCTGAGAAGCCAGGCGAAGTACACACAGATTAGCTTCAGAGTAACTCTGTCTACATGGTAAATTATGATCTAGGTTATTGGAAGGGAAGGGAAGGAGGCATGTGCTCAAAATAAAATATATAAATGTATGGAAACATCAAACTATATATATATATATATATATATATATATACATATATATACACACACACACATATATATACACACATATATACAAACTATACACACACACACACAGTTGAGACAAGGTTTCTCTGTGTAACAACCCTGGCTTTCCTCGAAGTGCTTTGTAGACCAGGCTGAGTTTCAACTCACAGAGATCCACCTGTTTCTGCCTTCCTAGTGCTGGGATTAAAGGTGTGCACCACAACCTCCCACTAAACACTAATTTTAAAAAATAGGCTAAACTAAAAACTTTTTCTTTAGTTTTAAAAACAGGTAGATTTAATTTTTAGTAAATTTCTAGTTTCCAATTTTCAGGATAATATCCCTCATTATTCTCATATGGCATTTTTTAAATTACATTTTTTAAAAAAATCATGTGGTGTTTAATGTAGAAAGTATATTTTATTTTATGTTTTTAAAGTAAAACAGGAACAAGTTTTTGTTTCTCTGTCATGGAAATCCATCTGAAGGTCAAAATTTCAGCCCTATGGTGAACTCAGCGACAAAGTCCCCCTCACCCTTTCTTATCCCTGCAAATCCCACACAAGCTCTTATAATCTGGATGACCCTACACATGTTTCATAAGCTGTAAAACTGAGTTTGTTAAAAAATTGGATAACATATGCAAGGCATTCTTTGCCTAAAATATGGTGTGTGTGTGTGTGTGTGTGTGTGTGTGTGTATGTGTGTGTGTGTGTGTGTGTGTGTGTGTGTGAATTGTGAATTTTAGAGAGAGCAAAGGGGGTTCATAGGAAGGGTGGATATTCTAAAAAGTAATATTAAATACTAAAACATGTTATTAAAATCAATAAAAAAACATAAAAAGGAGTTAAAAAAAAGTCAGTCAGCAACCTTAGTACCTAGAACCAAGAAACTGACTCAGGAAGAACATACTTTAAATCAATAGCAAAATAAAAAATGAGAAGTTGGAGCAAAGAGCTAAGGAGAGCAGAAGGAAATCGTTTCTTGATGACAGCAGTCGCGATAGTGTTGGGAGTTAGAGGGAACCCGTGAACTTGGTATTCATCATCCTTGCTTCCCTACAGGAACACCTGGTGTGCATTGCTAGCTAACCCACATAACTCATGGCACCCGTTTGCTATGATGAAAGGGGAGACTAGAGGAAAGGGGACATTTATTAGGTGGCTCACCAGGGGTTTTTCTTATTGTTTGATGGTTTGGTTTTCTTTGATCATAGTTTACCTTCTGTTTGTGTTCCTGCTGTCCTTGAGAGAACCTGGCAAAGTGGACTGTCATGATTCAGTGAGCTTGTAGGATCTCAAGAACCTGCTGGTTCTTGTGGCCTGAACAGTCATACTTTCTACCCACACTTAACCGAATGTTAGTCTATAACAAAGGAAAAGGACATACCAAACTTCCCCTTTTATGACTTAATTTAATCCTGTGCTTTTGATAAGTTCCCATTGTGGGGAAAAATGGTCACAAGATACCCAGAATTGTCTTGATGACCCATTTGGTGGCTATGATGATAGTTAAGTTTTTTTTTTCTATTATAAAAATAACAGTGGAAGAGATAATAATTGATGACAATAATAGCTAGTGACTATAGTAACAGTATTTTAGATTGAAGAATTGTAGACATTGCCTATAGTAATCAAAACAGTGCTGAAAGGTATTCTTATATCTATTTTACAAAAGCAAATGGAGGCTCTGAGACGGGAAAGTCAAATGCCAAAGGCCACAGTATCTAGAGTGAAAGCAAGGGCCATAGTAACAATTAAATTTGTAAAATCTTATTTATTTATTTATTTATTTATTTATTTATTTATTTATTTATTTATTTATGTTTTTCAAGACAGGGTTTCTCTGTGTAGTTTTGGTGCCTGTCCTGGATCTCACTTTGTAGACCAAGCTGGCCTCACACTCACAGAGATCCACCTGGCTCTGCCTCCTGTGTGCTGGGATTAAAGGCATGTGCTACCACCACTGACTGGCCTTATTTCTATTTTTAATTATAAATGCATATGTATGTTTGAGTGAGGGTATGTGAGCATGGGTGCCATTGCTCAAGAGGCCAAAAGAGAGTGGCAGATTCCTGAGTGCTGATGCTACAAGCAGTTGTAAGTTGCCCATTGTGAGTGCTGGGAACTGAACTCGAGTCCTCTGCAAGAACAATCCATGCTCTGAACCACTGTGCCATCTTTGCAGCCCACAGTAATGCTTTTGGATGGGCTGCATGCTCAGTTGCATAAATGTCAGTCACAGTCTCCAGAAAGCCGATCTTCTCAAAGTCATGAAAACTCTCATTTTGATTAATATGGACTCTTTTTCCCCACGGTCATCTCATTGTTTCTCTTCTGGAATTGAAGCTTGCAAACTTTGGAGACCAGGACTCCAAGGCAATGCGTTCAGAGTTCTTGAAGAACATCATAAGCCATAATTAGTTTGCAATAATTAGCAAGAAACAAATACTTTATATAAAAAAGCATTCATTCACTTAAAATGATTTTTAATTTTATAATGACTAGTATATAATTATCGCAGAGACAGAGCTATTTAGTTTGAAAAAAGTAACTTCAAAGATGAGAGCCCATTTAGTGTTTATTTGCTCTAGGGTTCTAATTACTTTGAAAACTACCAAAACTTTATATACAATTACAAATAACATTCAATAATAGCTTTGAGGGAAGGTGAGCCAGTCCTTTATTTTTAGAATCACCACGAACAACAAAGAAAATAAATAATAAGTGATAAATACCAGGTTCACTTTCATATGTCATCATTATTACTTTTCCACATTGTCAGAAAAATGAAAAATAAAAAAAACACAGAGTATGTCTCACTGGTCATTTCTAAAATAAGACCAACAAAACAAGGCCAGTGGGGAACAATAAACACGTTATTGTTTTTCTGTTATATATTAGCAAATCCTGGTAGCTTCAATTTGGTTTCATTGCATTTCCAATATGTGCATGCATCAATTCATCTTCTTTTCTCCCCATAGTTAAGATTTATGCACTTTATTAATCACCTCATGACAGTCATCTCAGCAGTTTCATTTAACAGAGTAAACCAGTCACACACCATCAGACTTCTGGGGATGTCACACAGCAAGCTTTGGATTCCTGGCAACTTGAATAACCCTTGCCAATATACGATTTTCATAGTGATCCATTGCAGAGCTATCTAATACATCACAACTGGCTATGCTCTTTTCTTAATTGATAGGTTGGAAGAGAGACACCCTCAACATCAAGCCAATGTCCCCTGAAGCAGCCTTGGCAGGCACTTCCTTTACTAGCAGCTGTCCAAAATGGCAGAAGTCAGATCTTCTGGTTTCCTTAGATAATGTGAAGATCTACACAGCAGTTAGCAACCCTTCCTTCTTGAAGGGACTTTGATAAGCAACAGTTACTTTCCTTGGATTCACTGAAGCCCAGATGGTCTAAGCAGCTAAGCTTGATGTAGGCACAATGAACCAGTCATCTGTGCTGGTATCTTACATTAATGAATGCTAAGTGGAATCTGGGCTGCCAGCTTAAGCTTTTGCCTTCCTAATTCATGATAAACACACACACACACACACACACACACACACACACACACACACACACACAGACACACAGACACACAGACACACACACACACACACAGACACACACACACACACACACACACACACATACACACACACACACGCCAGTTTTCTTTCTGAGAAGATACACTTTTAAACAATGTGGTCTCAAATAATTTTCAACTATGCCTTATTAAATCCCCAGAAGCACTTTTGAATTAATTGTCTCTTTCCTTTGACATACCAAGTAGAGAGTTGGATTTCTAATATAGTTGTAATCAGAAAGAAGTAAATTTTAAAAATTATTCATTTAAGAGAGGTGCCGCATCTCCTGAGATTCTTTGGCCTTGCCTGTTTCTATGATGAAGTGGAAGGGCTTAGGGGGCACTTTCTGCAACTAAAGAACTCAAATAAGCAAGATTCAATGACTTAGACATTTGCCAGGGACCAGCTAAGTGAAAATTATAGCCCTTATGTAACAGCAGGGCACATGAGACCAAAACTAAAAACAATGAGCAGTTTGGTATCAAGACAATTTAATGGGAAATCCAGAGAGGAAAATGGGTCACTCTTGTATTATTTCTATGATTTTTGAAGGGCAATCACAGTCTCCAAGTTTTAGAATTGGTGACACTAGAAACTCCTCCACTATATAAAGTAGTTGGGAGTTTAACCGGGATTAGGCTAGAATTTGTGTGACCTGTTTCCCACTTTGACCTTATATAAACTGTAATGTCATGGTCGGAGCCATTAAAACCATCATGAAATTGAAGGGTGGAGTAAACAGTGCTTACTCTCCAGTTGGCCTCAAAAGTGTTTCCTGAGAAATCCGACAGATGCGTGTTTACCTGCAACATGGCCACAGGGGTTCATCCAAACACCACATCTATCTGCTCCATGTTTAGATGACATTTCCCAAATGAGGTGATACTACTTACAATTAAAGCATTCAGTGTTCTCATTGGGATTCTTCCCATTTAGTGGAAATCAAGTTAATTACCATTTAATAAGTGCAAAATGTAAAAAGAGTCAAGTTCAGAGGGAAAAAGTAAGTTCTCAATGAAAATGTAGGGCAGATAGTTTAGACGTGGCTTATGTATAAACAAAACAAAACACAACCTTAATTCCAGAGTTCCATGACTACAAAGTAAGTAGGAAAATAAATTTTTTTAGTCTTTTTTTTTTTTTCAGTAACTTTTGGGTTTTGGTTCCTCCCTGCTTTTATTTACTAGATGTGTGGTCCTATAATTCTCCTTTAGTTCCACCTCTTCCTGTAGAATGAACATTTTAACCAAGCCGACTTCCCCGTTCCTTGGCTTCTCCTTCTTGCTTCGTTGGCCTAATTATTTTAATAAGCAGCTTAACTGAAATGCTAGTTTACATTCATATTTCAGTTTAATTACGGAGAGTCCCCAGCACCGTGGGCTCCCTAAGCCTTTTCCCATTTGTGACAGAGTCCCACTGCATTTGCTACAAAGATGATGACAGAGAGGGTGACATCACCTCACGCCCACACTCCTCCTCTCCTCTTCCTTCCCCTTCGCTGTAGGCCAGTGGTTCTCAGCTTTCCTAATGCTGCGACCCTTTAAGATAATTGCTCACACTGTGGTGACCCCCCAACCATAAAATATTTCATTGCTACCCCACTAGCTGTGATTTTGCTACTGTTATGAATCATAATGCAAATAGCTGATATGCAGGATATCCAATAGGAGACTCACAAAAGGCTCATGACCCCCAGGTTGAGAACCATTGGGCTAATACATCACACTACCCACTCTTCCTTACCTCTTCCCTCCTTTAATATTCTTACAGTGCTAGTCCTTTGCTGTCTAGAGGAATAGATCCCCGCCTAGATCCGCAGAAAAGACAAGTCTGGTAAATGTATGTGAGAAAAAAAATAGCATATTTACTGGGATCAGCTTATAAATAGCCTCAGATAAGCAGGTTCTCCCATCCTGTTTGGACCCACCATTTAATGAACAGTATTTTTTAAAGAGAGAAAAACAGGAAGTGGAAAAAAGAATAGCATGGAAAGTCACTTATTAATCACAGTCCCCAGGGGACAGAACACAGAATTCCCCTTCTGGCTTAATTATTCTTTGGTATATTTAATAAAACCAAATCAGGAGAGTTTCCAGCAGCTGGCTGATGTCTCAGATGTCTGGTTTCTGAGTGTCCTCTGTGAGGAAATATTTACTAACACCCTGGAGTTTCTCTATTACCATCTATTACCATTTACTTCCCAGAAAAAAACCCTGTCATTTTTCTAGTGTTGGAGGAAAATGCTAAGAGGACTCAGATCTGTGCAGACTGTCATGTGTTTCCCTTGCTTCGAACTACAAAGGCAAACCTCTGAGGCTGGTATCAGGTCCACAGTGAGCTACTAACAGGTGGCTGACAACTTTTGGGCACTTAGCGATGGGACACAAGCAAGTCCCTGCTTCACCTGGCAATAGTAGAAGCTGAGTCTCTTCTCCATTGTGTCCTGAAAATGGATCTATAAACCAGAAGGAAAAAAGCTACATGGTGGTTCTTTAGACACTGAATTCCATGGCTTAGTACAAATGACAGCATGTCAGAATCAAGGGATTTGGATAAATCTAGCAAAACATATTTTGGAATCCTTGAATCAAAAAGTGCTATGTTCAGGTGTACAGATAAAGCTCAGGGGTAAAGTGTTGTTTAGCATGTACAAGGCCCTGGGTTTGACCCTCAACATCACACACACACACACACACACACACACACACACACACACACACACAGAGAGAGAGAGAGAGAGAGAGACAGAGAGACAGAGAGAGACAGAGAGAGACAGAGAGAGACAGAGAGAGACAGAGACAGAGACAGAGAGAGACAGAGACAGAGACAGAGACAGAGAGAAAAACAGCAACAAAACCACAGGTAATCCCCTAAACTCCATAATGACAGCTCCCTCAATTCATCATTGCTATTCAGCCATGCTAAAGTTTTGTCTTTACTCTGTAAAAACTAACCAAACAAAACAACAACAAAACAAGCTTTTCAAATCAGGCCCGATTTCATTCATTCATGACATCAGGGAAGCTTAGCCATATTCAGCAGTAGCTTCAATACCTCATAGGGACCAAGAGTAGAACTTGGATGAATGTTCTCAAGAACCTTATATATGTCCCTCAAGTGGCTTCATTATATGTCCGAGGTGCTGGAAAGAAGAGCAGGGTGATGTCTTGGAAAGATAGACTGAAGAGCAAAGTGCTAAGGCTATGAGTTTTTCATGCAGTCAGCTTTGGTGACTCAAGTTAACTGTAAGAATTGTTATCTTGATGTTTACCTTATGGTGGGTCAGAAAATGGCAGCTTTTCTCACATTAATCACAGCAAAGCATAGGCATTGATCAATATTTGTGATGGAAGGATAATGCATAAAATTGAAAATAAAAAAAAGCAGAGCCGCCACTTTATATTTAGTTCTAAGAACATGGTTTTCCCCAATGATTTAGTCTCTTGAAAATTATAACTTACTTAGGATTTATGCTGGCAGGTAAGGTTTTCTCTTTTTTAAAATAATGGGTGAAAATTGGAGCCAGATCTATGCTGCTGGAAGGGAGCTGAAGATAGAAAGTGCCACATATTCTCCTATACAGTTAGCTCATGGGTCTCAAGGTGATGTCTTCTACCCTGGGGCTCAAAGCCTATCCTTACCAGCAACCCCACTTCCCTCCACAAGTATGCTATTGGTAAATCCAGGTTCTGGTGGCTGGGTAAGAACTGACCTGGAGAGGAGGGAGGGGCATGGAGTATTAGTGGGGAAAATCGCTCCCCGCCAAATCTTCAAGCAGAGCTGCCCTATTGGACCACTGCCCCTCACAACTTAGGCACTGAAGGCATAGCTCAAAAGCAATACAATATCTACACTAAAATGGATCTAGTACAACTCAGTTTAAGAGTTGTGGGCACTCATTTGGGTTAGCTTTGCCTCCCATAGAGTGGACTGCTGTCATATCAGACCCATCAACCTGTCACATTAGGTGGGGAAGACACTTAGTCAGCAATGAGGCACGAACTGACATTTAGGGACACAGGCAGGGAGCCTGCCATGGTGTCCAGAGAAAAACCCTTCCTTCCAGACTGATGGCCAGGAATGCCATTTTCTTGTTCGTTGAGTGTAAATCTTTTTTCTTTTCTACCCCAAAGCTCCAGAGCCTAGCTGTATAGCTTTACTTTCCCATGAGCTGAGCAAGCTGAAAGATTGACAAAGCTTTTGCAGACATGATCAGCTTAGGCATGCAACATGGTCAGCAAATGGAACCTAAAGTTAATTGCTTCACCAGTGGAAGAGCTCTGCGGGCGTTCTTCATGGGCAGATCTGGGTCTGCTTCATGCACTATGGTGCTTAGAAGAATTTACCAGTGGTTACATGTTAGGAGGATTTGTTTCTGGAAGGAATTTTTCCTGGTGTGGCATTAATAATTGATGAATAGAGCAATACATAAAACCACACTGTATGAGGCACCCAGTAGTGGCGTAAACAGGACTAAACTGGTCAACAAAAGTAAAAGAAACAAAAGAAAACATTAAAATCCAAGTAGGTAATGTGTGAAGTATAAATATCATCTTGTATGTATTATAAATATTCAGAAAACACACACACACAAATCATGTAGGGTCGTTCAACCACAGGCAGCTCTTACACATTTTCTTGTAAGCTGATTCCTGTGTGGCAGGTTGGATCTGGGGACATTAATCTAGCTATAAGGATTTTTAAAATAACTGTTTATAGACTCTCTCATTAGAGAAGACTGATCTATTTGACTCTGTCTTGTGTGCTGTCAACAGAATTGTCCACAAAGTTTAGAATCCAGGAACTTTATTACATAATGATACAAGAAAGTAAAAAAGGGAGAAGCTAGGTTTAGTTTGCAAGGCTGGCAATTAGGAAGAAGAAAGCTATTTAAAAAAAACTTGAAAACTGGGGAAGTAGTAAGCAAGTCATCTTGATACAGAAGGAGTAGAGCTTGCCAACTTTCTGCATACTGATTCACCCAGAATTCTCCATCAATTAGCTACCACACAATATGAAATAAAAAGAGTATTGAATTGTTCTAATCAGCTAAATTACAAGGTTGAAGCTCTAAATTAATGCTTTGTTGCTTGAGCTGCAAATTATTGCTGAATGTGTATTTTATATATTCATTTAATTTCTCTATTTATATATTTTTCTAATATCCATCAGAAAAACTCTGTAATGCAAAAAATTCAATATGTATAGATTATATTTTTTTTTTACCATCATGTATCTGAGATGCTTTGAAGATCTGAATTAACCAATATTGTCCTTTATTTGAAAATGGAGTTATGGTCAAACAGAACCCTCAAACCTCAAATATCAATGGTAATGAAGGTGCATAATTCTACACAGGAAAGTACTAAATTCTTGAGACTAAATTTAGCACTTTAAGTTCACAGCAACTAAAATAAAAGCCTTGGTGAGAAAATATGTTGAATCCTAGCACATAAGAGATTGCTGACTGAGGGCCATGATAGTCCTAGCAATCACTTAGTATTTACTATGCAGTTTGCACCAGGGTGGGCCCTAAGGAGCATCACTGACATACAAGACAGATCTTGCTCCTAATGAATTCAATATACTGCTAACAGAAGGAAGGAAAGTGTGTGAGGAAATGTAAAAATTTTCAAAGCCTCACCAGCCAAGTATGGTGTTCATCATGTATCCCTGTCACTCAAGTTTAGAGCACAGAATAGGTGGAAAGACTTAGCTATTCCTTAAGATAGGAGACAAGATTATAGCAAGGTTATATATATATATGGTAAAGCCAGTCTTGATGCCTAAGTATCGAATGTTATTTACTTTACTTATTTTTCCCCAATCTAATCAACAATACCACAGAGTCTGTGGTTGGCATTATTTTAGATACCTGGAATACAATATGCTATAAAACTAACACAAATCTTTAAAGTGGATACAATTCTAGAGTATATTCAAAGAGTACATTACATATGGGGATTATTTTCAGATAGTGGGTGCTATTAAAGACAAAGTTTACTTAGTATGATTTCCTGACTTTAAAATTCACTTTAAGAAGCATATTTATGCTATGATCAGAAACATGAACACTGGTTTAATGTGTGATGTGTCCATTTTAGGTCATCTTTGAGTTTGATTTCAGGTAACATAATGTGGAACACTATGTAAAGGAGTTGAGAGAAGGACATGTTTTAGTTAGGAATATTTGGGAAACATCATTGGCTTTTTTGGAATGTTTATTTTATTTTTATTAGAACTTTGACAATTTCATACAATGTACTTTGATCCTATTTATCTCCCTTCCCTAAATTTTTCAAGATGCTTCTCTTTTGTGCTGTCTAAATTTTTGTCAACCTGACACAAACTAGAGTCATGTTGGAAGAAAGAACCTTAAATGAGAAGGTGCTCCCACCAGATTGGCTTGTGGGAAAGTCTGGGATGCATTTTATCTACTGAAGATTGATGTGGGATGGTCCAGCTCACTGTAGGTGGTGCTACCCCTGGCCTGGAGGTCCTGAGTGCTGTAAGAAAGCCAGTTAGCCAGCCATGAGGAGCAAACCAGTAGGTAGCCCTCTCCCCTGGTCTCTGCATCAGCCAGTTCCTGATCTGCCTTGTTTGAGTTCCTGTCTTAACTTCCTTCAATGATGAACTGTGATTTGGAAGTGGAAGTGATCTAAATCCTTTCCTCTCCAAGTTGCTTTCAATCATGGTATTTTATCACAACAATAGAAACTCTAAGATGCCTTTCTATACAACCTGTTCTCCCCCACTTCCCCCATCAAGGCCAGGTTGTGTTGCTTCACATATTCTTGGATGTGTGGCTTTCTGGTAAAGAATGAACAGCCTACTCTTAAAGAAAACTGACTCTTCCTTTCTCAGTACTTAACAATTGATTCAGAGACCAGGGGAAAGGGCTACCTACTGGTTTGCTCCTCATGGCTGGCTAACTGGCTTTCTTACAGCACCCAGAACCCCCAGGCCAGGGGTAGCACCATCTACAGTGAGCTGGACCATCCCACATCAATCTTCAGTAGATAAAATGCATCCTAGACTCTCCCTCAGTAGTTAGTAATTATCAATAACCCCTGATCTAGGAGTAGATGCTCATGTCCAAGTCCTTTCTCCAACCTGGATTTTGGCCTAGATTTCGGCTTACCTATGTCTTGTGCATGGTGTCACAAAACCCATGAGTATATATAATGTGTGCAGCTACTTTGTTGTATCCAAAAGACACCATTTTGTTGTAATCATCCATAGCCTCAGGTTCTTATACTCTTTCTGCTCCCCTCTTCTGCAATGCTTATCACTGCTTTTCATTCAATCCTTTCTGGGGGAAGACATCACTGGTGACAACGACACAGAATTTGCATAACAGAGAAAAGATAGTTTGATTAGAGTCTACTTTGAGCATAGAACACATTGTGTACAGAGGTCTGGAATGACCTGACAAATAAACGGTACTAGAGCCTGGAAGAAGCTAAGTGTCTGTTCAGGGAAGTAGGTTGGTGAGGCAGAAATGGGCATATGCACATCTAAGAGCAGGTGGTCAGATTTAGATAAAAAAAGATAAACACTAACTAGACTTTGTGTTTCATCAGGAAAACAAACAAACAAACAAAAACACCCACAACAAGAAATTAGAGGTGCACATGTTAGAAGTATAGAGGGGGAAAATGGGAAGTAAGTAGGATCATATTTCATTGTATGCATGTATGAAATTCTCAAGAATAAAGAAAAACAGTAAGAAAGAATTACAAAGCAGTATAGTTGTTCTATCCATGGAGACTCAGTTTGTCAGAACTGGCAGGAAGCACCTTCCCCCACTCAGCCACCCCACTGGCCCAGATTACAGTGCTTTTAAGTATGTGTCCAAGATGAAGAGCACTAGAATCAATATTGCTCAAAGTAAAACTTAACAAGTTCCTCCGTAGACCTACTGGATCAGGGACTCAGCAATCCATGTTCCAAAGAGCCCTTCCGAACTTTCTGATGCTTGGGAGAGTTGCAGAGCCGATGGGAATGGGGATTATCACCGTGGTCACTTTCACAATCATTTGTTAAATTGTAAATGTTATATATTACAGGTGGAGGGGCATTCGAAAGCTGCATGCTTCTGATATTTTATATACTGACTCTATTAGAAGGTAAACATGCAACTTCTGCCATGCACATTGGTTAACACATCTTAACTACTTTGAACTTTATAAAATATAAAAGTGCTTAAAAGAAATTCATGCAGTCACTTATGACTTTTAGCAATTTTATGCATTTGTAGGAGTTTATTTACTTAAAGGTGAAAGGGATTACAGATATCTAATAATATTATTTTGTCATTTGCAAAAACAAGTAAACCAGAGTAGAAATGCTAATGACAAATTAAAAGCAGTATTCAATAGACTGACAAGATATTAGAATCTTAAAACAAAGACATGAAGACCTTGGAGGGAAAGAGAACCATTGGAAAAGTTGTAGGGGCACTGAATAAGAATAATTAGCACAGTGTCAGTGCAGAGGATTAGTAACATGCAGAACGCTGAATCTGTCAACACAGTCAACAGTGAAAGTGTGAAATGTGGAAAGCCATCATGATGGAAGTGGTCCTCTTGACCCACTGACTGGCTGAAACACTTTCTTTCTGATGAAAATGCTCATAGGTGGTAGGTAGGTCCTTCAAGGCTAAAAGCTACAGACACAAAATAGTTTAGCCATCATAGGCTCATTAGATGGGTCAGTAGGTGAAGCATTGGCCAGTATTAATCATGGATACCACAAGTTGAAAGCAACTTGTACTGGACTCATTAAAAGTTGCCTGAAAGAGATGGTGCCTGCATTTATAGTGAGCATCTTCATTAACACGCTGCTTTAAAAATTCATGAATTATGTGAGACCTGGCAAAATGACTTATGGCATGATGAATGTGCTTTATTTTTTAGATGGCTTTTAAATCATGCAGGCTCCTGGACAAAATGACCTGTACAAGACACAGATCAGAAAGTCAATGCTCTCCCCTTCAGCATTTTCTACTGGAGCAGACACCAGCATTGTCACCCATTTCATATGCTATTGTCAGAGAGACATTCTACAGGCAGACTACCCAGGAATATCTCATTTTGATCACATTAGGCTGTTGCAAAGAAGACAAAGATAATAACACCTGGAAAGTGACAGTGGAAACTGAGAAATTTAAGAAGTATAGGCCAGGGATAAAAATCAAATAAGTATGTAAATGCACCAATGCTGGGAGTTGGTATAACTGCACATATTTTATAATACCATGTGTTTTAGAGGTGCCCTCAACCCTGAGTAGACTTAAAAAAAACAGCAACAACAACAACAAAAACCAAAAACAGAGGATCAGAGAGAAAATTTGAACCTGTGTCTTATCCATGGAAACCAGGAATAAATGTGGACACCTTCCAGGGAGAACCAATAACTCTCTCCTTTGTTCATTTCTGCTCAATTTCTCAGGTGCCATCTTGTTACATGAACCCCAGCATCCTTTCCTAAATGCCAACATTTATTTCTTTGCTCATGAGCTCATTTATGCTGAACTTATTGAGGGTCTACTGTGTGACATTAGTTGTTCTCAAAGAGCTTACAGCAGGGCTGGAGCGGATAAGAACAGAGCACACGAAGCATTTAGAGAAAAGTAAAAGACGATATACAATAAAGGAATGAACTGAATATAATTAAGTGCCAGCCTGTACGGTGCCATGAGCAACACTTAATTAAACTCAGGCCACAATTCACATCCCACTTCTAAGAAAAGAGTCTCCTACAATTTTTTACTTTGTACTCTAATACTCAGAGTTCAGTCCAGTCATGTAACTTAGCAATGACTGTATTTCTAAGCTCAAAAGGAGATCTACTATTCTTGAAGTATAAATGTTAAAAAAAAAACTGCTTAGTTTTTAGGGGAGTGAAGGTAGGTCAGATTGTATTTAGTGGTCGACTCTTCAAATTTAATACTTCTGGAGAAAAGATATCATAGACTTATAAAATTCAGAGAAATCACCAAGGCCAACACATCATGTAGAACAGAGCCCTGAACCTAACTAAAGAGTTATGATGAAAATTTTCTTTCTGCATTTACTAAATCAAAGTACAGCAAGAAACTGGTTTAGGGAACACTATGAAGCCATATGGCATGCTCACTAATACAAAATGCCTGGAAGGAAACTAAGTTAACACATATGGCTTCACATTTACAAACGAAGACTCATCCATCATCAAAGACTTGGACTGCTCATTGCTATGACATTACAAAGAAGTTACTAGAAGTGTCTGTTTTCATTTGTGTACTGTCCCCATCAACACAGGCAAGTAAGGAAAGGACATGTGCGCATTTCCGGGACTTGATCTGGAGTATACAACACAGTCTTCAAAGGGCTGAAGGAATCGAAGCCTCTCTGATGTGCTATACCACTCTCATGTTAGAGACTACGTACATTATGGAATCTTCAAAAGAGTGGACTCACACATCTGGCCAAAGCCATAAACACTACTAGGGATTTTAAAAGATAAGGAAAGTAATTACATGCAAAAGAATTAGAAGACAGCTCAGGAGGAGGGTCCTGTGCTTATCCCCAAATACATCGCGTTCTCTTTTCCTAGAGAAAGCACGCAGCCCTAGTCCATCTCCACACAGTTCTGATTAGAGGAGACATGAACAAGAATGCTTGTTTTAGAATCCCACTACGGACAAAAGTAAAAGGAGAAACAAAATACTCCCAGGTCTTCACTGCTGGCAAAACCTTCTCAGGATCTCAACAACAAAGTTATTTCCCCTTCTAATTTTGACCTTTTCTATCTGGCAGATGTTGATTTTTTTCTCTGCCTGTGTTTCTAATGGAGCTTGAAATTAACATGACTTTTTTGTTTACCTCTTAATTTGTGTGCTGCCATCATCAATGTTGTCAGGGTAGTTCTGGGAACAGGGTTTGTTTACTGCTTCTGTTGAGCAAGCAAGTGGAGAGAGGCCGAAAAGATGCTGTGCTCATTGTGTTCTGGCCTAAATTCCTCTTGCCGCCACAGAAATGGTCTTCTCTCAGCAGCCAAAGACCTTCTGCCACCACTGGATAGGAAAACCAGCAAGCACCTTCCTGTGCTCATGCTTATGGCATTCATGGCTGACTCTATCAGCTGAGCAACCTGACTCGCCTCTACTTTCTCAAAACATGGTACCCAGACATCATTACTCTTCCTGGTTATCTTTGTTCTTCCATGCATCCTTTAGGTGTGCATGTTTTTTTCCTATTGTTTTCTGAGATTATTTCCAGTTCTTCAGATGCTCCCTCTATGGTGATTCTGTTATTTTCCCCCAGTTTTCTGATTCTGCTTTTGTTTTTCTGTTCTACTTTAAACTTATGCTTTACGGTCATATCAAATCTAGTCTTAGAAAGAGTCAGGAAGCATTTCTTTTTAATTTAAATTTTATTTATTATTGGTGTGCATACTGTGCCCTCATTTATATGTGCCATGCTGCATGTGAGCATGTCAAAGGGCAACTCTCAGGAGTCAGGTCTTTCTTTTGGCCATCAGATTTGTACAAGTGCTTTTACCTGCTGAGCGTGTTCATCTGCCCAGGAGGTACTAGTTCAGCCATTAGAAAGTCTATGGAAACTTTGCAACAACTCTCAGGTTATGCTTTGGTTTTTAAGTCTTCATGGTCTTTGATCCCATTGTTTTGTCCATTAGTAGTCAGCTACAATTGCTTCTCTCCTAACATTCACCTTCTCCATGAAGAGTTTTTTCAATCAGTACATATATTTGAAAAGCATAGAAACCTTTTTAATTTTATGATCAACTTCTAAAGTAATTTCATTTGAAAAATGTACTACTCTAACCTTTTAAAATGTGCAGTTTAGTAGCATTAAGTGCACTCACACATTGAACCATCAATGTTATCTCTTTCCAGAACCTTCTCATCATCCCCAAAAGAAATTCTGTGTTCAATGACTTTCCATTGTCCTCTACCACAGCTCCTCATGACTTTTACTCTGCTTCCTGTTTTATTATGAATATGCCCATGCAAAGAACTTCCTGTGACTACGATCATACAATATTTCCTGGTCTCTGCTGGGCTTATTTCACTTAGCAAAATCTGTCAACATTACTGACATTAAAATATATATTTGACTTTTGAATTTCACCCTATTTTATGGAAGAATAATATTTCACTGTATCCTAACACTGTGTATTATCTATTTGTTGACATTTGGGTGGTTTCTTCCTTTTAGCTTTTGTGAATAATGATACACTCATCATTTTGAGTGGTTGATTTCTGGACAAGAATCCTTTTCAGCTTCTCAGATTTCTCATATTTATCTAGAGATAGTGTCCAGCACATTCTTAAATAGCAAGCTATCCAGGTCCCCAACCTTGATTTGCTTCCCTTCCTGTTTGATTTTAGATGGATATTTTATCATTCCTTGCCAATTCTACTTGGAACTGAATTTCCAAGCTCCCTAGCTCACAGACTTTCAGGTGGCTTTAACTAATATGAGACACTGGATCCATTGGAAAAGTTCAGCACAACCCTAGTTCTTCTGGGCAGCTGAGGCTACTAGGCTCTGCCTGTTGTTCCCCATCCAGGTCCAAAGAAGGTACAAGCTTACTACTGCTGATAAACTCTGTGTTATCTCATTTTTGAGGTTTGGCTATTTAACACTTTTATGACTGTGTTGAAAAATTTCTGTATTAAGGTTTCTCCTTTTAAAAATACTAGGAATAGAATCAATGTTCTGGAATGCCACTAATAACTGTCCTACTGGAAACAGAAAATATGAAAACGTCTTAGCCCATAACAAGTGTGCAACAACTTCTACCATCCATCTAATAGGATAATTCTCTGAAATTCTGTAGCTCAGCCTCTTAGAATGTTGTGTAGCCATGTGAATAAGTTCTGGCTAAAGAGATAAAATGAAATATGCTAACCCTTCCTCAAAATTCAGCAGCCCTGTAGGTTGCCTGTAGTTCCATGCTGGAACATGAAAACAAAGACGATGTTTCATGGTGGGCAGGACCACATCAAGAGGGAGCCCAAGTTCCTGAGAACTCTATGGTGTTCAGCTGTCACACCACCTTTACTCTGCCAACATCTGCAGTTTTACATGAGCATCAAGTTATACTTTCTTTTCTCTAAACCATTACTATTTGGAGATGTTTTATTGCAGTCAAGGCAAATCCTAACCAGTTCAGGATCCAAATCATGAGCTCTGTTCAGTCCCCAACTACTGATGAGACTTTTTGTATCTTTCCTTAATTGAAGTAGGGAAGTCCAACATTGAATCATATCCTAAATTTTGGTCTCCTCCTGTTTATACATATAACTGACCTATTCTCCTCTACAATGCTTTCAAAAAGCTTTATCTCTTTTAACAGTGTCTGCTTTGTCAATTAAGTTTTCTCTGAAAGGGGAGAGGGGCAAAATTCAAACTGATATCCAACCTAGAAAATGATTAAAGTCTGGAAGTTAGAGAATTTTTAATTAAAAGCCTGGGAACATTGTTCCTTGGGTATTAATAAAGTCAGTAAAATGGAGAGCCAGTGTGACCTAACATCACAGGACAGGCTGTTAGTATCCTCGTCTGATGGTCCCTCTTCATGGAGCTGATGGGCTGTAACTGCACCTAATGATTTTAAGCACAGATAAATCTTGTCTATGCTTTACCCTAGTGGGCATCAATTAGAAATATGGACTTTTAGAATGGTGATTCCCTCACTTTATTGTGTGTGAAAAATCATTTGGGGGAATTTGTCTGAAATGAAGATTCACATCCTTCTGCACATGACTTAGTCAGATTGGGGTTCAGGGCCAGGAATTCTGTTGAAAAGAACACCAGTTACTTTTCAAGCACATGGTCTGTGGACCCCTCTCTGAAATATGCTGATTCTGGGGAACTTGTAAGGTAGCCACAAGTGAAAGATCTGTGATCAGCTAGAGGCAGGATAAGAGAACATTAATTGATATCTCCAAGGTGCCAAGGGATCTCCAGACATTATTCAGACAGTCTCATTTTATGTTTCTAATAAACTTGGACATTATTGATACCATTGTTTTTTATCGAGCAACCTGAAGCTCACTTGCTTAAAGTTACAAAGCAGCTTGAAAGGCAGAGGAGTATGCATTAAATATTCCATTTCTCTAGTTCTACCCTATACTCCTTCCATCATGCTATGTCCTCCTAGGCATTGATCTGTATAGAAAATATCACAGGTTACCTCTCTCTAGTTTCTTATTGAGTTGGGTTCTATTAGGGTGAAGTATGGGGAGATGGTAGGAGGGAGAGGGAATAAGAGGGAGGTTAGGGTGTTCGTTCTAACCTACTGCCTGAAGACAGCTAGGATGGGTCCCTGAGAAATCTCCTTTTTCTTGCTGACTATCTCTACATGTCTGTCTCTTTCATTGTTCTGTAATACTCCATTTTGCAGTAGGGGATGTTTGGCATTTTTTTTTTCTGCCAAACTAGAATGAAGTAGTATGCAAATCCTTTTGCTCTTCTGCTGTCTGTGGAATTTTGTAACTATAGTTGTTTCTTCATTGAGCTTGTGGTAGTTTGAATGAGAATGGCCCCACAGTCTTATGCATTTGAATGCTGGGTCCCCAGTTGGTGGAACTGTTTTAGAAGGATTGGGAAATATGGCCGTTTTTGAGGAAGTGTGTCACTAGGGGTTGGGCTTTGAGGTTTCAAAAGCCCATGGCATTATGGAACAGTTAGCTTCTCTGCTTTGTGCTTGCTGATCAGATGTAAACTCTCAACTACTGCTTAGAGCCATGCCTGTCTGCCTGCTACCATAGTCCCTGACATGATGGTCACAGACCTTTTGGAACCATGATTCCCATATTAAATGCTTTCTTTTATAAGCTGCCTTGCTCATCATGCTTTGTCATGGCAACAGGAAAGCAAGTAAGACAAAGTTCTCCAAATCATTTCACTGCAGTGTTCTATCTGGTTCTTATCAGAACCTTGATGGACTAGGTTGCTTGGCTTTGAACTTTATTCTTTCCATTGTTCTGATCAACTCTATTCATCTCTAACAATGCTCCATCTTAGAATGATCACTGTTTTAATCAGGGTTCTATAGAGGAACAGAAATTAGAATGTATCTATATAAAAGGGATTTATTAGAATGGTGTAAAGGCTGTGGTCCAGCTAAACTAACAATGGCTGCCTAAGAATGGAAGGTCCAAGAGTCCAGTAGTTGTTCAGTCCATGAGGCTGGATATTTCAGTATATGCCAGAATGCCAAAGAAGTAGGCTCTGATGTCAGTAAAGAAATAGATTTCCTATCAAGAGCAAGAGCAAGCAGGCAAAGGGAGAGAAGCTTCCTTCTTCCATATTCTTTATATAGGCTGCCAGAAGAAGGTGTGGTCCATATAAAAGGTGGATCTTATCACCTCAAAATATCTGGATTAAATATTTATCTTCCCACCTCAAAGACCCAGATTAGAAGTGGGTCTTCTAAGTTCAAATGATTTAACTAAGAAAAAATTTCTCACAGATGTGCTGAGTCATTTGAGTTTTAGTTAATTTCAGATGTAGTCAAGTTGGCAGTCATGAATTGCCATCACAAACAGTTTATCTATTTTTTTCTCTAAATAATGAGTAAGTGGTGTTGAGAATGTATTCCATATTGACTATAGTGTGCTTCATTATACTGAAGAGGTGTTAAAGCCAAATAACTATATTTTAAAGATTCCCTTGCAGCTACATTGTGGGTCCAACCAGTTAAATACTGTTTCATAAAATGAAAAAAAAAAGCGTGGTGAAGGCTGTACCTTCACAATAAGGGGATTCTGGGTTTTGCTAAGCATAGCTCTGAGGAACAAAGATAGCTTTATGGGTGGACAGAGGCATTTAGAAAAATGGTGATTTCCTGATCCCACGATCACAGGTCAGACAGTGTGCTATTAATATCAATGATTTCCCCAATAGTTTCCTGTACCTCCAACTCCCTTTGTTGAGGTAGAAAGTGTCCTTGACCTGACAGTCAGAATGAGTTGTCTTGTTCACCTGACCTTTCTAGGATTCCAGCAGCAAACTTGGACTTCCTCCAGCTCTTTTGACAACTTTGTAATTATCTAATTTCCTATGTTGAATACTATCTGCTTAAAATAGCACGAGTGATTTCATTTCCTTTATTTCATCTGCAGTAATGGTGTTTTAACCAGATAGAAAGCTTATTAAAGATAGGGTCTATATCTTGCCATGTTTGTAGTCCCATGTCTTAAATAGCATGTATTACATAATAAAAAGACTTCAAAGCAACAGCAAGTATTTTACTATTCCAACATGGCACCAAATGTTTTCACAACTATTAACTGATTTAATTCTCAGAGAAGCTCCATGAAGTCAAGACAATAAGTTCCATTTTATGAACATAAAGACCAAGCTCAGTAAGGTTCATAAAATTGCTCCAAGTTTCTGACACAAGACCTTGTAGCTATTATCAGGTTTGACCTCAAGCTTGTAGTCTTCAAAATCCTTATTCTACCACTTGGATATACAGCTCTGTGGCAGAGTGCTTGGTTCACATATAAGAGCTCCTAGCTTCAATCCCTAGGGGTAAAAAATTTTGCTACTGTTATTGAGGTGAGAATGCACTGGTAAAATCCTCATTCTATTATGTTATTGCCTAGTTCTATGAGAAAGGGATTTGAGAAGAAAAACATAAAGAAAAAACATTAGAGATGGTTGTATTGATTCATTAGAAGCATTGTTATTGAGTTGAAAAGTTGACTGTTGAGGAAGAGAAGCAATTGTTACCTCAAGAATAGTTTTCAGGACTGGAGAGACAGTCCAGCAGTTAAGATCACTTGTTCTTGTAGAGGAATTGGTTTCAAGTCCTAGCATCCACATGGTGGCTCACATCCATTCATTACTGCAGTTCTAGGTGATCCTATACTGTATTCTGATTTCTGTGGGCACTAATCACACATGTGGTAGGTACACATAAATACACATAGGCAACAAACTCATATAAAATAAGTACATTTTTAAAAGTTCTTTAAAACTACAGTTTTCTAAAATGTGCAGGATGCTGCACATCAGTGTAGAGTTTTTACTGGCATGTATATTTGCTTATATTTTCAAAATCAAACTCACAATGTGGTTAACAGAATACTGTGGACAAACTAAGATGTTGTGGAAGCCTTCCCCCAAGAAGTTGACTTCATAGAAATAAAAACGGCTCAAGGCTTTGAGAGTCTCCCTGTTACTAGTGGAGGATATTGACTTATGATCAACAAAATAAATTCCTGGGACACTGAACTGGAGGGCCCAAAGAGGCATTCTTGAAATAATGAGAACCCTTAGGAATTTGCACTATTTCCCACTCCCATTAAGGTAATTATTACATAAGCACACTGAACATATTTGTCTGTTTTCACTTAAGTTTTGCCACTAGACTGACACACCAGATTTTAGTGCTCTATCACCGTATATTCTGCAAATTGAAGCAGCATGGTGTTTTGGATGGGAACAGAATATTTTACATTTTATTATATGGGCAGCAACTTTACTTCAGCCCAATTCTGAATTTCCCACTACCTCAAGGTATGTTTCAGATAGATGTCAAATGTTTGCTTACTGTAAGAGAAGACACAACTGAGGTGTGATATTGTGGATAGACAATACAACCTGTCAAAACGGGTGGCAGAGGCTGCTTAGATCATGGACTGACCTAGAGGAGATACACAGAATGCATTGCCTGTGTACAGTCATATGAATCTAGAGCAGGGCTCAGCAAACTGGTGCCTATAGGATAAATGCACCCCATCACAAGTTTCTCTAAGAAAAGCTATATTAGACCAAAGTGAAACACACTGATTTACATATTATCTATGGTTGCTTTGGTGTTACACAGCACAGCTGATTAAAAAACAAACCTGTCTGGCTTGGAAGGACTCTAGTGTATGGTAGCCCTTTACAGGGAAGGTTTGTTGATTTCATTTGAGGATGTGTGTAACATGAAGTGATGTTAGATTCATTTGATTGTTTCATTCTGAAGTGGGGCCAAGTGACTGAAAATAATATTTAAATATCGAGGCTCATGTGCTCTTGGCATCTCTCCCAGTGCCTCACTCCACATGAAACAACCCAGAAGAAATCCTTATTTTGACTTTTCTTAGGTGGCTCCTCAGCCTTACTGTGACTCTCCTCCTGTAGAGCTCTGGTTTTTTTTTTTTTTCAAATAGCCTCTCTTGCCATCTGATTTCAATAATTAATATCATGATTTTTTTAAACCATGGAATGTATTTTTCCCCTCTAGTTAATTTTCTCAGACATCCACTATCTTACCTTCAACAACATGTCAATCATTTTTGTGTTTATGTTTTACCGTGACCTCCAAGTTATTAATCATTTGTCATCTTTCACAGTTCCATCCTCACTACCACTCTAGGTTATTTTTATATTAGCGCCTGACAGCAGGAGGCTTACTCCATCTCGCTTGCCTTAAAAATGGATGTGCACTCTGCTATTTCTCCACCATTCCTGGGCTCAATCTTCCTTTACAAATTTTCATTGTATTATATCTGGATTTTATTTATTTAGCTTTTTTTTTTTTTCAGTGCAATGAGCCTGTGCATGCTAGGTAAATGTTCTTCCATCAGACTAGCTCCCTAGTCTCCATTTCCATATCCCCATTTCTTTAATCTTCAGCAGCTGCTGCTTTCATCATGTTATATGGCTGCTTAGAACTTTTGGCTGTGTATTCGCCCCTTCCTGTGAAGTGAACAGCTTCTGACTATGCAACCACTCATGTGTTTCCACCTCTTCAGTCTTCCTTGCTTTGTACCTCCTTCTGATCCAGCCTGTGTTGTCTACTGCTACCTCATCCCTTCCAGGTCAACAACCATGACATCTGTCAACACCTGGATCATGCTGGCCCTGGTGAATATTCATAGGACTCTTTTTATCCCAGTTTCATTCTCCAAGATCTAAAGTCATTTACATTTAATGATATATCGTCTTAGAATATGGTTTGAGGTAGGTTAGTCTTTTCTCCTCCTCATTAAATAGGTACATTCTTCCTATCCACCACTGCTCCTACTATCCCCACAGTCAACTCTAGCTTTTACTAACCTATTATAGAGTGAATATCACAGCAGGCCATTCTCTGCATTTTTAATGTATACTATCCAATACAACCTTTCTGGTAAATTTTTTCTCTAAAGTGTGTAACTGGGATACTGAGGTTCCAAAAGGTTAAATAATCTGTCCTAGTAAATGTCAGTACGAATAACTTCACAAGAATCAGAGGTGGCACCAGAGGCTGGATGAATTGCTGGACTCTGGAGTAGAGTTACAAGTGATGTCCAGAACCAGCAAAGGAAATCACTTTGGTTTGATATTAAATGAAATAGGAATATACCTATAGTGCTTATAAAGAAAAACTTATAGTTAATGAAATAGGAATATTCCTATAGTGCTTATGAAGAAAAACTTATAGTTAACTCTGTATGGATATACAGAATCTCAAAACTGTAGTTTTCCCTTTCATTAAGAGCCATTAGCATGCAGTCATTAATGGAGATACTGAAGAATTCCCTCCTTGTTTCACGTCTACTGTGGGAAATAAGGAAGGCATTTTTCTATCATCAACATGCACACTGAACTAGAAATCCATGTAGAATATAAACCAATTTACGCCCCTGTATTGACATATTAGCTCAAAGCACTGATGGTGTGCAGGTGTAAGAGCAGCAGGGAGGAAAATTAGATAATCTGATGGCAATTTGCTAATTTACAAGTGGAAAAGAGGTGTTCTGGCTTTTCTTCACTCACATTTCCTCACTTGGCCAAGTACAAAACAACAGTCACAGCAGCCAAGGTGATGATTTTTGGTGTCCCTCCAAGATGTGCGAGGCCTGTCCCTCAGCCCTCTCTTTTCCTGCAAGTGCCTACTTGTAGTGGCTCTTCGAGCAGGCCAAGGGAGCCAAGACTTATCAAGAAGTGCATGGAATTCACAAACGATTCTTATTTCTGTCCGAAGCATGTTCTCCTGAGACCATTTGGGATAGCTGACAGGATGTATCGTAATAAGTGACTTCCCAAAGCAGCGTGGTCCCTTCAGGCTGAGGAGAGTGGCTTAATAGGCCTGAAGTTGAGCCAGTTACTTTATATATATCTGTAAAAAGAACAATTCTTATGACTTCATTCATTGTACCATCGCTTAAGTCTGAAATATTCAGCCTGGTTTACATGACTTAACAGAAAGAACAAATACTCAAAATTATAAAGGTTTTCACTTTTGGTAGGAATTTAGAAATTAGATGGCTTTCAAATATGGCATATATATATATATATATATATATATATATATATATATATATATATCCTCATTTATTTTTTTAAATTTTTTAAAATTAAACACAAAAATTTTTATAATATTTTATTTTTGGGGCAAGGTCTCTCTATATAGTCCTGGCTTCCTGGAACAGGCTATATGAACCAGAATGGCCTCAAAATCATGGAGATCCTCCTATCTCTGCCTCCCTAGTGCTAGGATTAAAAACTATCATGCCTGGCTTAATCGCGCTCTCTCTTTCTCTTTCTCGTACACACACACACACACACACACACACAAACACACATTGATTTGGGAAGGAGGGAAATGAAGGAATGAGAGATGGGCAGGATCATATGTTAGTAAACAATTTGTACTTGAAAGAGATTAAATGTTGTGGATGAAGAAGTGGCTCAGCACTTAATCACACTTACTGCTCATGGAGAGGACCTGGGTTTGGTTCCCAGCACCTACATGGTCACTTCACAATTGTCTATAACTTCAGTTTCAGAGGGTCTGATGCCCTCTTCTGGTTTGCAGGCACTGCATACACATGGTGGACTGACAGAAACCCTCCCCCCCTTGATGCCAAAAAATACATAAAATAAAAATAAGAAACTCTTACAAAGAGAGAGATAGAGAGAGACAGAGACAGAGACAGAGAGACAGAGGAAGAGAAAGAGAAAGAGAAAGAGAAAGAGAAAGAGAAAGAGAAAGAGAAAGAGAAAGAGAAAGAGAAAGAGAAAGAGAACAATTAAGCCAGGCATGATAGTTTTTAATCCTAGCACTAGGGAGGCAGAGATAGGAGGATCTCCACGATTTTGAGGCCATTCTGGTCCATGTAGCCTGTTCCAGGACAGCCAGGACTATATAGAGAGACCTTGCCCCAAAAATAAATGTTAAAAAAATATAAAAATTTTTTTAAGTTTAATTTTAAAAAATTTAAAAAAAAATAAAGGAGGAAGATTTCATGGTAATTTTTGTTTTTCATCTTCATGAGATTGGAAAGGAAGTGTCTTTCTAAATACCTTCAAATGTCCCTATTCTAGTTCTTATTATCACCATTAACTTAAATTGAAAGGGCAGGAGTAAATACAGGGTTGGCATATATGTATATGTATATGTACATGTATATATATATATGTATATTTATGTATAGATATGCCCTCTCTGGTATTTACTAAACTATTTAAATTAATAAATTCTATAGAATAAAAGGGAATCTAAGTAGGATTTCTCCATTGCCCATGGAAATTTGAAGGTGAAAAATAAAACCAGCATTCTTATTTTACTTCTCATTTTGAAGTAATTATCGACTCACATGTTATCACAGAAAAATGTACAGGGAGATTGTGTATATAATAAAAACTAGGAAACCTACATCAGTAGAATACATTGGTTTCTCAGCATGGGCATATGTGCATGTGTGTGTGCGTGTGTGCATGTGTGTGTGTGGGGGTTTCTTTAGAGTTCTGATCACACCTCTGGTTGTGTAACCTCAGATCCATCAGCATGGGGGCTCCCTCCAGTGTGCTTTCAGGTCATCACCCACCCCTGTCTCCTGCAACCACTAAATCATCTCCATCTGTGCCTTTGCAATTTCAATAATGTTATCTACACAAAATTAGACAGTATACAAGCTTTTGAAATAGTTTTAAATTAACATGCCTCCCTTGAGATTGTGCCTGTTTCTGTTCTTCCCATCAAATCCACATATTAATGATAACTCCTAGCACTGTATTTAAAAATAGGCTTTTCAAAATGCTAATTATGTTCAAATGAGGTTATTAGGGTAAGTACTAATCTAAGAAGTCTTCGATCCTTATGAGAAGAAATCGGAGATAGACTCAGAGGAATGACCAGGTAGAGACATAAGGACAGAGGACTAGCCTCCTCCGAGTGAAGGAGAAAGACTTCCGAAGGAACCAACCCTATCAATTCATCAGTTTTTCTCAGTCTTAGAAGCAGAGTTTCTAGGTTTGTGAGGAAAAAAAGATTTGTATTATTTAAGCGACCCAGCCTATAATATTTTGTTATGGTGACACCAGCAAATAGATATAGTAAATATGCTGATCTGAGCACCTGCAATTTATTCCAATGCAAGATGTGGCAAGAAGATGCATAGATATATTCAAAGATCTGCTCAGTTGTATTCGAAGTAGCATTTTGTTTACACAGTTGCTCCAAATGGGAGACTGCTGGACTATTCATGATCTGAGGAAGATGTAAATGGAGTTTAGTCCATTCACATGCTGCATAGTTTAGGGAAATGAATGAGCAACACTGAAGTCAACACAAAGAAATCTCCTAAAGAAAGTGTTGAATGATAGAGGCAGACACCATAGGGTACATTGTATGATTCTGTTTATAATAAGCATAGAAACACCGATGACATTATTGTTGGCTACTAGAATTTAGCATTATATTTACCCTTTGAGGGATGGGACATGATAGCAGTGATGAGTGGGGCTTTTAAAGGTCTATTTATAGGTCTCCATGGCAATGATATAGTGTACTCAATCTGCCAAATCTACTGATCCATACAGTTAATATAGCTGTAAAGAAGTATTATGCTTCAAGACAAAAAATTTTAGAAGGAGGCTTTTCTGTAAAGAAACTTGGGCTAGGTTGCTCAGCCAGCAAGTTCTTGGGATCCATCTGTCTCTACCCTCTAACTCTGGGGTTACAGGTAGGCTCAGAGAAGCCAAATTTTTTATATGGATGCTGGGAATTCAAACTCAGATGCTCATCCTTGTAGAAAAACAGCTCTTACACTCAGGGTTATCTCCTCAGCCCCCGAAAGTTTTATATCTATATTTATAGCAGACAAACAAGTTAAATTTCAGACAAGACAGATTAAAATAAAAACATTCTATTCAAATTCTTCAGCTTCCCAGACTTTAGTCTACAGTTCCCTTGTTGGAAAGAGGTATCTAGAGATTTGAGGTTAATAGCTCCTTGGTAAGGAGGAGATGTCTTCTTTGTTTTCGTTTTGGCCAGAGAAGTCATTTACAGACAGAGTGGAAGCCTTGAGTCTCCTCGGCCTTTATGGTGTACAGTGTAATGGTGGAGGGTGATACTCGGTGCTATACACTGGACTTATACACTGGTGGTCTTGCTTATTAGCTACATGACAGGCTAGTTATTTAGCTTCATGACTTCTCCATGCATAAGTTAATTCTCTACAAAAATGAAGAGTGTTTTTGAGGGCTAAAATAGAATACTTTGGCCGGTATATCTTGACCACTTCCACTCATTCAGTGATCTTGGATTCATGGGATTTTTAGTTCCTGAAGGCACTACATTCTTCTCTCCAAGTCACTGTTCTTCCTATGCTTTCCCCCCCTCCAGTATGGAAGATCCCTCCCACTATTTTTCACATGACTGACTCCCACTCAGTCATTGGAAAGCCATCCCTTAAACAGGCCTCCTCTCATTACTCTGTCTCTCAGCAGCTTTCACAACAATTTTTATTCTGTTTGTTACTTGTCTACAGTGAGAATCACAATGGCAGGGTTAGCACCTGTCTTCATCCTTTTTCTAGACTAGCTCCATTAATATTAAGGACCCATTGATTAGGGAGTAGCTGCAGATAAGACGGTTAATTCATGCCTGTGGGCAGTGTATCCACTTCCTCTGGTGTGGCATATGGGTGTGAACTTTGTTAATCTGTTCTCAGTCATGTTCCTGAGCTGGTGGAAAGCCCAACAACAATGCTTCCACCATGAAGCAGCACTTAGCCTTTTATCAAGTACAATTAGGACCTTCCCTCTGTTCAAGGTAGAAGTAAAGTGAGGCATAATATAAAATTCTCGTCTGTGGCATAACAGCCCATATCAACAGAGACAGTAGGCTTGATACTCACAGGTAAAGCTTCTCCCAAGTAAGTATTTTGTTATCAACATGATGAGAGCATTAGATTATCATTCAGCAGCCAGACATCAGGGTATAACTATTTACATTTAATCAAATGATTTTACTCAAGTCAACCTTTTTAAGCCTTTGTTTCTTCATCTTACAAATGACAACTTAAAAATATTTGTTGTGGCAGAGACTGCTAACTATACACTAAAATGTATTTTTCCTTTCACAGGACTGCAATTTAAAATTTCCCTTGAGGCTGGTGTGTTTATGCGATTAAGGTCTTGCCAACAGAATGTCAGCATAAGTGACATTTGTAACCTCTCTTTGCTTGCTCAAGGTCCTCTACTTTAAGGCAAGATCCTTAAATCACTGTGTAGAATGGAGCCACCCACTGATCTGCAACCTCCAGCTAGGAATGTTAAATGACAAAGAACTAAGCCACTTACTTTTTGGAAAATTTGCTACAACAGCTAGAGTTGGTATGACTAATATACATGTCCTCTCTACTTTGCAGGACTATGAGAAATAGTAGATATAAGTATGAGAAACAGCTTTGGGAGGTAAAAGGGGCTGTAAAAATTTGTTACCATTATTATTAATACAGAGAAAACAAATGTCTAGTAGAATTTCTGACATATCGTCCATACTTAACATTTATTTATTGAATGAATAAATGAACATCTTGCAGGAAAAAAAAAAAAGAAGCCCGAACAGAAGAAATCTACATGATACAACAGCACTGCTAAATTATTTTTACAGAGGAAGATCTTTCATTCATTTGGATTCTTACAAGTTAAACAAAGCTTCTTGGGCTGTACTTTTTAAAAAATATGCTTGTTTTTCTTTCTAATATTTTTCCATCAAAGACAGGTTATAAAATACTAAACATCATTTTGACAAAAGGAGAACCTACCTTTAATCCCACTACACAAACCCAGATGTTTCATTTTTTGCCCATTCCTTCTGTTATGTATATGAAGATCTGTGTATAAATCTATTTCATTTTTTTTTTTAAAACACATTTTAGTTTTAAAAAACTAAAAAACACACAGTAAGGATAACATTGCCTTGGTAATTATTAAAAAGCAATATTAGCAAAGAACCACCCCACATTCCCAACAGGTCCTATTTAATTTTGACAGGGAATTCCATTATTATGAAAAATATACATTGGAGGAAAGGTGATTTTCATAAGAAAATACACGGGGGTATTAATTCTAACTACAATGAGGTTGATCAAGATTATAAATACCTCAATGCCTCCATTTTCTATTTGGCAGCCATCTTAGGTCTTTCAAAGACTATAGCAATAGCAAATGGGTACATGAGAACTGTATTTAATGATAACGATGTCTCAAGTAGAGTATGGACTATAATGAATAAGACACGATCCACATCATTGAAAAGGTTATGCACGCGCGCACGCACACACACACACACACACACACACACACACACACACACACACACACACACAGTTGGAAGATAAGAGGGAGCAGCAGAGAGTTTGGGATAGGGACAATGAGAGGTATGAGAACTGAGACTTGGCCTGAAGTTAGACAGGCACTGGGGGAAGGGAGGGCTAAGCTCCTTTAGGCCATGGACCACAAGAAAACTAGGAAAGAACATGTTGTTTTGGGGCTGAAGTTTATTCTGCCTACTGGGTTAGTAGTAGAATCCACCGAAGGTGAGCAGATGAGAATGGAGCAGTTATCACAGTTGTGATGATAAAGTCTAGATAAAGCCTCACCACAACAGCGATGGCACCTGGCATGTGGACATTCAACCTTCATTGAGGAGTATATTGATCTATACCATGCTATGTAAACAACTCATTACTTTTCATGGCGACTGGCTTCTGGGTGCAAAAGAAGAACACGTGTGGCTGGGGAACAACTACTCTTCTCCCTGTAGACTCATGGGTAGTGGTATTCATTTCTGTGCTGGGCATGCCACGTGACTACTGTTGGTTCTCATTACAAGAAGCTGTATTCTAGTTGGCCAATGTCAGTCACCTACTACTGTCCAGGGTAGGCATGCTGATCCCTACTCAGTTTCACTTTACTCCTCCCCCTCCTTTGCTTCTCCTCCTCTCACCCTGACTGTTTTTCTTCTGATTTAGGCTCTCCCTATGTGGCCCAGGCTGGATATGAACTTTATATGCGGTCTAAGTTGCCCTTGAATTATTAACCATCCTTCTGTCTTAGCCTCCCAAGTGATGAGACTATAGGCAGGAGCCACCATGGCCAGCCCCAAATTTTATTTTTAAAATAGCATTAAGAATACTACATGTGCCGGGCGGTGGTGGCACACGCCTTTAATCCCAGCACTTGGGAGGCAAAGGCAGGTGGATCTTTGTGAGTTTGATGTAGATGTAACCAACCGTCTTATTAAATAAGAAACACAGAAACAATGTAAAAGAGAAAGCCGAGAAGTCAGAGCTCAGAGCTAAAATCTCACCCTTCCTCCTGCTGTCCCAGCTTCGCGAAAAGAGACCTACTTCCTGTCGGCTCGTTTTTTTATAGTATGTTGTTCTGCCTTCTCATTGGTTGTAAACCCAAACACATGACTGCCTCGTCACTGTCTGAATGTACAGCCCCCTAGGTCTTAAAGGCATATGTCTCCAATGCTGACTGTATCCCTGAACACACAGAGATCTTATGGGATTAAAGGCGTGTGCCACCACCGCCACACTCTTGCTATGGCTCTAATAGCTCTGACCCTGAACACACAGATATCTATGGGATTAAAGGCATGTGCCACCACCGCCACACTCTTGCTATGGCTCTAATAGCTCTGACCCCCAGACAACTTTATTTATTAACATACAATCAAATTAATATTTCAGTACAAATCAAAATAATATTTCAGTACAATTAGATTACCACCACAGTTTGAGGCCAGCCTGGTCTCCAAAGCAAGTTCCAGGAAAGGCACAAAGCTACACAGAGAAACTCTGTCTCAACGCCCCCCCCCCCCACACACAAAAAAAACCCAAAAAGAATGCTACATGCATAGCTTCTCAACACTTGCTTGCAAAGAAGATGCTTTCATGCCATTTCCAATTCCAAATCCTAGAAGCATGTTTGGAATGAGTGTTATAGATGCAGGGAGTAAAAGAGGATGAAGTGAGTAGAAAACTGTGAAGGATTTTAAGAGTTTTTTCCTTCAGCCTCATTGACAAATAAATATTTTATATATTTAAGGTGTACAATCTGGTGTTTTGATAGATATGCACACTGTAAAATGCTTGTCGCAATCAAGCTAATTAAAAGATCCATCATTTCATGTAGCTTTGTGTGTGTGTGTGTGTGTGTAAGTATGCATGTGCACATATGTACTTATTTACATTTAAAGTGTAAGTCTCTTAATAATCTTTAAGCATGATCATCACTCAATATCTCTAGGGGACTAGAGAGCCTATCCTGGGTAGCAAAATCTACTGATGCTCAAGTCTCACATCTAGACTAATATATCATTTCTAGTATATAATATGTTCATATGTCCTCTCATAGACTTTAAATAATCTCTAGACTAGTTACAACATCTAATACAGTCTAAATACTAGGTAAATATTGCCACACTCTATTGTTTATCTGTAGATACAGATTCTGAGGACATAGAAAGCCAGCTGTTTACATTATAGTCATCATTCGTTGTCATCAGGCCATACAGTTGGCCTCCAGATCATCTTAGAACTGAGTGTACCCTGTGGCCACCATCTCCCCAGGTTCTCCATACACAGAACTTGGTTTACTGCCCTTGATTCTAAGCCTGTTTTTGAAATTACTTTCAGTTGCAATTGAACATCAATGATATAAAATTACTAGGACTTACTCTCTGGGGAGATGAATGGATTAATAAAATTGGTCTAGCAATACTGAATAATTTGGAAGCAAAAACCAAATTCGACTTGCAACAGCCCAGCAGGGTGGCTTATTTTAGAAACATTTTGTCATAAGTTTGCTGGGAATACTAAAAATGCATGGTTCCATTGAATCCATGGGCGGAGGGAGTGCATGGATTCAGCTGTTGAAGAGTAATGTGAAATTAAAGACAGAATGAAATGTGTGATCTTGTTTAATCACTCCTGGTGCTTCAATTTCTCAACTGCAGCTCCCTGTTATGCTGTGTCACTCTGGACTATAGGCAGAGGATGGATTAACTCCTTAGTGGTCACCAATCAATTGGAAGGATCTAAGATGCACTAAATAACTTGAGTTTTCTCATAAATAACTTGTGAGAAATCTAGGACCTGCATCACAGTAAAATTGCCACAGCTGAGGTATAAGTGGTTAAGTGCCAGGTCCGAAAAGAGGCCAAAATTCAGGACTGAGAGGATGGAGATCATTTGTGTGTGTGTGTGTGTGTGTGTGTGTGTGTGTGTGTGTGTGTGTGTGTGTGTGTATGAGCACCATGGCCCATGCATAGAGGTCAAAGGACAACTTGGGGAGTAAGTTCTTATTTTTCAATTTGTTTTGAGGCAGGGTCTCTCTCCTGTTTCTGCCACTTGGCTGTATACGCCTGGCTAGGTGGCTAGCAAACTTTCCGATGATTTGCAGGTTTCTGTCTTCTACTTCTCCACTGGAATACTGGGAATACAATTGTGTGCAACCTCATCTGGCTTTTTAAAAGCATAGGTTCTGGGGATTTAAACTCAGGTTCTGTGGCTTATGCAGCAAGTGAATTACCCACTGAGTCACTGCCTTGACCAGAGTGTATATTTTTATGCACAAAGTGCATTTGTAGCCAATTTCTCCCTTTACTTTGATAGCTGAGTGACTTATTTTGATTTAGAATTCAGGGATGGTGAAAATACTAGGAAGAGGGAAAGAAAACCATTTCAAATCTGTTTGGAGATGTTTATTGCTGATGAATTTTAAAGCCTATACATCTGAATTTGCACAGGTACTTAGTAGACATCATCTGCCTCCCCCCAACATGTACTTTCTTCCTTGCTTTGACTCCATGATTAAGGAGCTGTTACTTTCCAGCACCTTGGGTCTATCTTGAATATCAGTTTAATTCTGTAGGGCCTGTGCATGTTTCCCTGGCTTGTCAGATAATTCATGGAAATGGGGGTACAAAATGACCTATCAATCACTTTCCATAAAAGACAGCAAGATGTCTCATCTAATATCAAAGTGGTTACTGTGGTTAAATGTTCCATTCTTTGGGGGTGGAGGGATGCTTTTTATACAATCCCACTTAACAGCTGGAATCAAAGCCTTAGGTATAATTAGCCTAACCCAGCCAGCTTTGTGTCACATTTACAGTGGAGCAAATCAAAGATGAAAACAGTTAGAAAATCGCTATTTTGGTCCCTTCCATACATTGATCATGCACTGGCCTGTACACATGTACATGACTGATTCCAGAAGAGGCACTGCTAGTCCAGAGGTCTGAAACAGATTGCTTCAAGGAAGAAAATTATGCAGGGATGTCATGAATGGATTCCTGAGTATTTTAAATTGATGGAGGATTTTTTTCCGCTGGAGCGTGGTCTTTAAAAATTTTTATAAATATTTTTATTTTATAATTAACTTAATTATATATATCAGCCACGGATTCCCCTGTCCTCCCACCCCCCAGCTTTCCCCTCCAATCCATCCTCCATTTCTACCTTCTCCAAGGCAAGGTATCCCCTGGGGATTCAGCCCAGCTTGGTAGATTCAGTTGAGGCAGGTCCAGTCCCCTCCTCTCTGTACCAAGGTTGAGCAAAGTGTTTCAGCATAGGCCCTAGGTTCCAAAAAGCCAGCTCAGGCACCAAGGACAGACCCTGGTCCCACTGCCTAGGGGCCTCCTAAACAGTTCAAGCTCATCAACTGTCTCACTTATCCAGAGGGCCTGGTCCAGTTCCATGGGGGCTCCTCAGACATTGGTTCATAGTTCATGTGCTTCCGCTAGTTTGGCTATTTGTCCCTGTGTTTTTTCCAATCATGGTCTCAATATCTCTTGCTCATATAATCCCTCCTCTCTGTCACCAATTGGACTCCTGGAGCTCCCCCTGGGGTTTGGCTGGATCTCTGCATCTGTTTCCACCAGTCACTGGATGACAGTTCTATCATGACAGGGTGTTTGGCCATCCAATCACCAGAGTAGGTCAGCTCAGGCACTCTCTCAACCATTGCCAGTAGTCTATAGAGAAGGTATCTTTGTAGATTTCTGGGGACGTCTCTAGCACTCTGCTTCTTCTCATTTCCATGGGGTCTTCATTTATCACGGTGTCTCTTTCCTTGTTCTCCCACTCTGTTCCTGATCCAGCTGGGACCTCACGCTACCCTAAGCTCACTTTCCCCCACCCTTGCCCTCCATTACCCCCAGTTTGCTCATTTTAAGCATCCTAAAAAGGGTTCCTATTACTAGAAATTTAAGAAACTGAAAAGCTCTAGGTTTCTCTCTTGTTCTGAAGATCCGGAGTGTTGGTCATTTCTATAGTACTTCATCAAAGTGTTCTATGATCCCTTGTCTCCTCTGCTGAGATTGGAGGCTTATTGAGGGCAGAAAACCAGACTTGGTCATCTCTGCCTTCTATTAGCAGGGTAGAATGGATCCATGCCTTAGTGCAGAGTGCATTATTCTGGAGAATAATAACTGTGTTCTATGATCCCTGGTATCCTCTGCTGAGACTGAGGGCAGAAAACCAGACTTGGTCATCTCTTCCTTCTCTTAGTGGGTTAGAATGGATCCATGCCTTAGTGCAGAGTGTATTATTCTGGAGAATAATAAGTGCTCAGTCTCCCAACACTGCATAGAGAATCAATCAGGGAGTGTCAGGGGAAGTGGGGAGGAATGATGGCAGGAAATCAAGGAAAGTTCTCTTGAAATGAATTCCTGACATTGAAAAGAATTACTGATGGGAGCTCATTCAGAAAAGTGCTTGTCTTAGAAGCACAAAGTTTGAGTTCTATCCCCAGGATCCATGTTTAAAAAGCTAGACACAGTGGCATTGGTACATGATTGTAATCCCAGTTTGGGAGAGGCAGATATTGGCAGAACCTCAGGGTTCATAGACAGCCTGTACACACATACACACACACACACACACACACACACACACACACACACACACACACACACACACACACTGGCATGCCCATTGTTGTCTTAGTTAGGGTTAATATTGCTTTGATGAAACACCATGACCAAAAACATGTTGGGGAAGAAAGGGTTTATTTGGCTTACTCTTCCACAGCAATGTTCATCATCAAAAGAAGCCAGGACAGGAATTCAAATAAGGCAGGAATGTAGAGGCAGGAGTTGATATAGTAGCCATGAAAGAGTACTGCTTACTGACTTGCTCTGTCTGCATTATTATAGATTTCAGGATGACAAACCCAGGATGGCTCCATCCACAATGGGCTGGGCATTCCCCCATGATCACTAAGAAAAATACCTTCCAGGCTGGCCTACAACCAGATCCCATAGAAGCGTTTTCTCAATTGAGGTTCCCTCCTTTCAGATAACTCTAGCTTATGTCATGTTGACATACAAGTAGCCAGGATAATAGTCAATTAGTGAGGATATATAGTAGGTTTGCCATATGGTACATCATTTCTGGCTCCCTCAAGGTCCTTAGCAGTCCTCCAGATTTCTGGGCTCAGCCTTTCACTTGGAGGAGAGCAGGCTAGCCCCACTGGCAAGATATGCTAAGGGAAGACCACTGGAACTCCAGTCACCTCTGACAGCACCTACACAGAAGATCGATCTCTATCCTCCAAAGTTGCAAATGCAAGGGGCGTCTTTTAAGCTTTGTCTGATATATTTTGAGTCTTAAATATGTAGACTGAATGTAGACATATTTTCTTCCATTTATAGATTTCTATATCAATAATATATGTAGTCAAACTATAATGTAATAGACAAGTACTATGCATTAAACGGTCACAATTAGATTTTGTATCAGAGAAAACACAGTCTGCTTTCTCTACCCTCTTTGGAAGAGATAACACAGTGGACATGACCATGGCTCCTTTCTTCTTTAGGTTCTGCAGAAACTCACTCTTACCTTAAGAGATAAAAGATAAAACCACAATCCTGATCATGGCTTTTCAGTGCTCTGTGGTGTGTTGCTCACCATCTTGGGCCCCTGTCTGCTTCCCCACCATATCTTCTTGCTATTTTACTCAGTTAACTGAGTTATCCCCAGTCTCTATCTCATCCTGTAGTCTATATACTCTAGTGTGACAGCACTGTGAAGTTGTCTGGTGGGATATAAAGTTAAAGAATTTTGAGAAAACAAACAAAATTACAAGCCAGGGTCACGTAAGCGAATAGAAGAAACATGTAACCCTCATCCCAATATGGATACATGGTCTAAGGCCACCATGAGCATAGAACAGGGATAATGAATGGGTATATTTAGCAAAATTTTTATGTGGTTTATTTAAAAAAATTTTATTATAAAGTATCACATATAAAAGAAGTTATTAAAATCATGGTGTAAATATAATTCAATTACTAGAATAAATTAAAACCTTTAAGGGTAAAACTGTTAAATATCACTATTAAAATTAATATTACTACTAAAATTGCAATAAACCAAATGCCCATGTATGAACTACTGAACACAGAAGTAAAAATATTAATAGTGACATTGAAGGTCTAGAGTGCCACTCTTTGACCCTTTCCCCAGCCTGTCTGTAATAACCATTGGTCTATATGTCCACTCATCATTTACCTGTTTAAAAATACTTTAACCACTTATGTATGCATCCCTAGTCTAAACAAGGATGTTGCTGTTAAGAAATTTATGTTGCCATTATTGACTGTCTGCATGAAATGAACCTTCTTTTCAATTCTCTGTTTATATTTGTCCATATTAAGGGATATGGCTAATTGGGATCTATATTACATTGTATGGATATACCATATTTCACTTAACCATATCATATATAGAGATTGGATATATTTCTAGTTCTGGATTATTATCTAGTCTGGGATCTAAAATAATGTGGAATGTTCATGCATAGAGAAAAATAAACATGGTTCAACCATGCAAAATTACTGTGAAGGTGCTGATCTCTCCCTCTCCCCACTCCCCCCCCCCCTCTCTCTCTCTCTCTCTCTCTCTCTCGTGTGTGTGTGTGTGTGTGTGTGTGTGTGTGTGTGTGTGTGTGTGTGTGTATTTTACTGGGGATCAAATCTAGCATGCTAAATATGTGCTCTACTACTGACTTATATTGATTTTTCTTGACATAATGTCTTGCTATGCAACTCAGGTTGGTCTTAAACTTTCAATCCTCCTGCCTCAGTATCTATAGCCCTTGAATTACTGCTATAGGCTTGCTACTCTAAGCTCTCTGGGGATAGTTTTCTAACCAAACTGTCACCAGTGAGAAATTTTTGAAGAAATGCAACAAATATTCTTAATTACAGGCCTCATCTAACCCACTGAAACAGAAACTTCATATAAGACTAGATTCAGCTATAGTTGGTACACACAATAGTGGGCAACGTGAAGTGTACATGAGATATGGGAAGATAGGTCTTCAGGCAAAGACCCATCTTTCTACACAGATGTATCAGATGTTTAGAAAAATGCTCAGGTAAAGTTCTATTGCAAGGGTTCATGAACTTGGACCCTAGCCATTCTCTTCAGGTTACAAATTAGCAAAACTTTCTATGTCAATGTCAATCACAAAGACCACAATTTAAGAATTCCTGGGAATTCAGGAAATCACCTTGGCCACTCCCAAAGAGTGAGTTATCCAACAGGCCATACGATGGAATTGAATAGTTCCTTAACATACAAAGAAAAGGGAGATACATATATCTCAAAGAGGATAATATACTTTGAAAAAGATTTAGCACAAGGAAGAGTGAACCGTCTTTGTATTCTGAAAGTTGTTTCTCAAAAGGAAAATATTCAGAAAGATAAGTAATGAGGCCATATATCAAAAGAAAAGGGATCTTATTAAAAGAACACAACCTGCAAATAATTCCATTGCTGAATCTAAAACCTCATGCAGGTTGCACAGAGGAAAATCACCCCTGAATTAAATTTATTAGAACAGTGAGGTGGGACAACATTTCCTCAGTCTGTGATCACCAGAACTATGAAGTGGGAGACACATAAATACATGCTTGGGGTAACGTGCAATAGGACTTTGTGAGATGAGAAATCTGGATTTACAAAGATTCCCTGAGGGATTTTGAAAATCAACTTCATTTAGAAGTTATCAAGATGAGCCTAACTTGAGATAACCACTCAAAGTTCAGAGGAAGAAACAGTGTATCACATGTGTAATGGAGGGTGGAATGTCATCAGACCCCCTACAGGTAGAAGCAATGTCAAGGGGAATGAGAAAGAAATTTTCCTGTAATGGACAAACTAGTGGGAGAAGGTATGGCTGTTCTTTGGACTTGAGAACTGAAGCCATTCAGAGCAAGCAACATAAAATCTAAAAGAAGACACTTTCCAAGGTCGGGCAGCGAGGGGCGGGGAGGAGAAACAAATCCCCTACAAGAGAAAAGATGCAAATCCCAAAGATAGAATTTGTGCATGTGGCTTGAAGAGAAGACAGATATTTTATGATTTCTAGACCATTATCTTCCCAAAGTGGTCAATAGTAGGAAGGCAGGGAGCAGACATTTTCACCTAGGAAAGGCTTAAGAGTTGATATTCTACAGTAATGGAGATTAACTAACAATGTGGAAACTGAGGGACACTTTTAAGAAACATTTTTTTTAAAGAAACAGTCTATGAAAAGAATATAAATAATGTTCTTGAAATATGAGATCCCATTACATGGTAATCAACACCTTAAATATTATAGATTGGGATATATGTATCATATAATCATATATCATATATCATAGAATAAAAATGCAGAAGAATGGGTGGTGGATATAGAGAGGGAAGGGAAGTGTGGTCATTTTTTATTTACCTCTGGGAGGGGGAAGTCAATGGACTGTTTTACTCTTGATATTAATAATTTGAGACACAGAGACTGGGAAATATTTTTTAAACATGCATCAATATTATTTAAGAATCTGAAATAAACTACATTTTTTAAACATGCATCAATATTATTTAAGAATCTGAAATAAACTACAAGGGGAAACTTAAACCAGGTGTCACACCTGCCATATTCTTGGGGTATAATGAAGAGGGTGGAAGACGTAAAAAAATTCAGCCAACCAGTTCCACCCAAAAAAAGGAAGAAATGAAGAAAATAAAATTATTAAATGATCAAATGTAAACTAAGATTACAGAATAACCAATTAATGACTTTTAGAAATATTCATATTATGGAAGTCCAAAAAATACATGAAATGGTAAATTTGTTACCATTTATCTTATGGGTCAAAACAAAAAAAAACCTTTTAAGGTTTTAGTTTATACAACCATAATTCAAAATTTTAAGATAATGATATGCTATTTGTGTACAACTGGAAATAAAACAGAAACCTGAAATTCCTCTTCATTCCTCTGAGTGGAGATGACTATGAAACCATTCATTAAAAGTAGAAGTGACCCACATTGCTTCAGGGCTAAGACTGACATTTGCTGTGATTATTTAACGTGTTTCACCAATTTGACTCATTTCCCAGAACAAGATGCACAGGTGGTCTTCATTTCTGCAGTCACAACACCAAATTAGTCTTCTTCCTTCTGCTCCTCCCGGCTTCTCTCAGCATGGCAGATGCACAGTTAGGAAGGTGCTTTGGTATGATGGTGTGTGTGTATGTGGTGTGTGTGTGTATGTGCATATGTGGTGTGTGTGTGTCTGGTGTGTGTGGTATGTGTGTGGTGTGTGTGCATGTATGGTGTGTGCATGTGTGGTGTGTGTGCATGTATGGTGTGTGCATGTGTGGTGTGTTTGTGTGGTGTGTATGTGTGTGTGTGGTGTGTTCTATGTGTGTAGTGTGTGTGTGGTGTGTGTGCATGTATGGTGTGTGCATGTGTGGTGTGTGTGCATGTATAGTGTGTGCATGTGTGGTGTGTGTGTGTGGTGTGTATGTGTGTGTGTGGTGTGTTCTATGTGTGTGGTATGTGTGTGGTGTATGTGCATGTATGGGGTGTGTGTGTGTGTGTGTATGTGTGTGTGTGTGTGTGGTGTGGTGTGTGTGTGAGAGAGCTTGGCTTACAGTCACATGGTTTATCTAGGTCCCCTGCCACAGAGTCAGTCTCCATGACACTGTGAGGACTTCCTGGCAATGTTCCAATATTTTAGTACCTTGTACTTTGATCTCTACTTTATTACCGTCATTGTCACCATCACAAATGCAAATCTGCAGCCATAGTAAACAAGTGAGCTCTTGAATCTTGATGCCATCCCTAGAAGGCTTTGCTTGTTCAGAACAGGCTCAGTTACGGAGCCCCAAGTCCTGACCATTGTAAGGGAAGCTGGTGATCTCTTGTAGTGCCCTTGGCATTCTCGCTATGCTTTTATATATCTCATGTGTCATTGTGACTGTTTAGTAATCTCTATCCTGAGGAAATGTGTATCCCAAGAAGAACAGAAGAATTTTGGTGTCAGAGAGTATGTGGTGTCATGAAATATTATTTTAAGATGTGTTACATTTGTTTATGCTGTGGGACATTTGTTTTAATGATGCAAAGATGTGTTACATTCTTTTATGTTGCATTTGTTTAACTCCGTGAAGCTCTAATATTTTGCCTGTCTAAAACACCTGATGGTCTAATAAAGAGCTGAACAGCCAATAGTGGGTCAGGAGAAAGGATAGGTGGGGCTGGCAGACAGAGAGAAGGAAAAATCTAGGAGCAAGAGATCAAGGAGCAAGAAAAGAAGGGGCCAGCCACCCAGCCATATAACCAGCCATGGAGTAAGAGTGAAAGCAAGATTACAGGAGTAAGAAAAGGAAAAAGCCCAGAGGCACAAGGTAGATGGAACAATTTAAGTCAAAGAAAGCTGGCTAGAAATAAGCCAAGTTAAGGCGGGGCATTTATAAGAAAGAATAAGCTCCCATGTGATTTATTTGGGAGCTGGGTGGTAGGCCCCCCAAAAGAGTAAACAGTAAACAACAACAACAAAAACAACCAACAACAATGTGGTATTTTCCTTCCAGCCTTAGTTTTGGGTCTGTAAAGCATAAGGCACAGCTCCGATAGTTACTGTGTGGAGGGCTCCTCTAGGCAGATTCAATGTTGCTCCAACCCCCTCTTCCTTGTTTCTTAGGGGCTGAGCATCAGAGGCAGCTTGTTCCCTGAACAGCTGAGCTTCAGAGTCACTGTCTCCTGGTGTACGGTGGAGATTTTCATGTGATAAGACAAATTGGCCAAGGTTCAATGAGACATTGGCCGTGCTTTCTGCTTGATCTTCATTGAAGACCCATGGAACATGTGTTTCTTTCCATCTACATACAAAATTTCCCATAATTCCCTCTATAAGCGATAACACAAAACTCTTATACCTTTATGTCTTGTGATCCCAAGAGTACCACTTCTAAAAGAGAGTGCATGCTCATAAATGCCTTGTGTTGACACTGAAAATTCCCAGGCTAAAAATTTATCTCACATATTATTTTTTTAGAAGACGAATGGTATTTTATGGGCCAAGAGGACTTTCCTACTTTCACAAAAGTTCAAGGGAGTGAATGTTAAAGTGAGCAGGGCTCGATTTATAAGAAAGAAAACACTCATCACCAGAAACTGAAGAGACACCAAAGAATCATCATTCTGCACTCCACCTTCCCTCAGCCGCCTATCTGATCACTGGTGTATCCTCCCATCACACTGTATGTATTGACTTAACAGCCCTGAGTACCGTCTCTCTCTCTCTCTCTCTCTCTCTCTCTCTCTCTCTCTCTCTCTCTCTCTCTCTCTCTCTCTCTGTGTGTGTTTCTAAAAGCCCAGGGCCATGCATCTGGTATGTGTGTGTAAGTGCTTGCTTCACAAATAAATAACCACATTTTCAGATGTAGCCCAGGCAACTAAAGAATGCTAAGAGTGGGAGAAATAGTTTTCTCCAGAGAAGAGTACACCAACTGGTTATCCAATACCAAGGGGTCAGCCCTGAAAACACATATACAAGTAACATTATATAGACTGAACAGTTTATAGAATATATATACATCCTATATACATATACATGTATGTTGCATGCACACACATACACACACATATATATGTGGTAACAATCAATGTAAAAAAAGATCATGAATTTGAAAGAGAGCAAGAACGGGAATATGAGAGAGTTTGAAGAGAGTAAAGGGAAGAGAGAAATGATATAACTGTATTACAACCACAAAGAAAAAGGGATGTATCCCAAACATTGCATCTTTTACAAGGTACCCTCCCTGATTACTTCACCCACAGTTAGAATCACAGTACCATAGCAGAAGCTACCAGAACTTATATCATCATATTCCACCTCATCTGTTTAAATATCTCCCTTTATGTATTTATTCAACGAACAGTTGCTGAATATCAAGCATGCTCCACTGAGCCATCTGAGGACATGACTTATGTCTGTCATCCTTCACCCTAGACCTCAATGCTGCACTTGGCAGAGGCTGCACACACTTTATACGTTTGTTGCATTTTAAAAAAGGCAAGATGGATCCCTGAATTTTGATAGTGAGGAACAACAAAGCTCATTTATAGCAGAGTATGAGATCCTTGACTGACTAACCTTTTCAGCTCATGGAGCACTTTTCAAGTTCCTGAGTCTTTGAACAGTAAGTATTTGATGGCACACTCTTGGGTCAGAGATTTCCTTGCCATAGTGAAGACACAGCCACCAACAAGCATGAAGCATTTCTCAGGCATTTCCACAGCATACAACTTTTGTCTCAATGTGCCTTACTTTCTCTGCAATGCTCTTATGATACAAGCTAGCACCCACAAACCCAGGCTTCCCCTTCCCTTCCTTCTATATGTGGGGCTCCTTATAGGTTTCTGTCAACAACATGTTTCCCTGCTACCTTAATAGTGAAAAAATTATAAAGAATCATCTTCCATCATCATTAAGTGGATTGACAGCAAAGCTCTTTGGTCCTATACCCCAGCGATGTCAAATGTTATCTGGCATAGGCAGTGACTACTAACTCTGACAATCTAGTGTGACCTACTAAATGTTTTCTCCTTTTATCTTGCTATTCTGATGGCAAGCCAGCTTCCCTTTGAAGTGTGTGCCAATTTTTTTTCCAGTTACACCACGCTTTCTACTACCTCAGGAAATGACCAAACATTGGGCAGTCCCCATCCACAGTAATGCTGAAGAACACTAGAACTGTAATAGGAGGGTGTCAGCTAACAGAGGAGCAGGGAAATGACATGTTTTGAGGGTTTTCTCTGTTTCTCTTTACTACTTAAATCGGTCCATGTCATTAAGAAGCCCGTTGCTTATTCCCATGCAACAAAGTAGTTGAATAAGATTTAGCAAGATCACTAGCGTACTAAATGTTCCATGATTAGAGTTGCGACATAGATCCTGGAAATGGCTCCGAGAAGCTCTGAAATCATACCAAAAATTTCCTTCTGGAAAAGGCAATTAAGCACCCAGCTGGGTTATCACAGATATCCTCATGTAGTCTTTTCTTTGAAGGGTTACAAACAGGCAGGCACATCACTATTCTATGATAGGTTATGCTTGGATTTACCTGAAATTAGGAGTATGGACCATGAGCCATTCTAAGTTTTTTTTGGGGTCTATGAATTTATCATGATAGAATCATTTTTTTGAGTTAAAGGAGAAAGAAGGCCTTGTGCTTCAGGGATTTTTATCCATGTTACCTCCTTTTGAAATTTTTGGCACTGTTGATTAGGGGACAAGCTTATGCAACCAAGCAGGTCTCTGGTAATTGCTGCTTTGGGACCAGTAATCCATGTTGCTCAGCATTACGCTTCTGTGCATCACTGTCCTTGTACATGTTCTTAGTCCCAAAGCACCTATTGATGTGGCCTTCTTGGAAACAGTCATATCTTCTTCAACCGTATTAATCTTTTTAGTCACTTCCAACTTTAATTCTCTCTTTTTTCCCCCCGACTTTAATTCTCTTAATGTAATAACCTCCCATAAAGATAAAAGTTGAGGGCCATGAGATTCTAGGTCTTGAAGTGTACTAAAAATCAGCTAGGATGACATGTGGCACAGGAAAATGTTTATAGCAGCTAAGAGCCATGGCAGTTAATCCAAGGGTCAAAGATTATAAATGAAGATTGTAAAACTTAAAATGACAGAAACAAAATTAGTAAGCAAATTATGTTTTTGTGAGTTTAATGCTGCTCTAATATTTTTTGTTAATGTGGGGGTATCACTCTAGCCCAGGATGGCCTCAAATTTGTTGTATTCTTCCGGCTTTAGTCTGCCAAGTGCTATAGGTATAAGCCATCTTGTAGGCTTCTTTAATTTTTTTTTCTGAAAGTAGATCTCTTTAGCCAGAATCAGAAGACAAACAGTGCCACATAATTCTCAAACTTATAATGGCTCCCATTGACAGTTTTTGCTATCTTTTAAAACTTTTGATTTTTATAATTTTATGTAATTACTAACATAATAAATTTGGTTCTTTTGGATTCTAATGTTGAATGACATGAAAGTACTCCTTAAAGGCAAAAATATATCTTAATAAAAATGTTTTTTTCTTTCCAAGATGCTATTGCTGATAATCTTACACACTTCGAGCCTGAAAGGAATCAAGTGGCCTTTGCTGTTTTGTCCTTTTCTTAAGGAGTTTCTACATGCAAGAACTCAAGAGTATGGTGAATGAAGGCAGCAAACTGACCACTGGGTAAGCATTCCACCAGATTCTCCTTTGCAAACAGAGTCACTTCTACCTACAGAGCTCAGCCTCTTAGGGCATACTGCTTGGACAGCTACGGACCACACAGGATCAATGTCTTTGGCAAACAATGGTAAGACACTTTCCCCTTGCAATATTTAACACAGAGAAAGAGAAATCGTTCGAAATTCAACTAAATTTTAATCAACACTACATGTTGATCATATAAACATATTGACATGGTGTGTTAGTTGGGTTTTTATTGCTGTGAAGAGACACCACAACCATGGCACCTCTTAGAAGGAAAACAATTGAGGGGCTTGCTTATAGATTCAGAGGTTCAAACCATTATCATCATGGTGGGGAGCATGATGGTGTACAGGCAGATGAGGTGCTGGCAGAGCTCAGAGTCCTACATCTTGCAGGCAACAGGAAGTTAACTGACTGTCAACACTGAGGGAAGCTTGAGCAAAACAGTCCTCAAAGCCCACCCCCAAAGTGACACACCTCCTCCAAAAGGCCATACCTCCTAATCATGCCACTCTGTTTGGGGGCCATCTTCTTTCAAACCACCACATGTGGATACTTTGTTAGATGGATACTAGGAAAGACATAGAAGCCACTCATCTACAAGATTAAACAAAAGTATCATTTTGTCTTTGTCTGACTTAAAAAAAAAAAACCTCAAGTATGAAGAAAGGGAACAAAGATGTACAAACTTGAAACACACTTTCTAAGGAAAAAAAAGCTAATTCTTTGAATAACATGGATGAAGATGGCTGACTAAAGCCTGGTTTCTCCACATTTCTTTGGTTCAATTGATTATTTTAGTTATACATATTTACAGACTATTTTGTGATAATTCAATATATGTATGTAGTTTTTAATAATAAAATCCAGGTAGTGAACATTTCCATACCCTTAAATATTTGAAAAAAATTTGATAAACATGTACTTGTATATATTTATGGGATACAGAATAGTTTTCAATACATGCTCCTGATCAAGCCAGGGTTATTCACATCACCATCTCCTTATCATTAACATATCTGATATACTCTCCTATGGTTCTTCATACAATATGTCGTGGGTTTCTCTGAATTACAGTCACTGCATTGAGCTGTAGAATACCAGAATACCAGAATAGAGTTGTTGTTCTTCACTAATTCTGCTTGGCTGCCCATTATCAAACATTCCCCTGTCACCCTCCTCCACACCATGACTAGCTTCTAGTGATCACAATTATCCATGCAGGTTGACTTTAAAATTCTCACCTCTCTTTTTAAAAAGCTAAACAAAACCTTAGATCTTTCTCCTTTGGCTGCAGTTTGGAGAGCAGTGCCCACACAGTAGCCACAATGCCGTTTCTGCAGTCAGTGCAGGTACAACTTGATGGAACGATGTGTCAGGGAATTTGTTCTTGCTTTTCTGATGGGTCCCCGAGGGTGATTCTGAGTAATTGGGCCCAGGTTCCTGCAGCTCTGGTGGGGCATTCCTCCCTTCTGCCTTCCCAGTCAGTCAGTCAGTCAGCATAGAGAGGTTACCTCTGCAGGATATGTGGGAAGACTTCTCTCCCTTTCTAGGTTCCTCCAAGGGTACATTTTCACACATCTTGTTGTTTCATTTGTGTGTCGGTATGAATAGCAGCTAGACACAGATGAAATGGTGTTTCTATAATAAAAGAATGTACTACCCAGGAGGCATGACCAGTATTTAATTTGCTGCTTGTGTTCAATAGACTGTGAGCTCCTCAAGGGCAGGGGATCATATCTCATTTGTCTTTGTAACTGTGGTGAATAACACATACTCATTTGTTCATTCATTTATTCAACAAATATTTACTGAGAGCTGGAGGAGACAAGTAAGGTATGGGGTGCAGCAAAGAACTGGATATTTCATTTGTCCCACGGGCTGAATCACCATGGCATACGTTTCTAATACATTGTAAGAAACAGACACTCAGAATACATGGTACAAAAGCTGAGCTCTCAGATTCATAGAGTCATCAATGTCAAAGATGAATAGGACCTGCTTTCATAGATAAGGAAACTAGCTCTTACAGCTGACCTGTCCTGGGCCTTGCGCTCTCTTTACCTTGAGCAAGGTGGTCCATTGTAGATAAAGCACTCCACATAAAAATTGCCATTGCTTTCAGTTTTGTCTCCTGCCCTCATAATTTATTTATTTATTTTTTTATCATATGCAGGTATCTCTCAATGTCTACAGGTGATTGGTTTACAGGATCCCTCATGGATACCAAAATCCACAGATGTGAAATTATCTCATTAAAAATGGTGTAATATTTGCATATAAACTACATTCATCTGCCCATACATTTAAAACTATATTTAGATTCCTTATAATACCCAATGTATATAAATACTATGCAAATAGTTGTTATTGAGTTCTGTTCAGGAATAAGAAAAAAGTCTATACATGTTCAGTTAAACATACGGTTATTTTTCTGAATAATTTCAATTGGAAATTTGCTGAATCTGCAGATGATATGGAGACATAGCTACATAACTCTGGGTAAATATATATTTACATTTTAATATTTAATTTCCAAAATATTATGTAGTTCAAAGGTTTCTACATAACTGGTTATGTAGGAAACTATGAACACAATTTCATTAGGACCTAGGATATAAAACAAAACAAAATTGAGGGTAAAATAAGTTTCAGAAGAGAGGAATCTAGAAACAGCCTCTTGTTGTGGTTACTGAATCTATATTTTTATCTCCAAGCATTTGAATTTTGCTTACGCTCTTATGGGTTAGATACTGGTAAATGGCTTAGTTGGATTGTTCATCTGAAGAGCTACTTCCAAGAAGGCACTTTCATTTGTATGTCTAGAGGGTTTGTGGTCCTTGACTATTCTGTCTTTTCTCATATGGTATATCTCTATAGGGCATCTTCTTGTAGGCTGGCTTTAGGAATCACAGACTCATCTCATGTATACTACAAGTTATAAATTTAGCAGTTCCGGTGTCTCAGGGCTTAGGTCCAGACAGTGGGCCAGTTATCACTTACATCATATCTTATAAATCAGTAAGCCTTCCCAGATTCTAGGGGAAGGTTCAGACCCTCCCTCTTAGTGGGAGGAATGTTAGAGAACTGGCATTCATCTTTGATGTTCTGTAGTCAATTAAGACAGCAGACCCCATATACCTATTTCTGAACTGTGGTCCATGTTATAGCAAATGTGCTATCACGATGTGCTACAAACTGGGTGGCTTAAACATTATTTTCTTCTATTTTATGGGTTCAAAGTCCAAACTTAGGATGACAATGTTGCTGGGTTCTAGTGAGGGCTCTCTTTAGAGCTACAACTGATTTGTATGTGTACCTGGTAGAAAGAGCATGAAGAACCTCTTTGGGTCCCTGTTAGATGGCACTAATACTGCTTATGAAAGGGTCATTCTCAGGGTGTCATTAGTATTATCAATTAGTGGAAATATGGGCATGCAGAGTGTAAATAGAGCAAGTGTGAAAATAATTAAACTTTTAATAGAGGGTATAGAGATTTGTAATTTCAAAAGTTAAAATCTTCTAAGTTTTATAACCTGGCAACTAATATGTGCGGTCTGTGTGCTGGCCATGCCCATGTACAGACACTGCCCATGCCCACCCGTGTCTACTTTCTCCTGGAAGCACACAAACAAATTCCTACAAAGGAGGTGGAAGAAAATACTGACATCTATTTGAAAATATTTTGCCCTTCACTGAAAATGAAGATCTTAAGAGTGTTTCATCATGTTTGACAAGAACCTTTTATTGAAAATACACCAAGAGCAAATGAGCAATCTTCCTCTATAACACTATCATGACCCACACGGGAGAATGGAATGTCTCTGATTTTGAGAATTTCCTTCTCCCAAGCCCATTCTGTCCAGATCACAGCTTGACAAAAGAATATAGTAATTTTCATTTCCTGTCGAATTTGACTGAGACCTAGGAATACAAGATGATAATGGAAGGACTGACTTAACACCCCAGTGGAAAGAAAAACCCAGGCCATAATATATATCCAGTCATGGATATAAAAAGCCTCAAATCTATATAAGTAGTTCTTAAACTCAAGAAACAGAATCACATCCTGACTCAGAAGAACTGGGAAACAGTTCAAACTCCACAATTTGAATTAGTACAATAGGTGATTCTAAAGTAGGTGGTCCATGATATACAGTGCTCATACTCTTCTACATGAGAAGTATATGATTTGGGTGACTATTCCATTAAAATCTATGTTAAAGGCCTGTTTCCAGAGTGGAACTCTTAGAATATACTTGGCCTTTTGGGAGGTAGGGCACAGATAATGGGGGCGCCTTTGGTCTCTGGCAGCGTGTATCCAAAGGGGACAGTTGGGAACCTGGCTCATTTTCTTTTTCTTTGCTTTCTGGCTTGTGATGTGACCAGTTGTTTTGACCTGTGCTCCTCCTATTTTGATGATACCACCATAATCACAGACTAGCCATTTGGTTGCCTGATCTTGAATTTGAATCTCCCATTAAGCTTAAAAGCCAATTTCTTTTTATAAGTTAACTACTTCAGTTATTTTATCATGGCAGCACAAAGCTGGCCAATAAAAACAGGTTTCTCAGAAAGAGAGTAAAACAGCACAGACAGTAAGGATGCTGCCTGTTTTTCTGAACTGGTATTGGTAAAAGTTATAATAGAATCAAGGGAATAAATATCATATGTGGTGGCCACCATTTTTCCTGACTTAGTATGGAAAGGCGCTAAGTGCAGAAATTAACTTTCTACTCCTGATGTTGCATGAAGCAGTTAAGTGAGGTCATAAACTCATTTTCCCTGTTAAGATCTGTTTCCTCTTCTGTAAGATAAGGAAGAACAATTCCTTGCCTCTTATGTCTGAGACAGACCCACTCATCACTCAGAGCACTTACTTTCCCACTAAACTCTGCTCTCACAATCTGCTGCAACTTAGCCACTTACAACAGAAGGCAAACAGCAAAATCAACTCTCTTGTATTGGTGGAGAACCTTCATGGTCCCTTCTCTTCCTGCCTATGCAGCTATATTATGAATATAAGCATGAACAGGGTTATAAAATGTAGTTTGGGAGAAGGGGAAACAGTTTTAGGATAGGAGCTGCTCAGAAATAGCAACATGGAATCAAGAGGGAAGGGATGCCAAAGTATCTCTAGGCAGTCTCGGGTCTCTCCTGGTTACCATGGTGATGGGCACCTTTGTGTAATTGTGTCTAGGGGCATTTGGCAGGAGGGCCAGCACTGGGATTAGAATAAGCAATATTGTGGGTGTGCACAGGCATGAACTATACAAGGCCTCTTTACATGTTATGACAGGCACCTCTGCTGATTCCCCTAAGACCCAGTCCTGAAAAGTATTGGGACACTGGAACTGCAAGACCTGTGAATTTATTTCTCCAATGAGGACCCCCCTTGGGCTGAGTGGGAGTGCTTTGCATAGTAGAAGAAATGCACAAGTAAAATAATAAGCTAGTTTTTCAGTTAATAAAGGGCCATTGCTATAAAGGACAAAGGCTCTAGATCTTTGATTAGTTATGTAACATTGATCAAATTATCTAACGTCCTCAAGTCTCAGCTTTTCAATCTGGGAAGCAGCAATAAGAACCTCTTTAGAGGGATGTCATAGAGTTGAGAATGTATATGACACTTGGCACACAGTAAGTGAACATTACAAGGAAATTCCTTCCTTCTAAACTCTATTCTGTATCTGGTGGCTGCCAGGAAATGAAGCAAACTTTGAACAGCAGCATTAAAGCCAAAAATGGATGTGGAAATCCATGTCCCTGTGCAGAGGAAGCCTGGCGAGTCTTTACGTGCGTTGTTGACTTTGTGACTCACAACTCCATTCTTTTATCTCCTCCCATCCTGCTCAGGTTGGATATTATGGGGGAAGCTTGACAGTACAATGCTGGGATCTTCCCACCAGGATCAATCTCCCAGTGTTACCCTAAGGCCAAAGTTCTTGGAAAAATGGAATCATAAGCACTTGCTTCATAGGCTGACTCAGTTGAGAACTATGTCTGCCATTCACTCATGTGACTAGGATGTGCTTGGCCCAGTGTTGGGTATTTCATTAGCTCTGTCTGAGCCAGGCTTCTTAACACTGGTGAGAGATCGATGTGAGTAGTCCAAGCTTATAGACAAGGAAATGGAGGCTAAGGCTAGTGAACTGTAGAGAAGGGACATAGTTTGAATTTTTATGTGACTTGTTAATCTTTATTTACTGCTGGCCACTTAGCACTTTTCTTCTCCTCAGGAAATTTAATACATACAGATAAATAATCACTTAACTAATATGAGACCAAAAATAACATAACATCATGTATCACAGACAAACTAGATAGCAAGCTCCTTGAGACCTTGGACTGTGTTTCATTCTTTCTTGTGTCACTGTTATGAAGTACAATGAATGGGTGTTAGTAGAAATTCATTCATTGTGTGTTGGGTGCATAATTAAATAACAAGGCAAGTGCCCAGGCATATCCACAGAGATACTGGTGGGAATCCAAAGATCAGGAAGGTGTCAAGGGTATAAAGAAGAAGGGCAGCTTCACTGACCCTGGAACAAAAGATTTAAAGGGAGAGTTCAAAGAGACCAACGTTGTAGAAGAAACAAAACCTGTGGGAGGGAAGATGCAGCATAAGCATGGGTCCTGAGACATCAAGGATTATCTGCCGAACTAGGCAGTTAGGCAAGGTGTTAGACAATCCAATGATTCAAGACCCATTATCAGGACACGGGTCAACAGGGTCATTAAAAACAGGCCAAAGGAAAACAGAGTAGGCTGGTCTAGACATCCAACGAGGACTCACAGGAAGTGGTCTATGTCATAGGAAACACCGTGTTCCACCAAGGATGGAGGATAGGCAAATACAATCTTGGCAGCAGTATAGAACCAAAAAGGAAGACAAGTCAGCTGAGAAGTACATGGAAGAGGAGAAGTACCAGGAAAGGAGCGTGGAGCAGCACATGCTGGAACTAGTCACTGTCTGTCTCTTCTTAGCTTTTTATACAGCAGAGCAGCCTGCTTGTTCCCAGGAGACCCTGACATAGCTGTGTATGCCATCAAAATGAACTCAGGGAGACATGAGACCTAAGGAGGCATGGAGCCTCTTTTGTGAGATTTTTTATCATTAATACATTTTATTATTATTATTATTATCATTGTTAATGTATACATAAAATTATATGCTTTTAATTTGGAATAAAGAGTTAAGTCTTTTTTTTCAAGAGTTAAGTCTTAAAAAATGGAATGATCTAAAGATGATTATATCTTGAGGCTGTTGGTTTTATCTTTATCCTTCCCATTTCATTATTCCTACAGGACAATAAAATTATTACAGTCAGTTTTGGCCTGTCAGTATGTATTTATTCTGTGTGTTCTAGCCATGTAAGAAAATTGTTACTTGGAAATGAACTAAGGTCTTTCACAAAATATTCAGAGCAAAGGTGTGGGGTGGCATCTGCACCCACCTGAAGAACTGAACAGCTAATCACTGTTTCACACAGTAAAATGGTGTAAAATCTTGAATTCCCATGACATGCTGAAAGACACTGTGAGGAGAAGGATCTTTTGGATGTGACAAGGTCCTGAGGAATGCACACAGACTTGGTGATTTATGAGGTTTACTCACAACATTCTGCGAAGTTCTGGACTCATAGCAAAGACTTATTCCAACAAAATAAAATCAGAAAATGGAAAAAAAAATACATGACATGGAATCTAGGATAATCTAAGCTGCAGTCTTTAAGAGTCTTTTATCTATAGGGTTAAATAAAATGTGTCCAACAATGAGATGTAGAAAAACATGAAATTTCTATGATAGATGTTCATTAGAAACTTAGTAACCAACTATTGTGTTTGGGACCAGTCACCAACATGCTGTCTACCCGATGTGATCCAACATTGCCTGCTCCCAGAAGGAAAGCAGCAATTTAGTGTGTGTGTGTGTGTGTGTGTGTGTGTGTGTGTGTGTGTGTGTGTGTGTGTATTGTTTTAACACCTGGAGAGGGAGTGATAAGAACTCCCCTGAAACTCAAGTTCCCAGATGCCAGAGAGAGCCAGCCTGGTGATAACAATAGTCTAAGGGAAGCTTCCCAGTTCTCTAGTGCAAGCTTTTCCTGTTTGATATTCTAATAGGAAATAATGGGGGCTGGGTGGGAAGATCCTGGATATACTATGGCCATTTGGGGGGCTTTAATAACAGTAAGAAATTAAAGGCTTGGAGAAATTCAGTGGTATAAAAGACTTTTAGTTTTTAATCAATATTTTGCCCACTGGTTTACCCATGGTCATTTATTTTTTAAAAGAATACTTAGTGCAGTGTGTTAGATAGTAACACAATCTGGCCAATCCCAGACATGATGTATGAACTTCTATTACTTCTCTGTCCTCAGCTTTTGCCTTTTATTAAGCACACTAATAATTATAGCCAGTACTCATGTAGCTCTCCCCGTGTATAATGAGGTTTTTATACAACTCATTGACTCAAACAGGAGGTTGGCTTGGACAACCTGCAAGGAAGGCAAAAATAGCAGAGTAAGGGTTCAAGAGAACAGGTCCTGCCTCTGCATGGCTGAGTTCCTCCCTTTCCAGCCCTGACACTGATCAGGTGTGTGACAAGTTTCTCAACTCTGGTATACTCCTATTTCCCTACTGGTAAAAAATTAGATCAGTATGCACAGCACAGGCTGCAAATAGACTTACTATTTGTAATCTATTATTACAAATATACAAGGGCTCGGTGGATAAAGCCCTTTCCATTCAACTATGAAGACTGGTGATCGGATCCCTAGCAACCTACATAAAAGCTGGGTAGTTGTAGCAGCCTGCCCAATGCCAGCCCTGGAGAAGAGGAGACAGAGCATTCCTTAAGCGAGCTGGCTAGATAGACTGCTGAATTGGTGGACTCTGGGCTGGGTAAGAGACAGTGCCTCAATAAAGGGGAAAATGATTGGAGAGGACACGTGGTATCATCCCCTGGCCTTCACACACATTTTGAACACACATATACTCATGTACACATGTATACATCACAGACACATTTACCACAGACACACATATATGTATAGACAGATAGGCACACACACACACACACACACACACACACACACACACACACACACGTTGAGTTAAGTTCTTTGCAGCTCATGTCAAGTATACATGATATATTGTTCCATGCCGTCAATCATGGAAACAAATCACTGTGGCTTCAGAGACTATGGATGGGAAGGACTGTCAGAGAAGGGTGGCCCTGAGGAGTGCCAGATAGAATTGGCAGCTGGTCTAAGGAAGATCAGACACCCAAAGCCAGTAAAAACCAGGGACCAACTCCAGGATATAAACAGGCTGTCACAGGCCAAGAGGCACCATTAATTTCCTGGGCATCTAGGATTGAGGCCAAAAACAGAAGTGATCTGTTTTAGACTGTAAACAGAGCAAGACTCCAAACAGCCTTCAGTTAAACCTGGCAATGTTATCCATATGTTTGAAGAAAGGCACCTCATAAGAAAATCCCTTATGAATCAAGTCTCATGCAGATTTACATGGTGGAGAAAAGAACAGGGAAAGATGCCAAATTGAAAAACGACAAGCTGCCACCAGGAAAGTCAGTTTTTAATATGCATCGGCACTTTGGCTTTATCCCTTCTCGGGCTAACTCCAGCTGAAGACTGTTCTAGATAACTGAACAATCCCTCATTAAGATACATTAAGAGTCAGCTGTGTCATCTTGGAAGCGATGAACAGTGGTCTATTTTGTAGCGTGTGGTATGGGTGGGTGTGAAAATAGATAAGAGAGCCCTTGGAGCACAGGGATGACAAAAGTTGCTGGAATAAAGCATTTCAAAAGGGCTTGATAGAGAACTTCGTTTCCTGTCTCTTGATATAACCCTAGATGTTTCATGGCCCTAACTATTCTTAGGTGTTTCTTCACAGTCATTTTACTAGGTTCCACATGTTTTTATGGAAACAGGACCTAGAACATCCCATATATTGTCACAGTGCTTGCTCTTAGACCTTTAATTAATAGTGAGCTGGGTGTATTGTGCACAGCATAACCTTAGTAACTGTGGGAATAAGATAAGGGCCTTTATTCAGGATTCTACGTTAAGTGACCAATGTTTGCTGCATATCTAGCAGCATTATACATATCAATCCCTACCCTGTCTCCTTTACATATATAGTAATTTAGAGTAAGAGCTACTGTTGGAGGGCCTTTTTTTTCTGAATATGGTTTCAGGACTTTAACATATATCAACTTCTCCTCCACTGAGTGAATATAAGGTAGGACCATCTGTTCTGTATTTTCCAGGTGTAAGGAAAGGAAACTTCCCAAGGTCACTTAACTGGGAAGTGGTGGGGCCTCTTCTCCAGCTGCATTAATCATGATACCTGCCATGTTACGTGGTGGTGTTCCATATATTACCCATTCTCCAGTCTATGCCAGTGCTAACCGGTGGTGGGCGAGTGTTCCTTTTTCTATCCTTCAGAAAATCAACAGAACAGGCTGAGCAAGCCAAAACACAGCTTAAATATGAGATAAATGATGCCAAGTGTTATGTAGCCAGAGAGGTCTGGAGTCACAGTCTTCTTTCTCTAACACGTTTCTAACTGTGTGACCTTGATCATCTTATTTCAGAGTCTTGGACCCTCAGTTTCTTGTCTATTAAAAGGAAATTACAGAAGAACCCACTTCACAGTGTATATTGTGAAAATGAAATGACTTAAAAGGATGAAGTACTTATTCAAGTGCCTACCGCAGAGCTCAATTTAGACCAAGGTGCACTTAAAGACTCTTTTGATAGCCATAATGGTAGGATTCATTTCACCTTAGTAGGTGTTTGACAAATGTATACAATGTGCACAAGGCGCAAATGCCTTTATTTGAGGATTCAATGCAGTAAGCCCCAGACAGAAAGCTAATTGTTATTTTGACTACTTCAAAACAGATCTTCTAGATGTCAATCTCATTAAGTGTGAGTAGGTTGGCATTTGTCCATAAGACAGTAGATGCTAAGCAAGTGTGGTAATCAAACTGTTGTGTTCACAACAGGAAGCCAAGCCGGGCTTTCACGAGCCTGTTCTCTGCCTCACTTTTCATGGTGTCATTCCTAGTTTATCAAATTCCATCATCACCCTGGCATGTCTCTATGGCAATCGCTTAAGTCAAGAACATAAAATCATTTCCTTTTTTTTGGCCATGAGGGACTTAAGTCATTAGAATTCACATTTGTCTTGCTCCATCTATATGAGCTATATGCTTCATGTAAAAAAGTTAATGCAAAGAAAGATGGTGAATTTGGTAAATTTCTGTCCCTGCAATGCAATTAAGGCCAACAAAACCATCAACTAGATAATAATTGTAATCAACACTTTTCAAACCCTGTGACTACCACACAGCTAGTAAAGAGTACAGAGACATTACTAGACACTGAAAAACACAGAGTCAGGGCCTCCCTATGAATGTTATTGATTGGATCAACACTGGGCCAATTAGAGAGCCCTTGTCCAGAGAATTTGCAATCTGGATAGAGATAATTGAAAACCGGAAATTAGGAGATCAAGAAGACACAGGAGAAGGTTCTGCTGGTCTAGCCACAGCTTTGAAACATTGAAGGGAGTGGAAACCATCTGCTTTTCTGTGAAATAGAATGAGAGGTGAGAAATTAACTCTGAAGAATAAATGCAGTAGATTGGGTTTGTAGTTCACTAGTAAAGTTCTTGCCTGTCATACATGAGGTGCTGGGTATGATTCAGAAAATATCATCAGAAACAAAAGAGATCAAATGGTTGGTCATTGGAATTGTGATGTTGAGACTGAGCCTGGTACCTCATGCTCATAGGGACATGCTCTGCTACTACAAAGCATCCTTAGTCATCTTCAGATTCTTGCTGATATTCCAATTCACAGTTCTAATTCTTCCTGAGGCCCAGTTGCTCCTTTATCCCAAAAGCTTGTCAAAGGCTCCTCTCAATATGTATTGAGACAACCCCACAGTGCCTCTTTGCTGAAGCTACCTTGAGTTGATTTCTATTCATTCCAACCACAAGAATTCTAACTCACCCAGTGGAAAAGTCTGATTACAATTAGGCTTATCAACAATAATCCTTATGTGCATTTAACACTCTGCACATTTATAAACTGCTTATTATTATTAATATCTACTACAAGCAAGTACTACAGTAATGCTGCTGAAGCAGTCATCCAAGAACCAATAATTGGGTAGCAGCTGGAGGTTAAAAAGCAAGCCAGGGAGAGTGAATGGATTTACTGAAATGATAACTAATATGAAAAGCCATCACATCACTGGAGTTAATTCCATTTACAAGAGCCCATCAGGGTTGGATGACTGTAGATCAGTGAGACAGTAGGGGGAAATTTTCTTCTATTAGGAAAGAATAAAACAATGAAACAGATGGATTGCTGTTTTTAAAATTAAGATTACAAGAACACAAAACACTGGCTATGCTTAGATGGTTCAGGGGAAAAAATTGGCTACCGCCTACATGGTTCCTAAGAAATACGCTTCATTCCTACAGATGTCAATAAAGCATTAGGCAACTGTCAATTTAGTAATGGAAGTGCCGCCGAAGATTCATATTTAACAGGGACCAAATATAATAGACAATAGAAAAAGAGGGTTGGTGGGGATCTAAATTAACCAACCATGATTGAGGAAATAATTGAAGCAGTAAAAAGATCAATAGGAAATCAGGCCATTCTCCAAGACTTCAGAGTTTCTCAGTGGAATATTGTAAAAGAAGACCACTTTTATTGACTCATCCTGTTTTGACAGCACTAAGTCATGTAGCTCAGGCACCTAGTCACTGCCAAGTGGGAACAGAATGTGAATGAGGCTAAGTAAAGAGACAGCAAGTGACTGCTAGATAGGAACTTATCTACATGCCTGCTTCTAGGTCATGCAGCCCCTCAGACGGATCAGTAACAATAGGAGCACTGTTACAGGTTATAAATAATACAGGAGTTGTACTGTTTAAGAAAATCTGAAAGGAACGGGAAGATGCAAAGATAGCAAAAACATCCCCCTTAGGGCTGGGGAGATGGCTCAGTCAATGAGGTGTTTGGTATGTGGGCGTGAGGACCTTAGTTTGGATCTCCAGCATCCACGTCAGAAGACTGGCAGGGTGGTGCCCATGTGTAGCTCCAGTGCTGGGGTGCGGGGAGACAGGTAGATCCTGGAGCTTTCTGGCCAGCCAGTCTGGCTGAACTGAGATGTTCCAGGTTCAGGGAGAGACTTGTCTCAAAAAATAAGGGAGAACATTTAACCAGATGTTGACCTCTGGCCTGCATATACACACACATCTATTTATCTGCATGTACATGAATGAACACATACAAACATGCAGTACACAGACACATACATGAAATAACACGTTTAAACTCCCACCCAAAGAGACACTATCAGAATTTTGGGTACATTTCTTTTCAATATTTTTTACTGGCTATGAGAATAATATAACCATTCCTGAATACATACCACTTAGAGCTAGTACCTATAAAACTGTTGTCATATTTTGCTTTCCACTTAATATTTAGTAAAGTTTTTTTCTTTTAATTTATCTTGAATGCTCCATTACACTTTAATGCATGGCTTTGTCATACTTGAACTAACATTAGATATTTAATAATAAAACAGATAGTTTCTGTTTCTCACATTCTTAATGTTTATGTTCCTGAAACTTTTCTGTGCTGGAACTGTAATTGGCAATGGGATGGCATTTGGGGTCAGGTCTTTGGCAGGAAGTAGATTATGAGGGTAGAACATTGATGACATCCCATCCACTTTCTTCTCCATGTGAGGATGTAGAAAGAAGGCAATGTCTAAAACCAGGAAGAATGCCCTCCCAGGACTTGAACCTGCAGCCTCCTGGATCACAGACCTCCTCGTCTCCACAACCATTAAAAATGTTAGTTGTTTAAACTACCTGGTTTAACATACCTTCTTATACAGCACCAACTACAATTGTACTTCTTAAAACCCTGCCCACCCCTCCTAAAAAGGTATAGCTTGTTCCCCTTCTCTTTACTTATGCCTTCTATTCTTGACTTCATTGTCAAGCTCTGTGACATGTGAGGCTAAGCGCTGGACAATCTTTGCCCTCCAGATTCTGGATATCTTTGGGCAGTGAAAAGGCATTGGCAGAACACAAAACGGGAGGCTAGGCAATCATTGCCATTCATATGTGGCTGTTGGCTTTCTGGACTATTTCCTCCCCTTCTAACAACAGACCTACACTTGGTGGCTTTAACTCTTCTGAAGCTCAGTCTAACACTCTCCATCCCTTTGTCCCTCAACTTTATGCTGTCTCTAGTTCCCCCTGTGAGTCAGAATTGGGTGAATTTCTTTAATCTACTCAATAATTGCCGTTTAAAATTCTCTTTAGATTGTCATATTATTGCTATTGAAAATTACAACAAACAGCTTACATACTATGTGCAATAACTCTGTGGAGTTATTTATTTATAAAACTATAAAACTTCAATATTACATAATACCCACTGTAAATAATGAAAAATGATTAAGGCAGGTAGAATACTTATATGAATCTTGTGAAATAGAATGGTCTACATTCTAGAAATTTCTTCTAAAACATTTTTTAAAACTTTCTCATTCTCTTGATTCATTCCCTATGTATTTTAACCTTTATTTTTATAATAATTTTAATTTTAAAATTATCATTTCCTCCCTTTTTTCTCTTCTCCTCAGTACTTCCAATGCAGCCCCTTACTCTCCCTAACATTCATGGGCTCTTTTTCTTTGTTATTCCTATATAATTCCCCCGCCACACACACACACACACGGGGACACATGCACACACACACACACACACACACACACACACACACACACACATACACACACAATTCTAAAACATAAATACAACTTGTTCAGTTTGTATAATGTGACTTGTATGTACATGCTCTCTCTGTTGACCACGTGGCATTGGATAATTAACGACTTCCTTCTACATTCTTCATAAACTACATGTTTTCCTGTCTCTCGGCCTTTGTTTAAGCCTTTGTCTTACACAGGATTGCCTGTAAGTTTCTCATTTCTAATTCAGACTAAAGCCCTACCACATCCATGATATCATAAGGACCATATCCATCCATCTCTTGAGAGATGGAGTTGGTTGTCATATGTGATTAAGTGTAAGTTAATTAAGGTTACAGATCCCATTCCTTGATTATACTAACTATAGCTCAATCTTCAACCAACCATGTAGCTGGTGGCTGCTGCACTGAGCACTCTGCATCAAGAACATTTGCACCAATTCAGGAAGTCCCATTGGCTGAGACATTCTAGGGCACATATGTACAGCTCAACTCAGTACTAAGTCTCAATGATAGTCTTGTTCTCCAGTCACACCACACTGGCAGAATCAAGAAATAACAACAATCATAAAGGAGTCTGTGTTCTTAATTGTGACTCAAATGGTGCTGGGCATAAAGGGCATACTTCATAAAAACACTAGCTGACTGAGGTAATAAGCATGTGGAGATGGCAGTAGGTCATTAGAACATGAACCACCATGAAATGACTGGAACAAGGGTATAGACAAGATAGTTTGGAGATAACAGAGGTAGGGATTCTGACATTCTGGAAGAACTCAGGGGCCGGGGGGGGGGGGGGGGGGCGGGGCGGAGTTCTGTGTGGTGAAAAATGTTCTCATGTAGTCAGAACAGAACTTCTCTCAACTGTTGGAGGTTATCTGCCAATAAGCGACACGCTGGTCAAGGAAATGATCAAAAGAGCCCAATGCACTGGTATATCCTGAAGCATCTGGGCTGGCCTCTGCCTTCACTCACAAACAATGACAAGTTGTCATTCGATATTGGGACACCTTTCCTTGTGATTCTTGTTGACAAAGAAACTGGTCTGTGTCTGAAGCAATTTACTGGATGTGATGAAGCTGTACATCCTGTACTACACCTGCTCAGCTCCTCAGCTTGTGACAACCGTGAATTGTAACAAAATTTCAGTACTTGACTTACAAGAATAGACTTGTAAAAGGTGTATTTTATCCTTACAGTAATCTCTAGTATGAACGGGTTCTTAGAGGTAGATCCACTTACTATTGACCATTTAATTAGATATGGGCATAATCATTTTGCAAATGTATCCCTTTTAATCCTAATAGAGACTCTATGAACTAGGTATTTTATTCTCATTTTTTTTTTTGGCCGATAAAACTTACCTTTGTATGGATATTTTATTTGCTAGTGGATATATAGGAAAGAACAGAGTAATAATAACTGTGATAGAGTCTTTGACTCCAAAGTCCAAGTTTTGAGCCACTTTGCTGTGGGTTATTTATCTAAACGTTGACAGAACAGTGTTGTGTATGGGAGACTAATATGTGGGTACAACCTGACCTCATAATATTGGTCGATGTCATCTCATCTTCAGCAGTTTCTTGTCTACCCCAAGATTCTCCTGACATCCATTTCAACAAAACTTTATAGAAGAGACTTCTGAGTTACACAAATGATACCCTGAATTTCAGGAAAGAAAAGGTTCTTGGAATATAAATCTCCAGTTCTCACACTTAACAGAGAAATCAAGGTGAGAGAAAGGAAGAAATAAGTAACAGGCACGTGAGTGCACAACATGCTTCCAGCATCCCAGATACCTATGTTCTGATGATTCCAAAACATGCTGTCTTACTGCTGATTTCTTACTGGTGCTCCATTCTCAGACATCTTATAAATTTCACAGGCTATGTTGAAGGGTTTTTATAAATCAGCGTTCTCAATTCTGGGCCAAACCATTGTCTCATGTTCCTCTTCCCAGCCTCTTCCATACCATTGGCTCCTTTGCCATGTGGGGACTCAGGCCAGTTACCTGGTCTCGTGTGTGTGTGTGTGTGTGTGTGTGTGTGTGTGTGTGTGTCCTCACATGGTGGCCAGAGATTAACACTGAGTGTCTTTCTTCATTGCTTTCCATTTTATTTTTTAAGACAGGATCTCTCACTGAACACAGAACATGCCAACTCAGGTAGACAGACTGGCCACTGAGCTCCATGGATCTACCCATTTTCCCTTCCTTGCCCCTGTGCTGGGCTAATAGGGATACATTGCTAAGCCTGGATTTTGTTTGTGCTGTATCTAAACTCAGGATTTCATGTTTGTGCAGCAAGCACTTTACCCACTGGAAGTCTCTCCTCTTAGTTCTAGACTTGCTTAATTAAAAAAATACTTATTTACTATTTATTTATTTATCTATTTATTTATTTGTATGTGTATAGGACAGGAATGTACTATAGTCAGAGGAAACTTTGTAAAGTTGGGCCTCTACTTCCACTTTTACATAGGTTCTGGCTACCAAACTCAGATCTTCTAGCTTGCTGGCAAGCATTTTTACTGCTGAGTCATTTTTTTCCTGGCCTATACTAATTTTTTATTCTCCTTCTACCCTTACATTCTATTCATCACCAAATCCAATTGACTGTACCTTAAAACAGATTTATTCTGGCCATTCAGAGCACTTCTGACCATCTAACCTGCTCTCACCATCCCCTGCACTCACCTGGATCTCTGCAAACTGATTAATTAACATGGGTCCTGACAGAATTAGAGTGGTGTTCTCATAGAAAAGGAGATTAGTGTAAGGACTACATACAAAGAGACGAACATCTGAAAACACAGGGAGACATTAGTCCTCTACAAGCCAAGGAGAGGGAACTAAAACCAACCAGTCCTGCCAACATCTGAGTCTAGCACCAGTGCTCTCTAAGATGGTGAGAAAACACATCGTTACATAAACCACTGTGTCTATGGTACTGTGGTATAGTGTCCTTAGAAAAACTAGTATTATCTCATATCAGGTTCTACAACTAGCTAGAAGAGGCATTGTTGATATTATGTTCCCAGCTGAAGCTCTGGTGCAGACCACAAGGTTATGATAAACTACCATAATGCCCATGCAACCAGTTATAGCAACAAAGAAAGCATGCTAAACACCAGGGTCATAATATTGAAGAATGAATCAGTTCCATTGCTTCTTCTAGCAGCTCTGAAACTGACAGACTTTGTTAAAAATTACTGAATACTTTTATGCCTGTTTCTTCTTCTAAACTATGGAAGTACCAGCTCCAATCTCAATGAGGTTTGTTAGGATAAATTACAAAGCAAATAGAATGCTTAGGAGAGGGTGGACATATAGTAAACATATAACAAATGACAGTGATTATTGTCAGCATTATGGTCACTGTGGCCTCATGGGTTAAGTATCCTGGGTCTCAGGACAATTTTGATAAAATTTGAAGAAATTAAAAGCATACATTTTTGGTGTATTTGTTGGGATAGAGGGTGCTTCAAGTCAGGGGTTGTCTTGTATATTAAGTATCTATCACACAGAAAGTACTCTATAAATATCTGCCCATTCTTATGACCTGCCATTTAGGGTTTGGAACTATCCTCCTTCCGAGTCTGGGTTACTTTAGGTAGAATGACAATTCTCAACTTCACCCATTTTCCTGCAGATATCATTATTTCATTGTTCTTTATGGGGGACTATGATGTTCTTTATGGATGGGGTGAGGAAGAAGTCTTAAAGGAGCCAGAGGAAAAAGAAAGAACAAAAAGGGATGCATGCTCCATGAAAGGAGATTGGGGGCTACTCAAGAGACCAGCAGGAGGTGAGTAAGAAGATGGGAGAGAGGATGTGGGAGGAGAAAGGGAGAAGGGATGGGGAAGAGGAATTATAAAGTATCTGAAAAACATCACAATGAAACCTTTTCATTTTGTATGCCAATTAAAAAAGAAACTAACTGGCCCAGTGGTGGTGGTACACACCTTTAATCACAGCACTTAGGAGGTAGAGCCAGGTGGATCTCTGTGAGTTCGAGGCCAGCCTGGTTGACACAGAGAGATCTAGGATAGGCACCAAAACTACATAGAGAAACTTTGTCTCTAAAAACAAAAAACAAAAAACAAAAGAAAGAAAGAAAGAAAGTAACTAAAAAGTTTGATAAAAGTCATCATCCTCTTGTTTGGTTTGGAAGATAATCACTCACCTCTCCATCTTCACTTAGGTAGCAAGATTGTAGTCAGAGTTAGCACCCTTAACATTGCACCAAAGAATGAAAAAGTCAACTCTTTCTAAGTCCAAGGCTTGAATAGAATGGGTTTCCTGGAGTCTAAGTGATAATTATTTCAATTATCTTTACTGTCACAGCACTTAGTATCTACCAGGAAATATTTAAAGGACTAGGAAACAAAAGAACTGGCAGTTCCTGACCCCAATGCCAGGTTAACCCAGGGGACCAATTGACTCTCGGCACCACCGCCTCTCACAGCAGAAACTGCCAAGGCATCAAGATTTTAGCCCTTATTAGGATACAAAAAAAGAAAGCCAAGGGATGACTTATTTAAGGATTACAATGTGCTTATTTTAAGGAGTAACCCTATAAGTGGTTAGAAATTCAACTTTCTAGTCCTTTAGATTTATTTTTGTCCATAGATCTCTCATGGGAGGGCAAAAAACCCACAAACCCCACAAAAGACGTAGAGTCAAAAGCATGGGTCCACTTCTCAGGATGTATGCATGAGAGACATTGGAGCTGTCCCTGAACCCGTGGGGATTCCATCACAAAGGATTCCAACACAAAGGAAAGGGATCTCCATGTGTGATTGTGAGGTGACCAAAATATAGACGTTGAAGTCCCTGGTTCAGTTTTGGGTATTGACACCAGCTATAAGTGAAGGTGCAATGAAACCACCGAACTAGGCCACTCCATGGGTAGAAAGAAGGTTTATTGCGAATATGAATCTGCCATGCGGCTATCTCTTGGGTGGAGAGAGAATAGTCAGAGGCATTGGCGGGGGGAGAGGAGTTGAAGGCTGCCATGACTTCCTCTTAGGGACTGATAAAATAGCAAAAAAGCATGGAAGGCTTTGCCAGTAATAAAGAGAACAGGTAGTTATGGGGGGGAGGGAGGAATGCTAGCCAGAACAACCTGGGTACTAGCATGGGGCTGCGGTATGTGTTACAGGTGTGGGCTAGTGGGTAGCTAGATGTCCCATTTGCCAAGGGAAGGGGAGATAAGGGAAGTGGTTCTTCCTGGCAAACGGAAATCCCATTTCACAGGTTTCTAAAGAAATGCTTTTACCTATCTACCATCAATCCTTCTGTTTTACCCTGTCAGAGTCCAGCCTGAGCTGACCCCAGACTGTCATTTTGGATATGTCACTGGCACTGCCATTTTAGGGGATTGGAGGTTGGGACCTAACATCTGTAACACTCTATGGAATTTCTTCAACTGCATTAGTTTTTCTCTGATGAGTTCAAAGTAATAAATCTACATTTCAGTATGTGTTAAGAAAAAACAAAATAGAAAGCCTAACAAACAGCGAGATAGCCTTCTCCTGGAAAAGGCATATGATTGACCCAAGCCTCCTAGTCTTTACTGGGTCTCTTGCAGCTACCTTATCTGTCAATTTCAAGGAGGGAGAATCTGCACTCATTTCCTATACTATGCTACAAACTAACGTATACTTAGTGGCTGGACAACATACATGCTCACACTCTTCCCTTAGGTTGAAGTCTTGCAGTGGCTTACATGTGTCCTCTGCTTCATTTAAGGGGTTGTCAGAGGCACTCATGATGTCAGTTGTGTAGGAGTTACTGTTGTAGAGTATTATTTTAAGATGTGTTACATTTGTCTATGCTGTGGAACATTCCTTTAATGATGTGTTGCATTCTTTTATCTTGCATCTGTTTAACTCTGTAAAGCTGGGATGCTTTGCCTATCTAAAACCTGATTGGTCTAATAAAGAGCTGAATGGCCAGTAGCTAGACAAGAGAAAGGATAGGTGGGCCTGGCAGGCAAAGAGAATAAAATGGAATAGAAATTTGGGAAGAAGAGATCGAGAAACTGAGAAAATGAGAGGAGCATTTGAGGGGCCAGCTACCCAGCTACACTACACAGCAAGACATAGGGTAAGAAGTAAAAATATAAAGAAATAGAGAAAGGTAAACACCCAGAGGCAAAAGGTATGTGGGATAATTTACATTAAGGAAAACTGGCAAGAAAAAGCCAAGATAAGGCTGGGCTTTCATAAATAAGAATAAGACTCTGTGTGTGATTTATTTGGGAGCTGGGTGGCGGTGGTGGGCCCCTCAAAGGAGCAAAGAACGAAGAGTAAAAGAGCTAAGAGTAAAAAAACAACTAACTACATTTTGGCATTCCAACGTGAGGCTCAAATTTCCATACGGCCAGAGAAAGCTTAAAAAAAAAACCTCCAAAAAACCAAAAAACAACAAACAAACGAAAAACAGACACAGATCCTTTAAGAGTTTCTGCCTTATAGCAAGCCCCTGAGCAGTGGGTACATTTAAAAAAAAAAAAAAAAAGCTAAGTAAAAAATGCCTGCTACAGTGCAAGGCATTGGCATTCCAGAGTTGGAGGGTTTGAACGCAGGTCCTGGTCAAATACATGTTAGACAGGGCCTTGAGCTTTAGGCTTGGCTCTCAGGACCTGAGAGCTGACAGAGCAGCCAATAGAGTCACATGGAGGACCCAGATGCAGCTTAGCAGTTCAGAGTGTGTGGTCAAAAAAGACTCAAAGATGTGCAGTAGAAGAGGTCCAGGTGGAAAAACCTCTAAACAGATCCAGTGTGTTTTACAATGTGTGTAGGTTTAAGAAAGAAAAGAAAATGGATATGGACAGTATAGAAAGAAATAGTTTAAAAACAAAGTGAAGAGAAATAAAAATAATAAAAGAAAAAGATGGGAAGTACACAGGCAGCCTGGATCCTGTATGTTATTGTGGTGATTTTGAATTTTTGGCTGTTGATAAGCAAATGACAGCTGCTAAGAGACATGGGATTGAAAGAGGGGCTGGATAAGTGAGACAGTTGTTTAGTTTGAATTATTTAGGGGGCCCCCAGACAGTGGGACTGAGATCCGTGCATGAGCCAGCTTTTTGTAACCTAGTGCCTATGGTGAGACACTTTGCACAGCCTTGGTGCAGGGAGGAGGGGCTTGGACCTGCCTCAACTGAATGCACCAGGCTCTGCTGACTCTCCATGGGAGCCCTTGCCTTGGAGGAGATGGGAAGGGGGGTGTGGGTTGGGGTGGAAGGCTGGGGGGTGGGAGGGGGGAGGACAGGGGAATCTGAGGTTGATATGTAAAATGAATAGAAAAATCTCTTAATAAACACACACACACACACACACACACACACACACACAAAGAAAAAGAAAGAAAAAAAAGAAAGAGGGACTGTTGAAATAAATCAGCCTATATACTTTAGGAATGCCTTAACTTTAAAATGGAAGTCAAAAAGCATTATTTGTCAAATGGAAGTTAAAAATGCCTTGGAGAAAAGGTTTTACTTTTGTTAACACAGGAAAGAACACAGAGTAAAAGAGTAAAGAGTTGAAAAAACAAAAACAACTACAGGTGGCACTTGAGACTCAGCTATGAAGGAACTGCTTATCAGCAAATTGTTGCCAGCATTCACTTCCCTGTAGTTATAGAACTATGGCTCCTTATGGCCTCTGCCAGAGCTGTGTGGCCTTCTCACAACCATGTAGCTTACTTCTTCAAAGTCAGCAACAGAGTTTAGCATAAGGGAGGACCTAGTCTTTCTTTCAGGGTTTGTTTGATTAATTCAGATTTATCTAGATGATCTTCCTTTTGATTAATTATATCTCCAAAAATCTCTTCACCTATTTCTTGCAACATAACCCATTCACAGGAGAGTCACATGATATGCTGAAACCTTGCCTCATATCAAGGGAGGGGGGGCGGGATTGAACAGGATGGAGTGTATCTTGTGAGCCTACCACACTGGCCACCATCTTTTAAGTATTCAGAAAAATCTCATAGTTCTGTTTCATACTATGATAAAATCATTATTTTAACCATTTTTAAGTACACACTTCTGTGGGTTTTGTTATATTCACAAGGTTGCACAAATATCAGCATTATCTAATTCTAGAACATTGCCATCATTACAAAAGGAAATCTTATACTTTAAAATTTCTGCTTCTTCCAAACCCCTGCTAGTCACAAGCATAATTTCTGCCTGTATATGTGCCTGTTCTGGACAGTGCATACAATGGAATTCTATAGCATATGGTTCTGTGACTAGCTTCTCTTTAGTATAATATTTCCAAGGTTTGTCTGTATTGCATGAGGAAGAGCTCTGACCCTTTTAATGGAATAATAAGATCATATTGATCCATTCATTTGTTTGTCCATTCACAAGTACATGAATACTTGCTTATGCTTTTTGACACATTATTATTTGTAATATTAATATAATCATGAACTCATATATGCACATTTTAGGTGGACCTATATTTTCTTACTCATCAGCATATATTTAGGACTGAATGAATGGACTGTACAGTAATTCTATGCTTAATGTGTTGAAGCTAGTTTTATTTTGAGACACCATGCAAATTAAATCAAAATAAATACAATTTAAAAACATTTTCATACTTATTACAAGCTATAGTGAAAATCCTTGTGTTACGGTAAACTTCCCAAGAAGAGTTAACTATTACTATCAACTTGTCACTGTGGCAGGCTGAAAAATAGCCTTCTACAGACTCCTAATTCCTACCTCCAGATCTCATGTACATGTTAGGTGGTGAAGCAAGGGAGAATCCATGTTGTGCTTGTTCTCCAGTTGATTTGGAGTTGGGAAATTACACTCAATTAACTCAGGTGAGCCCTATCTATCCACAGGAAGCAGGAAATGGATGAATAGAAAACCACAGAGATAACACAAGCCACAGGGATTTGGCATGTCCTGATTGGCTTTGAAGATATAGGAAGAAAAACACTAACTAGAGACTGAGGGTAGCCTCTAAAGTCTAACAAGAGCAATGAAACTGATTACTCTTCAGACCCTTCAAGAAATACAGTCTGCTGAAATCCCAATGATAGCTCAGAGAGATCCATTCCAAAATTCTGAGCCCCAGAAACAACTGCTTGTGTTGTTCTAAGTTACCAATCTGGTGATTTGTTAGCATAGACAGAAAATAATATAAACTTCCTGCTTCCCAACATGATATACATTCTCTATGAAGAATTCAGATTTAACATCTGAAAATGATACTTGATTTTGTCACATTTTTTACTTAAAATTCTTCACTGTCTACAGTTCTTGGGTTTATAGTTATATTTAATATGTTTAAAGATGTTCTGGTGGGCTAGCTTTGGCCTAAATCTGTAGCTCCAACACCCACTTGTCAACCTTGTATTTGCTGTAGTGAATATCTTAGCATCACTGTCCTTCCCTTGGGGAACACTCCCTGACTGCTTTTTTAACTGTTAATCCCCACTATACAATCTCATCATTTCCAGGATGTTCCTATGAGGATTCTATACAGTCAATAACCTAATAATTGTTAGGCTATTGTCCACCTCTCCTGAAAGATTAATTTATTAATATGCTCATTCAGTTTGTTAAATAACTTCTACATGCTGGGTACCACATGTTATATATATATGAGCATGAACACAGACTGAATTTTTATAGCATATGTTAACTGTGGACTTCATTGTGACATTTTCATATATGCATGTCAGTATTTTGATCATATTTTTGCCATTATTACTCTTTGTCTCCCTCTTCTCTTTTACTGGCGCAGACTACATTGTTCATCAATGAGCCCCAATACTTCATCTGACATATAGTAGTCACATGATATGTTATTGAATGAACAACTTATCATGGATAACATACAAGAATGTCATTTCTCTTTTAAACTTTAATTCACTTATGATGGTAATTACAGACACTATACGCAATAAAAAATCTTTGAAATTTGGAGGATAAACAGACTAGAATTTAAACCTTGTGTCAGCTAACAGCGTTTGGAAAAGGCAAACACAAACATACAGGTGGCTCACATAGTATGTTTGGCACTGAAAAGCCCAAGGGATCCCAGCGATGTGTAGCACTCTCTTTGATGCTTGAGGATACACAGGCATCCTTCAATATGAATCTTACATGTAGCTAGATAACTTCTCCATGAAAAAAAAAAAAAGAACCATTTGCTTATGAGGTTGTTTCTGCAGGATGGAGTGGTCATTTGTGAGTCTTTTAAACTGGTAAGCGAGACATTTTTCAGTTCATTGTGTGAGCAAATGTGATGAGCCAAGGCCCCTACTAAGATATTCAAGCCTGGAGAACTGGATAAATAAATATAAATGAATTCATTTGACAGGGTGACATTTTCATTTAATTAAGGCAGAAAATCAGCTCTAAAACAAATGATTGCCCCTGACAAAGAAGCAGAAACTGATCCTTAATTAATAAGTTTCTAATAGCTCTTCTCAGTGCTAAGAGGAATGCATTGGGGGTTGAGGGAGGAATAAGAAGTTTGGGGAGAAAAGTTAGTTCAGTAAAGGAAAAGGCAACACAAAAGATAACACACACTAAATGTTTAAAAACTAAAAGAGAATTAGAGGCCATTTATTTATGCTTGAATACATATGGGATTCCTCTAGACCATAAGTGTTTGAGTAAAACTCTTTATGCAAGAAAACTAAGTTCCAAGTATGGAAGGATGAAAAATTTATTTTTTCAAAGAAAAGAACAATTTTAGGTCAGCAAACTTTGGTCTATTATTTTATCTCTTCTGCCATTTGGTGATATGATCTTAGGTTTAGTAACACAGATGACATAAAAAAGTCAAAGTTTGTGACTCATAAAAAAGATACATATCTGTATATAGTTTACAGTAAGTATGAATCATGGCAGCTACCACATGATGGGAATGTGATGAACTAAAAGCCAGGGTCAAATGCTTCTTATATATTTTTCAGACCTTCCAATTATAGAGCCTTCAACAGTGTTTGATGGGTTTTAATGCTAAGTATCAGTTTTGTTTCTGTTTGATAACCTGAAGAATAAGTCTTCAAATGTGTAACACAAAGTCACACCACCTCTTCCACACCAGATGTGGGAAACCCTTGAGGTTACTATTATAGCAATTTACTATGTACTCATTTATACCGAATCAATGTCAATTAGATCAATCAAAATGTCAGCTAACAAAAAATTCATGTTATTGATCTGACAAGATCACTCAGAATATTTGGAGAAACAAGGACATGGAAGGGTGGAATCTCTGCTTCATTATGATATTAAGATTGGAAATAAATGTGATGACTTCATACCCCCAAATCCTAGATTGTAGTAGGTACCTCAGATAAATCATATAACCCCCATTCCCAGCAGTCACAAACAGTGAAAAATAGGAGATAAAGGGGAATAATAACTAGGTGTCTGACAAACAGCTGTAGTTGTTTGTTTCTTGGCTCTTTTCTCTTTCGAGGGCCCCCCATCTCCTAAATAAATCACACAGAGAGGCTTATTATTACTTATAAATGCCTGGCCTTAGCTTGGCTTAGTTTCTAGCCAGCTTTTCTTAACTTATCCCATCCGTCTTTTGCCTCTGGGCTTTTCCCACTCTCTTACTTCTGTAAATCTTACTCTTACTCCATTGCTGGTTGTGTAGCTCAGTAGCTAGCCCCTGGAGTCCTCCTCCTTCTCTGGCTCCTTGATCTCTCCTCCCAGTTTTCTCCTTTTGTATATACTCTCTGCCTGCCAGCCCCACCTAGCCTTTCTCCTGCCTTGCTATTGACCGTTCAGTTCTTTTTTTAGACCATCAGGCATTTTAGACAGGCTCAGTAACACAGCTTCACAGAGTTAAACAAATGCAACATAAGCAAAAGTAACACACCTTAAAATATTCTACTGCAAACAGCAATTTAAAAAGTATTTTATTTGAACAAGCTCAAGTATTAATTTGTAAAAGTGCATCACGGCTAACAATTCATTCGTGTGGGGAAAAATCAAGATCATCGGGACAAGAAACATTTCATAGGAGGAAGGTAGTCAGAGCCAACCAATCATCCTACTTAATCTGAGGATTAATTTTATGTATTACATTGACTGGACTATAGGATGCCCAGATATTTGGTTAAATAAGATTCTGGGTGCACCTGTAGATAAGTTTCAGATGAAATCAATCTTTTTCCCCCATTGTAGTTATTCATTGCAAAGCAGATGGCCATACCAAGTGTTGACAGGACCCTACGCAATCAGCTGAAAATCTGGATCAATTAAAAGTCTTATCTTCCCGAGAGCAAGTGAGGACTCTCACTGCCTGACAGCCTCATCCTTCATAATTGCTTTTCCTCTGCTCCTAAATCTGCCTAGAAACATTGGCTCTTCATGGGTTTTGCATTTCCAGACATGGGTCCATCTTCCTACCAGCTCACCTTTGCTATTTCCACTTGACCCTTTAATTTATGTTAGCATTCTTTGTGGACCTAGAACTCATTAAACTTTTTGGTGGTTTATTTTATGTGTCAACTGAAAAAGAGAAGTGGTAGTACATTGCTTTTAGCTAGTGGGTCTCTGGAGGTGTTTCCAAGAGAGATCAGTATTAGAGCCAGTAGGATGAATGAAAAGGATCAGGCCTCACCACTACCACCACCACTACCACCACTGAAAACACTGAGAAGAGGAATAGAACAGAGAAGTGGGAAGAAAGCAGGCTCTTTCTCTCTCAACTTGGTTCTCCTAACTTCCATTACTTTTGCACATTGAAGCTACTGAAACTTAGGCCCTTGAATTGTGGACTCTAAACCAGTAGTGTCCCCCTTTCCTAGGCTTTTGGCCATGTGTTGAATGGCACTATCAACTCTGGTTGCTAAGTCTACAGATGGCAGTTTGTGGGACATCTCAGCCTACATAATTGTGTGAACCAATTCCCATAATGTAAGTCCTCCTATGTATATATACACGCATCAGGTTCTATTTCTCAAGTCTCAGAACAGCCTGTTTCTTCCAACTGGGACAATTTTTCTTTCTCTAGTCCTTAAGAAGTAGCTACGCTGGCCAACCCCTCTTCTATTTTTAGATCTTAGATTGCTGGGAAAGGGTTGCCTTATCCCTTGGATCCAGGAAAATCCCTTTGCTTATTCACTTATTCATTAACACCTCATTTTCTTTAAGTTAACTGACTGCTATGTTTTTTTGGTGATGAAAGATTTCTTATTAAAATATAATTACTTGTAAGTATATGTATCTTGTCTGTCTTGCTTACTGTATCTCAGAAAAAGCCAGTAAAGACCTCATATGTAATAAACAGTAAATAGCTAGTTTTACAGTACATACACTATCACAGCATCTTGTACTTCTCCAGGGTGCTTAGTACCTTAGTGACATCATATTTGTTTGATAAAGAGAAAGCAAACACACCCTGCTAATTTTAAGGCCTGGCGTGGTTCAGAGGTTACTTACTTCCTCTTGGACGTCTTCCTGATATTTTCCCGTGGATACTTTCACTCACCTCTGTCACTCCTCATTTTGTGTTATGCCACTTCCCATGCACAAGGACTTCATTTGACTTTGATGGCAAGGACTGTCCAATTCGTCCCTTTATCATGACTTACAGAAAGTCTATAGGGATTTCTTGGTACAAAGTAGGTTCTCAATAAATATGTTTTGAAGGGCTCATTGAATGAGTATGATCATAACCATAAAGATAAATGAAAGGAGAAATCAGTATTAATAAAGAAGAAGGCTTTGTTCCAGAGATAACAGGAGACTCTTGCTCTTGGCCAGGATACAGCTTTGCATTAATGGTTTGAAAGCGTTAGGCTCTGTGCTCATTCTAGTTGACACATGTGGTTCTTGAATAGGCATGGAGGAACTTTGATGCAACGGATAGCTGTACTATCTACATTTTGTTATGCCAGATACTGAGAATTGGTGGTTAAAAAAAAGAAAACAAAGAAAAGGGGCAGAGAATTTGATAATATGCAATACAAAGGATAGAAATCCTAAACTACACACATTTCTCTGTTTCTTCTCAGACTAGATTGCAGGGTGGCAGCCTCTATACTCATTCTGAAAAAAGAAACCAATGTCAGTTGTAGTAAATTCAGGATGTATCTACCTTCAGTGCAACATGAAAAATTGAGAACCCTCAAATTTAAACTGGTAAGGTTAAGGTGACATAATTACATGATCATCTTGAATTGTTCAAATAATGGTGAAGAATTGTGAGGTTTAGTTCTACAGAAGTGGCCAGAAAGCAGCACTTGGAGTTTTTGGGACTCCCCATTACATCACTATAACAAGTCCAAGTCTGAGAAACAGGATGTAGACATCTCTCTCGTATGGTGTCTAGAGAAACAACTGGGGACACTAGAACAGACAAATATTTTTCTGTCATGAAGAATCTTTCAGATCAAAAGCAAGAGTAAGTATCAAGCCTTACTTCAAACAAAATACCCTTTTGTATTAATTGGCCACACTGGACTCAGACTAAAAATGAAATAGAGTGAATGCTAAGTAGGATGCACACATTCATCATTCTAAACCCTGCTGATAAACTGATGTGTGGTTTTCAAAATCCCTAAAAGATGGCTGTGTGTAGACTTTTACATATAAAGCTCACATTAAGGAGAATTTCTCTGACAGTTTGAAGAGTTGATAAAATTAGAAGTATTCCTCACTACAAAATTTGCATAATAAGGTATGAAGATTTTGAAGTGTGTCAGGGGAAAGCTCAGGGAAGTAACAGTTTGTAGATATACTGTCTTGGAGCAAATTAAGAAGAACATGCATTTGGCAGATCATAATCAAATGACACCGAAGGAGGCGGTAAGTGACCCCATTCATAGCAGGGGGATCGCAACAAATCCCATGACACTACCCACCCAACATCTTTATCCAGCATGAGCTGCTGAGAAATTACAAGAGTCAGAGGAGCAAAGTTTTACTTATAGTACCAGAACAGCCACTCAGGAGAACACTTAGGGATTGAAAATACTAGGCAAAACAATGTGACAATGTGGGTGGCTGGCTTATAAATTGAAGAGCTCTCGTTGTCTTTGGTAGCCAAGTAAATATAAGAAAAAATGATGATGATGATGATGATGATGATGATGATGATAGTGATGATGGTAATGATGATAGGGGAAGGAGGGGAAAGAGGTGGGAAAAGAAAAAATAAGAGAGAGATTCTAGAAAATGATTTTATGGAGAAAGATGATCTACATTGGTTTTGATAACTATCTTTACTTTTTATAAACTCAAACTGAAAATTATATCTACCACTAAGAGAACATTACATGGGAAATAAAATAGAGCTAGAACTCACAGAGGGTCCTCATTTTTGCTGAACACTATGCTAGGAGGTGGACAAGCAGAGCAAAATTAGACAACCGTAGAGGTTATTCATAATCTACAGGGGCTAGAGTGGTCCTAGGGCACCAGGACCTATCAAATTCTTTTTAGTTTCAGGGACTTAAAACCTGACAATTGCAACTTAAAAATTGGAAAGTATGGATTATTTATTTGGTACTGCAGTTTCAGAAGGTCCAATATATAGTCATTTGGTTTTGTTGATTCTGGATTTGCAATGAGGTGGCATATCATGGTGGTGAGGGATATGTGGTAGAGAAGAGCTGTTTGCCTCATGACAAACAGGCAGGAGAGAGAGAGAGAGAGAGAGAGAGAGAGAGAGAGAGAGAGAGAGAGAGAGAGAGAGAGAGAGAGAGAGACACAGAGAGAGACAGAGACAGTGATACAGAGAGAGTTCAGAATAAGAGATAGCTCCCTAGCACATACCCATGTTGACCTACTTCTTCCAACTTGATCTCGTCAGCTCACAGAACCTCTTGAAAAGCACTCCCAGCTACAGATCTAGCCATGACATGTGATCTTTCTGGGGCTACATTTGGTTTCCAAATCAAAACACAGGTTCTCCATTTGGCTACATGGCAGAATTTGTACACATACCAAATGTTTTTTCATTCAAGAGCAAGTTCATGGGGCATACCTTTGGCAAGTTTTTGTTATTTCCCCTGTTCCCAGTTGTGGTTAAGTTTAGGTTCCATGCCACCATTACACATCTGCACATCTCCACAATGGCTTCTAACTTCATTACTAGATCAGGTGTTCCTTTTCATCTCTAGTGCCTACTATGGGACCCAGGGGTCATGGCAATAAAGAAAAATGGATACTCTGTAATAAATACATAATTAGTATGACTAAAAGAGCAATTCAGAGTGAGGCATGATTGTTTCAGAAAGAGGAGGTAAATATTTCGGAAGGGGTGAAAACTCACCAAGGCTAGGTCCTGTTTCAAGTTTTATTAACTTATCATCATAAACCCGTGGAACAGATTCTATCCTTATTTTTACAGCTGAAGTATCATTATCTCTAGAAAGCTATTTGCCCAAAGTTAACATTATGGTATCAATGAAATATCTAGATGTCTTTCTATGGGGTGCTGAGAAGTTTTAATTTTCTTCTGTAGGCAATAGGGAGCCACCAAATTTTGCAGTCATGTCCAACCTTTTGATATTATGATACAATATTGTCATCCACAAATTACACAATCAGGAATTGTGCAGCTAGACTACAACACACACACACACACACACACACACACACACACACACACACACACACACAACTCTCAAAATGCTCTAAGCAAGCTTATGATTTTTATATTGGGCCATATTCAGAGCTATCCTGGGACACATGTAGCCTGCAGGCCAAAGGCTGAATACACCTGCTGGGAAAGGACGAAACTAACATTGTCAGAGGTATATTTAAATTAACCATAACAATAAGAGTGAGAAAGTGATTGCATGGGTAGAGTAGACACTAGTGATTAAAGGGTAAATAGTAGGTTATGCTAATCATCTCAGGAGGATGCATTGAAGTAGTGATGGGGTGGTAATAAGGCTGGTAAGGCTACAAACACATTTTTTAAGTGAAACTCGGAGGATTTGTCTACTGATTACATGCAACGGTGAGTAAAAGGGAATATTGTGATGATATAATTGCTTGTAATCTAAGAAATAAAAGCTTGCCTGAAGATCAGAGGACAGAGCTAGCCACAGAGTTAGCCAAAGGGGTCAGGCAGTGGTGGCACACTCCTTTAATCCTAGCACTCTTTGGATCTCTGTGAGTTCAAGGCCACGCTGGGCTACATGAGATTAATCCAGTCTAAAAGAGAAACAGCCAGGCAGTGGGGGCACACACCTTTAACTCCAGTACTTGGAATCACACACTTTAACCCCAGCACTCGGAACTGCTGAGACAGGAAGTGATCTGGTTGGGCAGAGAAAGGAATATAAGGATGGAGGAGACAGAAACTCAGGTCTTTTCAGGCTCTTGCAGGCTGAGGAGTTGGTGAGTTAAGAGTTGTCTTGCTCTGTTTCTCTGATCTTTCAGCTTTCACCCTGATATCCGGCTCCGGGTTTTTATTAAGACCAATTAGGATTGGTGCAACAGAACATTACAACTAAAATTGTGCCTTCAATGTCAGGTTACTAAGCAACATAAACATTTTTTAAAAAGATTTATTTTAAATATTATGTATGTGTATTTTTGTGTGTCTCTCTGGGTGGGAATATGCCTGTGAGTGCTGGTACCCACATCACCTAGAAGAAGACATCAAATTCCCTGGAGCTGTTGTAACCCAACATGGGTGCTGGGAACTGAATTTGGGTCCTTTGGAAGAGTAGCAAATGCCCTTGACCACTGAGCCATCTCTCCAGCTCCAAGTAATACAAGAATTAACCTTGAGTGATTAGTTCCTTTTGGGTATCTGTGGTATTGTGTTCCCCAAAATATTGTGTACTCTAATAAATTTATCTGGGGTCAGAGAACAGACAGCCACTAGATACAAAGGCTAGAAAATGGTGGCACTCACACCTTTAATCCTAGCATTCCAGAGATAGAAATCCCTCTGGATCTCTGTGAGTTCAAGGCCACATTGGAAATAGCCAAGCATGGTGACACACACCTTTAATCCCAGAAAGCCAGCCTTTAATTCCAGGGAGTGGTGGTAGAAAACAGAAAGATATATAAGGCGTGAGGACCAGAAACTAGAAGCTTTTGGCTGGTTAAGCATTCAGGCTTTTGAGCAGTAATTCAGCTGAGACCCATTCCGGATGAGGACTCAGAGGCCTCCAGTCTGAGGAGACAAGACCAGCTGAGGATCCGGCGAGGTGAGATAGCTGTGGCTTGTTCTGTCTCTCTGATCTACCAGCATGGACCCCAATAACTCGCCTCGGGTTTGATTTTATTAATAAGAACTTTTAAGATTCCTGCTACAGGTATCTGTTACTCAAATACTCAAGAGAATAATTTAAAGAAAAAGTTTTATTTTCAGTATTTCAGAAGGCTCAGTCCACCATGCAAAAGAGAGCAACTCATCTCACGCTAGCCAGAAAGCATAACAGAGAAGTAATAAGAAGGAACCATGGCAAATTACAACTCCAAAAGACATGATGCCTAGGGACACATCTCCTTCAATCTGTCCTCATGTTCCACAGTTCTACCACCTCCAATAGTCTATTCAAATGGGGATCAGTCAATTCACTGATCAGTCATTTAGGACAGAGCTCTCATGATGTAGTATCTCTTGAAACCCACAAAGACATACCCAGAGGTGCACTTATTAATCTTGTAGGTGCTTCTCAGTCTAATCACATAGTCAGCCAAGATTAACCATCACCTGGGAGCAGAAACAATGGGGTTAAGATTGGACTGGGGAAATGGTGGTTGGGAATGAATAAAATATGTCGTGCATGAAATTTTCAGAGAGTGTGTTAAGTGAGAAAACTAAGATCCATTTTCAGGAGGCATAAAATTCAAGAAGTTGCATATACTACTAGCCTGAGAAGGAACTATTAAGTCCAGACTAGGAGAACTTAGAAGGTCATTATCAGATATACAAGGATAGGGGACTTCCAAGGATGTGAAGCTCAATTTTACCTTATGAGAAGGCAGAAAACACAAGTATGAAAACTGACATGTGACATCAGATTTACAATACCAGTGTCACAGCTAAATTTAACTGCAATCTCCCCAGCTCTGTCTCAAAATAACAAGTAAAAAAAAGATGGATGGAGAAAGAGCTCCATAGGAGAATATGTGGCTAACATGCACATTTCTCTAGGTTCCATCATTGAAACTTCAAAACAAACACCGATGAATGATATAGTTGATTTTTCTGAAAATATTTTTAGATATATGTTATAGGCAGAGTTCAATCTATTTTTTCATTAATTTTAGAATATTGACCTTGAGTTGCTTATGAGGTGAATACATATTTAATGATATAAATCAGAAATTTTAACTTTATGTATTCATGTAACCAAATGAAACTCAAAATTTATCAGGAAACTTGATGTGAATGATTCAAGTAGTTAGCCAATTGCAAGCATCTGGCAATACTTTTCCAACCCTGCACTAAAAATGATGAATTGTACTGTATGTAAATTATACATTAATAGCAATGAGAAAAAAATACTTGGGTGAGAATTGGGAAAACGGGTATCTTTTTTAGACATGACATGGACTAGTTGCATCACCATGGAGATTTTTCTATTCCTTTGAGTTTCCATGGTCAGATACATAAAATGAGATCAGATAATTGCTTAAGAGCCCATTGCTCTGTTCTACAAACTTTCTCCTTTAAAGCAAGGTTGGGAGACCAGATGGCCTCATTTAGTTGCTGATGCATCACTGTGGAGGTGACTGGACTAAAATATGCAAACTGTACACAGAGTTCTGAAAAGTCTTCTTGGACCTGAATGCAATGTTTCCAATTTTTGTCTTTCCAAAGGATGGAACACTGGAGCAGTCCATCTGGTCATACAATTCTCAACTAAATTTTGACATATATATTTGAACAAAATAGAAACAGCCCTCTGGGAAACACTAATGTTTAATGAGCCCACATAGGTAGGCCTTGATTTAAAAAATATCATGCTTCTCTCTCTCTCTCTCTCTCTCTCTCTCTCTCTCTCTCTCTCTCTCTCTCTCTCTCCTTCTCCCTCCCATTCTCTCTTTTCTATTACTTTTTTCTATTTTGCAAGCAGTAATTATAAAGATATTGAAGATGACTATATCTACTACTATCATCTACCCTAAATGCCACAAGACATTGCTTTATACTACCTTATTTTACCCAAACTGGTTGCTGATCCATTTTTATACAATTTCTACTTCTGTAGCTAAGTAAGTCCTTGAAAACAGACACCAAAGAAGTGGGACCTTATTGTTGTACTGCTGTGATTGAGGTAAACACTTATAACTCAAAAGAGAAAACTCAGGAATAGTAACAATAATGTTGATGATACCAAAAGCTTATGCTATTGACTTTTTTTTTTTTTGTTTTTTTGAGACAGGGTTTCTCTGCGTAGCTTTGTGCCTTTCCTGGAGCTCACTTGGTAGCCCAGGCTGGCCTCGAACTCACAGAGATCCGCCTGCCTCTGCCTCCCGAGTGCTGGGATTAAAGGCGTGCGCCACCACCGCCCGGCTAGCTATTGACTTTTTAAACACAAGTCAACAGACTATGGCTTAGACATTGTTTTATAGTTAAAAAAAAAAAAAGCACATAGCATTAAACATTCCATCTTAGTTATTGCTAAGAGTAATGTTCGGTATTGGTAAGTATATTGAAATTGTTGTGCAATAGATGTATGTAACATTTCCATATTGCAAACCTGTACCCACAAATACTAATTCAACAGTAGTTCTTGGTGGCTCCTCTTTTTCTATGATCTGTAACTAGCCTCCTTAATATCCATCTGTTCAGCCTGTATCTGGATTTCCTTCTTCTTAACTACTTTTGAATGATATTCCATTTTAAAGATGCCTTGTATTTTCTATTTTCTTTATTCATTTATCTTAAGGTAGATATTTGGTATGTTTCCATCGCTTGGTCGGTGTGATGCAATGATCACATTTATACCTATATTAGTTGAAGTTTCTGCTCTGATTTTATTTGGCCATATCCAAAAGTGGTATTGCTGGATCACATGAAAATTCCATTTTTCCTTAGCTGATAAACCTCCATAACATTTTCTATAATGGCTACCCAATTCTGCATTCTCTCCATCATTGAATATGGTTCTGATCTGTCCATTTTCTTAACTTTACTTGTATTTTTTACTCTGACCACTCCAATGGGTTTGGAGTTTTAGTTTGGGGTCTTGCATTACCATACGAAAATCAATTCCTAATGGGTCAAAAGCCTTAATGTAGGAACCAAACTAAAACTGGTGGTGGAAAAAAACCTGTAAGATACAGCACGGACAAACACTTTCTGAGTAGGATCCATTACTCAGGAACTTGTGTCAATGGTTGGTAAATGGTACTTCATGAAATTCAAAAGCCTTTGCACAACAAAGGAAACAAGACAGCCTATAGAATGAGAGAAAAGCTTTCCTAATTATCCTCTGACAGAGGGTTAATATCTAGAATACACAAAGAACTCAAAAGCCTAAAGAACAAGAAATTAAATAACCTAATCAATACCCGAGCCAATGAGATGACCAGAGAGTACACAAAGATAAAGTATGAGTGGTCAATACACATATGGAAAAATGTTCAACATCAAAGCCATAAAAGAAATGCAAATAAAATCTCCAATGAGCCAGAGGATCGGAGAGTTTGCTGTGAGCTTTTTGTCTTCTAGTGATGTCAAAAGCTACACTTACAAAGTCTCATCAACCTCACTGCCTAAATATGAGCTGAATAAGGTCAACAACAGTAGATATGCCAATGTGAACTGGGGGAAACCCATGAAGGCTTAAGCCCACACAAAGAACTATAGGCAAGTAAGGAATGTTGAGAGCTGAGAAATAGTCTTTTCCAAGGAAGAGCACACCACTTGGTTATCCAATAGCAAATGGCCATCCCTGAAAACATACATACAAGTAACATTATAGAGACTAAGCAGGTTGTATTTAGGAATCTATATGGGAGGGTTTGAAGGGGGAAGGGGAAAATGATGTAATCACATTACAATCTCAATAATAAAAGAAATAACTTTTTTTTTTTTAAAAAAAAAGAATAGGTAGAATTCAATGCTAAGGAAACAATACAATCTGAAAAAGCAAAACAATTACTTGGAAGAAAAATAAATTTATTCAAGGACTGGGGAGGTGGCTTGGTGGCTATGAGTTCTTGGTACTCCTCCAGAGGATCCAGAGTTTGGTTCCCATTATCCACTTTAGGTTTCTCACAAGTGTTTACTATTCCAGATCCAGGAGACCCAAAGCCCTCTTCTGGCTTCTGAAGGTACTGCACTCACATGGCGTTCACTCATACTCATTAAATATACATAAATAAAAAAATTAAAAAATAAATCTAAAAATTGTTCAAAACTGAAGGTGGTGAAATGACTCAGTTGGTAAAGACACCAAGCCTAATAACCTGAGTCCAATCATCAGACCCCACATAGAAGGAAAGAACTGACTCCTACAAGTTGTCTGATGACATGTGCACACGTCATAGCATGTATTCGGAGGGCAACAAAAGCCAAGTTATAAAACCAACCTAAATGTTTAACAACAGAAAAATGGATAAAGAAACCATGGGTTATGTGCACAGTGGAGTAATTTACACATAAAGAAGAAAGGGAGAGGTTGAGGGGGAGAGGAAAGGAAGGGGAGAAAGGATGTAATTATAATTTCAAAAAGTAAAAATGAATAAAAACAGAAGAATGAAGTTATGTCATTTGCAAGAAAATGGATGCAACTTCAGGTAATCATCAAGCAATTATTTCTCTCATTTGTGGGGACTAGACATTACAGATATGTAATATCATATATATATGTATATATGTCATAAAAATAGAAGCAAATTGGGGAAAGGAATTATACTATATATTTGCATGAAAATGGCCTTGTGTAATCCTGCATAAGAAAAGAAAATGCCAGTCCCAAAAGAGGGCAGTGAAGCATGCAAAGAAAGCAAAAAGCTTGCTTTGGACTTATGCCTTAGCTATGCTTTTTACCAAGGTTTGTTTACTTTTGGGCAGGTCAGATTCCCTGTTGTCACTGTCCCTTATATATATATTGAGATGAGCAAACAATAAGGGCCAAGGTAAAGAAATATGAAGAACTGATGTGATAATTTATGCATGATCTGCATATAGTAAACATTTAAAATTCATTAGCTTTATCAAGAATAGCATTCAGTGTCTGTTGGGGAGTTTTGTTTTCTAGAAACAATGTCTACTATTAAGATACCAAGAATGACCATTATTTTACCAAATGTGGATAAATCTGAGGATTGTAGAAGACTTCGTACCACTGTTGTGTGTTGTATAAAGCACACCCCCACTCCCATCTCCCATGAGTCGAGCGGAAGTATAGTGTCAGGATGACTTTCCAGCCTCATTCTGTACATCCCAAAACATAACTGGGAGTGTTCTGACCCAGCTGAGTTTATAGCAGGAACAGTTAACCAAATGTGGTCACCACATTGACATCCTGGCTGCTCACGGATGGAACACAGAACAACAAAGGCGTTCTTTCAGTAGAGACAATCTCTCAATCAGAAGTTTAGCATGAAAGCAAGGGCAAACATTGATTGTGTTGCTTGCAAATGTCAGAGAGCTATGGGGCCATTGTCAACAGCAAGAGGGGCAGCCAGAACTTCAGAGGAGATGGCCCTGGCTTCAGAGGATGAGCTGTTTTAAGAGTGACTGTCATGGTTTCTGAACAGTGAGTAAAAACTGACATCTACTCTGTACACATTATGCAATTTTTTTTTAAAACTAGTCTTATTTATTTTATTTTATTTATTTTTTGTCTTTTTGTTAGCATCCAGAATGAGTAGGTCAAGATAGGTGGGGCAAAATCTTGATTTTTCCTGTGCAAAAGTGTACACGTAAGTGAATGTAAGCAAACTGTGTGTCAGACAAGATTATTTCAGAAAAGGTATTAAAATGATGAGGAATGTTGTAAATGCACACTTGGTTGATTTATGTGACAAGGCTAATGGCAAAGCATATTTAGCTCTGTTAATTCCTACCATATTCTTATTGGTTGAGCAGAGTTACTCATCTCTATTTCAGAAGTTAGGAAATGGGAGCACAGAGTGCTTAAATAATTTCCCTGAAGTAACAGTATTAGGTGTTCAAGTCAGGATTTAAAATCCAGGCACATCAAAAGTTATTTTTATTCTTTCTCCTTCTTGTTTATTTTTAAAAATGTTTTCTTTAAAATAGTTCAAACACTTATATTTCAAATGCAAAATGACACCTGAAGCATGCATCCTCTCTCTGTGACTACCTTCTCTGCCTCCTGGGTGTAACTTACATTAGTTTCATCTACATTATTCAGTGTTTCCTATATAAACAAAGAATGTACACAGAGAGAATATTTCTCCCTTTTTGGCAAATGTACAATATGCATATGGTTCTGCATCTTGCTTTTTTATTTTTCATGGCTTCCCAAGAGTCCTTCTTCATTCTTCATCTACAGGTTCAGAGACCTCTAGTAACTATGTGTGCCATGATTTACTTAGCTGCTTCTCTAAAGGGAGTCACCTATGTTCTTCCAAAAACATATATTTTGTTTAGAAGGGACTCTAAAAACAAAATAGAAACATCCAAAAAAATCCAATCATTGAAACGATAAAATCCTTTCCTCAAAAATAGAGTAATTTGGGAGCTGAGAAAATGGCTCACAGGGTAAGTACTTGCTGCGCAAGGACTCAAAACCAGGTAGGTTCTCAGGATCCACACAAAAAGCCAGGTGTGGTGATGCACATCTGTCACTCCAGCACTGTGTGTGTGTGTGTGTGTGTGTGTGTGTGTGTGTGTGTGTGTGTGTGTGTGTGTTAGAATTGGTATGTGGAGACAGGCAGACCTTCGTAGCTCCCTGACCACCCAATCTAGAGAAGTCGGTGTGCTCCATTGTCAATTGCATAAACTAAGGTAGGTGGAGAGTGATAGAAAACATCCTATGTCAACCTTTTGTCTCCAATTGTGCATGTGCACACATGCACGCACACACACAGACACACATGGATTACATCAAAGGCGATACCCCCCTTTAAAAATGGTTAGTTTTGTTTAAAAATAACACAGAGTTAAATGCCAATGTAATAGGTCAGATATTTTGTCCTCCAAACACTCTCATTCATTGAAGTTGTAATCCTTAAGGTATGGTTTAAGGAGATGGGACCTCTGATAGAGGATTAGGCCTTGAGGGTAAGATTTTCATCAATGGGATAAGTATCTTTGGTAGGGACCTCAGAGTGATTATGTCTTGCTTCTGACATATGAAACACAGTGGAAGGGCTCAGTTAGAATGGCCCATGAAGCTGCTTTGACTGGTCCATGAATCCTCTAACACTTTGACCCCAGATTTCCCAGTATTCAGAATGATGAGAATTAATTTCTATTGCTTTTTGCTGTCATGGTTAATATTGATTATGAAGTTGACAGAATCTAGGATCATGCAGGATACACATTTCTGGGTATGTCACAGAGGTTGTAAGACCTACTTTAAATGTGGATGGCACCATTGTGTGGGCTGGGGTTCAGGAGTGAATAAAGAGAAAGGGAACTGAGCACTGGCATTCATCTCTCTCTGCTTTCTGAATGTAGGAATAATGTGGCCAGCTACCCCATCCTCCTGCTGCCATGCTCTCCCTTCTATGTATACCCTACCAGGTGTAACAAGTACACCCTCAAGCTATGAGCTAAAATAAACCCATCCCCCCATAAGTTGCTTTCACCAGACATTTAGTCACAGAAATAAGAATAGTAACTACAATATAACAACCTAAATAGTTAGTGGTATTTACTCTAGCAGCTTGAATGGATTATGCCATCAACACCAACAAAAACATGCTTTGTACCAGAGAGTAATTTTATGTGTCCCAGCACTGTATCTCTTTTTTATAAACTGAAAGTATGACCCACTCTCTTGAAGACACAGGCCCAGAGACTTTCAAAAAGACAGAAAAAACATCACAGAACACTTGTACTTATTTGGCATATTGTTGCAATAGCTTAGTATTTATGGGTTTGAAGAATCAAATATTTAATATTGAATCACCCCTGTAGTGAACTATCATATGATATGCATGTTAAACCATCCAGCTCCCTTGAGTAGATAGAACATTGATTCTTATTAGAGCAAACCTAAACCCCCAATAATTTAAAGCTTCACCAGATCTCTTTATATCTTCAAATATCAATGTTCAAAACATCTTGTCAATTTTGTTCCCCTTTCTAAAAAAAGGAAATTATCACTTCAATAACACTGTAGATTTTTTTTTTAAAGGATGCCTGACATAAAGGGATTTTGAACACTAACATGTGAAGGACAAGCACTAAGAGAGGCAATAAACACTCAGAGAAAAATACCCATGAGCTAAAGAGAACATTAGTTTCTTCCAAAAGGAGTGGGATGAAAGAATACAGAATGTACAGCTTTTCAATGAGGGTGGAGTGGGGGATGCCAACAATGAAATCAGAAAGATTGAGCTTAGGACTTTCCCAGAACACAGACAAGCATTTAGCTTAGTAGGCTTAAGTAGTATCTGAAGAAGACTTCTGGGCAATGAATACTGAAGATGATTTTGTGAGGCACAGTCTAGGCAGGGGGAAAGGAGTAGAGGATGGTGTCAAAGGCATGCTCCATGAGGATAAGTCTCTTCCTCGTGATCAACACAGGAGGAAAAGAAAGCTCCTAAAAGGTCCAGACACCAAATAGAACCTAGAAAGAAGAATGCTGTAGAAGCTACTAGTTAATATCCTCTGATTAAACAGTACAACTTTATAGTGGATTCAGAAAACATGGACAAGTATAATGAATACAAGTGAGATAATCCACAAGTGTATTTCCCAGAGCAAACCATCATGAAAATATGGCATAATCATCTATACTCCTTTTGCATATTATACATATGTTAAAATATGAATTCTATATTTTGAAAAATTGAACCATGCTATGAATCAAATTTTCCATATGCCCCAACTCCCATTTCTCAAATCTTTTTCTGACATTACATATTCTTTAAAAGGGAATTTTGATGCCTGGATTACATAAAGTTTAAGTAGAATTTTTTGATTCATTTTTTCCATTTTAGAAATAGTGCTGTGATGACATTTCTTGTCATAAGTCTTATTATCTCTATTTACTTCTTAAAAGAAACTTAAAGGTGTATCAACATGTCACATTCAAATTACTCAGTCCACCCATTCCTATGACTCACCACCAGGAGTCTCTAGGGACAAACTTCGAACAAGCATATTAAGGACCCGACACCATTTTTGCGTCACACTCTGTCTATTTTTGTCCTTCTGCAGCACACATCGTTCAGGCACTGCATTATTTCCTCTAGACTAGTGATTCTCAACCTTCCTAATGCTTCAACCCTTTAATAGAGTTCCTCATGTTGTGGTGGTTCCCAACCATAAAATGATTTCAGGGCTACTTCATAACTATAATTCTGCTATTGTTATGAACCATAATGTAAATATCCAATATGCAGGATATCTGATATGCCACCCTGAAGGGTTCATGACCCACAGGCTGAGAACCACTGCTCTAGACAAATGGACTATTCCTGGGCTAATCTAAATGCAATAATATAAAACTTGGATGACCCAGATTTCTCCAGTATGCATACAATTACTATATCCTGAATATTGAAAACTACCCAATGCTCTCAAAAACACTTACTTTATCATCCTTTCATTTAAAATGATGCATGATGGGCAACAAAAGAAGAAAAAGTACAGTCGATGGAAGCTTATATCTTTCAAACAGTATGTAAATGCATAGGTTACATATACTGGAACTTAAGTTTTCTTCAAATTTTAGATTTTCTTGACACTTCAAAGTTATAGGGATCTTACGTGCTCTCAATATATTGAAGTTCTTCGTGACACTATTGAGTTACACAGCCTTAACAGTTCAAATTTAAATTCTCCAGTTTATATTTTAAATCATTCTATTCTCAATAGGTTAATAGAGTTTTCAAAATCTCTAAAGTCTATGCATGCATTAATTCAGTTAAATAAAGGTACATTTAAAACATTTCCCTTCTATTGGCCAAGGAAAAGAAAAGTAAAACAAAATATATCAAAACCTCATCTCTGGCATGCATGGGCCATATTATAACTTTAGAATTACTCAAATTCTAAGACCTCCTCAGAAATTATTGTTCAGATGAGGGCAGCCAGGACTGTGCTATTCAGTCGTGCAGCCTGAACACCACATAACTCCGGAGGGAGCAGTTGGACCCTGATCAATGGGATTGGTACTCTCTGGAGTGGTACAGTAAGCAATCTATGCAGCCCTACGCGATAACCTTGAAGTTGGCGCCTGGTAATTCCACTTGTGGACCCATTACTTATTTATGCAACTTTCTCTCTGGTGAGCAATGAAAACGAAAAGTTTTAGAGCGAAGTTGTCTTTAGAGCTACCTACTTCTTTTCTTTTAATGAAGAACATCCTGTAAGGAAACAATAACAAATTTTCCTGGCTCCCCTCTGTCACAAACGATCACATTTTCTGGCTTCCCATGTTCCCGGGCAACCACCCACCAGGAAGCAGCAGGCTACCTTGTGTGAGTAACTGCAGGTTTCTGACTTCTTCCCGCACCTTCAGTTGGAGCACCTGCTGCAGGATGTGCTGTCGCTGGTTCTCCTGGGCGATCCCCATGCGTTCCAGCTTCTTGTCGGTGAGTCTCAGCAGGGCTCGCCCTGCAGGGGTTGAAGAAATGGAGAGAGAGGCAAGTGAGCAATACCCTGGGGGAATGACTTGCATCTTGGTTGTGGCTAGCCCCGACAAAAAAAAGTTTATAACTAAGTGCAGATGATGTAGAACAGAGGGACCCCCACGGTCTATGCTGATAGGACTGATGATGTGCACGGAGAAAACCCACCTGTGCAAAAGAGAGCACTGGAATTTTATCTAATAGTGGCAACCCTCAGTAGACCCAATGAGGTAGGTAAAGCGGCGAACTTTAACTTGCATATTTGGGTCATCAGTTGCTGGTTTCCATGGAAACAGTGCTCTTCACTGGGTGATGGGTTCTCAGGCTGGCCAGTGTGCCCCTTTTTGACACCCCAGCTGCAGAACTAGATGCTCTCACTATGCTTATGAGAACTCCAGCAGCAATTCTGTTTTTGTGAAACACACGTTTAAGGGCTGCTTTTGATCTGAAGACATCCAGCTCTCTGGCTGCAGCTGTGGGAAGCTCTGCTCACCCCCAACATTTGCTGAGGATAAAAGACCCACAAAGAGGAGTTTAAGAGGAGACAAGGGAAGGGAGCCATTCAGGAGGGCAAAACCAGGAGCTCTGGTGCTTATGATGCCACATATCTAGGTCTTGGCAACTCAGCATGCCTCTCTTCCAGCTCCATTTTCTCCAACTCCAGATATCTGTATGTTTTTCTTCTACCTTGATTTCTATGAAGTCCCCAAATTATGCCCTACTGTGCATTTACCTTGAAATAAGCATACTTCACTCCCATCACTTACACTAAGAGAGCGATCTTGTTAAATGCCCACAGCACCATTTACTCTTTTTCCACAGCCTCAGCTGTCACACCTGCAGATGGATCTGTTATCATTTCTATCATGAGGAAGAGACAGAAGCAGCTGCCTGTGATCAATGACAAGTCTGTGAGTACAATTTTATATAGTCATTGGAAACTGTTGGGAAGTCCACACCCATGTCTTGGGTGTGTGCATGTTCTTTTCCTAAACACCACTCTCCCTTCCCTAATATCCATGTTTAAATCTGTATTAGAGTTGCTTCTTAACAAACTGTGACTCAGCTTCTTTTGGAAGAAAGAAATGAAATGTTCTATCACCTTAGAAAAGAAACCAAACAACTAGAAGATGAAGTTAATGGGCATTTCCATCAAAGAAACAAGAAAGCCCATGAATATAGCTGATGAATGGGCAGCCTTAAAATCCTCCTGCCTTACACTCCCAAGTACAGGAAATTATGGTAGAGAACTGTATCTGGCATTATTCTGCACACTGACTGCAAGTCTGCCTTCCTTGAACTTGGTAACGTTAATAATCAAAGCAAAGGTAGAGAAGAGTGCTTATGTATGTCATTCACCAATGGACTGCTTGACCTACAGCCATTTATTAGCCAGGAACAATGTCATGGCCCTTCCCACTTAGGAAAAAAAAGCCAGCTATATATTGTGATGTGCAATGATTCTCTCCAATCCTCTGCCCAGAAGTGAGGTGGGTAGGGTAGGGTAGGCAGGAATATTGAATGGGAATATTGATGGCATGACCATGGAATATGGGAGGAAAGTGTGTGTGTGTGTGTGTGTGTGTGTGTGGTGACAGTGATCTACAGCTTCTGTGACATTCTGATGAAAGAAGTCCCATAGATAGAGCTTAGGCTTGGTTCCACCAAATGATCATGGTAACCATGAAAAAGGAACAAGAGGACAAACGCAGACACACTCCCTTGCTATTGCCTTCTGCAACAAGGTAAAGTAGCAACACTGGAGGATGTTCTAATCTAATTTGTTACTTTGCATGGCCAAAGAGGCTTTGTGAAAGTGAATGAAGTATAAGGACCCCAAGATGGGAGAATATCATATATCACCCAGGCAGCCCATCAAGTCTCACTACAAATAAACAGAGAACTTGAGAGAGAGAGAGAGAGAGAGAGAGAGAGAGAGAGAGAGAGAGAGAGAGAGAGAGAGAGAGAGAGAGAGAGAGAAATGGTGTGGAAATGCAAACAGGAGTTAGAGTGGCCAGGAGCTATAGAGTCCCTACAGATTCCAGAGGCTAAGATTCCAAACTTGCTTCTCTCCCACATACTCTAAAAGTCTTTCCACTAACAACTCACTTTGAGCCCCATGACACACATTTTTGAACTTCTGAATTTCACAAATGTAAGAATATAAACATGGATAATTTTAAACCTCTAAGTTTGTTACAGAAGCAGTTATCTTCATGAATGGAATTGGCATCATTGTAAGAACTCAAATAGGCAATAGGCAAATTCAAGCCTGAAAAAATCCCAACATGGAGGAGGGAGGTGGGCAAAGTCTCACCCCTAGCTGAGAAGATACTGGCAATTGATGGCTTCTGGGGAAAGGGGAGTCAGTTTTCTTTAAGGGTCTGTCCCAAGCCTGGTAGGTCAACCATGCTGGAGGGGATGATCCCACCTACACCCAACACCGATTGGGCAACACAGATTTAATTCAATTTATTTAAGGACATGAAGTTGGATTGGCAAGTACATGGGAATGGGTCTAGAGGAGCTAAGGGAGGGAGGATGTATATGACAAAATACATGTTTATGAATAAAGTACAATGGCATGGAGTTATTCTCAAAGAACGAATAAAACTAATTTTTTTTTCAAAAAAATAACTCAGAGAGCTCTTTCCTTTTCCAAGTTCTATGTGGGGGCCATAATGAAAAGTAGAGAACAGAAGGTAGTTAAGGAACAGTAACCTTGCATCCTGGGTCTGTCTGGGGAGGAGACACTAGAATGTGGGAGAAAGACAGGGAAGAGAAGTGTCAAGGAAGTCAGAGGAATGGAGAATGTCACTACAGCAGGGCAGAGAAGATAGGACAAAGCTGGGAAGCAGCATCTGAGAAGAGGCCGGGACAGAGTTCAAGAGGGCCTGACAGGCTCGCGGAGGACTGGATGTGAAATGTGAAGAGTTCTGTGCAAAGGCAACTTGGGCATTATGCCAGGCCTTCACTAGATCTTCACTCGTTCTTATGAGGAGAATAGATTGGAGGTTGGGACATGGAGAAAAGTCAAAACAGGAAGTGATGGTGCCACAAAGCCCAGTCAAGGGGCAGGAGCGGTAAGGTTCCTGGCTCTATTTTTATGACTTTACAATTCCTAGAAGTAGCGTGGAGGAAAGGAGGTCCTCAGTTCCCATTCAGGTTTCCAAGCTTATCCACAATGGCTGGTGGCCCCTTTTATGAGCAGGAAACTGAATCACTGCTCTAAGAAAGGATGTGATAGAGGAAGGAAATCTGGTCTGTTCCTGCTAGTCTATCTCCAGCAAACATCTGGGATCTTCAGAAGTAATGAAATAGGTAGAACTAAAAAAGTAGGTGATTAAAACATCCCTTATTCACATTCCTTCAATGCCCTCCTCAAACCCCCAAAGCACTGAGCTAGCAGGTAGCATTGGTAGATCATAGTAGGAGTCACAGAACTAAGAGGTTATTGCTGTGACCCAACCTCTGTTAAAAATATTCACAGGACCCCTTGACAATGGCCAGGGAAGACTCTGTGAAGATGTTCACACAGCAGAAACTTGGGTGTGGTGTTCTGGTAGCAACCTTGAAAAATTCAAGTGTTGTTGCATCTGAAGCTTCAGTCTGTCCATAAAGGCATTATTGTATATGTCCCTCGAGCACACCAATTCCATAAACATAGGCATGGTGGTTAACTTCATAAGCCAACTTGACTGGGCCATGAGATATCCAGATACTTAGTTACTTATTATCCTGAGTGTTTCCAGAAGATATCAATAATTACTTATTTTTAAATTTCATGTATGTGTGCTGTGTTTAAACTACTCCCCCTCTTCCCTCCAGCTCCTTCTGTGTACCACTCCCACCTACCCATTCCCTCTCAAATTCATAGCCTGTTAAAAATTATTATTGATATACACACACACAACACACAACACACAACACACACACACACACAAATAAATACATAATACAGCTTGCTGTGTCCATTTAGTGTAGCTCATATGTACATGTTTTAGGACTTACCACTTGGTATTGGATAATCAGTCAGGAGACTCATCCCTGGGGAAGATTGATCCTCCCTCTCTCAGCAATCCTCAGTTGCCTGTACCCCTTCATCAAGGGGTAGGGCCTTGGGAGATTTCACCAATCAGAACTGGGAGGTCAATTGGAATTCAGGGTTTGTTTAAGCAGCTACACTTCTGAGAGTTTATGGGCATCTTTTTCGTCATATAGAGATGACGGTCTTGTAGCAGATGCTCTGGCCCTCTGGCTCTTACATTCTTCCACCCCTCTCCTATGATGTCCCTGAGTCCTAGGTCATTGATCCTAGAGAAAAACCTATTACTGCCGCTTTCCCAAACCAGTGTTTAACTGAATTCTTAAAACTTACCCTTATTCCCACAGGTAAGTGTAGAGCATCAGAGAAACGTCCTTTTGCAGCAGGTGGGGAACATTACAGAAAGCTACAACTGGTCAAAATGCAGAGAAACACTGACCGTGAGGTGCTCAGAATTCTTACATCTACAACACAACCCCTTCACCTAAGGCTCAGAGACTGATAATTAAAGCGATAGAAAAGACAAGGCAGATTGCTTCCTATAACATATAGCAGCTCTTGCCTCTGGGCTCAAATGAGGACATCAGGTTTACAGATTTTAAATTTGGCAATTTCTATAACTCCATAAACCAATTTATTTTATCTGTCTATCAACCTGTGTATTCTCTCTCTCTCTCTCTCTCTCTCTCTCTCTCTATATATATATATATATATATATATATATATATATATATATATATTCCCACTACTTCTGTTTCTATGGAGAATTGCAATACTGTACAAAATTTCCCTGTCAGATTCCCTATGCTGGCACATCACAGTACTTACAGATATATATTAAATACATATTTTTTTAGCACTGCTTAAGTAATGTTGAGATTATTTTCTTAACCCACATATTGATGACTTCCCATTTCCAGGTCTTTAAATTACTGTAATGTCTGATGTAAGGGACTTGACTGGCAACAGTCAAATAAAACAAACGTGAGAGCCTGGCCATGGCAGGAGCTGGGAGCTGCATTGGTTGGTGATGAGCACATGAACACCTGCTGTCAGAAAGAACAGAGACCTTGAGGCTGAGTACCTGACCTTCCCGGTGGTTAGACAGACACCACAAACCACCAGCAGCTCAAGTGAGCAGTGGGGCAGAAAGAACATGTGGAGTAGAGGAACAAGTTAATAGTTTTCTCTGTTACTATACCAAATTACCATGAGGATGGGCACTTAACACAACGGAAATATATTCCACAGAGATATGGAAACCAGAATCTCAACACCAGTTTCACTGGGCTAAAACCACATGCCCTCCAGAAGCCGACAGGGCAAAATCTGGTTTTAAATACTTCATTTAGCTCTGCCAGTGTTCTTTTGGTTGTGGCCATATCACCATAAATTTTACCTTCATTTCATATCATTTTCTGATCACACACACACACACACACATATGTATACACACACACACATATGTAAACACATGTAATCTCTACTCCTCCCATGATGACACTTGTGGTTAGCAGTAATACCACCTGAATGACCCAGAACAATTGGCTCATGTGGAGCTCCTTAGTCACGTCTGCGAAGGCTCCTTTGCTTAGAGGATAAGGACAAGCACCAAGCATTAGGCACCACTGTCTTTGCAGGTCTTTATTCAGTCCACCAAAACTGAAAGTAACTCTGGAGCCTCTTGTGTGTGGCACAGGACTCCATGTCCACATGAAGAAGTGAGGCTCAGTGAAAGAGGCTTCAGGCAAAGACTTAGGTCTGGATATGTCTCTGACCTTCAAGTCCAGTCTGGTCCTGGGTGTCCTTCCACTTCATAGACACCATCATAGGCTTTTCAAGATAATGGCTATATGCTGAAGACATAAATGGAAATGTTAGGGTAGGCTGTAGGTGTAGCCTCCGCTTTGTTCCTATTGAGATTTCTCAGTGCCACTTTTCCTGGGAGATGTACTGAATTCCAAGGTCTTTTCTCCTTGACATGATTCCTGGGCTAGTCTTCAGTAAGTGGTCAGTATGTACTGAGTTAGTTCAAATTGAGTTAGTTCAAACCCATTCTCAGGAAAGGCCTATGCTATGCACTAACCAATTGTCCCTGGGTCTTAACTTCAGCCCCATCCAGAGCGAGTACCAGTGTGGTAAACATATAGTCAGCATTCTTTAGTTAACCTAGTTGTCCCATTACTTCAAAATTTAGACCCAAGAATGAGGACAAAGTGGAAAATAATAAAAGCATGGCGTTATCAGACTCAGAAAGACAAACATGGTATGTACTCATTCATAAGTAAATACTAGATGTAAACCAGAGAAGCTAGGTAACAATGAGGACCCTAAGAGGAATGTATAGATCACCTTGGGAAGGGGAAACAGATGAGCTCTCCATGAATAAACTGGGAGTGAGGGGTGAGCAACAGAGGAGAGGGGATGAGATGGGATGGGAGATGAGAATATGAGGGAATGGGATGATCGAGCTGGGGGAGGGATGGAGTGGGAGAGCAATGAATGAGATTATCTTGATAGAGGGAGATATTATGGGGTTAGGTGGAAACCTGGTGCTAGGGAAATTCCCAGGAATCCACAAGGATGACTCCAGATTAGACTACTAGCAATAGTGGAGGGGGTGCCTGAGCTGGCTTACCCTTGTAATCTGATTGGTGAATACCCTGTCATCATAGAGCCTTCATCCAGTAACTGATGGAAGCAGATGTAAAGATTCACAACCAAGCACCAGCTGAGCTCTGGGAGTCCAGTGGAAGAGAGAGAGGAGGGATTGTATGAGCAAGGTGGGGGTGTCAAGATCATGATGGGGAAATCTATAGAGACAACTGAACCAAGCTCATAGGAACTCACGAACTTTAGACAGACAGCTGTGGAACCTGCATGGGACCAGACTAGACCCTCTACATATGGGAGACAGTTGTGTGGCTTGTTTTGTTTGAGGGGCCCCTGGCAGTGTGATCAGAATCTATCCCTGGTGCATGAGCTGGCTTTCTGGATCCCATTACCTATGGTCGGAAACCTTGCTCATCCTTGAGGCATAGGGGAGGGGCTGGGTACTGCCTCAACTGAATGTACCAGGCTTTGCTGCCCCCCATGGGAGAACTTACCCTTTTGTAAGGGGTTAGGGGATGAGAGGTGGGTTGGGGGGGTTAGGTGGGAGTGGGGGTAGCAGAAGGAGGGATGAGAGGGGGGATTCTGTGATTGGTATGTAAAATGAGTAAAAATGTTTTTTAAAATAAAAAAGCATGAGGTTATAAGCTAATAGATATGGATTAATATTCAGTAAGGCATGATCTGAGTGTCCTCATTTTCAAAATGTGGATGAAAACGACACTATTTCATAGACTGTAACAACAGAATGGAATGAAACATGTGCACATCCTCTTTAACCTGGAACCACTGGCATGATGCAAATTTGGTGTCACAGATGTTTTGCTGGCTGCTACCTCTTCACACTCACAGGACTCCTGGTCCTTCTCCTGTGACAGCGATAACAATAGCAAACATTTACTATGTGTTAAACACCGTCCTAAGAGCTTTACATAGATTATCTCATTTTAAATGATTCTGTGAAAGTACCATGTTTATCCACAGCTGATTAAGAGCTATAAAACACCTAAAAGCTCTATGTCTTATTAAGAAGCTGCAGATTTGGGAGAGGCCATGCTGCTCAGCATCCGCTGACTGACTGCTGGGGAGTTCTTCACACGAACCTCACATCCTCCTTGTGGTGGATTGAATGAGAATGTCCCTCCACTCCTTCCCACTCCCCCATCCGGGTCAGGCTCTGGCTCTGGTTACTTGGTTCCCAGTTGGTGGCACCATTTGGGCTTTAGGAGGTGTGGCCTTGCTGGAAAAAATACATCATCAGTGGTAGGCTTTGAGGTTTCTCATCCAAGCACTATTTCCAGTTTGCTATCTCTGCTTCTAGCTTGGGGTGAGGGATGTGAGATTCTCAGTTGTTCCTGCCTTCTGCCACTCTTCCCTGACATGATGGTGATGATGGACTCTTCCGTCTGGAATGATAAGCCCCAAACAAACTCTTCTTTTGTAAGTTGCTTTCGTCACAAAAGCAGAAAGGTGACTAATACACTCACCAAGCCCATTTCTGCTCGGGGACTCAGGTCAGTGAGTTGGAGGGTCTGGGAATGGTCACTCTCTCTGATGGCTTAAGGAAAAGGGGGACCATGAACACAACACCACCATGTATCAGAGAGTGACAGAGGATGGGGGAGGGTGGCTGTGACAGTTGCTGTTCAATAGATTCATCTAGTCATTTATCACAGACTATGAGCACACCATGGGTTGAACTTGCTCCTCTACAAAGAACTAGGAAGACAGCGAAAAAGATAAGTTTCATATCAGTGACAAAGCACTGTGTTATGTTTGTGTGTGTGTGTGTGTGTGTGTGTGTGTGTGATCCCATGCACGTGGCACCTTGTGGTATTTCAGGGGACTTTGAGCAAAGGACAGAAGTATTGAGGTGAATAGGAGGGAGAAGGGAATACAAGGCATAGGAAACAAGTTCTGGGAGACAGAAAGGTATGTTTAGGAGCTCCAAGAAGCTCACCATTGAAGCTTCTCAGAGCATGAAGATTGTAGAAGGAAGGAGGGAGGGAGGGAAGCAGGCAGGCAGGCTGGCACATGTGGGTCTTCCATGCCTTTCATACAACTCCTGGTCTTGCTCTTCCCCCTCCCCCCTCTACAGTAAAAGAGAACACATGGAGTGGAAGAAATGATGTTTGTTCAGTCACAAGCCCCATCAAGATCATTAGCACCTCTGTCATCCTTGTCTCTATGGTTTTCTTGTCCGTCACTGTAAGAGAACTTCACTTTCATATTTTGGGTGCTGCTCTTTCTCCTTTGGGGAATCTTTTGACGATTAAAAAAAGAATTCTCCTGTAGTATTTTTCAGCTCTCAAAAAAAATCACTTTTTTGCTTATTGTGTTGATTTTTATTTCCAGTTTCCTTCCTACAACTTGCCACAGTGCAAGTTCAGAGAATATGGGGTTTCGTTGATGTTTCCAAGTCCCTAACCTGAGTGTGTCTCCATTCTGGCACTAAATAAATGTTTGCTAAATTACTGTTGTGTGGATGTGACTCAGACAGAGCAAATATAAGTTCCTTACTGGAATTGTTATGGTTGCTAAGAGGAAAAGTTCTCTTTCCTTCTTAGGACCTCTCCCAAGGTATAATATAATACTAGGTTTGCCGTTAGGGGTTGTCTTTGTTGTCGTATGCAGAGAATTGGCTAGGGAATTAAGTCAACAGTGAGCAAAGCCGAGAAAGCAGGAGAGAAATAGGAGACGGAGAGGAAGCGGGTAGAGGAGAGAGGAAGACAATGTTATTTGATTTTTCCGAACGCTGCCTGGCCTGAGGTCAGACACCCTGAGTTTCTCAGTTACAAAAGTCAATATATGACGAGGGGAGGGAGCTGAGCTGGTTGAATGGTGAGTGGCAGGTTCTATTTTACATGTCACTGTCAGCTAAGCCGCCACGGATTCCCCATTCCCATCTGAAGAAATGACATCTTGAATAGGTGAATAAAAATGATAGGGCTCTGATGTTTTATCCAAGTTAGTCATTGGAAAATGCTGGCCTCTTAATTGTTTTTCCTCAGAATGCATTTCAAATACACCTTAAATTTGACCATATACTTCTGTCTGCTTCACGTGCCCAGAGGGTCCTGTCCTCCTTATCCAATTACTCCAGAGGTCACAAATTCAAATGCTTCGATTGTCAGGATAATGTAATTGTGTGAGGAGAACTGCTCCAAGGGACCATTGAAATTAGTTGGGCTGCACGGTTTGATTTTTCTCCTGAAATAGACAATTTTAATCCATTTTTTTTGCCCTGTAAAAGGACAGACTATGGGCCAACTGTAGCTACTGCTTTTGTTTTAAGTTACAAATAACTGGAAACTCACAAGTTTTTATGAAGTCTACCAGTTTAAAATTTACCTGTTTTTCACACGATCATGCATATACCCAAACAAATCATGTATATGGGTCATCTTTGTCTCACAAGTGGACACTTTCAATGTCTTCCCTTTCCTCATTATGGCACTCATTTCTCAGTGGAAAGGAATTCAGGTGGCTTGTCCCTAAGGCTTTCAACAGACTGTAGGAATAGGGTCTGGCTTTTGCCACTGTACTCTGTTCAGACCATTCTAAATGAACAGTTCACTGTGTCCAAGAGTAGTTAAGGGCCTTTAGGATTTTGTATTGCCTAATGATACACTGCAAATTTGTCTTCCTAACCCCACAGCCCGATATCCCTGATTTTTTTTTTCGAGATAGGGTTTCTCTGTGTAGTTTTGGTGCCTTTCCTGGAACTCACTCTGTAGACCAGGCTGGCTTCGAACACACAGAGATCCACCTGGCTCTGGCTCCCGAGTGCTGGGATTAAAGGCGTGCACCACCTCTGCCCAGCTCCCTGATTTCTTAAATGTGACACCAAATATCCTGGTACCTGCACAAGCAAGGACTCAAAGGCTAGCCAACCCATTACCACATTTCTTGGCAAGAAGGCAAGACCAATACATCTCCTCTCACTTCTACCTGAGAGCATAGCCCACTACCCAGCCTGGTCCTTCACTTGGTAAGACTCAGACTGATTGGCACCTGATTTCATTCCCTCCTTTGGGTTGAGGAAGAGAAGGGTTAGTGGAAATTTGTGCTGTGATTACTGTAAGTAATTTACTGGACTGATGGGAACTGCATATTGATTTTTTTTAACTAGTCTTAGGTAGAAAGCCTGTTTCAGACAGTCTACTTTTTTGGCTGACTATATTCAGGTGCTGATGATGTTAATAGGAGGGAATTGGAATAATATTAATTCCCATAGTACCTTTCAAACTGAGTAAAAACATGGCCTTGTTATTTTTAGCCTCTTGAAAAGTTGAATATTTTTATTTTGCTAATTGCAGTTACCAAGTCATCCCCAAAAATTATTTTTAAAAATCCTTTAAAACATTTTTTTGGGGGGGTTGTTTTAGTCTCTGAGAAGACTCAGTAATAACTTCTCAGAGCAGTCAAAGTAGTGTGTGTGTGTGTGTGTGTGTGTGTGTGTGTGTGTGTGTGTGTCTGTGTGTGTCTGTGTGTGTATTTTTAAAGTAAGGAAGTCTCATACCAACCTAGTGGAGATTATAGCTGAAGATTCATGGTACAATAAACTGCCTTCAAGGCCTTTCTGCTTTTGATGGGTAAACCATACCTTGAGGTACATTTGCTTTTATTTGTCAACATTCATCTGCATGTGGCAATCTTTGTTGATCGAATGTCACCAGGTAAACGATGCCTTGCATACTTTGCATGTTTTAAAATTAGTCATCAAGAGGCATGTGAGATGCCTATTGACAAGTATATTTCCCCTCCTCAACATTCTACTCATAGTCATAGCTACAATGGACAAACACATATAGCTTTTGTCTATTGAAAAAAACAGGGGCATGCTGGGTTCAACACATGAATTAACTTGAAATAGTACTGATGGCCAAAGTCACATTTAAATCCTGGTTATAAGTTAACTTTGACCTTATTTTTAAAATGGAGAGATTCATTTTACTTTATACTTTTGTTTGTGTATATCTGTATGTGTGCAGATGTACATGTGTGTGCAGGGGTTTTTCAAATGTATGTATATGCATGTCAATGTTAGAGGGCAGCCTCAGTCCTTCCAGAGATGATGTTCATCCTTTTTCAAAATTTCGGAGACATGTTCTCGTATTGTCCTGGAGCTCATCAACTAGACAAGACTAGACACTCAGAAAGTACCAGGGATTTGCTTGTCTCTGCATTCCCAGTGCTGGGATTACTAGTAAAATGTCCACTCTTTATTATTATTTAAACATGGGTTCTTAGTATTGAACTCAATTCCTCACATTTTCAAGGCAAAGCTTCATCAACTAACTTATCTGTGAAGTCCGTGGCACCATTTTGTATTTCAAAATTTCATCAGGATTAGGATTAGTAAGTGACTGTTGGTCTAATTTCATATATGCACAATAGGAGAAATAGAAAGTGTTCTGGCTTTCATGGAGTTTATTCAAGGCCATCTAATCAGTAGTAATGAACAACTGAGTGACAAAACCTGGCATTAGTGACTATGAAGACCACGAGATCTACTATAAAACCCTAATAAAAAGAGGCCTGGAGGACAAGGCTAATCCCATCCTAGATTACTCAGGTATTAGCTACACAGCCATTGGTCCAACACTTCTCTCCAGGCTTTAGATTTTTGTGGTTTTTTTACCAGAAAAATGGAATGATAGTCTACCTCCTTTCACCCTGTTGTGCTAGCAAGGAATCACTTCAGTCAGCAGAATACAGTCTTGTTGCTTCCTCCAGGAAGCTTACCTAAGGAAAGGAAAACATTCATCCTAGACTTCAAGGGGAGCTGTATAAGTCACACCCAAACTATGGCAGACATCTGAATGATGGGATCCTGATCGATACTTGGAAACTGTTCGCAAGAAGCAAGGCTCAGAGGGAGAAACAAAATCTATTTTTTAACGTGTAAAATCTCGGAAAAGACATCACGATACGTAACACTGTTGACTCTTGGGGTTGGGTACTTCTGTGACTCGAAGTGTGGCTGCCTTGTGTATTTCAGGATGCTCTCTACAAAATCTCTGACTTTTCATCTAACGATGTTTTCCCACCTGTGCCGATTAAAAGTGCCTCCAAATTCTTGGCAAATAACTGATGGAAGACAAAGTTGGCTGTGGTGAAGAACCACTGATCTAGATGTTTGCTGTTAACCAGCTGCTTCTGAAAATGCCAATCCAGAAGGTAGATACCCTCATAATTCAGTCATAGGACTGACGTGGAGTGGAAGGCAAAAACAACATCGAAGTCTGTGTTAGAGACTTTTTAATCTGTTCATACCAATTTCATCCACGGGACTATGCTAGGATAGATTCATCATCTCTGTTTTACAGGGGAGAGAAGTGCTGCTGCTGGAGATGGACACGGTTAAAAAGAAAGTGTACAAAGAGCAGGATAGGGATGCCAATTTAGTTCAAGTAAACACTTCCCTGTTTTTGATCTTGGACATCTCAATGTACATAACAGAGTATTTCCATTGAGATATAACTTGAAGGGCCTTGTGAATGGAAGAGTAATGGACGTTGAATGAAGTTTAATTATGGCTAGAAGAATGAGTTAATTGATTGAATTCCAGCTTTAAAAAGCCGAATCCAAGCTCAAGTTATACCAAAGCCTTCACTTTTTTCCAACTTCCTCTTGTATTCAACTTATTTTGGGTTCCTTTTCATTATTGTTTATTCATGCTCATTACACTGCGAGCTTCTTATGAATTGTAATGCTCATCTTACTCGCTTGTACTCACAGAGAAAGGAGTGTTGTTTAGAACAATGCTTTGAAATTCTTTGAGGTTGGAGGACCTTACACTTAACAGTTTGTTCTAGAACGCTGACTCTAGTGTAGTTAGTTGTGGTACTGCATTGCTTTCTTTTAATTTCACTTTAGATGGTATTTTCATTTTTGTGTCTAATTCTGTTTTTTGCTGTGTTTGCAGAGACCTGATTTTAGATAGAGGAGCCTCATGGCATTAAGCATGATGCCTGCACAGGCTGGCTCTATGAACATGAATAATTGACTAAATGCTGCTGAGTCACAATTTCCACATCTGTAAAATAGAATTGACTTTAATTGCCTTGGGGTTTCTAATGTTAAAGTATAATAAAGTATTATTCTACTTTATGTAATATATTACCTAAAATATAAATTTATAAATTTAAAAGTGTCTGTCATAGTACCTGACTCAATATGTCCCCCCCACCCCGAATTAAATATCGTATAACAGTATGCCTTATAGAGGTTTTGTTGTTACATTTACTGTTTTATCACTACGAAATTTATTCACATGCCCATCTTCTCTTCTCACCCCTGGGCTTTTGATGAAGTAACTCCAGTGCTCAGTAGTTGCTGAATAAATGAATGGCTCTGTGAGCAAAGGAAAAGAAATGCCATCCCCAAAAGCAGACAAAGAAAAGTGAAGGGAATTGTCCAAAGCTACATGTCAGAGCAAGGACTAGAACCAAGATGCTATGATTAGGGGGGCTATAGCTGCTTAGCTAGGGACTGCTCAGTTAAGAATGAATGTGTCAGATATTAGGCCAGAGGCTGTGTAAGAGCCCAGAATACAATTCATGTAGTCTATGCCCGTGTTTACAGTTTCACAGGGAAAACAATAAAAACACCACTCAGGAAGACATTATTTCAAAACAGAAAAGAATATGGTATTTTCCTTAAGATGAATATGAGCAATCCTAAATAAGAATATGGATGGTATGGCAAAAAAAAAAAAAAAATTGAAGGAAGCCCTTTTACCTACCTTCTGATAAACAGACTGTGAAGGTGTTAAGGTGATAGTTTTGGGGAAAAAGGAAATATATGCAAAAGTTCTTGGAATACAGCCTTCATATTAAAGCAAGAAATGAAGTGAGACTGATATATGGAATATGAGAAGGCCTTGTATTTGAGATTAAGGTGGAGAGCTAGCTGAAGGCAAGATCATTCATGGACTTGGAGGTAGATGAAGGATCTTGTTATTTACCTTACAATAAATAATTGTCCTGGAGAGTCAACACAGAGTTGTTTTTTTTTAATATGAACGGCATGATAACATTTATATTCAAAATTCTTTCTGGCTTCTCACAAGTAATTCCCATGGAGGATGTAAGTAATGACAGGAAGTAAAGAAAACCAGGGAGAAAATAGGAACTTCTGCTGAGATCACTGATCATGGTGGCTTCTACTAGAAGAGGTGCTGATAGGAAGATGAGCATAAAGGAGGGGAAAAAATGCATGTAGAACCAGAATGATCAGTCAAAGATGAAGGACCTGAATCAAGTTGTAAGGGGCTGTCACTTGTGATCTGTTTAGGAGATCTCATTAAAAGCCAAGGCCCATCTGCTGACATGGGAATGACTGAGTGAGCAGGTATGAGAGCAAACAGCAGTCATATTGGCTTGGATGTCTAACGTGAACAGCCCTTGTCTGTGACACGGTCAACAGAGAGGTAGAGTGGGCACACTATTATACAGAATGGAACTCCAAAGAGAAGGCAGTTCTGGGGTTTTGTTTGGGTGACATCATGGTAAAGTTGACATCTGAATCCACAAGCAAGAAGAAATTGAGTGTGAAATGAGAAGAGGTCCTCTTATGCCTTGAAGAACACTGATATTGGCTGAATATAGAGATATGGGCTCACTAGGATATTCTTGAGGAGTGACTGGACATATGGAAAGAAGCATGAATGAATGGCACACTGGGAGTATGCTTCAAAACTGGCCCTTTATTGAATGTTGGGGAATCTAGCAAGGTGAGTCACCACAGCAAACTCTGCATTTGTAGATTATATATTAGAGTTTCCTGTGTCCAGGTCACATTATAACAGCTTTTTTTCCCAGGTGAGATTATCTTTTGTTTGGCCCCATAGACAGAGGTGAAAGTGTTACATAGGAATAGACCCTTAAACTTTTGACACCACTATTGTTAATAAAAAAGAACCATCATCATAAACAATAATTTATCAAGTAATTATGATAGACGGTATTGCTGCCAGCAATTTTTCATTCTTTCATGCAGTCTTTGGAGCTATCTTCTGAGTTCGTTCAATTATTATCCTCATCCTTAAAATGAGTAAAATGGGGTCTGACAAGTTAAATAATATGATTAAGACCACAAAGACAGCAAGGAATGGTAGGATTTCAAGTGATTAGCTTTCCAATTCCAAAGCTTACCTTCTCTACTGTCTCAGCTTCTAGCCTTGCTCTGCACAAAGAAAGCCTTTGAAAAGAAGAGGATCCTCTTGCGTCTTTTTATTTCTAGCCCTCATTAGACGACTGTCAATTCTATTTAAATACAATTCTAAGAAGTCAAAACTTTCCAGGACCAAGTAGCCCAGTGATATTGGGAGAGATGGCTTGCAGAGACGGAGATGGAGTAAAAGGAAACAAGGACACCTTGTAAGCACTAGACATGGTCAGTCAATTGATGCTGGTGGTGGTTTAGCAGGCATAGTCAGAGGCGCAAATTAACAAATGATGTATGTAATATGGGTATGCCTCATTGTGCACAAGTTATACTTCAATAAAGAGGGGAAATAAATAGTTCAGGGAAGAGTGGAGCGGGAAGGTGGAAGTAGCAAAGCAAGAGGAAAGAAATCGGATAACTCAGACCAAATCAAACTGCACTTTCCAACTATAATTGATTCTACTGATTGCTCATGGACCTCATGCTGTGACACAGAGCTTCCTCTGGACTAAGGAACTTCCCAGCTGCTTCCTTAGTAGTGTCTTCCTACCTGTCAGTCATTCTTCAAAGTTTCTTCCTCTAAGAAGAGTCACCTTGGCCAAGGTCAAGCCCCTTTTCCTGAGAAGAGCCTGCATCTAGCAATATGGGCAGAAAAAGGTACCCGCCTCCCTTCCTGGTACTCCGTCCCAGCACACACTGAAGTTTTAACAGTTTTATCTTGTTTACAGAGTATTGCCAAGGCCAGTCTTCAAATTTGTTTTCATTCTCTGCAAACATGGCTTACTGACAGGAGAGGCAGTGACCTAGCAGCACCCTGGATGATAGGGTAGGAACCATCGGGCTGTCTTAAAATCTCCACAGGTAACAGGTGATGTTTCCATCAATGACTTTGCTGGCACCACTTTACCCCAGGAAATTTCAAAAGAGAATTCCAACTCCAGCTCTCTCCAAGGGGATGGCCCCCCCCCGCCCCCCCCCCCCCCCCGCCGTGTCTGAATCACACCCAGCTCCTTCCTCTGTCCTATCCTGCATATATCAGCTTCCTCCCAGGTGCTGAGTATGTGCCTGCTCTATGTGATAGTTTATATTGAGTGTCCACTTGACTGAGTCTGGAACCACTTTGTAGATAAGTTCTGGATATTTCTGTGAGAGATTTTATGTTAATTGATAGAGGAAAACGTACCTAAGTGCCAGACTCCATAAAAAGGAGAAAGCAAGCTGAATACTGGAATTCACTACCTTTTGCTTCCTGACTGTGATTGCAATCTGACAAGTTGCCTCGGGCCCCTGCTGCCATGTTTTTCTCACCAAGGTGGATGGAGTGTAGCCTGAAACTGTAAATCAAAATAAATCCCTCTTTAAGTTGCTTTTGTCCTGACTTATTTTGTCCCTGGTTATTTTGTTACAGTAATGCAAAAAGTAATGAAAACACCTTATATTAGCATGAGAAGCTTGGTCATTGTGATTTGAGAATGGCTCATATATTTGTGTGCTTAGTCTGGAGTGGATGGACTGTTTAGGGAAGGACTAGGAGATGTGGCCTTGTTGGAGTAGGTGTGGCCTTAAAGGTGATATATCACTGAGGGTGGGCTTTGAGGTTTCAAAAGCCCACACCAGTCTCTCTGTCTCTGCCTCTGTCTCTGTCTCTCTCTGTCTCTCTCTCTCTCTGCCTGCTGCCTGCAGATCAGGATATAAAGCTCTCAGTTCCTATTCCAGTACCATGCCTATCTGATCCTTGCTATGATAGTGATGGACTAACCCTCTGACACTGTAAGCAAACCCCCAAATGAAATGCTTTCTTTTATAAGAAAGATGGCTTTTCTTGGTGTCTCTTGGTCACAGGGTCTCTTCATAGCAATGGAATAGTAACTAAGACATCTGAGTTCTGAGTCTACTTCCTAGGAAAGCCACACCCTGACTGGGGTTTATGGGGTAGAGAGGCATCAATTGATTCTCTAACACAAATGTTCATGTTGTCTATGGTGATTTCAAGACAGACCAGATGGTTCTGTGGTACCATTAAACTTGTTTCTAGGTCATCCAACTCCACAGTTAGTAGCTGTGTGTGCAAGGAATGAAAATGAATTTGAATAGTGGCCTTGCTAATACATAATTAGTCAGACAAAACTGGTAAAAATTCTATGTGTATATCCTCAATTGATTTTGTAAGTGTAGCTCATTTTCCATCAAATGTTTTGAGTAGCATATAATTGCAGTGCAGAATGTACTTGTGCACTAGGTAAGTCATGAATATATACATAAACATGTGCACATGTACATATTTCCACAAACACATAAGTACTTATATACAATGCATTTGACTGCAAGGGTTTTTTTGTTTTTGTTTTTTTTCTATTCCAGGTCCTGAGATAAAAATGCTTGACATGAATTAAGCCACTGGGTTCTCACAAGTGGACACAATTACTTTCCTCTCACTTTCTAGATGCAAAAGTTAAGCTCACATAATGAAGAATAAAGACAAAGACTTTCTAGCCAAAAGAGTTAATATGTCAGCCGTAGGACTACTCAGTGTCAAATCTTATTTTTTTAACCACTTTACCAAAATGAACACTCTTTTGAGTAAGAAATTTTTCTTAGTCTATAGAGTAACAAAACCACTCAATTTGTTGATTTCTCATTTGGTAAAATCTCAGTTTTTGTATAATGAATTTCTTTTCATTAGGAGACACTCAGATATAAATAAAAGCCACATGTCTCATAGTAGCATGGAGATGTAGCACTGCCCTCTGTCCCTTATAGAACCTGCACCGTCTCCACAATTGAAATGAGCTTGCTTTTACAATGGAAATGCCTTCCTTTGTATGCAGAGCAATGGAGCATAGCAGAACACATGCCTTCAGCTAAAAAATCTGTAAATCAACACACGCTGCACCCTGGTGTGGCTGTTAGAACATATACCCTCACAAGCCAGGAGACAGCCCTGTCAAAGGAAGGGCTTGTTCCAATGAATACTGATCAGCTGCTAAAAACAGAACTGAGATTGAGAAAACATGTTATAACTGATAAATGTATTGCCACCATAACATCAACAGCTTGAATTCAATGAAAACTATATTGGTTAAATTAAGTCCTCTACATAAAGATGTCAAATGTTACAGCTTCACCATTACAGTGAAGAATAGCTTTGGAATGTGCCTAAACTGAAGAAAGAGGGGACACTATCTTTGGAATGACTTTACAGAATTGTTATGTCTGAAATCATAAATCTCTAATGGAACATCAAATTTTGTTTGTTTTGGGTTGGATTTTACAGTGGCACATGATCCTGATTCAAGGCATCTTGGGCCTTTGCTGTAATTTGCCTCTAACAGAAAGAATGTAACTGTTTGAAGGGAATACTCCTAGCATCCTCCCCTATTTACAGAAAAAAATGGGGGCACCATTGAAAACTAGCATTTCTAACATTTTGTTCAGGTTATTATTAATAGCAAGACCATGGTCTTCCTGTTTGTTGGTTTTGGATCCTATGTGTTATTTCTGTATTGGACATTTCTGTTCTGGACTTTATCTAAAATAAGAAAACATTTAAAATACACGAGGACATGCAAATTAGATCTACAAGAACTCACCATCTAAGTAAGTTATGCCATGAGATCAGTTGTGGTGAGTACACACCTTCTGAGGATATGGAGACTGATCACATACCTACCAGGTGTGCTTTTGCATTTAACCTTGATATTACATCTGCAGAACATCTCCTGGCCATTTAGAAATGCACCCCCATGATCTTTCAGTCTAAATTTTTTTTTGAGAGAGGGTTTCTCTTTGTAGCTTTGTACCATTCCTGGAACTCACTCTGTAGCCCAGGCTAACCTCCAACTCACAGAGATCTGCCTGCCTCTGCTTCCCGAGTGCTGGGACTAAAGTCACGTGCCATCACTGCCCGGCTCAATCCAAATTTTAAGTAAGTTTTTCTTGAGCTGAATTTACATTTCTTCTTATTTCTTTTTTTGTAAGTTATACTTTTGAAATATAAAACTCCACTTTTTTGTCTTTTGATGTGAAACAACATATGTTTTCAAGATGAAGTTCTAAACAGTTTATTCTATTTAATTATGAAACCCTATGCAAAATATGGAAGTCACAGGAGAGGAAGGGTCAGAGAAAGAAATAATTCAACATTACATTACAAAACCAGTGAAATCAGACATAGAAAAGGCTTATTAGGTCATCTGTCAAAGACAGTGCATATATTTGACACCCAGATTTAATATGCCAGAGAAGTTGGGTCACCCAAGGTATCTCCAATCTTCTGATAGAAAAACGAAAAGTGAACATGTAAGGAGCAGAAACCTTAATCAAAGGCAAATTCTCATAGATCAAAATATCAGAGAGAAATATGTAAGACATAGAAGCAAGGCAAATGGAGAAATCACACCGATACATCAGGGTGACAGAAATAGAGGTGAACGTTTCCTAGCTCAACATGCCGGCCATGTATAACCAACCACACTGGCAAAGTGCCCAGGGATCAAGGCTTGAAAGGACACTGTGACAGGCAAACAAGCCAGAAGGGTCAAAGGCCAGGGAGTGTCACCTGTGTGTGTAAAACCTGGCTCTTTCATCTATGGACTATCACTGATTCCTTAAAAATCTCTGGTCCTATTTTTCTTCTAGTAAAAAGCAACGAGTAGTAGCAGATGTTGAGTGTGTACTGGGGAGGACCTATGAGGTGAGAGTTTCTGTACTCATAAAGGACAACCGTAACAGAACAGTGGCTGGTGTCTGCCAAGATAATCAGAGCAGAGCTATCCAGAAACATTGTCTTCACATGGTGCCATATGACCTCTGCTAACAAAAACCTTGGGCAAAGCAAAGTCTTGTTGACCTTTTATTGCTTTTTTAAAATAAAAGATATTGATACTAGTAGCGCTTGCTAGTCACTTAAGACAGAGATGATTGCAGGATTACATAATGGGTTGGGGGAAAATGTGCTAGTGAATAATCTCTAAAATGTACCATAATCCCTGTCAAGTGTCCACCTACAAGCCCTGCTCTGTGAGCTGGGTACTGAGCTTTGCTCATGATTGATCACATCTGTCCACAGTAACACTGAAGCCAGCAGCTGCCTGCTTTCAGCCAGCCTGCCTATTCCTCTAATGCAACCCTGAGAATTCAAGAGTATTTGCTAATTTTAGCCAGGTCACTGTTACAACTGAACTAATAAAAGAAAAAAAAGAAGGGTGGAGGATAAGGTGTCCTAATTTGTTGAGCAAATCAGGCTACAATTCTAAAATTCTAAATGGAAATAGGGAACAGTGTCTTCAATACTTTTTAAAATTTTGTGGATAGCCTTGCACGTATAAAGTGATCAGTTTTTTTAAACGGAGAATAGGAGTTTAGGAGTAAAATGCTTTAGAATTAAATTCTACTTGTTCCACATATTAATGTGGGAACCTTGAAAACCTATGTTGTCGTCTTATCCCAAGTTTCTACATGTTAAAAAATAATGTAAAGGAAAGGGTACTAATAACATTTAGTAATATTATGACAAGGGTGAGGATGGAATGAGATGTTTTACATCTGTACACACTTGGAACCTGACACTCAGGAAGGATCTAGGAAGAGTGGCTGCCATCAGATTAAAAAACAATTAATAATCACCAAGGAAGTAATTTCTTAAAATGCATTGAGAATATTGAGACAAAATGAAATAACAGAGTAAATTGTAATGATTGGGACTCTCAAGTCTATCTTGACTTAATACAACAAAGGACACCAGAAAAATAAAAGAGGAATTAGGGAGTTCTGAGGTGGTAGAAACAATATATATTATCAGAGGAGAACATGAACTTGCTCTCAAGCCACGTGTTTCTTGGTGACAAAACTGTTTCCTTATTATTTGAATATAGACAATACACTCCTGTTTTGTGAAAGTAAGTCTTAGGGTGATACTGCTTGAGTTTTAATGTTTATCATGCATGCTATTCTCTGACTTTCTTAGATCAATGCTTTGGTGATTTTACTAATTTATAAGATTCTTGGCCTCAGAAATACAACTCAAATATTTTTTTTTGGTCCCATGTACCCTTTTCCATCTGGGATGGCAATTATTTACACATTAGACCAATCAATGCAGTAGAAACTTCAGATTTTCCCAGGCAATCCTGATTTCAGAGTATCTCAACTCTTAGCCTGAAATTATAGACACCAGAAATTTAACCCAGTTTTCTCAGTTGCTATTTGAGGTTTCCATATTTAAAAATGTCAACAAGTGGTGAGCATACAAATTCCTATGTATGAAAACACTACCAATTGGGTTTGCAAGATGATTTCCTAGAATGTAATTTTGAGGCCTTGGAGGATGTCTCTTTATCCAGTAGCTTTGATAAGGCTAAGGTAGTCTGTCTAACAAATACACTCAGAGAACTGTTATGCCCTTTTTTCAACTAGTGTTCCTCTTAAAAGTAACAACAATGTCCACTTTCTCAGATATGCTCTTTTATTCATCTGCTTCCTTTAGTTTATGAATGACTTATAAAGTACTGACAATGGCAAGTTTTGGCAAGACATGGAGGGGCTTTGCTGGTACCAATGTATAAACTAGAGTGAACACCTTTGAAAACTCTGGGTTATATGTTTAATGTACATGATCTAAATGTACATAAGATCCATCAATTTTCATTTCTGAATATAAAAATGAATGCTGATTTCCACCCAAAGACAAGAATATTCCTGATAGCTTTATTGAAAATAATTGAATAACCCTTAGCAACAAGATGGATACATTAGGATAGACTCATGCAATGGAATACTGTTCAACACCGAAAAACCAAAACCTGTAGCTATACTCCATAATGTGGACAAGTCTCATGGAGAAAAAGCTGAGTGAAAAACCTAGGCCCCAAAGAGATTAATAAACAAAATTAATCTATGGTGGCAGAGGTTATAATATTGGTTAATGCTGGGGACATTAATTCGGAGGAAGCCCAGGAGAAACATGTAGGGTCCTAGGAACAGTCTCTGACCTAATGAGTGAGGTTTACATAGGGCATGCACATATGTAAATCACACTGAGTACTGAGTTGTCCATTTAAGATCCGTATACTTTTACTGTATCTAAGTTAAACCAGGAGAGAGAGAGAGAGAGAGACAGACAGACAGACAGACAGACAGAGACACAGAGAGAGAGACAGACAGAGAGAGACACAGACAGAGAGAGACACAGAGAGAGAGACTAACAAAGAGGGAGGGTAAGGCAGAGAGAGAAGGCAAAAATAAGGAAGAGGAGGAGGAAGAAAGAGAAAGAGGAAGGAGGAGAGGGAGAAAAACAGAGGAAAAGGAGAGAGATGAAAAAGTAGGAGGGAGGAGAGACAGAGAAGTGGAGGAGGAAAGAAAGAAAAGATAAGGCGTTTGGTCCTAGCACTTGAAAATCTCAACAGCCAGTCTAAAATCACTTTGGGTGCTTGCCACTTGTGATTTCAGCGACTTTACTCTGCTATTGCTCGACATCATATTTCAAAACTCTCAGGAAGCCTAGGTGGAGATGATATTTTCCATAAATAAATATTAACCACAGATGGGAATCATATGTGCAAACAGATAACAAAGCAAGTCTTGTTGACTTCATTTTGTTTTCTCTCTGTGGTCAGTCATAAAAATATTTTCCACAGAGCAATACAACAAGGTTCAGTGACATTGGGAGGTGGAGGCATATTGGTTTAACCAGGTTACACAAGCTAGAGGGAACCAAATCTAAGTATTTCCCCCTGACTACAAAAAGAAGGGTCTTGAAGAGGAAAAATACACACAACCCTGAAATGCTTGCCTTCTGTTTTTGTTCTGGGGGATTAGATTGAAGCAAACCCTATGCATTCTTTTTAAAACCTTTAGTAAAACCATACAATTTATTATATTTATATATATGGATGAACACATGTGTGTACAAGTGTGCACTTGGCTGTGGAGGTCAGGACTGATGGAGGTTGTCTTCCTTAATGCTCTTTGCCTAATTCTTTCAGACAGGGTCTCTCACTACACTTGGAACTCATTGATTTGCTACTGGCTACCCAGCAGGCCTCAGGGGTCTTCCTGTCTTCATCTCTCTGGCATGGGGTTTACAAGTGACCTTTGCTGTGCCTGGATTTCCATGTGGGCACTAAGCATCTGACTTTAGATCCTCATTCTTGCACAACATGCTCTCTATTGACTGATCCGTCTCCCAAGTCCCAAATTGACCATCTTAACCATCTGTTTTGAAGTTCTGGAAATTAAACCCAGGACACTGTGCATATTAGACAAGCATTCTACCACCAAGACCCTTCCACCTCTTTAGTCGCAGTTTATCTTAAACTATTTCATAGTAACATTACTACAAAAATATTCTTATGAAATGTGCTATGTCAACTGCTTTAATTTTTAAAATGCTCTATTATTTGCTGATTTAAAAGTCTACTCATTAAATCATCAAGGATTCTTCTATTTCAAGCCAAGATCAAAAGCCATAGTGGCTCAGAAGAACAGAGGTAAGGTTCCCAAGTCAGAATTTTTAATTTAATCCCAGCATGGTTACTGGTTTGCTACTTGGCCTTCAGCAAGAGATTTTAACTCATTTCACCTTAGCTCTCTCATTAAAAAGAACAAAAGAAGATAGCGATTTTTGCTAACCCAAGTTAGTTAATTGTTGAGCAACATTAAGTAGTGATTTTTGCTAACCCAAGTTAGTTAATTGTTGAGCAACATTAAGTTACTTATGAGGTTGCTATGAAAGGGGAAAATCTAAGATGTAAAGATGAAGTTGCAAACAGAAAGTATGCAGAGGAGAGGGAAAACAAACTTGTGAATTTTCACGAATACAGAAAGTTAATTTTTCAAACTTCTGGTGGAAATCCACTTCAAAGGAAAAACAAGACTCTGGTGGTTTGAATTAGAATGGCCCCCATAGGCTCATACATATATTTGAATGCTTGGGGAGTGGCATTAAGAGGTGTGGCCTTGTTGGAGGAAGTGTGTCACTAGGGGTGGGCTTTGTGGTTTCAAAAGCCTAAGCCAGGTCCAGTGGCTTTCTCTCTCTTTTCCTGCTGCCTTTAGATCTGGATGTAGAATTCTCAGCTACCATGTCTACTTGCTCGCTGCCATGCTCCCTGCCATGAGGATAATGGACTAAACCTCTGGAACTATAAGCAAGCTCCACTAAGTACTTTCCTTTATAAGAGTTGCCATGGTCATGGTGTCTCTTCAAAGCAACAGAACAGTGACTAAGACAACGATCATCTGCCACATTTTGACTAGATTGCTGAGGAGAAGAGCCGCTGCAAGTGGCTGAGGTTTCCACATTTTTCTTTTGGTTGCAGACAGAACAATTTCATTGTTCACTCAACAAACACTGAATGCCCATTTTGGTGTCATTTAAAGAAAGCACATAGATATTTACTGCATGTTCCCTATGCCAGTTACTTTTACTATGCTTGGACCCTAAGGAGAAATGCCAGATGACTTACAATACGGTGGCAAGAAAATATTAGATTGTATGTTCACATACATTTTTCATCTAAAACAGTAAGCATCTACTAGTTGGAGAGGCAATGCATACAAAACATCCCCAAAGAAAAATGCAGGTTCCTGGGTTTGAGCAGGCAGCACTATTGTGCACACTCATAGGCTCCGATTAGGACAAGTGGGCATGAAATTTACATGCACTTCTTAAATGGCTCTGTAGCTTCCCATTCTAGCTTCAATTAAACTAAGTAGAACACAAAGTTATCACAGCTTTCAAAAGTCAGTAAATGGTGATACTGACACTCCTTATGCTGAAAAAAAAAATCACTTGATTAGATTCATTCTATGATCAAAGCAACAATGTAGTATTTTGATAAGAAAACAACACTAAAACTTAAAAATGCCAAGAAATGCTAATTTGAGTAAGTATTTATATTCATCATCAACTCTGAAAGTTATCTTTTAAAAATATTATTTATTCATATATATAAGTGTGAGCTAGTGTGAGTGCATGTGTGCCACGTGTGTGCAGGACCCTGTCTGATTAAGCAAGAGGGAACTGGATCACCTGGAAATGGAGTTACAGGTGGTAGTGAGCCGCTATGTGGGAGCTGGGAATTGAACCTGTGTCTTCTGAAAGAGAAGTCAATGATATTAACTTCTGATCCACATCTCTAGCCCCTGAATGTTATCTTAAAGTGCGTATTTTTCACTTTGAAGGGTTAGCTAGTGATAATACGTTCTGAAGCTATAACAATTAGCATATCTAACAATGTTTTCTATTTGTCTGATTGGAACTATCTTTTTTATTGTTGTTTAGAATGACATTTTAAAAATAAGCACATTCATGAGGTTGTTTGTGTATAAAGTATAGCATATCCAGGTGTATTGATGTATATTAGAGAGATATAATCAAAAGCATTTCTTCATTGAGGTGTGTAGTAGAAAATAATTTGGAATGCATGGAAGAGATTTTGGGAAATGAAGTTTGAGAGCCATGCTATGTCTGTCAGAATAAAAGTGCAGGCAGTCTCAGCTCAAGTCCAAATTTTTCTGCAAGGACTGTGAGCAACATCTAATGTAAAGTATGGCATAAATCAGTGGTCTATATTGGGATCTTAAAATGTGAGTGTGAACACTTTGATATTCCCTGTATTGAGAGGTAGGGACTACGTTCATGTCTGTTTTGACCAAACAGACTTTGTGGTCAATAAAAGTCATTTTGGTTTTGAAGGGATCATTAGGCAGGTATTAGACATATTAGGCAGATCATTAGACAACAGAAATTTTCTTGGTACTTTTGGGGTGCTCCTTGTGCTGTGGGGGAAGTTCACTGCTATGTATGAGGTTCAATTGCTCTCAGGCAGCCATGCAAGAGAGGCCATGTGCAGGCAAACAATGCCCCTCACCCTTATCTTCTGAGACATGCTTGTGAGTGAGACCATGTTGTGCCTTCTCTCCTAGTCTATTGGCCATGTCAATACCACTGAATAATCTCAGGAATTATTAGAAGGCACAGAAAATACCTAGCAGATCTTCACTCAAATTTCTTACCTATAAATGTTCTGAGATACAGCCTAAGAATTTTTTTAGGTTCTCTGTTATGTAGTAACAACTAACAAACAGAATGTGTTACCAAAAATGAGGTGCTCATATAACAACAAAAACAAAACAAAAGAAAAAAAAAAAACAGGGCTGGAGAGATGGCTCAGAGGTTAAGAGCAGTGGCTGCTCTTTCAGAGGTCCTGAAATCAATTCCCAGCAACCACATGGTGTCTCACAACCATCTGTAGTTAGATCTGGTGCCCTCTTCTGGCCTGCCCTCATACATGCAGGTAGAACACTTGCATATAAAATAAGTAAGTCTTTAAAAAATCAACATGTGGTGTTGACTTTGGAAAGGTATAGGCAAAAGGTTTAAGGCAGAAAGACTAAGAGGCAGCTTTCAATGAAAGAAGTAAGAGAGATGTCACCAAAAAGCAGGGAACATACCATTGGATGGTAGAAGAAAGGAGATTTATGTTATATATTATACATTTTGAGAAACATGATCTGGGCATGGTAGTGTCTGTAGTCATGAAGCTGAGGAGGTGGAGACAGGTGGAGCTGGAGACCTCACTGGCCAGCCAGCCTTAGCCAAATGAGTGACATAGTGTCCCATATTTTATCCCAGGCCTGGTAGCATGCAGTCCAGTTTCATGTATATAGTAAATATTCAATACATATAAGAAGTAGGCATAGTCAAGCATTAGATTTTGAAAGGATCATTAGATAGGTAAGGACAACAGAATATATGTAACATGGCTTACTATCATTTTTCTGTTATTTCAAATTTGGAAGAATAATAAAACTTTTTTTTTATAGAACATAATTGAGCAATTTGGTCCAGGGTCAAGGGGTTGAGGGGTGGGGAAGTCTGTTGAAATCTCAGATGTTTTCAGTGAATCAGAGTCTTTATGGATAAAAAGATATTAAACAATGGCTGTCTGGCTTGACTATCTGCCAAGTGACAAATCATCAGCATAGCTGTATTTCCCAACTTGAATGTTTTGCAAGTCATTAATAAACTGCAATCCACACCAGGTGTTTGGTTAAAGTATACTTAAATAAAGAGTTTGCAAACATCTATACTCTACAGAAATCTTCCCACTGCTTTCTGAGTCAGAACACAAGAATACTTTCCCCTTAAGATTGGATTTCTCGTGAAAGGTCACTTTATTTTCAAGAATTGTAAAGAGAAAAATGACTATTAAACCTTTGTTTCAACTTTTTTTTTCCATTAGCAAATTACGTATGAGATAAATGGGGAGGCAGAATGAGAAGAACTACCTGCCAAAAGGGGTTGGGCCTATAACTCAGGTGGTAAAATGCTTGCCTAAGATGTACAAAGCCTTGGGTTCTACCCCAAACACTTCATACACTTATAATCCCAGCATTGGTGGCTGGAGGAAGGAGCAGACATTCAAGGTCATTCTTGGCTACATGAAACTCTTGTCTCAAAAAATATGTTTTAATGACAATCCACCTTTTTTTTTTGAGAAAGAGAGGGAGAGAGGGAGGGGAAAGAAGGAGGGGGAGAAATAGAAAGAGGGGGAGAATATCTTTTCAGCATTAGCATCTGTCTGGGAAAACAGTCTAGTTCACAGTCAATACACCTCAACTTCACATACAGGGAGATAAGCAGTTAGTAATTGGTCTCTTCTCTTACTTTGGAAAAAGACATTTCCAAACATGGCTTAACCAGCCCTTTCCTTTAGTAATGTTAAGTTAAATATGTATTCTACTACTGAGAGTAGATTTAGATTTAAGGGTGGGGTTTGTGATGTAGATGAGGAAGATCTCCCAAGACCCATTAGAGGAGGACAGTAATCCCTTTCAGATTTTCCATAAGTCTGCACTGCTTATGAGGTGGTATAAGATGGTAGGTAGGTCTGAATAGCTCTATTTACATAGAATGTCCCAATTAATAATACATGTCTAAAGCTCAGCTGTCAGAATTTTCTGGAGCTTGTAGGGACACTGACCAGGTCGACCACACTCCTGGCATATAAAGTGACACCTACCATTAAATCCAAGTATGACACCTAGCAATAAATCCTAGTATTAGATCCAAGTATGACTGAAGAGAAATTTCTTTTTAAAGAATATCACTAGTGTGTTTCAACCCATCCCACATAGCTGAATCAGTGGTGCTATTAGGAGATGGTAGCAGTTTTAAAAGGCAGAATCATGAGCAGGATGCCACTGGTATGTTCCCTCAAGGTGACTGTGGAACCTCAGCCTTGTCCTACCTTTGCTTTTTAGGAACGAGTGATTGCTCTTCGGAGTGCTCCCTGCTATTGCCGTCTGGTCTACCCACAGAGGACCAAAGTAATGGATCTGCCCGATACTGCACTGGAATCTTCAAAACTGTGAGCCCAACCAAACCTTTTCTCTGTATATGTTAATTACCACCAGATATGTCAGTAGTGACTGGGAGCTAATGCAAAACCAACTCCACCTACTTTTAGCTGGTGTGACTGCTCCCCCTTGAGGAGCTCAAGGGAACTGCAAGCTCCTAGTCTGCTATTGTCCTGCAGAGGAAGACTGAGTCTTTAGGACTAAGTGGGGAAATATCCTTCACAAACATTTCTTCCAAGAACTATTTCACAAAGATATTAAGAGCCACCACACAACTTTAGATCTAAGATCTTTTATTGTTTAGTTTGTATGCCCAAAGGAATTAAGATATAAAAGATCCATACTGCCATGATGACCATGCTTCATTTTGTGTTCCAACAATTTGAGGAGAAACTATTTAAAGATAAACTTGCTGTCAGGTGATGTGTGCATATGGGTGTGTGTGTGTGTGTGTGTGTGTGTGTGTGTGTGTGTGTGTGTGTGTGTGTGTGTGTGTGTACGCTATCAAGGATAATTAGTTGCTTATGTTATAAAAACAAGAGAAGACACTTTTGGACAAAAGATTGTATTTAATTTGAAAAAAATTGACTAAAGAAGAATTTATAGATTCTGCTTTTTATTCAAGAAGAGCATTCCAGAGAGCTGATTCTTGGTGAGGTTTTGGTAGAATTACATTTCCTTCTAGCCTACGGCCTCCAGTAACCCATTCTAGGATAAACAGTCTCCGTTCCTAAGTATGTTTTAAGGATGAGCTGTTCAATCTGCCCACACATGCCAAACATCCAAGTCTCCTGGTCACATTCCATGTGCAGAAGTGGCAGCTTACACTGAGATCTGCCTGTCCTTTGTGAGACTGAAGAGAGAGCTTCCTGTGACTGACAGAGCCCATGGCCACAAATCACTCAAATGGCTCGTCCACTGCCGACCTCTCTCAATGTCATTTATCTATTGTGCCTTTCCCTGTTTCCTCTAAAGATTTTTGGAGACATTTTCCACATCACAACAAAGAACAGACATCAGTGGTCAGAGTTCTAAAAAAGGAGAACAAGATTTTCTAAAAGATTCTGGAAACTGGGTTCACTAATTCACCAGTTCTTCTGAAGTGGAATCAGAGAGGCAATTGGCACTGTATATTACTCACCCAAATCAGTGTGATGGCACTTAATGTGGGATGTAAAGGAAAACAGAAAATGTTATAAGAAATGATTAGCTTTCTGATTACTAGCTACATTAATTGTTACCATGAATTAAGTTAAAAGATATGGGAAAGAATTTTGGCCAGAGGGCACTATCATTCCCTGCCCCCCCAAATCAGGGAATGTCACTCAAATTCTGGTACAGGATAATCAGCGACACTGCCATTCTGTTCAGTTGCCTCTAACAGGCCCTTGGGAGTCAGCTGGATTCAAGGAAACCTTTAAACGTGAACAGAATCAAATAGCAAAGACCTGGCTTCATCTAAAATAACATAGAGCTTGTTGAGCTAAATGTTACTGCTGCCAAAATCCCAGACTGTGGAGATTGTCTTATGTGAAAATCAAGCCACTTTCTGGCATACAGTTTTACTCATTAAGGCTTGGCTAACCTGGCCAGTGCTACTGAGGACAACCAGAAAGATAGAATCAGAGGGAAGCCTCTCAGCCAACATTACCCTGTTTAACTCCTCCATGCTTGTTTGCCCTCATTGCAGTATCTGCATCCATCTCTATTCTTTTACCCCCTCAAATACTTCACATTTATATGTATTTTCAGAGTCATAACTGAATGCTATTTGATTATCTAAGAGTAAAATTTTATTTTGATGAGTTGCTTAATGTGTTTGTATTTTGAATTTTTTTCAGAGTATTTGCATATTTGGAGAAGTATTTAGCAATTTGGCCAATGTGTTTTTGGGGAAAGTGCTAGGTTTTCCAGATTTAAAAACACGGAGCTAGCTGGGCGTTGGTGGCGCACGCCTTTAATCCCAGCACTCGGGAGGCAGAGCCAGGCGGATCTCTGTGAGTTTGAGGCCAGCCTGGACTACCAAGTGAGTTCCAGGAAAAGGCGCAAGGCTATACAGGGAAACCCTGTCTCGAAAAACCAACCAACCAACCAACCAAACAAACAAACAAAAAACAAACAAACAAAAAAAAAATGGAGCTATGCAGAATGGGGTTAGTGATGAAAACTTTGGACATGAGAGTTCTACTAACAAGTATCCAGCTTCAGAACAGAGTTACACCCTTACACAATGAGCTCTGTCTCTTTCTTAGTCTTCTTTGTGCCTCCGTTCTACTGAAGCCGGCCCTCCAGTAATAGCTCAGCAAATGTTTATTGAGTAAATTAATGAGCACTAATTTAAAGATAATTGAACAATTAGTAGGTAATGAATGATTTGTAAATTAGCAATTTATAATAAATTACAAATTATTTAGTTAATCAGTAAATAATTAAACTTCAAAAGAAATAGCTGTGAAATTTTCAGTTAGTAAACAAATGGCCATAATAAAGAAGAAAAATTCCCTAAAAATGAAAGGCCAAAATACTGGATATTTGCAATGAAAAGAAATGTTATTATTTTCTCTCACTGTAAGATATAAGTGGGTACTGAAACAAAATTAGATAAATTAGTGTGAGTAGTGCAATTCACAGTATCATCTTCCATAATAACCTATTATTAACAATGATTTATTTAATATTCAACTGCTAAATGCCCAATTTAGAATCTTACTGTTTAAACATCTTGAGAGAATTTCCTATGCTAACTGCATTGCTCTGCAGATGAGGAATCTGAGACTCATTTTGGATGAACACCTGCCCTATGATTCTTGGCAAGCACACAGCTCACTATACATCCAGTTCGTTCTTTTAATTTATCCCTTCTGCCCCTAGGTCTCCAGTATCTACTATGTATTCTTTCTATGAAGAAGGCCAGTTCACTTGTGACTTCTAAATTAGTATTTATTAAGTTGTACTTGAAATGCCTGTTATTTTAAGCTACAATGCTTCACAATGGGCCCCTGATCTTCTGAACCTAGCATGGCTTTGCCCTTAGTGGTTTATGAAACATTCATTTTTACTATTACTTCTTCCAGGGAGTAGAGTAGACCTCTTCATTAATCAGTTTAATTTTTACCCATTCTTTTAAACTGCCCTTTCTAAGAAAAGCCGACTCAAAGGTGTACAGCAAATGTGACAAGGAGGTATGTGAATCACAAAAACACCCCCAAAGAAAGCCAACCAGTTCTTAAATAAAAGCAATAAAGCAAAGAACATTTTTTTTTATCATCTGGTAAATACATGTCCTCACATGCACACATATGATCCCAACATGGGACACCTCAGTAACGACTGCTTTTCCCATTGGTTTTAGTCATTCTGTCTCTGATGTTCTGTTAGCGATCTCAAAAAGGATGTTGAGATAAATTTTTGTGTCTTCTCCACTAGTAATTAAATGTAGCAATTTCTCTTAATGAACAATAACCTCAGCATTACATAATCTCAAGCGATGATGATGATGATGATGATGATGATGATGATGATGATGATGATGATGATGATGATGATGACTGAAATAGATATATCACAAGAGAGTACTGACTCTCTTAAGACAATCCTCTCCTTGATATAAAATACCCCCACCCCAAACTGTATATTAATAGCACCAGGTTAGCAGTTCTATAATAGGCAAATATGACTGTGGTGAGTATTTAATTAACAAAGGCAAAATAATGAGAGTAGAGATCACAGAATTTTCCTTAGAGTGAAGAAAAAAAATAGAAAGAAAAGAAAAATTAGCCTTTAGAGTCAGAAGAGCTCAGTGCTGCCATCTACTGGCAATGGAGTCTGGGTCAAATTCACCTTTTTATCTTTTTCTCTTTTGAGATTTACTTCTTTTCATTTTAAATCTCTTGGCATTTTCATTCATGCATATGATTAATTTTATTGGTATTACTTATTTTCCTTCCTTTAATTCCTTCCATTTTTGCCTTCTCTTCTTTATCCCCAGTCTTTATTTCAAACACACAAATTTTTATTGCCTTCCATTTTTGTGTCCTCCTCTTTATTCCCCCTTCTTTATTTTAAATATATGAATCGTAGGTATCTGAAAAAGGACCAACAGTGTTCTAAGGTTAGATAATCTGTGCAACGCCACTTTATAAATTTCAAATGTGGTACACATCTCAATGGGAGATTTCTTTATAGTTTATAACACTCAAGAGCATCTGGGTGCATTCTGAGAACAGTTGACAACCTGTTCAGAACTTGGTGAGGGCCCTCAATGGTTTCCCTTGTACCTTGAACGGCAACACTCATCATTCCATCCTTTACATCTGGTACATTTGCTCCTCTGTTAGTTGGACTGAGACTGAACGTGTGCATACTTTACAGGGATAAATTCATTTCCTCCCTTCTCTTTTCCTCTGTGCTCAGCTGATCGTCACTGTGAATTTATTACTAAATGGAAGACTTGGGGTTAAGATCACTCTGGAATGAGTATAGGACCCCCTCCACCTGCCAATGGATCTGCCTCATCACCCACTGAAAGATTTATGAAGAAGGACACAGTGTAACATGTGACCTTTAAAAATTGCTCACGGTCTGTTCTCCCCTGGAAGGAATTCTAATGTCCTCATGGCTTATGTTACAGGCTATGTACAACTGCTGGGGAGAGAGACACTGAAAATTTAATGAATTGAAGAAAAGCTGTGCAAGCTTCTCCTTTGGGGAAGCCTTGGGGGAAGAGGGAAACAGACAGACAAAGCACAGTCAGAGAAATTACACTGTCCCCAAAGATGGGGACTCAGTTTGGATTGAATCTGGTGAACATTTACTGATTAAGCCAGTATCATTACTGTGGCTGGTCACAGTCATGGCAAAAGTGAAGAAGTCTGATGAGTATCCATGGAACAAATGCTAGAGAAAGATAATTGTTACTCTCCTGACAGAGGGCCATAGGCATGGGGATTAGATCAATGGTCTTGAGAAGCTGTGCTTGGCATGTGGTGTGTGTGTGTGTGTGTGTGTGTGTGTGTGTGTATGCTAGAAAAGTCCATAATACTACTTAGGAATCCAAGACATGGCTGTGGTCGGAGAGGAGTGAGTGGAGTGCTGAAGGTGTTGGATGGAAAATGAATGGGATCAGACACACAGTTCATCCGGAAAGTAGGCAACATCCAGACAGTAACTATAAAGAAGTCAAAGAAAATACATGTACTTGATAACCAATATAGAAATACAATCATGAGCTACTTTTAAAGTGGAAAAGAAAAGACTATACCATCTTGAAAGGAGTAATGCTACTCCTTATCAGTAAATACTTGTGCAGAGAAAACAAACAGAGGATGTGTGTCAAATATATGTATAAGTGCTTATTTCAGAATGGTGGAATTAGCAGAATATAAAACTTCCATTTTTGTACGTAGATTTTAAGTTTTCTATAGTGAATGTACATAAAAGTGAAATGTAGCAGAGCTTTCTAGTTTCTTTTGTAAATACCACTCACAAACACAGAAGTCAGAACAAGGCTTGGCAAATTGTAGGCTGTTGGCCATATCTGGCCTGCCAATTTTGATTCTTGTAAAATAAGACTTTATCGTAAAATAGCTCCTTTATTCACTCGCACACTACAAAGTCAGAGTTCAGTAGTGTGACAAAGTATTTTTCACACAGATAATACACAGAAAATATTATTATCTATGCCCTTTAAATAAGATGCATTATTCCACTATTGTGTCAAACCTACTGAAACTGTCACCGTTGGTCAGAATTGCTCAGCATTAGCATCTTGACATAGTTTAGACCAACTATACATTAGTCACTTGCTCTTCTCATTCCCTCAATTTAGGCTGTAATCGCTGAGATAATATACATTAATATCATCATACAGTTTGGGGTTAGCTAAATTGCCACAAAGGACCAAAAATTAAAATGCAGCATTATTGCATCCAAATGTGTACAGGGTACAATAATATATTGTGTTTATACTGTACTTTGAGACACAGGCAAATCACTGCTCATTATCTTTATGGTGTGACAGATTACACACTTCTGTCCTTTTGAGAATTTTTTCAGGTACAAGGCGGTCATTTCTATGCAACAAAGTAGCACCTGACTCTAAAATGTTGTCAGATGACTTGAGCTTCCATAGCACTGTGACAATCACTCCAGAACGATGCCCAGTTCTAGATGCAGTTTGCCAAAACATCCCAAGAAGACCTGCCCAAGGGACTAGAGGACTCAGAGAACTACAAAATTTGGAGTCTGTCATGCACAGTTCTTCAGGCATGCTTAAAGGTGGCATTCTGTGGCTTAGTGCAGATCCAAAAGAGGAGCTCTTTAAAAGCATAAAGTGGGACTTCTCTAAGAATGACATAGGAAGACAGGCTAGAATGTCAATAGAGAGCAATTATTAGAAGCTGTGGACAGCCAAGCAGAGGATGCACTCTGGGAAAAGGAGGCAAAGAAAGAAACTGAAAGAGAAGTAATCAAAATGTCCTTACCAGAAATGATGAAAGGCTTTAAATTGAGTGTTGAGACCATCAAAGCAAGGATACTGAACTAATCCAATCAACACTGTTAGATACCTATTTTATGCCAGGTGCCAGGTTATCACAGCAAGAGACAGTAAGACAAACCAGGCAACAGAGGAGTTATATTCTATGGCAAGACACTCTGTCACTCAGGGCTTAAGACCTGTCCTCTTGTAGGGGACCTGAATTCTCTTGATTTGGCTGGGTTATTCAGAGAAACCCAAGCCTCTGCTTGTTTTTCCAGTCCTGCCAGAGGAAGTTGCCTTTCCCCTCCTTATGCCCCTGTATGACCCATAGCCATACTGGGGAGGAAGAAACAGTTCCCCTAGCTGGGGTGAGCAAGGTAGTCTCTTCTATCTTGGACTCTTGTCCCCCATGTGGAATGGATTTGGGTATGGGGGCTCCAGGAGGAAATTTCCTTGGGGCTGAGGAAGTCCCTATCCTCCCTTTATGGGAGCCCACAGAGGTTTCCCAGTGAGATCTGAGTTTTCTTTACCCAGCAGGGCTGCATAAGGAGATGGATTGACCATGTGTGTGGTTACCAGGTGTTTGGAAGGGTCTGCACTTGGCTGTGCTAGGGGGAGGACTTTTGCTCCACCCCTTGGCATTCCTTTAAAAAGCCTTTTAGAAGAGACAGAAAGGGCCAGTGGATTAGGATCCAGGTCTTCCTGAGGCTCTCCTGTGTTTCTATCTGTCTCCCTCTTCTCTCTATATTTCTCTCTAAATCTCTTATCCCTCACTCCTCAAGAGTATCCTGGGGGAAAAGATGGGAGTATATCCCCCACAGTACTCCCAGTTGGCCCAGTACCAAACATTCTCTTTCTACCCTTTTCATGGTTTATTTCTACTTTTCAACCAATAATCTGTATAATTGGATAACTTAGAAGCCATCATCCTCTGAAAAAAAAAAAAACCCAGGGTTCTCATTAGTCTACTTGAGATTATCTTTTACACCCACCATCCAACCTGGAATGATTCTCAACTGCTCCTGGCCATCCTCTTCTTGACTGAGAAGACAGCAAAATGCAGCTTAAGAGTAGAAATGCTGTCCTTGGATCAGGAATAGGATCTGTTGAGGATAATACAGCCCCAGGAGAGTGGATTTTTCCCTCTGCCTAACCTGACTTCAACCCCAACACAAACAAAGGGAAGGAGGTTCTGAACATTTTTTTTCCAGGACCTGTTGGAAGGATTGAAGGTAGCTGCTAAAAAAATCTTCCAACCTCTTTAAGATGAGTGAGGCTACACAAGAGTCCCCAAATCAGCTGCTGGGTTGCTGGGGAGACTCTATGAGGCTTACGTGGTGTTCACTCCCATAGAACCAACCAGCTAGCAACCAATATTGCTTTTGTTATGCAGTTGGCCCCATATATTAGAAAAAAACCTTCAGAAGTTAGAAGGGCTTGAGGGCATGAATAAATCCCAATTACTGGAGATTGCTCAAAGGTTTACAATCACTTCTTCACAAAACAAAGTTTTTGTTTGGTATTGGGAGAAACTTGTTGCTTCTATGCCAACCAGTCAGGGGTAATTAGAGAAAGTCTAGCCATGGCCAGAAATAACCTTAAGGAAAGAGAAAAGAGACACCAAAAATCAGACAATTGGTATCAATCCTGTTCCTCTGGTACCTTGGTTAACTACTCTACTTATGGCCATGCTTTTGCTCCTAAACTTTACCATAGGACCCAGCTTGCTCAGCTGCCTACATAATTATATAAAACAGAGAGTGAATTCTATTAAATCATGAGTGCTGAGGGGACAATATAACCCATTCCCTAAAATGAGTCCATTATTTAACTCATACCCATAGAACCAGTGGGTAATGTAACAGGCCCTAGGACTTAGAATGACTGATGCCATGTTAGAAGCTCCATTCTGAACTTTAAACACAGCATGTAGGTCCCAACCCCTGCCAAAATGGGAAGAAAGACCTAGTCCACAGTTCCAGCTAAGTCCTTGAGTAAAAAGTCTCTAAATGTACTTACCTTGATTTTTGGCTTCTGTAGTTCCACTTCTTGCTAACTGAAGTGTGCCAACCAAGATGTGATTTTTATGCATAAAAGACTAAGAACTATGAGGCTTGGGGGCTGTATGATTTGGGCAAGTTCCCCATGCATGTGGCTACTGGCCAGCAATAAAGAATTTCTTTTTAGTTTTAAGAGTGTCCATGTGGTAACTTCTGGAGGGCTTGCCGCCCAAGAATATTAGTATGCCTATAATTGTTCAGCTATGCATAGAGTTCCCCTCTCTACTCATTACTACTGGGTCCTATCATTACTGGATAGTGAGGGAAACTATAGTGATAATGAGAAATTTACCTTATCTGATCCTCAAAATCTTCTGCAATATCACTGCCTGTCTGTTCTTCATATATACCTTCATATACTTTTTCCCCAGGACTCAGAAACACAAATGCCTTCAGGTCACAGCATGGGGAGAGGCAGAATCTGAGGGATTAGGCAGTGGTGATCCCACAGCTCAAGTATTTTCATTTTAAATTCTCTGACAGACAACATTACATGCACAGAATCTTAGAATTGAGGGGCCTTTTCTTCTGAAATCGTATGCAGTATAAATTCAGTCACCCCTGAAGAGACTTCCCAACCAACCACTTCAAATATGTACTTTCCTTCTCAGTTCTTCAGTTCTTACTTCCATGTTACATTGCTTACTTGAACTTCTGAGATGCTGTCTTACACCATGTGAACTAGGTCAGTATATGAATGAGGATTGAGACACCTGAATCTAAAATCATGACTTGCTACCAAAGACACACATGACAGAAAAACAAAGAAAACTACCTAAGTTCTCCTGTCTTCCTTTTACTCAAAGGTAAATAGGAATAATGACAATATCTACCTTACAGTACTTTAGAAAACATATGATTCAACAGTATACATCATGTATTAACTCAGAAACCTGGCATATAAGCACTCAGTAGATTTAAAGTATACGGTTTTCAACATGATGATACTTTAAGGAAGTATTGTCTGAATTCTTTACCATTTGAGTTACTAGATAAATGTCTTGGGAGTTAGCTATACTAAATTTATTTGGCATATAGAGTCATTTACAGAAATCACCATTATTAAAATGCATTAGATAAAGCAAAAGTCCAGTGGGCTATGGAAACTGGAGCTGATTAGGAAGTTTAAGAATGTTAATTAGGGGCTGGAGAGATGGCTCAGGAGTTAAGAGCACTGGCTTCTCTTCCAGAGGTCCAGAGTTCAATTCCCAGCAACTACATGGTGGCTCACAACCATCTATAATGAGATCTGGTGCCCTCTTCTGGCATGCAGGCAGAACCATGTATACATAATAAATAAACCCTTAAAAAAAGAATGTTATGGTATGTACCCACTCATAAGTGGATACTAGATATAAAGCAAAGGATAATCAGGCAACAACTCACAACTTCAGAGAAGCTAACTAACTAACAGGGAAGACCCAAAAAGGGATTCATGGACTGTCCTGGGAAGGGTAAATAGATAAGATCTCCATTAGTAAACTGGGGATGAGGGGAGGGCAATGGAGGGTAGGGGATGGGGGATGAGAATATAAGGGAATGGGATGGTTGAGTTGAAACAGAGAGAGGGGGAAAAATGAAAGAAATACCATGATAGAGAGATATCATGGGGATAGAGAGAAACCCAGTCCTAGGGAAGTTGCCAGGAATCCCCCAAGGATGACCCCAGCCTGGACTACTAGAAATAGTGGAGAGGGTGCCTGAACTGAATTGGCTTGTCCCAGAGATCAGACCGGTGAATACCCTAACTGTCATCACAGAGCTTTTCTCCAATGACTGATGGAAGCAGATGCAGAGACCCACAGCCAATCACTAGGCACAGCTCTAGGAGTCCAGTCAAAGAGAGAGATGAGGGATTCTATAAGCAAGTGCATCAGGTTCATGATGGGGAAACATGCAGGCACGGCCAAACCAACCTAGTGGGAACTCATGAAAGGTGGAGCAATGGCTGTGGAGCCTATATGGTACTGGACTAGGCCCTCTGCATGGCAAGACAGTTGTGTAGCTTGATCTGCTTGGGAATCCCCCTGGCAGTAGGATAAAAATCCATCTCTGGTGCATGAGGGGGCTTTTTTGAGCCCACTACCAATGATGGAATGCCTTGTGCAGCCTTGAGGCATGGGGAAGGGCTTGGACTTGCCTCTACTGGATGTGCCTCCACATGGGAGGCCTTCCCTTCTTGTGGGTGGGAATGGGGGGTAGTTTGGGAGGGGGAGGCTGAGGGGGCAGGAAGAGGGAAGAGGGATATCTTTGATTGGTGTGTAAAATGAATGAAAAAATTTTCTTAATAAAAAAGTAACAAAAAAGAATGTTAATTTTGCCGGGCGGTGGTGGTGCATGCCTTTAATCCCAGCACTCGGGAGGCAGAGGCAGGCGGATCTCTGTGAGTTCGAGGCCAGCCTGGGCTACCAAGTGAGTTCCAGGAAAGGCGCAAAACTACACAGAGAAACCCTGTCTCGAAAAAACCAAAAAAAAAAAAAAAAAGAATGTTAATTTTTACACAACAAAAAGAAAAATTATACATGGACTACTAGTCACCTTTAACTGATGTGACAAAATACTTGAGGAAATCACCTGAGGAAGGGAAAATTATTTTACTGCGTGGTTTCACAGGGCAAAGACCATGGCCACTTGGACCCTTTACTTCTGAGCCCATGACTCAGAACAGCATGGTGTGGAGTATGTGGTTGATCTCTGTGTAGAGTATGTCCTCATGGGGCACCGGAGGCAGAGAAGGACCAGAGCAAGGTACACACTTTAAAGATGTACTGTCTTTACCCTGCTTCCTCTAATTAGGCCCCATAATATTTCTTGGAGGACCTTCATATATATTTTACATTTATTCTTTGTTCCTCCAGTATCCTCTGTCCTTCTCAGTCCTGCCAAATCCTTTCTTCTTAGCAACAAGTATACTTCTCCTACTTTTATGTCTGTTTTTTTTTTTTTTTTTTGTGTGTGTGTGTGTGTGTGTGTGCGTGTGTGTGCGTGTGTGTGTGTGTGTGTGTCTGTGTGTGTCTGTGTGTGTGTGTTTATGTGTGTGTGTGTGTGTGTGTGTGTGTGTGTGTGTGTGTGTGTGTCCCACTGCATTTAGTTAGGGTTTCCTGCATGATATAGGGAGGAGGCATTATGTACCAAGCAGGGGCAATTTACTCATAACTATACCACTGAGGAATACGACTTCTCTTATCTCAGTGGATAATTCTTCAGGGAGGGGTCCACGGGCCCCATCTTGTAACAGCCCATTCATCCAGAATTTATCAATGCATTCACACATTAAAGAGGTTAATGCCTTCATGATCTAATCACTTCCCAGTAGCTCTACCATTTGTCTATCAGGCATCCAACATATGAGCCTTTTGGGGAGATGTTTCATATCATCACCATAGCACATCTATACATAAACACATACATGCCTGTACACACAAGCAATGCATTTGTATAATCTTCTACTACTTGAAGTCATTTGCTTTACACAAAACTCTGTACAGAGCTCATATAAATAGAGATCATCTATAGGAAGAGCTGATACCAACTTTGCGAGATGAACTGCCATAATTATATTTTCAAGAAAAGGAAAGGTTTGGTTAAGTTCACATCAAGTAAACACTCAGGGGACTGGAATAAATTGCAGACTTGCCACAGTCCATTCTTCTTCTAGTTGTTCATAACTCTCAAAAATAGAAAGCTTGTCAAGCTTATTCTAACAGTAACATTATCCTAAAGCTAATAGGATAATTGAAGAGAAATCTCAATGGGAGGCATAGAAGTTTAAACAAAATGTCCTTAAAATGCTGCTAGCTAAGACCTCTTGAAGACAGTTGCACATCATTATGGCAATTCCATAGTATTTTAAATATAATTAGCTCCCATATGTGGACTTCAGTGTCTTCCATCAACAACATATATAAGGATTATCACCACAAATGATGACACCCAGAGGAAAAGAGTCATTGGTCTAGTTACCTAGTTTCTGAACCCAGTGAGATAATTACAGAGGTTCTGGCCATATAATCTGGAGCTTTGTGCTGATGAGCATGTGGGATTTTAATTTTCAAAAGTAAATAAGAGCAAAACAAGGGGGTTTCTGATGATACATATAACCTGACTCCAGAACTTCTTCCCAAACATACAAAACCCAAACAAAACAAATCTATAATTAATCCAGTGACCAGTTAAAAAAAGTAGAAGTAAATGTAAATTAGCCAAGAAGCAAGTGGGGACAGTGAAGGAACCTCATGTAAGATGGACTTAATTTCTCAGAGGGGGCAGAAAACTCAATATTCAATATGTAAGTTGAATATTCAATATGTAAGGGCAGAGACTTGGTGCTATTTAATATAGTATTCTCTGGCATTCAGATAGGAGACACAGAGGTAACCTAGTGATGGGAAAGATAAGATCTGTTGGGAGAAGAGTAAATGGATAAAGTCCATCTTCACAAAGCCTTCAAGCTGCTCTTTGGAAACTGATGGTCATTGTAGTGGTCTGAATGGGTAATGTCCCCCAAAGGCTCATGTATTAGGACACTTGGTCCCTAGTTGATGAAAAGGTTATCACACCCTTAGGAAGTAGAGCCTTTCTGGAGGAAATATGTCACCAAGGTTTACAGCCTTTTCCTAATTCCTGTTCTTTCTCTCTGCTTCTTGCATGAGGATGAAACGTTCTCAGCCGGCTTCCTGCTCTTGCCACCACGTCTTCCCAGCCACAGTGGACTGCATCTCTCTGAAACCATAAACCAACATAAATTCTTTCTCCCCTGTGGTGGTTTTCATCAGAGTATTCTGTCACAACAACAGAAAAGTAACTAATACAGAAAGCTATGGACTTTTCATAAGAATGGATGTCCTCATCTCCCTGAGCAATGGGACCAAGCGCTGGACATATTCTAGTAATTGGAAAGTTGCATTCTCTTCTGCAAATCAGCTCTGTGATTCTGACTACTCTTGTGGAACCAGACAGAAGATGGGAGGGGCTACCTTCCAGACTGACTCTGCAGAACCAGTGACGCCCTGCTTTCTTCTTTCCTAAGGGGACAGATCCAACCTGTCTTCCTCAGTGCAATCATGGGTGCACAGTAGTGCCCATTAAATGCTTATCAGTTAATTAGAGATTAATAATAGTAATAATGAGAATTGGACATGGCTACAGATGCCTTTAATTCCAGCACTCAGGAGGCAGACACAAGTGGGTCTCTATGAGTTTTAGGCCATCCTGGTCTACATAGTGAGTTCTAGGATGGCCAGGGCTACATAAAAAACCTTGTCTCGGCCGGGCGGTGGTGGCGCACGCCTTTAATCCCAGCACTCGGGAGGCAGAGGCAGGCGGATCTTTGTGAGTTCGAGGCCAGCCTGGGCTACCAAGTGAGTTCCAGGAAAGGCGTAAAGCTACACGGAGAAACCCTATCTCGAAAAACCAAAAAAAAAAAAAAAAACCTTGTCTCAAAAAATTAAATAAAAATTAATAATGTTGTGGTGGCGCACGCCTTTAATCCCAGCACTCGGGAGGCAGAGCCAGGAGGATCTCTGTGAGTTCGAGGCCAGCCTGGGCTACCAAGTGAGCTCCAGGAAAGACGCAAAGCTACGCAGAGAAACCCTGTCTCAAAAAACCAAAAAAAAAAAAAAAAAAAATTAATAATGTTTACTGCCCTCCCTACAATGTGCCAGGCATCATTTTAAGCATTTTCCATGTTTGAACCATCCAGTCCTCACATCAAGCTGGTATGGGTGTGTGTGTGTGTGTGTGTGTGTGTGTGTGTGTGTGATGGAGCATAAGTGCTCAGCTAGCTCCACATATTTTGAGTGGCTTACTGAACACCAGTTCTTCCTTCCTCACCAGTGAACAATGTTTATTCTTCAGCACTGAACAGTGAGTTGCTAGCACTGATCTAGGCAGTGCATGGCATCAGCACACAAGGTACTCTCAGCACTTGGCTAAGAAGCCTGCACAGAGTCACCTAGAACCAATTATTATCATGAAAGACGTCAGAGGAATGTTAAAGCAGGACAACTCCATAGTATACTCATTCCTTCTGTTCTTAAACAAATAGCTCAAGTGGTGGCAACTTTCACTGTAACTTGCCAAGTATTGTTACTAAAAAAAAATGAATCTTGCATTTGGAAAGTCAATGTGTCCCCTTGGAGCAGCAGTTTCTCTGTGTTAGTGATTGTGCTCTGTGATGAAAATGGGAGAAATAAAAATGATGTGTGTTTTTCTTAAAGCCAAATTTATTACAGTTTTAAATCTTGGGTTTTGTTTTTAAACAAAAACTGCTCTCTAAAGTGATGTGAGAGTAGTTTTTAATTTAAAAATATTAATAGATAAAACATAAAGGTGACAATTGTACATTCCAGAAAAATGTTTTGCTATAACCAGATGGACAGAATTCTAAGAAGGCAACGGGGTTTTGTTCTTTGGTGATAGTCATCTTGCATAAATGACAAGACTACACCTTTCTTTATAAGAATGATTTTGTATATTCAGATTATTCTTTGCAGAGGAAAGAAATGCATAAAGTGGATTTACAAACTCAATCATTCTGTAAATAACTTTATTACACAGAGATGATTCGAAAATCAATACCCACTCAATTTGATTATAAGTGACACTATAGCCAGGATGGAGGCATGTAAGATAATATTGTCATTTTCTCCCTTAAATCAGTATGCCATTTGAAATTTTGGGGAAGTGCATCAGTTCCTAAAAACCAACTTCCTAGGAGGCTGGAGCAATGGCTCAGTGAAGACACTGGATGCTATTGCAGAGGATCAGGATTTGTTTCTCAGTACCCACATGGTGTCTCACAATCATCTGTAGCTCCAGGGCATCGGATGCCGTCTTCTTGCCACAAGGACACTAGGAACACACACAGTGCACATGCATACATATTGAGAAAACACTGATACATATAAAATAAAAATAAATATTTAAAAACCCAACTTAGGGATACATAACTTTTACACAAAAAGTCCCACATGTTTGAAATAGCAAGTTGAAGCTTCTGATAAAGATATAAAATATTTTTGCCATTGTGGAAAAAGCCCCTTTGCTCTCCCTTGCAGTCTATTCCCATCCACATCCTACCCTAGTACCTACTGACTTGACTATTATAACCACAGGTGGACCTTTTCTGTCACAGAATTTCATGTAATTAGAATCTCACACTGTGTTGAGCTCATCACATTCAGTACAATGTGTGCATAAAACCTTATATCGATCTGCACTTGGTTTTCTCTCGGAGTAGTTCTGTTAGGGTGGGTATATCACATATTACATTCCCTCTTGATAGTCATAGGGTTGGTGAGACTTTCTGGCTATTCTAAGGAAAGCTCCTTCAAATATTTGTGGAATTAAACATTTATTAGGAATTATTTTCAGTTCTTCTGAAGGAATCTCTCAGAACAGAATTGAAGCATCATCTTAAGTTTGGGATTAGCTTTCTAAAAGCTAAAGTCGCCTGGGGCCATGTGGTACTACGCTCTGCTCACAAAAATGTACAAAAGATTCATTTTATGACATCTACAGCAACCTTTGGTCCTAGTTTGGTGTCTGAACTTTTCATTCTATCAGGTGTAAAGTGGCATCTCAATGTGGCTTTGTTTCCATTTCCCTCAGTAAATAGCTTACGGTCGATTCAAGTGTCATCTTCCTGAAGGTATCTTTTGTGCAGAGCTATTGGGTTATTTGCCTTCTTAAGTTTAAAATGTCACTTATGTGTTCTCTCTCTAAGCACTTTTTGACAGGAAACATTTAAATTACTTGTTAAAACTCAGCACACAGAGAGATGGCTGCACTATAGCACGTTCATACACGTAAGTCATTACACTTTGTTCTTTCTCACCCTCCACTGCCCTCTCCCATCCCCTGTCCCCTCTCCTGGTCCACTTCCTTCCTTCAAATAGTCTTCCCCCTGCTTTCATGTCTTACAAATTGCATTGTAAGTACTCTTTAAAAAATACTTCCTTCTTTGGTGTGACTTGGCCTTTTCACGGCCTTGATGAATGCTTAGAAGAACAGGAGGTTTAACTTTGATAAATTTGTCAATTTCACTTCAAGCTGTGCTCTGGGGGACTTGCTAGTGAATCTGCCTCTATCTCCAAGGATATAAAGATTTTCTTTCACCCATTATTCTTCTGGAAATTTTATAGATTTAGATTTTACATTTAGGTATTATGACAGGGGTTGAAGATTACTTACAGTTTTTCTGGTACCACTTATTGATAAGATCAGTCTTTCTTACTGTTTTAGATATCATCTGCATTTATGTCTCTCTGTGTTAGTGGATGTGTGCGTATGTGCATACATACATATAAGAGTCAAGCCAGAGGATGACTCTACATGCCTTCTCACTTTTTTATTTTTTTGAGACAGTATGGTGATTTGAATCCATATGTCCCCCACAGGCTCGGAGGTTTGGATGCTTGGTCCCCAGTTGCTGCCACTGTTTGTGCAGGTTTAGGAGATGTGGCCTTGTTGAGGGAATTATGTTCCCTGAGGCATCGAAGCCACTTGCCATTCCCAGCCTCCTATCTCTGCTTCCTTATTATGGTTTAAGATATGAGCTCTCAGCCCACCCTTCCAGCCTCCATGCCCATCTGCTTCCCTGCAGTGATGATGATGGACTCTTATCTCTTTGGAATCTTCCACAGCTTGCCTTTGCCATGATGTTTGATCACATCAATAGAAAACTAACAACACAGATAGGTTCTCTCTCTGAGTCCAGTGTTCACTAATTTGTCAAGACTTGCTGGTCAGTTCGCTCAGGGATCCTGCTGTGTCTTTCTCCCCCCAGTGCTGGGATTGCAGGCACATGCCACCCTGACTGGTTTGTGTGTGGGTACTGAGAGTTAAGCTTAGATCCTTGCATTTCATAATCAAGCAATTTACTAAATGAACCATCTTTCCAGCCCTTTTTCTTTCTGGTATCATTTTGGCAAGTCACTGGGCCACACATGTGTGAGTGCACTTTCTAGAACTTTTATTCTGCTCTATTGGTCTGCAAGCCAGTCCTTACTCTAGTTCGTCATAGTAAATCTTAAAGTCAAGTAGGCAAGTCCTCAAAAACTCTTTCTAAACTGTTTTCACTACTCCAGCTTCTTTGAACTTCCACACACATTTTAAAATTAATGTGTTTATTTCTCTTTAAAATACTTCCTAGGATTTTGATACTCCAGTAGAGATACATATCATCTTACAGAAAAATAGGCATTTTAATGTTGAGAATTTAATGCACAAATGTGGTGTAACACCATTTATTCAGACTTTCAATTTTTGGTAATATTTTGTAATTCTTTGAATAGTTATGTATAAGTTATATTAATTTTATGTATTAATCTTATTCTGTATGTTTCCTAAATTGAACTATTAGTTTTTGTAAGATTTCCACCTTGATTATTTGTGTCCTTGATATTTCTGAAATATTTCTAAATAAGGTGTCATCAATAAAATAATAGTTTTACTTCTTCCTTTATAATCCTTGTGCCTTTACTACTTTTACTTATTTTCTTTCCCATTCATAATCTTCTGTACATATTTGGTAGAAGGGAAGAGCATCTGTCCTTATTTGCTCTGAGTTATAGGAGAAAAATATCAAGTTTTTTAAGCTATAGGTTTATTATGGATACTATTTATCATAAAGATCTTGTTTATTCTATATCTGAAACATTTTATCATGAGTAAGTGTTAAATTATGTCAATTTTATCCTACATCTATTGCAATGAAAGTATATTCTGTTCTTTAAAGAGCTTTGTGAGGTCTTCATTCAACAATCAAATAAAAACAAAGGAGAGAATAAAAAGAAAAGGAAAAAAATCATTTTTCTATTCATTCTATAGTAGAGTTTTAGTATTGACCCCTCTGACCTTAGCTTCACTAACCTCAGAAATCTGAGACTATTTTTTCAAAGTCCTCTCCCCTGAGGACTATGTAATCTCTGTATGTGTGTATGATGTTTCCTATAGGCAAGATTGATTTCAAATTTTGTCAAAAAATTTTAGGTCTATATTGATTATATGATTGCATGTATTAACATAGCCTGTTTGTACCTTTTTCTTGTGTTAGTAACGGTTATTCTGAGATTTAAAGGATCCCATCGCCACCCCCCCCATTCCCCTACCTTGTACTTCTAGAGTGACAGGAATGTTTAGTATTATCAACTGCTTGAATTTACTGAGAAACCTTTTGGGGCTTAGGCTTTCCTGTGTGGAAAGTTCTAAGTGTAAATTTAACTCACTAGGAAATATGTGGCTACTTAAGTTGTCTATCTTTCCTGAGTCAGTTTTAGGTTAAGAATTTTGGGAGAATTTGCACATTTCACACATACTACTAAATGTATTGGCATAGCATTTTTGCACACATTTCTCATATGCTACTAATTGTATTGGCATAAGCATATTGTATACTATCATATAATAACAGCATGTTTACTTAATCACATATTCATAGTTAAATTATTAAAAATTTAGTGATAAACCACTTTTTTAAGATTTATTTATTTATTATGTATACAGTGTGCTGTTTGTATGTATGTCTGCACACCAAAAGAGAGAACCAGATCTCAGATGGTTGTGAGCCACCATGTGGTTGCTGGGAATTGAACTCAGGACCTCTGGAAGAGCAGTCAGTGCTCTTAACCTTTGAGCCATCTCTCCAGCCCTCATAATAAACCACTTTCTTAATACTGTCTTTTTTATTGTTCAGTCTAGCTAAGAATTTATTAAAGGATCAATTATATTTGTAAATTTTTTATTAAGAAATTTTTTCATTCATTTTACACACCAATAAAAGATCCTCCTCTTCCCTCCTCCCACCCCCTAAGCCCCCTCCAACCCACTCCCCAATTCCCCCCTACAAGAAGGCAAGGTCTCCCATGGGGAGGCACATCCAGTAGAGGCAAGTCCAAGCCCTTCCCCATGCCTCAAGGCTGCACAAGGTATCCCATCATTGGTAGTGGGCTCCAAAAAGCCCACTCATGCACCAGGCATGGATTTTGTTTCTACCGCCAGGGGCCCCCCAAGCAGATCAAGCTACACAACTGTCTCACCATGTGGAGGGCCTAGTCCAGTCCCATACAGGCTCCACAGCCATTGATCCAACTTTCATGAGTTCCCTCCAGTTTGGTTTGGTCATCCCTGCATGTTTCCCCATCGTGATCCTGATACACTTGCTTATAAAATCCTTCTTTTCTCTCTTTGACTGGACTCCTGGAGCTCTGCCTGATGATTGGCTGTGGATCTCTGCATCTGCTTCCATCAGCCATTGGAGAAAAGCTCTGTGATGACAGGATATTCACTGGTCTGATCTCTGGGGCAAACCAGTTCAGTTCAGGCACCCTCTCCACTGTTTCTAGTAGTCCAAGCTGGGGTCACCTTTGGGGACTTCTGGCAACTTTCCCAGCACTAGGTTTCTCTCTATCCCCATGATATCTCCCTCCATCATGGCATCTCTCTCATTGCTTTCCTACTCCATTTCTGTTCCAGCTCAACCATCCCATTCCCTTCTATTCTCACCCCCCATCCCCTACCCTCCATTGCCTACCTCTCTCCCACAGTTTATCTTTGTAAAATTTTTTTATGGTGTGTACATTTTCAGTTTTATTAGTTTCAGCTCGTAAATGTATGATTTCTGTCCTTGTACTCTGGCATTAGTGTTTTCTTCCTTTCCTAACTTCTTTGATGGAAATTTAATTCCTTTGAATAATGTCTTTCTTCTTTTTTTCTAATACAGCTATTTAATGCTATCATTGCCCTTTCAGTTCTGCCACAGTTACACCAAATAAGTGTTTGATGAAATTGTTCCTATTACCATCAAATTCCAAAGAGTTTTCTTGTGGTTTCTTCTTCATCTTCATAGTTATGTGTATACATGTTAAATTTCTAACTATTGAGAATTACTTGATGCCATTAAAAGGCTAATATTTTGAAATATTTGTTTTAATTTTTATGTTTAAAAAAGATTTATTTATTTATTTTTATTTCACATATGTGAATGTTTTGCCTGCATGTATGAATGTATATTATCTTATGTGTGCCTGGTTCCTGCAGAGACCAGAAGAGGGCATCAGATCCCCTGGAACAGGAGTTGCAGATACTTGTAAACCACTACGTGGGTCCTGGCAACCAAACCGAGAAAGAGCAACATATGTTCTTAACTGCTAAGCCATCTCTCCAGCTCCACCGGTACATGATTTGCAATTTAATTTCACTAAAATCAGATAAAATATAAAGTATAGAATTTCAGGATTTTGACTTTTATTTATCTATGATCTCTCATATAGTATACTAGGTTGCATAATTCCCTCAAACTTATGAAGAGCATATATTCTAGAACTCTTGGGTATAGCGCTCTACTTGGCATAAGGTATGTGCTAAAATTTTAAGCCAGTGTGTTAATTAATGATATTTAACAAGTTAGTGGGTTGGATACAAATAAGGTTTCCTAGGAGGCTAGAATGGGACTCAGAGAATGAAGAAGCCCTGGCCTAGCCATACTGAGGATGACAGAGTGAATGTGACAGGATATGAGGTACATCTGGCTGAAGTGGAGCCATAAAAGGTTGTTTGTAGAAGGCCTTCAGCAAGCAAAGAAGTGAGAAGTACACAATGAGGTGGAGAACAAGAAATTCAGAGAAATCTTATCAGACAGTCTGTATTTTCTGAAAGCAGCAGAAGGAAGAACATCTATAGAGAAAGAACCACAACCCACTATTCCCTTCTTAAAGGGCCCCTTCTCCCTCCACCCCATCTCTTTTTGACTTTCCTAGTTCCTGTGGTTACTCCAGGTTATACATTCACATCTAAATATGTGGAGCTTAAAACCACAAACAATGAAGCTTGTGTTCATCTTTCTGGGACTGCCAATGTGGAAAAAATCTCATAAGGTTCCATGCCTAGATGAAGAACTGCAGGTAAGTAGTGAGTGCTGAGAGAGGGAGAATTGGTCATTCTGAGGGATGAGCCCCTAAGTTGTTATCTAACACTTAGTGGGCAGCTCTAAAAGCACATACATGTGAGGACAACACTAGGTGGAGGAAGGGGATCTGTGGAAAAGGAAAGCAGGGTATGATAATAGAGGACTGAATATGATCAGTGGGTTATATACATGTAGGAAATGTCATAACAAATCCCATAGTTCGTGCAGTTAATAATTGCTAATAACAATGAAGAAAAGGTAGACAAGGAACTTGGAAGGAAGCATTTGGGATATCCAGTTAACAGTCTATCAAGAAAAAGTAAAGATTGGAAGATAGGTCATGGTTCTATGGAAAATTATAAAGAAGAATTTGTTAGCAAGATAGTCATCCATGGCTTTCTTTAGAAACAGTTTCTAATGTGGGAACCCAAACAAGACAAGGGGTGTGTTTCAGTTAAAACTGAACAAGAAGTTAGTAATTCTTAAAGTTTTTGCCTAGCAACAACTCTAGCCAGAGAGTCTGTCCTGAGAGCCTTGGGATGAAATATAGGATGCGGATGACATCTAAGGAAGGTGTTCTACAGTGTGTGGCATCTAAACTCTAGGCGGAAAGAAAACTGGGGTTATCCAGGTGAAGAGGCAGGTTTGAGTATAGTAGAATGGATGTGGAACCCGAAAACTCTTCAATATCATTCAGTATGCCTGCAGCCTCCAGGAAGAATGTAGGAAATCAAATTCTGCAGCTACCATGATCAGAACTACAATAAAAATGCAAATTCCTGAATAAGAGTAGGCTGTTGTTTAAAATGATAAAATCCATATCCTAGAGGTGTTCAAGCAAAGGCTGGTTGGCCATCCATCATAGTCTGTGGAAAGGAGAGGCTGGGAACCACCTGGGTGGATTGCTTGAGGGACATTCATGTCAACTTTGATGATGAGAGATTCTCTGGATCATGCTCCTGGGCTTTCTCCTGCTCTCTAGATGGCATGTGTTTAGCCCAGTGCCACATTCTGTTCTGGCATGTGCCTTGAGGCAGCCTTCTTTTTGCCATAAACCAAATGTCAGTCATGTGATACTTGGTTTTGAGGGGAAATCATCTTTGTACAATCATTTATCTAGAGATCCAAATGACAGCCACTATAAAGTATCAGGGATAATGTCAGTATTTTGATGTCTATTTTCATGATTTCTGGGTTTATTAATCATCAAAAATATTTTTTCATTGGCTCAATGAACTTTGGATGGCACTGAAAGTCTTTTCCAACTTGAGAAGTCTATTCTAACTTCCAAATCTCTTGATTTCTTAACCTAAATCCAGTACTCTTGGTTTTAGAATGCTGAGAATTTTTTTCAAGTCAGTGAATAAGTAGAGAGTATGCTTTCTGTTTTAAAAGAATGAAGACTGAAGATAAATGCTATTATTGAAATATTATAAGAGATAATTCATGTCCTAATGTATGGTACTTTACTATGCAGATATGAAGAAATGCTTGAGAAGCCACTCAAAGCACAGAACAGCGCAACATACAGAGGTATAGAAAAGAAGACTGCAAGATCCAGGAAGAAGGGCAGTGAAGAAACATGGGAAACACGCAGAGAGTGCAGTTAAAGACTTCCACATTGTATATGGTTATACTGGAAATACTTAACTGGTTATACTGGAGAATGTACTAGTATTCTCACTTTGTATCACACGAGCCACTATTCCACTTCTTCTGAAACTTGTTAACTACATTCCCATTGGTTCCTACGGGGGACTACCCATAATAAAACTGGACACTTGCAGAAGGTCAAAGGGGTGGAAGGGCTCAGAGAAAAATCAGTCCTGGATAGAACAACACTAACAAATGCACAGAGTCACATTCAAAAGAATTGAAAAAGATGAAGTGGTTCTCTTTGCCCCACAGTGTTTTATTATTTTTACCATTTTTGGGGGACCTGCCACCCAGCTCCCAATTAAATCACACACACACACACACACACACACACACACACACACACACACACACACACACACAGAGGCTTATTCTTAGCTTGGCTAAGCTTCTAGCCAGTTTTTCTTAAATTATCCTGACTATCTTTTGCCTCTGGGCTTTTCCCATTCTCTTACTTCTGTAAATCTTACTCTTACCCTGTTGCTTGCTGCGTAGCTGGGCCCTGCAATTCTCCTCCTTTCTTGTTCTTTTTACCCTCTTCTCCCAGATTTCTCCTTCTATTTATCCTCTGTGACTGCCAGCCCTGCCTATTTCTCTCTCTTGCCTTGCTATTGGCTGTTTAACACTTTATTAAACCATCAGGTGTTTAATAGAATAGATGGCACAGTAACAGGCACAGTTACAGGCACAGTAACACAGCTTCACAAAGTTAAACAAATGCAACATAAACAAAAGTGACACACCTTAAAATAATATTCTACTCCACCACAGTATATTCAGGCCTGTCAAATTTTAGGGACATGAATATCAGCAGCCTATTTTAAAAATATTTTATAGCTTCTCCAAGAATATTCATTTTCAACTCCCTCTGCTAACTTCTAGATCTGTCCCCACCTCCATACCATTCCAAATGTCTTTTAAAAAAAACTCATCAACTCCAATTTGTGCTGTCCATATACTCCTGGGTTCGGGACCATCTACTGTAGTGTGGTTGTCTACCAGGAGCCACACCCTTAAAGAAAACTGGCTCTGCCTACTCCAGATGCGCTACCAACAGTCCAGAACAGCTTAGTTAGGAGAGAGCTCATGGTCCCTTTTCATCTTTCATGCTAGGATGTTGAATAGCTTCATCTTATGTGGGTCTTACATAGACAACCACAGCTGCTGTGAGTTCACCAGTGCAAGTGGTCCTGTCATGCTCAGAAAACACTGTTTCATCCTGACTTTTTCCCCAACCAATGGTTCTTAAAATCTTTCTGCCTTGTTCTCAACAATGGTCACTGAGTCTTGGAGAGGGGATGTTATATAGGTGTCCCATTTGTGGCTGAGCACTCTACTGATGTTTATTCTTTGCATTTTGATTAGTTGTGAGTTTTTTTTCCCAGACAGGGTTTCTCTGTGTAGTTTTGGTGCCTATCCTGGATCTCGCTCTGTAGACCAGGTTGGCCTTGAACTCACTGAGATCTGTCTGGCTCTACCTCCTGAGTGCTGGGATTAAAGGCATGTGCCACCATTGCCCAGTGCAGTTGTGAGTTTCTGTGTTAATCATTATCCTCTGTGGGATAATTTTAGATAGGGGAAAGGTAATAGTAGAAGCCCTTCCACTTCCTCAAAAAATATCTAGAGGAATTCATCTATCATGTGGGACACTATTTAGAAATAGGAAAAAAAAAATCAATAAGGAACATCTTCAAGGAATTTTCAAAAGATTTCTACTTCTGCTGACATGTAAAGCACACACATTGTTTTTGCATGAAATAGACCAACAGCAACTCTTCATACATATATTCAAGGTAGCTTTTAAAAATACCTTAAATTCAGGGAAATTGTGAGTGCTCTGCTCATGAAAATATGTCTTTAAAGTTGGCATGAGAAAGAGTCCTCACAGATACTGGGTTTGAAGCCAGAGAAGTTGGGGTGACTTAGCAGCTACCCCAGGAATACTTGGCCCAGCCAGGGGCTGAAATCTCCTCCAACCTGAAAAGATTCTTAACTGTGCATAAAAGAGAATCTGAAAGCTGCCTGTGAGCTTACACCTAGTCCCAACAGAGCCTCCTCATCAGCATTCCAAACCAAGCCCCAGGAAGCTAGGGAAAGAATCTTGCAAGCAGAGAAAAATAAGTGGATTTCTTTCCTTCAAACCTAATCTGATGATTTCAATCTATATATCCTAATGTCTCTCCAGTGTTCTGGCCATCTCACTTCTTCTTAAGAATGCTACTGCAGGGAATTAACACAAATCACTTCTCGTCTGATTAAACATATCTGCCACAAAATAGCAGGTGCCTTCTGAGTACGATGGAATGATCAGAAATCCTAATAGAAAACTTATAAAAGCTTTGAAGCACTGGTGGGTTAAAACATATATTTTCTTAGACCTTACAACAACTGAGCTGAAAATCTGGTTATAATTTAATGTCCTTGAAACAATGGCATAAGACAAATATTAATATACTTGAATTGCTCATAAAAGTATAAATGGAAGAGTGTTTTAAGGTTATGTGTCAATTTCAAACAGAAGGTTAAAATCAAGGTGGGCAGGATGGCACACTCCTGTAATTCCAGGACTCAGAGACTGAGGGAGAAGAGATGCTGTAAATTTAAGGCCAGGTATGTACTTAGCAAGTTCCAACCAGACAAGATACGGCCACTTGATGAGACCTTGTCTAAAACAAAAATTTTATATCATTCCCACATACAAAAGTTAATACGTGTTTAAGATTTATTTATTTTATTTTATTTTTTTTTTTCAAGACAGGGTTTCTCTGTGTAGCTTTGCGCCTTTCCTGGAACTCACAGAGATCTGCCTGTCTCTGCCTCCAGAGTGCTGGGATTAAAGGCATGCGCCACCACCGCCATTTGATTCATTATTGAGGAAACTGATAAGGTGCAATAATTAGTTCAAAAAAGAATCCAATAGCAGACACAATTGCAGGTTGGGATGGCTGAAATCAGTAGGCAAATGCAAGGCCAAGATCACTTTTCTATAGAGGCTGGGGAGCCAAGCAAACCTCTGTGGGACATAATTTACATGTGAATAGATAAAATTGGTTCTACTGAAGTTCCTGTTTTTTTCTCCAGGGATATATTTCAAGATCTCCCATACTGAAGCCTAAAAATATCATCTATTTTCCTATGTGTAGAAGTATGAGAAAGCTGAGTTTATAAGCTGGGCACAGAAGAGTAACCAATGAAACATTACAGAACAATAAAAGTTAGGTGAATGTAGTATCTTCAAAACAAAGATGTTTCCACTAAATATTTTCAGACTACTATTTATCATTAGTAATTAATATACTATATTAGTAATTAAGATTAGTATTTAAAGCAGAAGAGCATATCAAAGTGGGAGGTTAGTATACTACTAGTTATCTACAACCCAGACTTGCAAAACAGCTCCTTCCATTCAGAATTAGGTAACACAAAATGGTGTGGCAGTATTTTAAGGACACGTACGCCCTTTCCTCCTACATGGATCCTCCATTGCCTTATTTACTTGTTTCTCAAACCCACTGAGTGGTAAGTGCTCCATAAACACTGCTAAATGGATGAACGCCCACTATTTATCAGCATTAAGCTTGGCCCTTCACACATATCATCCCATTTAATCTTCCCAATGACCCTTTAAGTTAAACATCACTCTCATGCTGATGGGGACTAGCTCGTGTGACATCAAGTAGCTGCTTACTGTGTCTTAAACGTTGGGCTGAAGAACATCAAGAATGATTTGACTCAGGAAACCCACCTACTGCTTCTCCCTCTCTGTCCACTTAATACATGTTCATTTTAATTGCAATCATTGGACTGGCTGCCTCGAAGTCAAGGGGTGTTTATGTTATATGTTACATTGACAGAACATGGTCCCTCAGTGAGCAAGAACCTGTTTATCCTTGTTTTAAGAAGAAAATAAATGAACAGCATTCGTCAGCAGACAGGTAAATAATCTTGTTCCTAGCCTTTCAGATTCGCACAGGGTATGTACCAGCCCAAACTATTTTGTTTCCCCTTCGGGCACTACTTCCCCAGTGTTCAGGATAATAGAACTAGACGAATTCAACAGGGCTTATATGTGTGGTCTCTTTTCTCGGAGATCAGAACAGCATAGAGGAAAACCGTAGCAGCCCACATTTGTTGTATGCTTCCTGTGATGCGGGCACTTTTCTCAGCAGCACCACAAGGGTGGTACTGGATCTCTCTCTCTCTCTCTCTCTCTCTCTCTCTCTCTCTCTCTCTCTCTCTCTCTCTCTTATAAAAATGAAGCAAACTGGAGTTTTCTGAGCACACAGTAATGCTGCACCTCTGGGCTGTGACCTGTTCTTTGCAGCAGCTCTTGTCATTTCCCCCGGTCACACTACTGGTTGCACAGGCTATTGAGGTTTGCCATGACGTTACATTTTAATTGTTTTTTGTTGTTTTGCTTTGAGGCAGGGTCTCACGTATCCCAGGCTAGCCTGTAACTCACTAAATAGTTGAGGATAACATCGAAAATCTGATTTTCCTGTTTCTATCTCCCATGTGGTGGGATTATAAGTGTGTACCGCCATAGTTGGTTTATGTGGTGCTGGGGAACCAAACCCAGGGCTTTGTATAAGACTACCTAGGGACTCTACCCATTTAACTGTGCTCTTAGCCCCATTTTAATTTCAATGGACATCTTTTTCCTGGTTATCATCACAGACTTTAAGGGTTCTGGGTACTACGGAGCTTCTAATGTCAGGTGGCCAGCTACTGCAGACTGGTACAAATTCTGGAAGCTAGTTGCTGGCCACATGGGACTTGGGATGATTTGGGTGCCACACATTCATCTGGAGAGGAGCAGAGGTCAGAGAACAAGGAAAGGGGGTGGTGGTTCTGTGGCTTTCAACAGGGACATGTCAAAAAGATGTGGACCAAATGTTAGTCTGAAATCATGTTCCCCAAGTCCCCAAATCATTCCCTGCTTTCTTTCCCTGACAGAAACAGGTTGATCTTAGAATAAAGTCAGGGGCTTCTTCTTTTTTTTCTTTTACAATTCCAGATAAAACTTGACAGAAATAAGAACATAGTTTCGCAGGTAGAAGGGTTAGCCTACTGGCTTACCTATAATAGCAACTTCATTTTTCACCGCTCTGTGATATTTTCAGTACTATCTTTAATTGGGAGACAATGAAGTGAGGTTGAATAATTGGCCAGAGGAAGCAATGTTATCTGGAGCTCAGACCCGTGTGGTGGTTCACTGACGACAGAGGTGTCTTGTGGAGACTAAAGACATTGTCTAGAGTTGTGGGACAGCTCTACCACACTGCACTCTCATCCCTTCATTTTGGGTCACTTGGTCAAGCACTTGGTTATTCCCTCTACTCTGAAGTCGTTCACTCTGAGGATACTGTCCACCCTCCTTAGATATAAGCCTTTCTAAGACTCATCTCTCTCTTAAGGGTATGCCATAATTTCCACCATTAATAAGTAATACCACAGCTCCCAAGCAAGATTGTGAAAAGGCTTTGCCACTACCATCATGCAGGAATTAAAAGACCATAAGCAGCCATTATCTGATGGAGATAACTGCTATCAGGCAAATGGTTCTGATGGACTAATCACTCTTGGAGTAGATCAACAGCTCCTCTATGAGCTTTCCTTGTACATATACTTTAAGACAAAGGACTAGAATGTGAAATCCAGACACCTCAAGGATATGTACCCTCACTACCTTTAGGGTCCTAGGAATTTCATTTTAAAGGGCATCAGCAGTAGCTGGGGGGAGGGTGTAACAGGAAAATGACCATTTTTAAGTCAGAAATTTACTCTTTTGTTAAAACAGATTGAGCTATACCTGGGCATGTTTATTGTATAATTACCCATTACTTACACAGCAAGACTCTAAAATTATCCATCTGTACATTTAAAGAAAACTTGAGTGGCTAGAACCCTGTTTCCACAATAATCTTCCTTACTGAATGAAGTGTGTAAGATAGCCATGAAGGGAACTGCTCTTGGTTGACACCCTTCTCTCAATCTGACATACCCCCTCCTTGTCTCTCTAGGGTTCAGGGGTGCCACTGAATGCACTCTGAGAACCCCCAGCCAAATTTTATTTAGGGAGGTGGAAGATCTGCTCCTGACAGCAGAGTTGCATGGGAAAACTGAACTTGGAGGGAAGTACATTTTCCCTAATGCATCCCCTTCCAAAGTAATGGAAGTGATCAGGATGAGAAAAAAATTAGCGTTTCTCAAAGTAGAACATGGACTTGGGAAAAGGTTTGGTGTCTAGAGTGCTTGGCAATCCAAGGTAAGTAATTTTTTTTCCCACTAGAGGGGCGCAGTTTTCTATTAGGAGACAGGAAGGTTCTAGACCAGACTCATGATTCTCAAGCATTTCTCCCCACAGAGCAGTGCCCCTCAGCCCTGTCTTTCAGTGCATAGGTGTGCAGGGGAGTGGGGAGGAGAGCTTTCAATATACAGGGAGAATCTTGGCACAGATCAAGTCCAGATGTGTTCCTCCTTGCTCTAGTGGTGGGCACAAAGGTGGGGACAGCACTTTCTCACTCATGTCGTCTCCTGCTGAGAGCGGTGATAGAAAAGGCCTTTGCAGCACATCTAGCCATCCTGCTTTTCTGATTCCAAATACTTCTTTTTTAATTAAGGATATTTTTAAAATTCATTTTACATACCAATCACAGATCACTCTGTCTTCTCTCCTTCCACCCCTCCTGCCTCCCCCCCTGCAACCCATCCCCCATTCCCTCCTCCAACAAGGCAAGGTCTCCCATGGGGAATCCACAGAGCCTGGTACATTCAGTAGAGGCATGTCTAAGCCCCTCCCCCGCATCAAGGCTGTGTGAGGTGTCCCACCATAGGTAGTGGGCTCCAAAAAGCTGGCTCATGCACCAGGGATGGATCCTGATCCTGCTGCCAGGGGGTCCCCCAAACACTTCTTTATACCCTCAATGGAAAGCTTTAATACCCTTGTTGGAAAAGTAGTCTCACTATGTGACCTTAATGTGCTCATCTCAGTGACAGTGAGGAGTACAACTTGGCTTGAGACACTTGGCCTCTGGATGGGGACAAAGCAGAGTGTGCCTTTATGACTGACAGGACAGGACTGGTTTGGCAGGGAAAATGACTTTCTACTATTGATCCTTCTACATCATTAGTTGCACATATGTAGCTAATCAGTCAGAAAAGTCAATACACTTGACTTAATGAGGGGGAAAAAGGAAAGATTTCCCATGTAGAAAGTCTTCCCCTTCACAAAATCCCCACACTCATCCGAAAACCAAGTGGATTATCAAGACTTCTCTTCTTTTTCATTAGGACTTGTTTACTCTAGGATCCATGCCCAACCCCCCACCCCGCCATACACTTGCATTAGATCTTCAAAATCCATTTTCCTCTATTAAGCACCGATTCATTCAGTATCATGGCTCATGTGGTCAGGACTTTATCGCCTGCTCTAGAGCCAACTTCTAGCAGGAAACTCCAGCAGGAAGATACTGTTACTTTACCAGTTATGTCATGTTGTTTGAATGACTCACTGTAGATCTGATACTGATTTGGACAGTGCTTCTTCAACCACTTGCAGACATCCTGCTGGGTCCACAGGGCCACTGGTTTTGACAGCTTCACCGTGGCTGACTGTGGAGAGAGAAGGGAAGGAGTGTCTGTTAATGTGGCCCCATGCCTGGAAAGGCACGAATGTTCAACATCCTAGTGTGCTTGGTAAAGGCTATAGCCTGAATCCCCTGAAGAGAAATACGTAACTCTTGTTTTCTCCTAACCTCTGCAACCTTCCTCATGATTGAAAACAGACACACATACAGACACACACATACACATACATACAGACATGCTCACAGACACACACAGACACACGAAAAGGTGCAAGAAGAAAGGCAATAAAAGTTTTACTCATTCTTGAGTTATTATCTCTTCTGGGAAAATCCCCTAGAAAGTAGCATTTTCTAAATATTCTAGCAACATGGCAATAGGGTTTCCACACAGGTACTTAAGTTTTAGGGGTGAAATAGCCATTGTCAAGTGCCTTTCTATTTGCTGGAGGTATCTCTCTCTCCTCCCTAATATCCCAGTTGCCTACCAGAGCACTTGCCCCAGCAGGTGAGAATAATTTCAGGACTGACTGCTAGAAGACTTAGATACCAGCATACTAAAAAGTGCTAGTCTGCCTGGGGGCTCTGGACTCAGGGTGGTCCCATGAAGCCTGGAAACATTAGTCATGCCACAGTGGGAAAGCAAGGAGTCAATCCTTCCAGCATGTGGGGAATGGTAATCAGATAATGGGAGTCCTTAGGCTTTATATAGAAGCCAGCTAGTCAGGGCCTTTTACTGATCACTGGATCTCCCAGGGAACTGATCATAAGTAATGAAAAATAAAAATAAAAAACAGGAGGTAAAGGCCAAGCCTTTGATAAATGGCAGATTGCAAATACATTTATTAATAAGCCTTGGCTCTGTCTTCTCCCTCATGGATCCTTGGAATTTAGGTTAGGCTACCTGAAAGTTCCTGTCAATGATTTTATTTTTATCATTCTGAACCAAAATAGTAGGGCTGAAATATTGAGAATTCTTTAAAATATATTCAGTGGTAAAGAGATCTAGGTACTCTTTTATTTTACTCCTCTTTCAACCTGTTAGATTAAGGCAAGGACATAGCCTTAAATTGGCAGGAGTGTGAATTATATCTTCCAAATGCTCATGAACATTTTTATTTTACAGAGAAAGACTTGCTTCAGTTTTAGAACATTTAACAGAAAGAAGTAGGTCTGGCCTGCAATTATTCTTTGCTTGCTTACTCTTGACCACTATTTATGTCAAAGAAATTATGACACAAAATTTATTTTCTAGTTTGTAATATCTAGTTTGTTTTTAAGCAATTTGTAATTACTACACTCCAATGTTCCAATTTTAAGAAAAAAGTATTAAGAGAGAATGGTATAGATAGATCATGAGATGTTTATCAAAAATGGGGAGCAGGGGAAGGAATATGCAAATATTCAGATAGCACTTTTTATTAATATGTTTCTAACTGAATGATTCCTTGAACTGTCACATACAAAATAATCACAAGTAATACTTTCACTTTTTACTTTGTTATGTGTTGAATGTCAAAGGCTCCCATAGCTCCTATATTTGAATAGTTGGTGCAGTTATCTGGGATGGGAGGTATGACCTTGTTGGAGGGTGTGTGCCAGTGGGTGTGGGCTTGGGCCATTTCTAGTGCTCTATCTGTCTCTGCATGCACTGAGGTTCTGGATCCAGATGTGAACTCCCAGCTGTTCCTTCCCTCCATGATCATGGATCCAGATGAGAACTCTGAGTTGTTCCTTCCTTCCATAATCATGGGCTCTCACTCTCTGAAACCATAACCCAAATTAAATGTTTTCTTTTATAAATTAACAACAATAATTGTGTTTTTATCACAACAATAGAAAAGTAGCTAAGCCAACATGTAATAATTTTTGTGCTTATCAAATGTATTAAAATATATTTTTGCAAAATGATAACATGTATGTGTATTCATGCAATGTGATTGGCATTACTTCTGCTATTAAGAACCAATGTTTTCAGCCACTGAATTTCAGCATGGCATGTGACCATCCTGACCAATGGAGTACAGTGGAATTCATGCTACATGATTTCTGAGGCTGGGCCTTAAAAGACACAGCTTCTACTTGGCTCACACTTCAGTGTTCACCCTTGGAACTCAACCACCATGCTGTAGTCTAGTTCATGGTATGAGATCATATGTAGGAGTTTCCATTATTCCCCCACAAAGGTCTTCCCTGACATCCACTATCAACCATTAATAAAACGAACAAACAAACATCAGATAAATCTAACCTCAAGCCTCTGAATCTTCTCTTGGGGATCACAGATGCCATAAAGCAAAAGCCTGGGCTTCTTAATGTTCCAAATTAATTCTCGACACATCTCAAGGATTTGTGGTAGTTTGATCTACAGCTCAAGTAATGAGAACACCAAGAAGCTCACTGTGCTCCCCTGAGTGTCTTGTATGTAACAAGACAGATGGTGCAGGAACAGGTAAAAAAATAGCAACTGAATGAGTTAATGAACCGAGATGATTTTCATTCAACCAGTATTCTTAGGCATGACTCACCATTAGGCTTCAGGTCCAGTCCTGGCTGCTCTTTCCTACAATATATTGAGCTCATGTGGCTCCTAATCAAACATGGCCACCCCTGCCTAACACTCTTCAGCCCCATCTAAGGATGCAGCCATTGTCTTCTTCATATGGGCTGTTTTCCTAATTTCAATGAGAGAGAAAAACTTTGGTCTTGAAGAATTCAAGTGAGCACATGTTTTTATACCTGCTGTTGTTTTGATGCTGATGTTTAATCTTTTTTCTTTTGCCCATTGTGACATTCTTCCCTTTTGCATGATCAAAAAAAACTAGAATTTGAGAGCTTTTAGGTAGAAATGTACTTTGTAGCATGTTTCACAAGTCAGCACCTCTGAGTCTGGCTCTTTCCTACTCTGAAAACTTTGCCCTCAGATTAGCTGAATGAGTTTAGAGCTGACACATCATTATCCTGAAACTCCTGCAAGTTTCTCTCAAGTAAAGCTAATCAAATTTTTTGAAGACGCCTATAAACCAGTCAGAGAAGACTGTAAATTAGGACAGGGAAGGCAGGAGAATGAAGTTGCTTATACATCAATACATTCAACTTCCTTAGCCCGAAAGGTCATTCTTTAACTTGTTCATTTCCTAGGGAACAGAGGACTCAAGCCCATCAGCTAGGCTTCAAAGGATGATTTACCCAAACTTGTCAAGTCAACTCAGAACACCTCCTCACCAGCCTGTCATGGATGCCTTTCTTAGATAGTTTCCTTTTATCAGAAACTCAGTGGTTCTAAAGCTAACAATCACTCTTCCTTCGGAATATATTCTACTATAACTAATTATGAATTTGGTGATATCTGCTTGAAAGGAGTAAACTCTAGCTTGAGACTGTGTGAACTCACAGGGATATGCTCCCATGAGAACATAACAAATGGAACGGGGGGGGGGGGGTGTGAGGTTGAGCTCCTACCATTAAAACTCACTGTTTAATATCTCTTTAACCAATTGTGACTGAACATCATGACCCTGTTTATCAGCTAGTTCTTAACCAGGGTCGCATTATTAAATTGTTATTAGTCTGCTACACATCAACTAGTTAAGGGGCAGCATTAATGAGTCATAGTGACAACAATCCCCCGGTCTGCTCTAGGTTTTAGATTTATTCTCCCTCCACTTCTCTTTTGTAGCGCTAAGGTGATCCTCAGTCATAGTTCCTTATAGCAGCAGTATCCCATTAGTTCCTTCCCAACCTCAATCGAGCTTTGAGAGTGAATACCATAACCTGATGCCCTTGAGGAGCTTAAACTTACTTCTATGCATGAATTGGAACAAGAGGCTAAATCTATTGCCATGCATGGAATTAACATATTGCCCTCTCCAGAAGGTGAGAGCAGGAGGTGCGTAGGTGTCCCATCCTTGCACTGGCCTCCTTCTCTCTGCCTTCCAGTGCTCATGCTCCTCTTTGTATCTATCACTAGATGATCATTTTCTCATTTTTAAAAATAGCTGCCAGGTCTTCTTTTTCCCTCACAGTAGGAAACTAAACCCAAATAATAATAGTCCAAACAGCTGAGATAAAGCATTTCATATTTGCTAGGAACAGTAAACTAATAGAAAAAAAAAATCCTGCCCAACGGCAAACATTAAAAAAACATTTACCCCACTTCTCTTTCTGCATGCTCAGTTTTACCACATCATTCCTCGATTTACAACCCCAGAGACAATTTTGGTTTGTTTTGCTGCCCTAAAAGAGGCCTGAGGCAGTTTATTATTTTAACCTCTGTGCACTGTGACATGAAGCAGGATTCCAGACATTTCCTTTCTGAACTAGTCCTGGTCTTTATATCGACAAAATGAAAATGCATTTCAGACACTTTTACTTTCTCTTTTACAGACAGTTTCTGCAAGACTCATATCCTGAGGGAAAGGTTGTTTGAAAAATATTATTATTTTTACAAATGATTTTTATTTTAATTTATCCATATGTACTAATTTCAACTATGTTTTATAGTAATTTATAATTTGTGTTTAGCCAGAAAGTAGTCTTATGTAGTAAATTTTGAGCTTTCCAAGGTAAAGATGAAGCTTTCCTGCTAAGTAATGAAATAATTAAGTGTTTTAAAGAAATTTAGTATTGAAAGAACATATTGCCTTTAAAGCCAAATTTTATTTTTTAATCTAATTACCCCTTGCCTTTTTTTTTCTTTATGCAATACAAATTCCCTCTTAATTTACTTGGCTTTGAATTATAAGAGAACACTGTAATTGCAAGCATGTAATTACTAGTCTTTACTGGATGAGTTTGTGTGAGTCCTAAATGGTTAATTGTGAAAAATCAGAGAGCTTTTTTTTTTTTTTTATAGCTATTGGTGGGAAATGAGGCTCATAGACAACTATCAGAAAGGGGCAAATATGACTTCAGTATCTCAGTGTAAGCCAGTTTGACATGCTATAGGAGCTTCCTTCTCTTACTTTCCTACAATGCTTTGTCTTAATTAATTGTCTGTTTTTTGTGATAAGACACCAAGATCAAGGCACTTAGATGAGAAAGGGTTTATTTGGGGTTCATAGTTTCAAAAACTGAATTGATTACCATCGTGGTGGGAAGCAGGACAGCAAGCAGGCATGCATGGCGCTGGAGGAGTAGCTGAGAGCTAACATCTTTTGACATGACCATGAGGCAGAGAGCATACTGGGAATAAGGTGCCTTAAAACCCTTCCCCAGTGACACACCTCCTTCAATAAGGCCATACCTCCTAATCCCTCCAAAACAATTCCATCAACAGGGGACCAGTGATTCAAATACATGAGTCTATAGAGGGCCATTATTATTCAAACCATCACATACGCTTTCTTTAGTTCCCTGTTCTCTTTTGCTGACTACTTTTGTGGTATCATAGTTAAGACTGCAGAAAGAAGAAAGAAGAGTCTATTTCAAATTAACCCATTTTTATTAATCTATAAGTTGCCTAATGGCTTGTGGTTTACTGGTATCTTAACATCTTCTCATGGTGGCAGCTGGCAGTGTCTGTCTGACTCAGTCTTCCACTTCCCAGAATTCTTCTCTGCTTGTCCCACTTATACTTCCTGCCTGGCTACTGGCCAATGAGTGTTTTATTTATTAACCAATCAGAGCAACACATTTGACATACAGAACATCCCACAGCATCAGAGCTCTGTGTGGATCTAATGATTTTGTTTTCATACCATGATATAAGGTGATAAACTGCAAACTGTATTTCCATCCCAATTTTTTGATAGAGACTCCATTCTCTTGATTAGACTCACAATAGATCCTTCTATTTCTCTTATATTCCACATAGAATCTATTAGAGAAACCTGAGGGACCTATTATTAAGTATATCAAACTCCATCTCTCTTACCATTATGCTCTCAAAATTCAAATGGAGGGAGTGGCATGCTATACCTAGCCAACTGCATCCGACTGTCCAGTAAAACCAGCAGAATTCTATCTTCCCTTAGTCTTCAATTTAAACATTTAAAATGGTATATTAGGCTTCACATCATCTCTATACCAAATGTCACTGATGTAATTTTGATCATGCCTTCTTAATATTTTCCTTTCTCACTATTACAATCTCTTTGCTTGCTTAGAAGTGCTAACGATGTCCAATAATTTTGCCTTGAATGCTCTTGTATCTACATTGTCTTACTCCTTACCTCCATCAGCCTTTGCTCAAATGTTCCTTCTCAGTAAGAGTCATAATCCCTGTCTTCCTGTTTAGAAATCCAACATCCTTCCCTCAGGCACTTCCGGTTCTCTTTACCTCACTCTACTGCTTCTTTCTCTGAGGCAAGCACATGCAGCATACTACATAATTCACTCATTTGATCTATTGTTTACTATGTGACTCTTCTCAGTGACTTGTACCTTGTATAAAAGTTGAAGTCTTTCTTATTCTGTGAGAAATTCCAAACTTCAGAACAGTGCCCCGCACAAGGCACTCAATAATCATCTGGTGAACCAATGGAAGAATTGTCTGGAACGTCATCATGTATTACTGCTCCTTTATTCTCCAAGTGTCAGAAAACTGGTTCAAGTCCCAGTTGTGCTCTTGAAATTCTCAAGTTGAAGCATCCTCTCCTCCCATTAGATTTTTCCTGTACTGACTGAGCAGAAGTTGCAGAATTTGCAGAAAAAATAATGCCGAAGCTGTCTAGCACCATAATTCTTAGCAGCATAGCTCACATCCCTGAGTTTTAATCTTTTTTTCTTTTCTTTCTTTCTATTTTTTATTGACACAGAGAATGATGAGACAAGAGAAGTTTGGCATTTGGAGTCATGCAGGCTTTCAGTGAAAGCCAGCTTCATCAATCACTAGTACCATGGATCTTGAAACAGTCCCTGGACCATTCTGAACATACTTCTCATCTCAATATATTACAGATAATTCTTACCCTGAGGTTTGTAAAAGCATTAGAAATTGTTTATCTAAGGCATTTAAATAGTACCCGAATGCACAATACTATGTGTCCAGAAAGAATACATTAATGCATCTTCAACTGTATTCATAGGCCTCTCCACTGGATTCTCAAGCTTGATTTGGCATGGCACAGTGGGCTCTGGTGCTCCTTGGAGACCAGGTAACTTGAGTGGTGGGCACAGTGACACAGTGTTACGTACACCGAGTGGATCTGGTGGGGAAGAGGAAAGGTGGGAGCTGGGGACTGGGATGAGTGGATGGAGGCGATACTGCAGTTGGGATATATTGAATAAGAGAAGAATTTTTTTAAAATTGATCCTTTAAAAAAAGACTGACAGAAAGACAGCTACTAAAGAAGGAGTAGGATTAGGCACCAGTGGATAGAGATGGATATGAAAGGTGAGAAAATACAGTAAAAAGGAGAAATGAAAAAAAAATCAAATGAAGAGAGGCAATGATATGTCCCTTCTTATTCAGACATTCTATTTATTCTGAGAACTACACAAATATGACCTCCTGGAGTTTATGGGAAGTTAACCACTGGTTTCTGCCTCAGACTCACTGTCAACCTTCCCTATTTCCAAAGTGTCCTAACCACATACCAAACGCACAGCTCAGATTGCCCAGGTAGCTCACATGGCTATTTATAAAGAAAGACAAACTATTTATTCACATGTGCAGATGCTGCTAACCTACCCAGATATGCCAATACTGCTAATCTACACACGTGTGCAGATGCTGCTGATCAAAAGTGTCACAGGGGATGCCTGTAAGCAAGGCTGGTAAAATCTACTGTCTCCAAAGTGCATGTTGTTGGCACCAGAGTTCCTAACAATAAAAATCTCATAGAATAAACAGGCAAACAACAAGACACAAGTTGCATCTTGATGGGAATGTCATTCTTTATGCTGTGAATGAATTGCTCTGATTGGTTAATAAATAAAATGTTGATTGGCCAGTAGCCAGGCAGGAAGTATAGGTGGGACAGGCAGAGAAGAGAATTCTGGAAAGAGTCAGGAGTCACCAGCTAGACACAGAGGAAGCAAGATGTGAAGGCAGAACTGAGAAAAGGTACCAAGCCATATGGCTAAACATAAATAAGAATTATGGGTTAGTTTAAATGTAAGAGCTAGTTAGTGGTAGGCCTGAGCTAATGGCTGAGCAGTTTTAATTAATATAAGCTTCTGAGTGATTATTTTATAAGTGGCTGAGGGGTCTGTGGGGCTGGGCAGGACCAGAGAAAACTTCAGCTACAGCATCTAGCAACCTGTATGGCTTTGGTTACCAGGGCCTGTTCTTTCTATTAGCTCAATTGCTAATCTTGTCAAGAGATATATAGAGGATCACACTGTGCTTTGAGTCTGACTTGTCTTAACATAGCAGGAAAACCCACCACTCAACCACACACATGAACACAGCCTACAAGAGATGTGTGTACAACACACAAAGGCATAACCACACTGCATGCATGTTATTAACATTTTTTATCTGAATGATAAAATCACAACAAAAGCAAATATGAAAACAAATATGAACTATTATGATGCTATTGATTATTATCATTACATATTTCTGCAACAATGCCTTTGGAACAACAGTAGAGTGCATATATGACAGTGATGTCTTCGTTGCAAAGAAACCAGGTATAATATGACTAGAGGTCTTCAGTAACAAGTTTGCATCTCTTTCCTCACTTCTTGAGTCTGGTGGACATGTTGAAGCCATGTAGATTACCTTGACAAAAGTACAAGGTACAGATAAAGTTGGTTCATGTCTAAGATGAATTCTTGAGTAAACTTGCATCTTTTCTGTATTCTTTTGAAAACTTTGTGAGAACATGCATAATCAAGCCTGACCAAACAGATCTTGGGACTGTGTCAGAAGGGTATTTATAAAGTCATTCCAAACAGTATTAGGAACAGTATAGTGACCAAGAATATGGGAAAATTTGTTGACTCCAGAAAAATCATCTCAAATCTTTCCAACAATTTACAAAGCAACTACCACATTTGACTTATAGAGGAACAGACTCAGGGAAGTCAAGCAGCACATATGAAATCATTGTTAATGAGCCTTAGGTATATAATGAGCATTTGGTATACATGCAGTAAAGTTACACAGCATAGAGACTTAGCATTACTCTAGCTTGATAGACATAATGGAAAAATAAAGGTCAGGAATGTGCTCTATGTTATTGATACTCCTAGTGCTGCATGGCTTTCTTGATCATTCATTTAAGATAAATGTAAATAAAGAAGAAGAAGGTCATACTATTGTCCTGGTATGTTCAGGGCAGAGATAAACTAATCTGCCCTCCCACTCAGTTCCTTCCCACCTTATGAATGGAGGACACATTTGCTATGCATTACAATTGGATGGTGATAATCTTTCTATTTCAGTGGTATTGCCAATAAAAAGACAACAAAAATACTTACTTTGTCCATAATGTAAAACTGAAAGCAAATTAAAATAATAGAATAGCTGAATATTTAATTTTCATGATTTTTACAGAAAATGGAAGAGAATGAATCCTACAGAACTTAAGGCCACTGAACTCTTGGTCCTAGAGAGAAAGCATAAGCACCCCAAAATTGCTGCTGCTGTACTGGGGTAGATAATGGGATAATAATGAAAATTTCCAAAATCTGGAAAGCATAGTGTCTGTGCAATGCTTGCAATTCCAGTCTTAAACTTACTTAAAGGATACCTCAGCTCCCAGCTCCATGGATTATTGGTCACTATAGTCTGTCTACCTGTTCCACTCAGCCAAATGATGACCTACTTCAATCGAATGTATTGGATGCTTTGGGCCCTCAGCATTCACACACTGATGCCCTAATTCTGAGTTAGTTAATCCTAGTTCTGAATTTGTATTTAGATACAGATTTATGTTACAGGAGGGTGGATCCCATTTGACAGAATTAGTAGCATTATAATAGGAGACACCAGAGCATACATACCCTTTCTCCCTCTACTCCCTTCTCTCTCTCTTCTCACCACAGTGAGAGTGGCCATCTGTGAACCCAGAGGTTATTTCTTACCTAGAGACTGACCATTACAACACCCCAATCTCAGACTTCTAGCCTCCAGAACATTGAGAAAACACAGTTCTGTCAATTAAGCTGCCAAGTCTGTGACTTTTGTCATGGCATATAAAGTTAAATCACATGGGACCAAACTAGTCCAGAGACTGGTCAATTCAAACGCAACACCCCCAGAGTCTAAGATTGATGGACCCTTGGAAATCTCACTACCAGTATATAATCAACAGGAAGATAAAGTAAACATGATGAATTATATGATAATCAAGGAAATCTATTTTCTTGTATATTTGTACTTGACTTTGAGTACTAGCTTTTACATGATTGAAGAAAAAAATCATTGAGGACTTGCTTTACTAGCCTAGTTCATCAATTTTAGAGACTGTTTTTTTCAGAATCCATGCCTAGGTATCCATCTTTATGGCCACATTCTCTTCTGAACAAATAATTATACATCCTTATTTGATTCATAACCTAAATACTTCTTTTGTTTCTATAATCACAGTATTTGCTTTCTAATCTTACCACGATCAAAGAAAGCATGCAAAAAGAGTTTTAAGAAAGGGATTAAAGTGAAAAACACTTTTCTTGTCTTGGCAGTGTAGCTGGAGAGTTTTCTCTCCGGGTCCTGCCAAGCCCCAGCAGTCCAACAGCCCACTTATAAAATAAACACACCGATGCTTATATTATTTAAACTGTTTGGCCTAATGGCTCAGGCTTCTAGCTATCTAGTTCTTACATCTTAAATTAATCCATTTCTATAAATCTATACCTTGCCACATGGCTCGTGACTTACTGGCATCTTCACATACTGCTTGCCATGGTGGTGGCTGGCGGTGTCTCCCTCTGCCTTACTGTTCTCTCAGTTCTCTTCTCTGTTAGTCCCGCCTATACTTCCTGCCTGGCTACTGGTCAATTAGTGTTTTATTTATTGACCAATCAGAGTAACACATTTGACATACAGACCATTCCACAGCATGGCAGCTATTTTTTTTTAAAGAACTTATATATGGTCTTACATTAAGTCAAACATCTCCTTTCTTCAACTTCAGTTGCAATTTCTAGGGCATGTATAGCTTGTATATGAAATATCCACCAAAAATGATTATGCATCAAAGGCATGGTCCCTAAGACAAGCAATATCCAGGGGAAGAGGTTTGTCAGGGGTTTGTGGGAGAGTTTTCCACCTTGACTAATCAACTGATAGATTCAAAATGTGAACAGACCATTGGAAAGTGGTGAAACTGTGGACAGTGGGGCGTGGTTGGAAGAATCAGGTGGTTGTGTGCAGGTCTTTGGAGGGGAATTCTTCTCCTGGTTTCTCCCCATTACCACTTTCCGCTTCCTGGTCTCCATGAGATAAGAAGCCTTCTTTAGCCACACAATTCTGTCATTATATTTCAGTCTTGTTAAAGATCTGGAGACAACAGAGTGGGCCAACAGGGTGAAAGATGTGAGTCAGACACATCTTTCCTGATTTAAACTGTTCCTCGCAGATGTTGTCACAGCAAGGGACAGTCAGGTAACATAAACGCTAACATCTTCATGGCTTTTCTTCTTGATGTCTTTAATTCACTGGGATTTAGGAGTTTATTGGTAGCTCAGTAGGAATAATTAGTAACTAACAAATTTATCATTTCTTCCCGCATCTATCCATCCATTACCAATTTTAGCTCTATGGATCATTTTTATAACCTTAAACAGTATACTTCTATTTATATGAATTTCAAATATAAACTCCTTTAACTTTTTTCTTTACTTGTTTTGCTCTTCCAAAGTCCCACATTTTGCATCTACAATATTGCTATTATCTTGTCAACATTATTTATTCAATCTGACAGTCTCTCCATTCTTCTGGAGATTGACCTGAAGTTAAAAATCAGTAAATGTTATTTACTTTATTATGATTGTGTAAATTTTGTTCAAATGCTGAGCCAATTAGCCCAGTTAGCATGATTTTTTTCTTGTACCACATTCTTGGCAGTCCAGTGTCACATCTTTTGAGAATCCTAGAGAAGTTTCCCAACAGAAAAATAAAATATATTTCTGACATTCCAGCTATTGCTGAAATTCATGCCACAGTTTAATTTATTTTATATTTGGAACATAAGTTCTTATCAAGTTTTGGGTCTTTGCACTATCTAATTTCTTCCTTCCTGCCTGTCTCATTCCCTTTTCTTTGCTGTTCACTCAAACCTGCAGTCTTTCTGACTCTGTCCTCCTAAGTGCTGGGATCACAGGATGCTTTTCAGTCTAAAAAAATATGCATTACTAATGACTATAATTATAGTCTCCATTTATCTTCTTCCTTCCCCTTTCTCAAATATCTACTGTATGAATTCCTCTTGGCTACAATTCAGCCTAGTTTTGATGGGTCGATGGTTGGATGGATAGGTGGGTGGATGAATGGAAGGGGGAATGCATGGATGGGTGGGTGGGTGAATGGATAGAGGAGTAGATGCATGGATAGATGGATGGATGGATGGATGGATGCATGGATGGATGATTTCCTGGATGCTTCTTTTTCCCTTTCTTAGTTTGCATATTCTGCTTGCTAAAACACAAGCAGAAGACACTTTCTAAGTAGCCTTTGCATGTCATAAAAGGGTTTTATCCTATTTTCACACTTTGGTCATTATAATGACTAGACATGGAGTTCTAAGTTGAAAAACAGTATCCCATATAATTCTGACAACATATAGTCTGTGTCTTTCTACCACCAAAAATCTTGTGAGAGGGCTGCACTAGTTTCACTATAGGATGTAACATTTTCTTTCTTCCTTTTTCTTTCTTTCTTTCTTTCTTTCTTTCTTTCTTTCTTTCTTTCTTTCTTTCTATTTATTTATTTATTTATTTTTATTTTATTTATTTATTTTTTTGAGACAGAGCTTCTCTTTGTAGCTCTGGCTGTCCTGGAACTTGCTCTGTAGACCAGGCTGGCCTTGGACTCAGAAATCCTCCTGCCTCTGCCTCCTAAGTTCTGTGATTAAAGGGCTGCTCCACCACTGGTTATTCTTTCTTTTTTAACATATTTTTTAAGTTGAGGAAAAAAAATTATACGGAATATTTTGATCATGATTTCCCCTCCTCCAGTTCATCCCAGATCCACCTCACCTCCCTACCCACCAGACTTGATATCCCCCAAATCAATATCCTTTCCCCACAGTTCCTGTAATGAACATCCTACTTTTGATTTCTGTGAGTTTGACTATTGAAGGTACCTTATACACATATCTGAGAAGAGTGATTTTTGTGGCTGTCTTTTTTTTTTTACAATTATAATGCCCTCATGTTCATTCATGTTGCATCATGTTTTTAGATTTTATTAATTTTATTTTATTGTATTGGTGCTTTGTTTGCATGTATGTGTAGGCATTATGTACATGCAATGCCAATGGACAATGGATGCCAGAAAAGGGCATACATACTCTGGAACTGGAGTTACAGACAATTGTGAGTCACTATGTGGGTGATGAGAACTGAAACCCTGTCTTCTGGAAGAGCAATCAGTGAGTGCTCTTAACTACTGAGCCATCTCTCCAGCTCCTAAACTTCCTCTCTGATGTTGAACATTTCCCTTATATCGTGCATTTTATTTATCCATTCATCTATCTATGGATACTTTCTCAGGTGTAATCAATCCTAAAAATGATTGATTCTAGATAGCAAGGACCAAAACCAGGAAATCAGGAGGGTTGTGCCCCCTTGATTGAGAATATTTATGATTTGAGCTAAGCTGGAGGTTAGTGTATGGATCCAGGAGATATTCTCCAAGTACATGCTATACTCCTGTGTATATACTGGTAGGTAGCTCAATCAGTTTTCTTATGACAAGGATGGAATTGGGGTAACTTTTACCATTTGCCTTGTGAACAGTACTGCAGTGAACATGGGTGTATAAATATGAGATCCTGTTTTAATTCATTTAGGTACATGACACAGATATTGAACATTAATATTTAAGAAAAAATATCTTTCTCACATACCATACACAGTCTCTTCCTACATTAGGAGTCAGCAATTATGTCCCATGGACCAAATATAACCTCTCTCTTATTGAAAGCTAATAAGCTGTCTTTATATTTATAAGTGGTTGAAAATAAAAAAAAAGAGGACAAAAATTTTCTGGAATATGAAAATTATGAGCAACTCAAATTTCATTTTCCTAAGCATTTCTGGCACAGGACCATGTTCATCTGTCCTCATGCTACCAAAATCTGGGGTGAATAATGGTGACGGGGACTGTGTGGCTTGTGGAGATGAAAATATTTACTATTGGAACCTTTACAGAAAAGGTTTGCTGACTCTTGTTCTACATGACAGATTTTTCTCAATTTCATCTGCCAAGTAAAATACTAGTTTTTAAATTTTAAATTCTAGTTCAATTTTGAAGGAAGGTCTACCTATTTTTTTCTAATTTGCTCCTTTGTAAAGCATCAGGACTTAATGCATGTACACAAGTGAGTGTAAATGGGTTTGTGGAACTGCACTTCTGTGTGTGTGTGTGTGTGTGTGTGTGTGTGTGTGTGTGTGTGTGTGTGTAGGTATGGAGACAACCACTGCTGTTGTTCCTCAATAGCTGCCTACCTCCCCACCTTCCAATGAGAGACTAAACATCCCAGAACTTGCTAAGCAGCAAGCAGGCTAGGCTGGCAGGCCCGAGAGCCCCAGGGATGTGTCTGTCTTTGCCTCCCCAGCTCTTTGATAATGGTGCTTTCTCAGAAAATTGGGAATCAATCTACCTCCATACCCAGCTACCCAATTTGGCATATACCCAAAGGACGCTCCATCCTTCCACAAGGATACTTTCTCAATTATGTTCACAGCAATATTATTCATAATAGCCAGAACCTGGAAATAATCTAGATGTCCCCCAAATAAAGAATGGATGAAGAAAATGTGGTATATTTCTACAATTGAGTATTACTCAGTTGTTAAAAAATGACATCATGAAATGTGTGGGCAAATGAATGTAGCTAGAAAAAAATCATCCTGAGTAAGGTAACCCAGACCCAGAAAGACAAACATGATATGTACTCACTTTTAAGTGGTTATTAGCTGTTAAGGAAATGATAATCAGGCTACAATCTACAGATCCAGGGAAGCTGAGTAACAAAGAGGGCTCAAGGCAGGGAGGGAGGACACAGATCTCCCTGGGAAGAGGAATTAGAAAAGATCTTCTAGGTAGGCTGGGAGTGGGTGGTGATGGGAACAGAAGGGATGGGGCAGGGGTGGAGGGAGAGAGTATTGGGAGAGAAAAATAGAATAGCCCAGCATTTCAGAGGTGAGGTAGAAACCCAGTGCAATGGAAACTCCCAGGAATCTGTAAGGGCCTAAACCCATCTTCTATAACCAGGCAAGGCCTCCAGTAGAGGGACTGGGATACCAACTGAGCCACTAAACCTTCAACCTACAATTTGTCTTGCCTGAAAGATGGGCTGGGGTAAAAGTGGCACAGAACTTGTTGGAACAGCCAACCAATGACTGGTCCAACTTGAGACCCACTCCACAAAAGGGAACCCATGTTTGACACTACCTGGAGGGTCAGGAAACAGAGTCTGAATAGCCCAGAGACATAGGATAGAACCAAACATGACTGGCAAACAATAGTCAATGAAATGATTCCTAATGACATTCTGCTATACTGTTAGATTGGAGCCTAGCATAATTGTCATCAGAGAAGTTTCATCCAGCAACTGATAGGAGGGTATGTAGAGACCCACAGCCAAACATTAGGCAAAGCTTGGGAAATCCTACAGAAGAGAGGGAGGAAGGATTATAAGAGGCAGAGGGTCAAGGCTGCCATAAGAATACAGCCCACACAATCAACTAAGCAGGGTTCATAGGGGCTCACAGACCCTAGGAGAGACAACATGGTCCTCTACATGTATGTTATGGTTGTGTAGCTTAGTGTTCTTGTGGGACTCCTAACAGTGGGATTGGGGACTGTCTCTGACTCTCTTGCTTGCTTTTGGGACACTTTTCTCCCTACTGGGTTGTCTCATCCAGCCTTGATATGATGTTATGTGCCTAGTCATATTGTTAACTTATTATGCCATGTTTGGTTGATATCTCTGGGAGACACACTCTTTTCTGAAAGGAAATGGAAGAGTCGATCTAGTAGAGAGGGGAGGTTGGGGGAGGAGATTGGGAGGAGAGGGGGGAGGGGGAAAGGCCAGGTTGTAATACATGAGAGAAGAATAAATTAATTTTAAAAAATTACATGGGCTAGTAAAAATACTAAAAATATATTTCAAACAAAATGAAAAAAATACAAGAATAAGTACATGTCATCATTCAGCTCAGCTTTTTTTTTTCAATGAGACCCGGGAAAAACTCTTTACTGGCACTTACCTCCCCTGTCAGTTTTGTTTTGAGGAAATGGAAAGTTTTTGTAAAGGAACACTGATATTTTTCAAAAAATAATATTTTTAAGCATACTTGATAATCCATATGTGACTTGGAAATTATTGGTTTACTACTTCATTTAAAATGATAACCGGGTGGCCAGGCGGTGGTGGCTCACACCTTTAATCCCAGCACTTGGGAGGCAGAGGCAGGTGGATCTTTGTAAGTTCGAGGCCAGGCTGGTCTACAGAGCGAGATCCAGGAAAGGCTCCAAAACTACACAGAGAAACCCTGTCTCGAAAAACAAAACAACAACAAAAACAAAACAAAAAATAAAAAACAAGCAAACAAACAAAAACGACAAGTGGGCAATGAAGACTGAACTGGCCTTTCTGTATTGTGTTGGGCCTATTGACAGAGTGGCCACCAATACTGTGTCCCCCGAGTACCACAGTGAAGCTGCACCAAACCGCACTGGATGCAAACAACAAAACAAGAGAAGATGGAACACCCCAACACATACTTTAAAGACAAACCATTTCTTGGTGTGTGTGCTTGAAACTGAATCTGGCCATGGGTCTTCCCTCCTCTAAGCAAAAATGACCAAGAAAAGGACTAATAAATTCCTCTTACATCAATTCCCATTTATGTGCTGTTTGTCCCTCCTATTTCCAAGCCCAAAGTCACTTTGGGATTTTCTGGCATACTAACTCTCTCAAGATCCCTGCTTTGCACTGATTTTGGTGACAGTGTTTCCTGCTTGGCTTTCCCAAATCCTTTTCCCTCAGTGGTGTTTCTGCTTTCTTCGGTCCTCTTTGCAACTACTGTCTTATGATTATTCTGGTGTTATTGATTTCTCACATAATTTAACAGGAAAAATGAATGAGCCATTTCTACTCAGTCTGCCATCTTGACCATGAGACTTCCAGTTTTACATATATTTAAAACACACACACACACACACACACACACACACACACACACACACACACACACACACACGTAGCAGGAATCTTAAAGGTTCTTATTAATAAAATCAAACCCGAGGCGAGTTATTGGGGTCCATGCTGGTAGATCAGAGAGACAGAACAAGCCACAGCTAACCTCACCTGGTCAACTTCTCAGCTGGTCTTGTTTCCTCCGACTGGAAGCTTCTGTGTCCTCATCCCAATGGCTCTCAGCTGAACTGCTGCTCGAAAGCCTGAAGCTTAACCAGCCACATGCTTAACCAGCCAAATGCTTCTAGTTTCTGGTCCTCACGCCTTATATACCTTTCTGCTTTCTACCATAACTCCCTGGAATTAAAGGCTTGCTTCCTGGGATTAAAGGCGTGTGTCACCATGCCTGGCTGTTTCCAATGTGGCCTTGAACTCACAGAGATCCCAGATGGATTTCTGCCTCTGGAATGCTAGGATTAAAGGCGTGGGCTATTACTGCCTAACTAGTGGCTTTTCTGTTCTCTGACCCCAGATAAGTTTATTAAGGTATACAATATTTTGGGGAACACAATACCACCACACACACACACACACACACACACACACACACACACACACACACATATATATGTATTGTGTATACCATTTATTTGTTTATTTGAGACATGGTCTCACTTTGTATAGTTCAGGCTGGTCCTGAACTGTTGAACCTCCTGCTATTTTCCAAGTGCTGGCATTTATAGGTGCATACCACATGAAACATTTTGTGCATGCTAAGAACTGTATGTCTGTACCCAAAAGTACATATTCTCAACACTTGTATTCCAATGAAACGCTACAACTTAATCACCCCCTATTTTATTTGTACTGCACTTGGCCACCATGGAGTTGCAAATTGTTAACTTCTTCCTGCCTTGGCTACTCCCTGATGTTGTCTCATTAAAGGTCTTTGAGGTAACAATCCATCTCTTCACTCTTCAGTGTTCCTCAAACTCAACTTGGGTTCCCTCCTCATCCTTCTACTGAAATACCCCTGTCATGACCCCTCATGCATATAGATTGTTAATTCCAATCTCATACTTTCAGCCAGGTCATCTGATGGTCCCATGTGATGCAATAGTATACATCTTTGTTTGGAATGCTTTGAAACACACTCTTTGCTCAGCTTCCATTCATCCCTCTTCAGATATCTTTTGTCTATATCAGTGGTTACTCCTGCCTTTGCCTGCTGTCTCTCTCTTCTATGACTTGTACAGTGTCCTTTAGTGTTTTGTCATAAAACGTCTTTTGCCTTTATTCTCTTCAGGACAATTTCAAGTCCTGGCCTTCAGTATTGTCAAAACATCAATGACTAAATTTTACCAACACACACACACACACACACACACACACACACACACACACGCATGTTATTATTTTTTCACCATACTTCTGACTCAGATATAAGTTGTCCACTTAATATCTCTTTTAGAAGCCCCGTATAACCTTCAGACTTCACATGCTCAAAACAGAATTCACAGTCTCCATCAAATATGCTGTTCTGTAACTGTTTCTACATCTTGGAGCATATTGGCCATTCTGTTTCCTTCTAGTCTGATTACAAAACATTCACTAACACATATACATATATATTTATTAATATACAAATAAAATACAAAATATTTTATTCACCCTGTATATATACATGTAGGTCTATGGAGTCTATGTGGAAAATATCAGCTGGGTCTATACAATAACCTCTACCTTAGTTCAAATCCTATGCTTCTCCGCTAGAAGAAGCAAACCTGTTCTGACTTCCAAATTTCCATACCTGCCATCTTAAAATCCATCTTCCATCACAGGAAGAAAGTCAACCTGAGAAAGTATGTAACTATCACCAGGACGTACACTGGCTGCCCTTGTATTTACAACAAAACCCAGACTCCATCCTCCACTCTGGAGGACCCTCTCCCAGAGTATCTACTCCTCTTCTTTGTCATGGTCTTGATGTTCCAAGACCAAGACATTCTGGCCCTCCTTCCATTGCTCCAATACACTGAAGCCATCCTTACCTTAGAGTAGATAAACAAAGCCAGCTGCTCTCTTAGGAATAGCTTGGCTTTGCCATTCACTTTAAGTATCATCTCAGAATTGTTGTTGGGCACATAATGTAAACCAATCTGGAAGCTATGTTTAATGCATTGTATTTTCATTAGAGCCCTTATATATAATGATTTCCTATACCCATTTGGTACAATATTCCCTGAAGCTAGCATGTAGGCACACAATAAATAGTCCATAGATGAGTACACTGTATAACAATGTGAAACTCTCTCCACTATGGAGTTTTTTTTCCCTCCATGATATACTAATTCTAGAAGGGAAATTATTGACTAAATATTTTTAGTATTCTGGGTTTTTTTGCCCTAATTTGATAGAAGAGAAATATTAAAAACAACCATGAGACAAAGCAAAGCAATGAAGCATCCTACAGTGACTTGCTGTGCCCCTGAAAATAGTGACGTTTTCTTCTCTCCCCTCTGCCATCCCTTCCTATGTGCTGTTTGTTAATGCTTGGCTTTGTATTAAGTGTTGGATATTGAACAGTGCACAGGCATCAAGAGACCTTTCCTTCAATGTACACGCTCCACACTCACATGTAAGAAAAAAGCTGCAGGAAGTCTAAACATGGGAGGCTGCCTGACCTTGGGAGTCATTCAGACTCTGCACAGGTGGGATTCCACACGCCCAGGTTTGCATCCTGCTTTTCTCACTTTCTCACATACTCATGATGCAGTTGCAAAGGGGGAATCTCATTTCTCTACATCTCTGCTTCCCCATCAAGGAAAGAGGGATATGGTATCTATTTAGTACATTTGCTGTGAGGATTCAGTTACAACATAAACAGAAAATGTCCTGCTTAGTTTGAGTGTTAATCTTGACTGTAATTGCTATTTCATGATTCCTGCTGCTGCTGTTAATCCTGCTATCCTACTGTTCATGCTGTCCTTCCTACTGAGGTTACATGGGATAGGTGAAAATAAAAGAAAACTGCGCCTTAAATTTTTTTTATTTTTTTTTATTTTTTTTTTTTTGCAGCTAGGTAATAAGCCTGATGAGTTACTTATTACCAACACAGTTCTCCCAGACTCTCGGGAATGCAGAAGGTTGATGGTTGTTATTTTACAGCCCTTTTCCAAAAATTAGTATGAAAGGATAGGAAACATTGGACCATATCCTGGTCCTTTCTAAGACCTAGGTATGTGGCTGACTCTTATTATTAGAAAACTTGGAGCATCTTCTTTGTCTGGCCACAAAGATCCAGTTACACACAGATCCTTGCTCCCAATCAGCATGTACACCTTATCCAAGAGGAAACATGGTCAACTGCTCAGCCTTTGCTTCCAATGTGATTTGTCCTTTGGGCCTTCAGGGCTGACTGCCTTCTCAAGGGAGGATCATTTAGGGCTAGAAATAGAAACCTGGAATCAAATGGAGAATGCTCACTCTGCTCATAAATACTATTAGTGGCAGTGAAATCCGGGATCCTATATCAAGGTGTTTAAGAAACCCCTAAGAATAAAAGCTCTCCAGTTGATAAGCAGCACCTGGGTCCATGCAAATGAACAATGACACTATGAAGCAGACCACAAATACAGTTTTTTCCTTGACTAAGTAACATTTCTCTACAAAATGTTATCTAAAATCCCTCCTGCACCTTCTTGTCCTGTCTACTTCCTCCTTTTAGTAAGCTTCCTTCCGAGTCTCTGTATTCCATTACCATTTTCCCTTGATACAGCCAGATTGTTAAATTAAAACGCATCATCCTGTGTCTTTACATGTACCTTATTTTCTATTTCTATTCTGGGGCCTCACTCTGGTCCTTTAGCTATTTAGTATTCGGAGCAAATGCAGAAAGAGGCTGGAGGCTCAAAGGCATCTCCTGCATTTCTTGACCTCTTTGATTTGAAAACACATTACCTTAATAATAAAATATCTGGGTTAAACATTTGATAGAATGAACAGAGAGAGTCCAGCACAGTATATTTTCCCAATCCTTAAAGAAGACTCCTGCAAAGGATTCCAAACTGATTTTCCACCGACTCTCCAGTCCTCAATTACATTATTATTTTTCTGTACCTTTCATACACCAGCGGAGCCCTTCAGAGTCATTTGGGATTATTGATTATGAAGCAGCAAAAATCTTTCACACTGCAAGCAGGGTGACAGCAGCCTCTCTCTTAGGTCGCTTTTCAATCAGTGTTTGTGCTCATCAAATGGATTTTATTCCACAGTTCTTCTTAGACTCAAACTGGCTTTTAAGTTACTATTACTTGTTGAGAAGTGACCATGTTAAAAAAAAAAGTTTAAAATCTGTAAATTTAATGTGCCCAACACTTCATTTCATGCACCGTTTGCTCCATTGTTCAAAGTAAATAGTAGTTTAAGTCTCCATGTGTGTGCACGTGCCTGTGCCTGCAAGCTTGTATTCAGTTCATGATTTCAGGTTTTACGACATTAGCATATCACTTTAAAAAATCTGCTATACCAGAAAGGAGTCAAACAATACTTTATAATCTGTCACATTAACTTTACAGTTCCTATTTGCAAAGCATTCTTGTTGATAAGGTTAACATATTCAGTGGCACTTTTCCATGTTTCCTTATTCCTCACTTTAAACAAGATGACTTCCAAAGAATGGATGATGGTACAAAGGGCAGCAGCGAGCACATGGGAAGTGCCTCTGCATATCACAATTCAAATTATTAAACAGCCACTTAAAACTAACAAACCATTATTAACCTTGGATGGTTTTGTGTCAGATACATGCAAAGATGCTCAGATCTGCCAAATAAGGTGACCCCCAAGTAACTCTAAGAAGTTTAAAAAGAAACTTAGATATGAGCTTTTAATACCAAGTCTTTGAAATTGCTAGGGGAAAACACTTCAACACATAGGCATAGACAAAGGCTTCCTGAGAAATGCTCCGATACTCAAGGGAACAATTTCAAAAATTTAAAGGGGCAGCATGTGAAATTGAAAAGTTTGTACAACCAAAGGGAAAAAAATCAGCAGTCACAATGAAGAAACATCCTACAGAATGGAAAAAAAATAGTTGCCTTCTTATACCTAGTAAGGTTAATATTTGGAATTTATACAGAATTGTTTATCTTTTCATTATTTGACTTGAAGATTTATACAAATTCCTAAGTTGGTGAACCAATCATCAAGTTACAGGATCTGAAGCAATACTTGGGATTTCTATTTTCATAAAAACACATGTGTATTTATATGTGGTGCATGTGTGGATGCACATGCATGTGCAGGTGTGCTCGATTGTGAGATATGGAGAGGCCAGAGGTTAATGTTGGCTATCTTCCTCAATCAGTCTTCACTTTATTGTGGCTTTTCATGCAATCTGTTTCATACAATATATTTTGATCATGGTTTTCCCTCCCCCTAACTCCTCCGAGACCTTCTCCACACAACTTTATGTTGGTTCTCTCTCACCCATCTCCCATCTCTCTCTATAACAAAAAAAAAAAAACAAAAACAAAAACAAGAATTCACAGAGATTGTGGTAGCATGTGTAAGACTTGAACAATTTCAAGCCAGACAGAATCTTAGCACTGAATAGGGGAACCTGATGCATCTTATTTGGAGACAATGAACTTGGCATTTACCTAGTTGTCTATATTGGCTAGACAATGAGCTCCCACCAGAAGAAAGTTGTCTTCTTTCCCCAGCACTGAGGTCGAGTACCCTGCCATACCCAGCTTTTCTGTGGGGACTGGGGATTCCTGGGTCTTCATATTTGACTAAATTACCTACTGAACCACCTCCCTAGCCCTATATTTTGTATTTTGCTCAAGTCTTTTCTCCTACGAATACAACAGATACGCTTTTGTGTGTGGTAAAGTCTTGCTATAATATTTAGGCTGTAAATGCTGGGATTGGGTGTTCCTCCAGACTCAGACTTTCAAGTGTTGGGATTACAGTTTTGAGCCACTGGTAGAGATCAAACAGGACAGTGTGCTGCTCTTCAGCCCCTATAGAAATCAGTATGAAAGCTCCTCAAGACCTTACATATAGAACCACAAGATCCAGCTGTAGCACTCCAGGATATCTACTCAAAGGAATCTAAGTCAGCATGTTACTGAACATTTGTGTACATTGCAGTATAATTACAACCACCAAGGTGCCAGTTCAGATGTCTATCAATCAGTAAATTAATTGTGGGGAATATACACAGTGGCACTTTATTCAGCCACAAAGAAAGAAGTGCTATCATTTGCAGAAAAGTGGAAAGAATGAGAGATCATCATATTAAATGAAATAAAGCAAGCTCAAAAAAAATATCTCCTATGTACTCACTGCAGAATCTAAATTAAACGTGCATGATATGAAAGCAGTAAACGAGGTATTTAGCAAAGGAAAGGGTCAAAGAGAAGGGAGAAAGGACCCAGGGAAGAAAATGGATAGGAAGAATGAGACAAATATTGCATGTTCCCTATCATATGTAGAACTTAGATTTAAAAATATATTTTATACATACATATGCACATTCATACATTGAAATGCAAACATATAGCCCATGGAAGTAGAAAGGGGACCATTTGTGGGAATGCAGAGGACCAGGGCAAGGGAGGGGTTATAGTGAGGTAAATATGAAACAAATAAAATGATATAAACCATATAATATTGTTTTATATGCTTGATAAAATAAGTACTATAAATGAGTGCATTCTTATGGTACTTTTGCAGCAGTGAAAACTCAGAATCATGCTAATTGTTCAGAAGGGTGAAACAAATTATAGAATACTTGCATGGTTTAGTTAGTTTCAGGCACAGGGTTTGAAATTAATCTTTTACTCCAATCTCATATCTACCCCTTCCAAAGGCTGCTTGACTTTAATAATATCCTTCTTTTGTAATATTTTCAAATAACTGCAGTTCTGGTCATGTGGTTCCTTCAAGATCATTACTTATTTCCATACTTCTAATAGCCTTGTCAGGCTTCTCTTCCTACACAACGTGAAGGATATAGTTATTTTGGTAAACTTGTACAAGTTTCTTCTTCATTTTGACATCAAACTAGAGAACAAGACAACAGATTTTGCTTTCTTATTAATAAGAGGCATAGGTTGAATGCCAAGTATATTTAAGGAATTATGAAGGGAACAATAAAATAAACTCTAAAATAAACAATAAGGTAAAACCCAAGGATGCACTACTCAGTTTCATAGACAGCACCAGATACTTTGTTTAGTAAATATGGATCACAAAAGAGTTGAAAGGAACACAATGTCTATATGCCTATCAGATGCCTTTGTATCTATCCAAGGACTACATTGCTACATCAATAGTTGAATCAAACATCTTCTATAAAATCAAACTAGAAAATAAAACAAATAAGTGAACATTCAAGGCAAAGTGGTCTGAAAATAAGGACAAGGAAAAATGGGAGCAGAGAAAATAAATATCACTTGGAAAGACAAACAGCTGGCTTGCCTCAACTGTTAGGATAAAAGGTTAATTCCTGTAAGAAATAAACAGAAAACCAGACTAACTACAGAACCCAACTGGAATCTTCAGATGGTTTAGGAAATGGATGGCTCCCTTCCAGATCAAGAAGTTGGTGCTTCATATGTCACAGGATAAGGCTAGAATCTTGACCCAAGACTGACTCACAAGGGTGGTACTGACTCATGCTGTCTGAGCTCTAGGACCTGGAGTACCTAGGCAAGCAGAGGCATCATAGGCACTAAGCATATGGTGAAAACACAGCGGCTCCGGTGGGCATTGCTGGATTAGGAATTCTGGAATAAGGGTAGAAATTTATTTGGGGATCACAGTCATGGCACATGCTACACCTGTCATCATGTTGGGAAAGTGAGCAGGTGGTGAGTGGGCAGGAGAAGGCGGGACTCCCTGCCTGCCATTGGCTCACAAAAAGAACACAACTGTGAGAAAGCAGGACAAATATCAAGGCAGATCAACCTCACCTTGTGGGAAATGGATGACAAGAGGAAAATGACATGAAAAAGAAGAGAAACGTGGTCCTTACAGTGTGAGTAGCACGCTATACAATGGAGTCGAGTCACTCCTATAAAGAAAAACCCCAAAGATGCCCAAGTGGCAAGAACTGACTTCTCCCCTGAGAGTCCTTTAAATTCCCTCTAATTAATGATTAGTGTCCCATACTTCCAGCCTGAGGTAGAAGCTTTAAATGTGGTCAGATGGCTTCAACTGGGAGATCAGAGGGCTTCTAGGGCTGGGGGCCAAGCAGGTCATCATATTCAATTACTGACCTAGGCTGGAGGAGGAGGAGGGGAAAGTGGGGTTTTGGCAAGACTGCTAGAATTATAGGGCCTTAATTAGATTACTGGATCAACCTCTGACTAGCATTGAATGTCCTTGGGGAGGTCGTTTAATCTCTCTGTGAGATGATGTCTTGAGTTTTCAAGACTAAAAAATGAGACTAGTATTTCAGAGGCCCCTTACAGAAGAAGCCCATAAGAGCAACGGTGTTGCTAAAAGGATTAGGATTTTAGTTGATCCTTCAATTATATACCTTCCCTCACACCCTGGCTGTGCAAAAATTAAATAAATAAAAGAAAGCGGGGAGAAGTTCCCTCAAATAACTCTTGCAAAGAAATGCACTCGCTTTATATTTATGACACTTGATGGAGCTAACTTTGCTGAGCTGAAATTGGTTATGTTATAAAATAGCATAATATGACTGAGTCATTCACCTTCAGAAAAACTCGTAAATGAGAAACTGTAGGGACAGAGTGACTTTGTATTTTTAGTGGCCCAGGAAAGGTTGGCCACAACCACCAGTGAGCACAGTACTGAGAAAAGGGGTCAGAAATAAAGTATTACAGGCTGACTGTAGGGAGAATCATAGAGAGAATCAGATTAAGTCAAGGGCTATTTATGCTTGGGAAAATGGTATGAATTTGGATTCCAACCAATAGAGTGCTATTTAGCTGAGAATAAAAGCCTTTCCCCAAAAGTCTGCCAAGACAAGGCACAGAGAAAGGCTGAACGTGCAATGAAGGATACACAGATCAATCCTATCCAGAATTGCTAGGCTTCTATATTTTTGTTGAATATAGTTCTTTTTAAAGAACTGAAAGTGGACTGTCCTCTAAACCTTTGGGAGCAAGATTCACAATACTTTTATTTAAAATTGGAGCTAAAAGAAAGCAATCATATATGGAAGGCATTACCCACTCAACAATTTTTTTTGTTCACCAGAAAAAACTGTTTGGGGGACATCTCTCAGCTGTTGGGATGACCTGGGATGCAATTACCTGGAAATTACAAACAGAAAAAATGGGGGTTATGCTTTTTAAAAAGCAGCTTTAACTCCACAAAGTTAAAGCAGAGGCAATAGTTGTCAGTGTGCCCAGTACTACACAATGGAAAGTTCTCTAAGCTGGAAAGCTAACTAATCTCCATATCCTTAACAATGCTGGCTGCTGGGTATTAGGAAAACCTAGAGGCATCGTTTTCTTTGTCTGGACTTAGAACTTTAGTTTTGAAACTAAGACAATGCTGGGGAAACACCCCTTACAACGTTCTGAGGACTCAAAGAGTTCAATGTCAAATGCATCTAGGATGAACTAGCCACCTGTCCAAACCTCTGGTTTGATCCACTCTACCTCAGTGGATTCATTGATCACATTATAGTACCTAAAAGGAAACAAGAAGATTAGAGGAGGAATTTAAAGATGTCCCAGATCTCACATCTCAGTTCCTCAGCAGACAGAATGAGAAACAGCAAACGTTGTATACTGTTCTTGTAATGAACCCTTTGCTCAGTGATTTTAGAGATGAACTCTCAGAAGATTATAATAGTCACAGTGCAGGAAAATAAAGTGGGTAAGAGTACATAGGCATCTCACACCTAGTCAAGCAGCCCAGAGACCCACAGAAGTCCTCAGACCAGAGTATTTGGCTGCTCCAGTTCACGTGATTAGAAGTCAAGACAACTTTGAAACCATGTGACGACAATTAAATATGTGACAGCACTCAGCAATGTGCACCAGTTTAACTGATTTATACAGATTAAGCTCCATCATTACTGGCTAGCTCCCTACTTGGAGATACTATGCATGATACTGGAACAGAAAAATAATCATTAGTCTTACCAACCTGTGAACCCTGCTATCTGTAATAACAACTGGTCTGGTGAAATATGACCACTGATGCAATAGTGGCATAAACATCATGGAAGTAGTCACCTATATTCTGACCAGACTTAAGTCTTTATCCACAAGATAAATACCATACTTGGCACCATTACTGGACCTAAAATCTGTGACCAGATAAGTCATAGATCCTAGGAGAGAATCTACTACTATTTTGCTGAGTGGACATAGTAATAAACTGACTCTGATTCCTAATGACTTATTATATCCACAGACTAACACATCTCTCAAACTTCATCAGACAACCTTCTATTTGTAGGAGATGATGATTGACATGAATACTCGCAACTGTCCAATGGGCAGAGAATAAGAGTCTATGAAGTGTGCATCCTGACCTGGGACATTTATATCAAAACTCCTACAGAAGAGTGAACAGAAAGAATGGACGAGTCTGAGGTGGTAGACGACAATGACAAGGAAATAGTGCCTTCTGAATACAACAGGGTAGTTGCATATCTGGACTCACAGTGGTTGTGAAAACACACACAAGACCTGTGCAGGCTCAGACCATACCAAAGCCCAGCATGGAGAGGGGAGGTGGGCACAAAGTCACTAACAGAGGAGCTGTTGGCAATTGATAGCTGACGAGAGAGAGGGAGAACCGGTTTCCTTTAAAAAGTATAGGCTCTGGTAAGTTGAAAACATTCCAGTTGAAAGCCACACATCCAAGAATATATGAGAATCTCAAACTGGACTTGGTGGGTTTCAAAATAAAAGATTAAATATGATCAGAAAGAAATCTCAGTATTAAACTCATTTCATACATGAGAAAATATGAAGTTGTAACTGTAAGCTCATTTTTCTTGGTAAATGTTCCATTTCTAGCTCATAGTAGGTACACAACAAATCACGCAGAAATATTAACTACAAAAATTCTTGTATGTGTTTTCAAGGATAATTTCTTAAAAATAATTTTCATTTATATATAGTCTGTAAAATGGCTAACATCCATTTAAGCAGGTTCGGTAACTCATCATTCTTAACAAAGTATTTGAAATAAGCATAAGATGAAGGAAGGAGTCCAATTAATGCTATTAATCCAATACTCAACAAGAGAGAGATTACAAATGATATGTTCCAGATAGCAGTAACAGAGAAAGGGAAAAAATGGGATGTGTTAAGAAAGAAAATTAAACTGGAAATTAGATTTGCTGCTCACAAATTTTGACAAAACTTAAAGGAAATTAATCAACCACTTTCCACTTGCTTTGCTGATCACAGAAAGCCTCTGACTCCACTTGACATAAGCAAATAAAGATGGTAACACTTGACATGTAATTCGTGGCTCACTTAATTGGATTGCCTCACAAACCGCTTTCAGTAATCAATGATTCCTAGTAAAACTCTCAAAAGAGGACACCAGGCTGTTGGGAGCAGAAAATGACAGGGTTGTATTTTCTTGAGTCTTCAATTCAGGAACAGTGATCCAAGCCCCTAACTGTTCTGCCTTTTGCCTATAAATTCTTGCTAATATTATGTACCCTGGGTCCCTTGGAGACCTCATAACCCACTATAACAAAGGGTTCCTAGAATCACACTGTTTTGTGCTTGCATCTGCACTCAATAGGCCACAGCAGATCATCTTAGAATGATTCTGTTTCTGTGTCTAAGGAGAATGTCTGTATCTCCTTCATGGGGCTAACAAAGAATTAAGAGGCACAGTCCATATACAGTGCTTAGACTGATACTAACCCTTTGAAATGTCTACATAAATGCTTATTATTAAATTATTGACTTTGTTGTCTTATATTTCACACATTGTTCTACCTCTTGTGTAAAAAGTTCTATTAGAAGAATGGTAGATTCTTCTAGAGCACACATTGCCACATTCTGTTTCAAGACTGTCTCAGGGAGAAACATGATATCAGCATGTACACTCACGTTAAAAGATTGAAGGATATCAGGTGTAAGAACAGCTTTGAGTTCCTATCCAGGTGGGATCTCATGTAAGCTAAACATGCCAGTTGGTGACTATCTGCTTGAATTCTTCTTCATAAAGGATGATGCCTAGTAGATGATTCTCAGTCTATTTATGACAGGGTCAATCTATTTCTGACTTAAAATGCAACTTAGCTATGTGTTCAAATCACCAAGACACTTTTGCAATTCTAGACTCTAAGGGGCTTGATGAAATCATGTGACTCATAGCTTTCTGAGATGTACTAGAATATAAGCATGGGAAACAATGTACCACATGCTGCAAATCCCATTATCCATTCAGTGCAAGAATGGGGCCTACTACAAGCCATTACTTATTGCTCCTTCAATAACTTCATTATTATAATGCACAATTCTTGCTTGTCAACAGGTCATCAATTAAATAATATCAAATAGCAGAACACCCCAGCAAAGTAAATGTTTACACGCAAATACACAAACATATATGTATATACGTATATATACACATACACATATACATACATACAAACACACACACACATACACACACACATACACACACACACACACACACACACACACACACACACACACACACACACACATACATATAAACCAGGTCCAGATTGCTAACAGTATAAAATAGTTGTGAATGATGGGCGAGCAGAAGACAAAGTTTCTCATCATGATCTTTGGCTGATTTACCAGCAGATAACATGAACTAGCAGTTTACGCCAACTGCCTCTGTAAAGCAATTGGTCTTCTCATGCTCAGAAAAAGAAAAAAGAAAACACACACACACACACACACACACACCAAAAACAAACAAACAAACAAAAACCACAGTGCAGTGTTCCTGACATCAGCATCCTCTGTAAACATTGACCAAATGTCTTTCATCTGCTCTGCTGCTATTTCCACGAGCTCAGAAATGCCTTCAGGACATAGGTCCCTGTAAAGAGAGATCCAAACAGTCACTTGGTCCTTCCCAGAGCCCTGTGGGTATTCTGTTTCTCACATGGAGGTTTGTGATTAGGATTTGACCATCTAACTCTCTTGGTCCCTCCCCTCTTCAATTCAGAATTGTCTAGCAGGATGCTGGGTCTAGGTCATGTCAGGAAGGTGGGTCCTGAAGGCAGGTTCACTGTGGCAGCAGAACTGACTTCTTACTCCAGTTTTTGTTCTATTTCTGACCTTTTCATGAACACAATTCCCTGACAGAAAAGTATGCAGGACTTCAAGAGTTTATCCATGAGTATAGAGTTTTGTCTCTGTGCAGGCAAATAAGGTACAAAAAGCAGTGGCCAACCAGAAGTGGCGATACAAAGAGAATTATTTTTTGAATGGACAATGAGAAGTTCAATAATTATTGCAAGACTTTTTAAAGTAAATATTTCATTCAATATTCATACATAAATAACTGAGTTTAGATCCAATCCACATCCCCATTTCCCCCCTTCAATTCTTTCCTTATCCCCACTATCTCTTCCTAATGTCATATGCACTCTCTTTCCCTCTGTCTCCGTCTCTCTGTCTCTGTCTCTGTCTCTGTCTGTCTGTCTGTCTCTCTCTCCTTCTCTCTCTCTCTCTCTCTCTCTTTCTCTCTCTCTCTCTCTCGTGTGTGTGTGTGTGTGTGTGTGTGTGTGTGTGTGTGTGTGCGCGTGTGTATCTTTAACTTTAAAACCCACTGAGTCTATTTAGTGCTGATTGTATGAGCATGTGAAGGACCACCTAACTGGTGCATAGGTAGTCCCTCAGGATCCAGAACCCCAGAGAAAATTGACTCTTCCTCTCCCAATAGCCATCAACTGCAATAGCTCCTCAGAGAGGGGCAGGACTTCCTGAGCCTCTCTACCATTCATGCTGGCTGGCCTAACCCTGTAGTAGTCTTGTACGTGCTGTCCCAGCCATTGTGAGTTCCCCAGTCCCCAGTGTAACTGCCTATCCCAACTTTTTTTTTTTTTTTTTGGTTTTTCAAGACAGGGTTTATCTGTGTAGCTTTGCGCCTTTCCTGGATCTTGCTCTGTAGACCAGGCTGGCCTCAAACTCACAAAGATCCACCTGCTTCTGCCTCCTGAGTGTTGGGATTAAAGGCACACACTACCGCCGCCCAGCTCCAACTTTTAAATTGTAGTGGAGAGTTACCACGTCATCATATGCTGGATGTCATTTCTCACTACAAGGTGTTTTCTCTGCCTTGGTCCATACTGTTGGTTCTTCCTGGAATGTCATAGCCTAGCCCATTTCTACCCTGAAGTTTGACAAGTCAAACCTTATTCTTCTGCCCTTCCAAACCACACATGTTGGACCTCTCAGGTCTTCCTCTGACCTGTTTCAACTACCTGGGCTCTGCAGATATCCTCAAGACCTGGCTACTTGTTGTACACTTTGCTCTGGATGTACCTTACTTGTGAAAAGAATAAAATCCTGCAGTGGTTCTGCTTTATTCTGCAGAATTTTTGAACTCCGTGAGATGAGTGTTATTACCTACATTTTATAAATGGAGCCCACAGAAATAAGTTTGCCTACTCTGACACATCATTGGTAGATTCTGAGACAAACCAACTGCAATTTCTGTACATCTGCCTAACCTTGCCACCAAGGGATCTAGCTAGTCCATAATTAAATACGTTTGCACAGACAGGCAGGTACTATAATTTCTAATACTGTTATTATGGCATTAATTTAATTGGAATTATCCTGGAAACAAGCCAAATGTGTCTGGTGACAGGAAGATGTTTTAATAAGTTATGGTACACACACACACACACACACACACACACACACACACACACACACACACATATATATATATATATATATATATGAATACTTTCCATCTGTCAGAAAGAGCTAGTGAGTTAAACTACATGGGAAGATTTCCCAGTGCTTAGAAAAGCAAATATTTGTTGAATGAATGAATAAATCACCAAAATAGAGTACAAGTGAGAAAGTCAAGTCATAAAATACTGTAAAAAGTATTCATTAGTTTACGCTAAAAGCTGTTTCTACTCACAGACACATAGTAAATACTCAGAAGGGTAACAGTAGGGAGGTACTTTGAGTTTTACACTGTATTTGCCCCTCTTTAGAAAGAGGGCAATATAGATTTATTACTTATGCAATTAAAAATTAACATGGGAAAAGAAGTTGAACAGCATCAGTACTAGGCTACAAGCATGCAGGAGGCTAGACTTAACTGCTTATCAAGTTCTGACTTTCCCTCAGATTTTATTTTTTGTAGTAGACAGAATAGGCTTAAAGGTCTGAGACCTAGGATCCAATTCAGGCTCTCAAAACTCTGACTTGGTTAGGTTAAGTTGGGTCATTAGACTTTTAGGTATTTTGTCTGATTGGGGGAACAATGTCTATATTTCAAGGTAACTCTGAGCATAAATAAGATGAGGCAGACAATAGCCTCTGGTAAATTATAAAACACTATACAAATGAAGCAGAGGATATTATTTATCATTACAATTATTACTCCCATAAAGTCCTAATATAGTGTCTCACACAGATATGGCTTATAATATAGAGAAATGAATGACAATATTAGAAATGTGTGAATTTAATCTTCAGCATTCTTAAGCATTTAGTTTCATCCAAACAATTTTTTTCATCTTTCAAATTTTTTTCATCTCATTAGGGGAATAAAAGACCTGAATCCCTTATTTTGTAGTGTGTAAGATGCAACTGGTTTTAAGATATACATTAAGTTTATGTAGCATTAAAGTTGGAAAAAAAATGATGCTAAATAAATTGTGGCAATATGATACCTAGTTTTGAAAATGTAAAGATGTGCATTTGAGAAGCTATGAGATATAGTATTTAAATGAAAGGCTTCAGGCCAATTAGATGATCAATTATACATCGTGTCTTTCAAACAAAATTACTAATTTAATAATCACAATGTTTTTCTCATACCACTGATGTTCTACAGGGCCTTTTGCCTTTGGATGTGCTGGCCACAGCAGTTTTTTCTTCATATTTTAAAAATTATAGAGAATAGATAATTACTAGTGAATGCTGACCTTTTCCCTATTATGAGTAATTATGCTATTAAAAGCATCATTTGGGCCTTAATTTGATATACAAATTATTCAATTACCTAGTCTGCAGTTTAAGGACTTTTAGCAATCACTAGTTTTTAGTGAGAAGGGATGGAATAATCTTGAGCATGGAACACTTTCATCATATTCTCTGCTGCCGAAATTTTAGTTCTGTCAAAACAGAATTAAAATAGTATCTAAACTGATAACTCTATTAAAATGCTTTGTAACACCAAGTTATAACCAATATGTCACTGCTGAAAACATTTCCAAGAAGAATGGACCTAAAGAACCTATAAAATGCCTTTGCAAAGGTACAACTGAAGGATTTCATTAAAAAAAAAAAAGTAGAGTTGACTGGGAACAACTCTTCCTTAAAATACTTTGATTTCATCTCCATAAAACTTCCCTGTGGTATTAGGTTAAGCCTTTGCTGTCTCCATTTTGGTAGGAGGATCACTGGTGATGGTAGAGGTGGTCACAGAGGTGGTGATAGTGTGGGTGGTGGTGGTGGTGGTGCCAGTAGACGTGGTGATAACAGTCTAGGAGGTACTGGTGGTGGTGGCAGTGGTGATAAAGAAGCCAGTGTTGATGATGCTGATCTTGGTGGCAGTGTTGAGGATCAGGGCAATGGTAGTGATTAATAAGACAGTATAGATCCCATTCTTCAAAGTCTCCCACAGAATGGAGTAGTGGATTTACTCGGAGGACTTCTATTACATATTGGTGGTGGGAGTGTGAACAAAAAGCAAAACCGATTTTGACTCCTAGTTTTCTTATTTACTAGCTGTAGTGTCGGGATAATCAATGCCCTTGCTTCCTTGTCCATGGAATACCAATAGCAAACAACTTTCAGGCTCTTAAAGATAGATAATCAGTCTCCAAAGCCTGTCACACGGAAGAGTTCCAATAAATGAGAAAAAGGGGAGGAAGAATCATTGTACTTATTCTGTGTCTTTTTAATTAAAATGCCTTAATAGAAAGGAGCTGGTTATAATTACAACAAAAGGGGGCCATGTGGAAGCCTGGTGGCTCTGATTCGAAACAGAAAGAAAGGTGATGAGAAAGTTCCCACATTCCAATTTTACTCATTACTATTGTCTTTCTGTAGCTTTTTAATGGGGGGGGGTTGCTTAAAAGAATATCAAAATATTCTCTGGTAAAGCAGTGTTGGTATTCTTCCTTTGACCTAGTCTTAATATCTCTCTACACCCAGGAAAGCTAACCTTTCTTCACTGAGCTATGGCTTCCAGTGAGGGCCAATCCTCGGGAAGCACCACTAGCCGGGCACCATGGCTTCCAGTGAAGGTCAGTCCTCGGGAAGCACCCCTAGCAGGAGGTATGACAAAGGTTAAGGAAAGAGTATCTTGTTCTGTACTTGCTTTGAGTTTCTTGATAGCTTCTGCCATCCGTCACATGTTCCTTTCTCTGGCCATCGACTAGAGCACAGTGCTCTCTCCCTTAGGGACTCCTTCTTTAGCTATTTTCAGGGATTCTTGCTATGCCCTCATTAGATTTCTAAACTCTGTGCATACTTCTAAACAGTCTCTTTCTGAAGATTTACTTTACAAAAGCCCCAGTCCAGTTTTCTATTTATTTCCTCAAATCTGTTTCCTAAGTTATTTAAAGGAAATCCAAATAAAGAGAGCTCTGACCACTCTTTGTGGTCTTAAAATCATTTCAGGGACTCTGACATCCTGCAATCTAAAAAAAAAAAAATCGTATCTCTGTGCATGAGACAATTCCCAGTCCTCAAGAGTTACTAGTGTCTTAAGTCTTCATTTCTTTAATTGTATGCCACCTTGGCTCTGTTGTTCATCTGCGTCAGAACTTCCCAATGCAATCCAGACGATCTACTGGGGCCCCAAAGGTATTTGAGAACTTTTGTAGGTTTCCTCTCTAGCTTGATTCCCATACTCTATACTCTAACTCACCATTATAAACTGACTCTCTAGTTTAATGTACAGTACATATTACTTCCACAGCCTGGAAAGTAGTGCTCTGAGAAACTGCTAGCTTGGGATACCTCTAGAATCCTTTCAAATATCTTCTATACTCTTACAGTCCTGCATGCACTTACCCAACATGTAAGAGACTGAACTGACTTGGCTATATTCCCCTCCAAGCTGATAGCCACTTGATGGTACAACTGTACTTTTCATTTGAAATCCAACAACAACCCAATAATCATTATGATTATCAATATTGCTGTCACAATCATTCATCTGTCTTCTTTCATCTAATATACACTGAAATGTGCCAACTATATTCTAGCGATCTAAGTACTCATGTATATATTAATTTTTTCATCAATCCAATGTGGCAAATATTATTATTACTCCTACTTTACAGATGTTGATATGGAGGCATAAAATATTTAAATACATTGATTAACTTATAAAAGAAACAAGTCACAGAAACAAGTTATAGAGTCCAGCTAACTTTAGCTCTAGAGTCTATACTCAATGCTTCAGTACTTTTCTCAAAGGCACTTATATAGCATTTGATGGATTATTTAAAAAATGCTAATGAGGCCTACTACATAAAAATTGGATACTGGGAAAGTAACAGAGTTAAATCAGGCTGTAGAAATTTGTTTAGAAAAAACCATTTTGGGTTGTAGATCCATTAGCAACACACAAAAAATTTCCTTACTTCTTATGAGAAGCAGATGGGATTAAAAGATTAACAAATCAGTCAGAATTCTTAAGTAAGGCATTGCTAAGATCTGAATGCCAAAACATGGGCAGGGGGCAATGTAATGTTTATAAATTTCCTATAAATCCTTCCTCTTTGTGCCTCTAAGTAAAAGTATACAATATTTGCCCTTTTGCATCCCAAATGGTATCTAAAAGCTCTGTCTGGTTTCACTATTAAATTATTTCTCAAAACATTGTGAGAATTTGGGCTTGCTAGCAGTGGTCCAGATTGGAACAGTTACCCACTGGGGTGGTGGCACAGTCTCTACACAGATGTCTTCTGGCATCTTACCAAGACTGGATGACCAATCCAATCCTGAAACTCAGATCATGAAAATCCGAGATTATCCTCTTGATATAGAAAGCAGGAACAATGAGAATATTTTCCAGAGTATGCTAGGCACTCTTTTTTTTTAAAGTTCTGGACAGCTTTTTTGTTGTTGTTGTTCTGGACAGTTTCTGTAGTTTCATGCATGAAATGCCCACCTTACATTGATAAATAAGAACCTATATATAGTCTATCCAATAGAGGTGAGATATCTTCAATTCTGCGAACTCCCAACTGTTTCAGATTTCCCAGGAGCTAGTTAATAACTATTAACAATTATTATACATAACAAGAACACACAAGAAATGATGGACTAATACAAAGAGATTTAAAAGCAACAGAGAAACTAAAGATAACTAGTATTGCTGTCACAGATCTGAACAGGTGGCTGTAGGGGCAAGATAATATTAGGTATATTCTTATAACCACTCAGAACAAACGCTAAAATCATTATATGTTCTCATTCACATACTGGCATCTCCAAACATCAAAGACTTCTGCCAAGTAACTTGAGTTCTCACAAAATGGCATGTGCTCCTTTAGCCCCAGTGGCTCCATGCCAATTTTGGAGCAATGATAAATGCCTCCTTCTAACTACTGGCAGTTTTATAAATACAAGTCTTCTAGAGAGCACTGTAACCACCTGGGTTCAACCCAGGATCACTACTTCCTGTACCTGCACCTGCAAGCAAATCTCTCTAGTAATCTCTATGGCTTTTAGTGCCAAGATGGATCCTGTGGTTTTCTTTGTGATCAGTTCCAGATGGATGCTTCACAAGAAGTAGCAGCTTCTGCTCATTTTCTAAGACACTGAGAGGTGATAAAAGATCCTTTGCTACAACATAACCAGAGATCTCAAACTGAAAGTATTCACTTTTTTTTCCATTTACTTCTCTCAAGCTTGTGATGTCTCCCTTTTCTGTTTTGTCATTATATCGATAGTTCAAATGATCCTTTGACATAAACACCCAGTTGAAGTCCTTAAGTCTTAAAAAGCATCAGGAACAGGATAAACACCTGGTTTACTTAAAAGTCAATTTTATGATATTGGCTCTGGGAAGATGTGTTAGTCATCTTTCCATCACTATAATGAAATATCCAGGGTAATTAACTTACAAAGAGAAAATGTTTACTTAACTATGGTTCAGTCCAAGATTGAACAGTCCAACTGTTTTGAGCCTTTAGTGAGAGTGCCACTGAATGGCAATTGTGGAGAAAACATGCAAAAAAATCCATTGACCTTATGAGTTGGGGTGGGGGAGGAGTGGGGAGAGACGGGAAGTATCCAGACCCAATAGTCTCCTCAAAGGGCACATATCCCATCCACAATGACCCAAGGACCTCCCAATAGACTCTACCTCCAGGAGGTCCTCAACTTCTCCCAACAGCACTACTCTGGATTACAGGAAACACTTACTAAAAACAACTCAAATTATAACAAGAAAGTACTCATGTTGCTTGACAGACTAGAAAAGAGCAAACTCTTTTACTTGTGTGTCTAAACATCTGTCTACCAAAGAGGACAGGCAGTGGGAAGAATGGGAACATAAGCAGTAGACACAGGAAGGTAATACGTTCCTCCATGGAAAGGCTTTATGACATCATAGCTCCAGATTGTTTAAATTCAAAGTCAGGTATGATACTCCCTACCAGGCCACATGACAAGAAGGTTTAGTTTTTAAAAAACATTTTCTAAGTTTTCGGAATAGAGGTGATACCCAACAAAAAGTCAGACTGTAATTACAGGATACTAAATTAGAACAAAAACAAACTAGCTATAGTCTCATACTGATGCTAATTCTTCAAAATCCAAAGAACCTTAGGAAAGTTAATATATGTCCAGTAGCATAGCCTGCCTAGCCTTCTTCTCCAAAAGGAATGTGCCTTCATTCTTATTCTGGGCACCATCCAACTACTTAAATAGAAATCCCTTTATATCATATTAATTGAATAAACTATTTTTTAAAGGCAGTAAGCTCAGCTACCACCAGAAAATTAATTCCTTTGAGCCTCAGATAATTACCATGATGTCTTGGCCAAAATATTTTTCTCCAACAGTGTTCCCATTGAGGGAAAGCTGTTGTTCTGTTTTCATCAAGGAATAGAAGAGAGGGCTAAATCATCTCCAGGCTCTCCTGCAAGGCTGTTGACTATCTGGAGGCAGAAAGGAAAATGGAGGTAATCAGGGAAAGGTCAATGGGGCTCTAAGGAGAGCCATCTCATTTCCACAAAGTGAAGAATGTCGGGTAGAAATCCAAGGAAAAGGATGCTATGGATGAAGATTTATTTGAAACACATTTAAAACTCTTTACAGAGAGTAAAGTGCTGTCATGACAACTTACAATAACCACACTATTCCCATGTCATAGCTGTGGCCACTGAGGCACAGAGAAATTAACTTACCAAATACTACATAACATGGAGATGGAGGCACTGGTCGAGCAATTTGGTTGCCGTGGAATGCTCCTTTAGCCCATCCACTTCATTGACATCTAAGTCTCTTCCCAGCAACTGGCTACCTGGGACAATTTCTGACATCACCATCATTGCTGCATTGATTTACTTTGTGTGATCCTGAGTGACTCTCCCCAGCAATGGGCGGGAGCTCCAGGACCTCATTATAGAAGAGCTGACACTCCATTATCTGACAGTGTAAGCTGCCCAGGCAATAAAAATATGTCATCATTACTCAAGGCCAATGTCAGCAAATTCCTATTCCATACCTGGGACACCAATTTCAAGACAAATGGATTTCGTAGACTTTTTTCCCTTTGTCACTTGAGGAACAGTTAATAGTCAATATGTCTCTAATTATTTCAACTAAAACCCTGTACCAGCTCCCCAGCTCCCCTACAGGGAAAGCTACACTTTAATGGTACACTGAAAATTATTTCCCTAATTTCCAATACCATCTCTCTAATCAGATTTCCTACCAATATCTCTTAACTACATTGTCTTCCTGTCTACTCTCTAATGTTCCAGGCACACTGTGCCTCAAGACCTTTGCCCTGGTTGGTCTTTGCACATTCTTTCCTAATACCATTAAAGCTCATTCTTCTCCAAGAATTTTCATGAGCACTGCTTTTTCAACAAAGCATTCATGTCCAGCAATTCCTCTTTTTTTTTTTTTATCATACTCATCCCCTTCCCATGAAATCACTCCTAGAGAGCCAGCTTTGCAACAGCTGATGTTTTCTGTCACTTGTGTTCACTGCTGCATCCCTAGGTGCTACCAATGTCTCAACTCCATGGTGGTCACATCATCTCCCAAAAGGGGCATGCAAGGAAATAAGGGAGGAGCGTAGAGATGTGTAGCTCTAATTCCAGACTTATCAGACTCTGGACATACTTAGATGTAATAAGCAAGGTACCTGGAAAACAAGAACAACCATAAAAACAAAACAGAAACCTTAACAATGAGACAAAATTAGATACTCACTTTCAGAAACCTTCAACATCAGGTTGTTTTAAGGTTCATCTAGATAAGGAGAAGTAAGTAGATCTCCATTATCGGGAGGGAGCACAGGCATTTGTGGAGGGAGCATGCATACATATCACACTTGTTTAAGTAGGAGACAGCAGCACTCAGCCACAAACAATAAGTGAATGAGAAGGTAACAGAGCAGCAGACCTGGGTGACTGCACCAACAGCATCCTTAAATATATCCAGCTACTCATTCCTCAATAATACATATCAGGTGTCATGTGAGGACCTCAGACCTTGTGAACCAAGGAGGAGAAGTCAAGTAAATTAACCACTAAACTGCTCAATGCGTTAGATTGAGCAATCGAAATTGCCTACAACACTGACCCCTTCATTAAGCTAGATTCCCACAAAGCACTATCTACAGAAGTAACCAGAAGTACACATACAAACTAGAAACTTCAACCTTTCAAACATTTCAAAAGCTTCCCACTGCAGTTCTGATGCACACCTTAATGTGGACTTGAAGGGCTATGCAGGATCATCTCAGCCTATTGCTCAAAGGACACTCTCTAGTCTCAGCTTCAGTAACACTTTGGTATCACTGAATCCATTCTGATCCATAAAGGCCTATCATGACTCCTCCTATACAGTCCGCTCCACTCATCCTGATCTTCCTTACCATCATTTCCCCCACCACCAACAATGGCTTCTTCCCATCTCACTTTGAATATGGCTTCCTCAGAACAGCCTCCCTGAACTACACATTTTAAAGAAGTTCTCATCATTATTAATTTATAGCTTTCCTATAGTAGCTTATATAGTCACTAATAATCAAATGTTAAACTTCTTGTTTAGAACATATGATAACTTCTATAAAACACACTCTCTTAGAAGACCACCCATCTGCATATGTAGTGCCTGGCACCATTTCTCGAATGTGTTTGGAGGTAAGAGATATGTGTATTTGCTGACTAGATGGCTAGAAGGCTGGATCATAGACCAGTGAAAGAAAAGAATGAAGGGAGAGAGGTAGGCAGACGGGAGGAAGAGCAAAGGCTTAGGGATAAAGAAGCACTAACAAGAACCAACTAATTCTCCATAGAGATAGAAAAACAAAACTCTAAAAGGCTTTGCACAGGAGGGGGTATTTTGATCTATTTTCACCAATGATTTGAAGTCAAACACTTACAAGTTCCTGTAGTGGTACTGGGCACAGGAGGGATTTAAAAGCAGTTGTTCACAATCCCTACACTCAGTGATCTTGATAAATGTGTGGGTGAGACTGGCTTACGTGAATAGGGGGAAATGGCAGAGGTACAATAAAGAGTTCTATTAAACACAATACAAACCCACAGCATAGGGCTTGTAAATCAGTCACACAGGGAGCTGGAAAGGGGAGAAGCAGACAGTGTCACAGGGGAAGCAGGGTCTGCAGTTTGCCTTGGAAGACACCAATAGAAGTGCTTGCCTCAAGTCTAATTTCACATGTATTAGCTCACTTAATTGTCTCAACAGCCCGACGAGTTAATTATGACTATCTCCATTTTCCTGATCAAGGAAGATCAGATGGACAGTGGCCAAACAGGGACTTACATCCAGGCAATTTCGCCCCAATAAAAGATACCCAATAGCATTTGTTAAATAACCACACCTTTATTATTTGTACTGCTTCCTCCAAATGATGAGTAGAGCATATACTTTTAATTCAGTAGGTACATTTACATATAATTTCACACATGATGTAAGCCTTTAATGTGGCTAGTTGGACATGCAGTTGCCTAAACTCTAAAAGCATGCAGTGGCTGTTGTTTTAATCCTATCACCAGAACAATAGGGACTTTTCAGAGAAAAGATATTTTCACTTGCTTTGACTTGTTTCCTTTATAAACTACAACAGAAACTTTTACTGATTGCCTTCCAGATGAAAGGTAAGAAAAATATTATAAATATGTTGTATTGCTCTCTTTAAGGCTGCACAAAGACCAGTAATTCTGGATGCTCATAGAAGTCACCTTATCCCCTATAACAAGGACATTCTGACACTTATGCCCCTAGATGAGGTAGAAGTAGGAACTACCTGCTCTGTATTGGACAAAGTTTTCATTTGGCATTTTGAGTATTATTCCCAGGGAAGCCATAAGGAAGAAAAAAATAACTACATTCTTACATTCAGTAAAATTGGCAATTAGAAGGCAGTGTGGCAAAGCATTTTTAAAGTGTCTGATCTTTGCCATCCATCTCGATCTAAAGAAATTTCAGGTGCAAATATAATCATGCTAGCTTTATGCAGACTATGATGAGGCTCATGAATAAATTATTGGAGACACATGGAAGAGGTATAAGTGCATTAGCCAAAATTATTTAATAAAGTAATAATCATGTTGGAAAGCATACCTGCTATTTGTAATAATCAAGACAATAACAGGGAGTGTTTGAGGTTAAAACACAAACCATCAGCAGCATCTTAGTAATTCACCACACTTGACATTTTAAGGAGACACTGTTTTGCATTAACATGCACTTTTTACAAAGAAACGTAGCATTTAGATTTGTAAATCGAAATACTGACATTATACAAACCTAGTCTTAAATCACTTTCTACATTTATTGCCCTGCTTGTGCCATTGAAGGTGGTCATTTGCAATTTGCTTTAACATATAAGAATTCCTGTCAATTACTCAACACTTGCCATATTGAGACCAAGATTGCCACCTAGTGAATTTCATTATAACATGTTATTTACTGGTCAGTGGCCAACTTTTGATTTTCTGTCTTTATGATGAAATATGGTTATTGCAAATCATATCTAGGAGATCAATATTAATGCTTCCTAAAACACTGATGCCTATATATATAATAAAAGTGCCTACAGTCTTGAGGAGACACACAACTAAACTAGGCAATGTTACACAAGCATGCTTAAGGGCCTACTAAGGGTTAGATGCTGACCCACACTACTTCTAGTGAATTTTAAAAATAACAACATGAAGTGAATTTGCCCTATCTTATAGATGATAAAATAGAGAGTAGGGAAAGGGGTGCAAAAGGGTGTAGGTGCACTGGGGAGATCCTATGTGAGAAGAGAACCTGTGATTATGTCAATAACATCAGATGTGGGAAATGATCATAAAAATATTTGAAGAATGATTATAGTGAGTTAGCCAAGAAGCATTCCTAGGATGGTCTACTCTGAGTCATTTATACATGTATTATTGATATAATTTCATGGCTTAAATGCCATGCTCTTCAGAATTACAGTGATACAAAGTTAGTTCTAGAGATGTATTCTCCAACATATGCCTATAGCTAAGAATACTGCAATACGTACTTAAAATGTTGCTATGATAGAAAATTTTATGCTAAATGTTTTTTACCTCCAAATAATAGAAGCAATAATAATAAATTAAACAGGAAGAAACATTGAGAGGTGTGTACTACCTTTATGAATATAGATTTTATGGGTGTATACATACTTCTAGGCTCATCAAATTGTATACATTAAATACAGCCTTTTGCATGTCATTGATCCTCCAAAAAAGTGAATAAAACCAAAAAATATTTCTATCTTGTCATCAAATAGAAGATGGAAGTAGAAATTTCTGCACAAAGCAAACTGATAACAAATTCTTGCTTGGTCTTGTCTCACTATAGCCGCCAGCACACTGCTATATACTCTTTCATGCTTCAATTTCAAAAAGGCAAAATACAGCCACAATAAAAAACTTTGAAGGAGTGGTTACAAACTCTGAAATATCACTTTTTAAATCTCTCTATCATCTATCCTTGATTCCTAATACTTATAGAAACATGGAGGTGAAGAAATGCAAACAGTGACCTTTGGTACTATTCAGCTTTCCGTCACATGGCTCTATCTAGTGATGCTTATGGGTGATCCTGGCCCCTCTTTGAAATCTTTCCTAAACCTTCTACAACTGCACTGTCATGATCTGTGGGCGCAAACCTTGCCTTACTCTTCAGCTCTTCCTCTTCTTTGTGTTCTTTCACTGTGTGTTGAGACGTAACATTGAATTGATTATCAAAGCATGTGATCAGAATTAAGGCAATGTTGGAGTAATAGTCCATTTAGTAGGGTTACAAAACCCACTGGTCAAAGACATTTGTGAATTCTTAGTAGGTAATCTTGTTTGCCAGACTCTGGTACTACTGGGACATACTCTTACTATTCCTGGGATGGGCAGTACATTATACATACAAACGTCTCATATCAAAGCTGCAAAAACTCATGAAATACAAAAGGGGCAAATATGGTTGGCAGAAAGAGAAAAAAAATGAGTAGGCTGGTTAGGTGGTTAAAAAGGCAGAAGAAAGGCAAAGGAACAAGAACAAAGTTCAACCTATCTCATTCTATATCTTTCCTAAATTGAAAGTCTTAAGTATAGATTTCATCTTTCCTTCTCATCTTTTCCCTTCTCAAAATCTTATTCACAAGGATGGTCTCTGCTCTAGAGAATTAATAGATCATATTCATGTGTTCATATACATTTGATATTTACATTTTATAAATCAACTATTGTAACTTAAGCTATCTAATATTTATGGATTTTATGGATAGTTTTAGCTATTGGCAAATGTAAAATTTATGGATTTTCTAGTTTTAAAAAATTATCCAAAACCATTAAACTTTCATAAATATATGGCAACTCCAAACTGGACTTATTCATATCTGTACATATTTTCCACATATATGAAACAATATTTATCTCAGAGTCACTACAGGAAGTCATATTGCATCCACCCAGGTCATAACAGGAGGCAGGTGACACAAAGGAGTAAATGAAAAAAAATTAATTAAGGAGGTTCTAAGAGATAACAATGCCCCCAGAAATGCCTATATTCTGGTCCCTTGAACTTATAAATACGTTATCTGACATTATAAAATGAATTGTGCTTTTGAGAGCAATGCTAGGGGCCTTGTAATAAGCAAATTTACATCAGTTTTGGGGCAGGCCTAAAGTTAAAAGTGTGATGGAAAAATCCTGAAGTGACATGAGGCTTGCCACCCATTTGCTTCTTTATCCTCCAAAGGCTCACATGGTGAAAGTTTGTTCAGCAGCCTGTGGCACTATGGGGTGGTGACAGAACTTTTACAAAGTGGGAGAGGAAGCTGGTCAACAGGATGAGACTGTGAAGGAGAAATTGGGACCTTGGCCCTGGCCTGTCTTTATCTTTGTTTTCTGATTGCCATGAGGTGACAGCTCCCCTTTGCCACATGTTTCCTGTCATCATGTAGTGCTTCATCACAGGCCCTAAGGCAGTGGGCCACATCATGATCCCTGACTGAAACCTCTGAAATCCATAAGTCACAATAAACCTGTGTAACCTGGAGGTACACAGGCTTTGTTAACACGGCCCTGGGTTTAATCTCTAGCACCATAAGAAAGCAAACAAATAATGTAAATTTTCCTTTTCTACATTTATTTATTTAGTGTGTATGCATATTCATTCATTCATTCATTTGTTTTGTTTGTTTGTTTTGTATGTATATAGTCATGGTCTGTGAAACGGAATGTGTGTGGAAGGCAGAGGACAATTTGCTAGAATCTGTTCCTTCTATCATGTTAGATCCAGTATCAAACTCAAGTCTCCTTCACCCACTGAATCACATTGCCAGACTACCTTTCTGCTTTTTAAGCTGATTATTTCAGATACTTTGTGTCAGTAACAAAACACTAACACGAGGACACTTAGGCTGCTTTGGATGGCTGTGAAGATGCAGGATGGAGTCAAAAGGTCTGGATAACATCTAGAACAGCTAGAAATGATGAGGAAACAGATTTCTCCTCATGTCCTCCAGGAGGGAAGACAGCTCTGCTGACATGATTTCAGCCCATGTCACACTTCTGACAGCTAGAACTATAGAGTAAAATAACATGTTGCTTTGAATCACAAAATTTCTGGTTGATTGCAATATTGACAACAAAAAACAGACCCATCAAGCAACATTGACAAAACCCGAGAAAGATGTAGAGCCAACAAGGGAGAATGAAGCATCTCTATATCTACATGAGTGGGAGGCAGATTACCACTTCTTGGCTTTAAGAGCAAGGAGAGTAAGAAGCCAAAGTAGATGACCATACTCAACAGGAGGCAATGTCTTGGTAGCAAAATGCAGCCACTCTCAAACTTCAGCCCAACAGTGGCAAAGTAGAACTGACAATCCACACTGTTTGTCTTCTCAATCTGGGTACCTGTTAGCATTTCCCAAAGAGAAGCCAAAGGGCAAGGAAACCTATGTAGTGTATTCTTATCAGCACAGCAAAAATGGGTACAGAGTGGTTCTAGAGGAGCTATGCAATACCCATGAGTGTACACCAAAGATATCCTAGGCTGAGCCTAGTGTGTCTCAAGGATTCTTCCTTTCATTGTAGAACACTATTCATATTGGTTTTAAAGCATCTAGGCTTCTGCTACTTGGGCCGAAAGTGACCATGGTGTCTGTTTAACAAAGAAAGAAGGGGGAACTAAAGGAAGAAAGAAAAGAAGGAAGGAAGGAAGGGAGGGAGGGAGGAATCCACAATCCACATCTTGATGACTTGTGTGACTTCCAAGGTTTTATAGAGCTTGTAATCTTAATAAGGATTATCGGCTTTGATAAGTACTCTCAAAGCTATTATTTCACTCTACTTTCCCAAATTACCTCTTGAGGTGAGTACTTTCAGTTCTTCATTAGAAATGATGAAAGCAAAACCTAGGGATGAAAACTGACTCAGAGCCCTATAAAAAGCTTCAATTTGATCACAGTTCTTCCCACTCCAGATCTGTATCTTTGTCTATTGTTAACTGACCCAGCATGGCCCCAGATCATGACCTCATCACTTGTCACAATGTTTTCTACTCCTTCAATTTGATTAATTTCATCAATAGGCTATATTTACTCCAGCACATTGTTATCAAAAACCACTAAGATATGTATTGTGAAGTCAATCATGTAGCTGGTGAATTAAAATGGAAAGATACATAAGGAAGCATGGTCAAGGTAGATTTGTATCATCAAAGGTATCCAGTTAGTGCATAAAGGAAAGGTCTCAAACTGACTATAAGTGTGGGCTTACTTTCAAATGGTATCAGTATTAATATCTAAACTGATACCTGGTATCCTCTAAACTATCTAAGATAAATGAAGCTTCTCCCATGTAAAGATCTCAGCAGAAACCACCTTGACAAACTTTCTTCAATAATTCATTCTAGTGTTTAAAAACACGGATGTTTATTTTTTTATATTGACTAGAAACAAGAAGTCTGTTCAGATGATGTATTTATAAGGCCTTTAAAAATAATTTGAAACATTTTTTGCTCCTAATATCCTCTTCAGCACAGGTGTTCTAATGGCTATTTTTGTTTCTAAGGTTAGTTTCCAGTTTGTTTAATTCATGAAAGGAAGCAACATGATTTAATTGTACAAAACAAGTGAACAAATTGTTGCTTATTGTTAGGATACTGAGGCCCTAGTAGACAACATGGTGGGAGATAGAAGCCTCTCCAGAAACATTCTAGACAATCCAAATTAACGATCTCTTGCATACTACTTCTCTGTACCCTCCCCACCTCTCTTTCACTCTAGCAGACAGGAACAATCATTATCAAGTAAAAAATAAGTTAAGTGCTATCATTTAGGCATTTTTAATGTAAGGACTCTGTTATTCTTGATGTAGAAAATCATTATCATATGTTAACATTTTACAGCTACTCAGATATAGGAGTCATGCATGGCTCCTCTTTAAGATGCTAATCAACTTTGCTTAGTATAAACTATAAGGGAAGAGAACCCATTTATTGGGCTTTCATTCTGATATTCTTGTCAATTAGTTTGTAATTGTGGATCATGACTATCATTTTCCTATACCTTAAGGCAGCCGTTAAAATAAACTCAAAGTAAAACCCAGGGAATGTTATTTGTGTTGATAATAGATTGCTTCATTTCCATTATCTCTACCCTTAAATGATGAAGAAACAGAAGGGAAAAAAAAAGAAGTAAAATATCATAAAAAAGAAAATGGATCTTTGTGTTTAAAAGTAATAATCTAAGATGGTCTTGAAAAATTCAAACCTAACTATGTTGGTTAAGAACAGGTTTATTGCTGGGCGGTGGTGGCACATGCCTTTAATCCCAGCACTTGGGAGGCAGAGGCAGGCAGATCTTTGTGAGTTCGAGGCCAGCCTGGTCTACATAGCGAGATCCAGGAAAGGTGCAAAGCTAGACAGAGAAACCCTGTCTCAGAAAAACAAACAAACAAACAAACAAAAAACCCTGCCCCCCCAAAAAGAACAGGTTTATCTAGGAAAAATAACAAAATCCTAAATTAACTTCTCACCCTTTATACTCTTCACTTCTTATAAATCAGGACTTTAAAATCTGCATATAATATGGTCCACAGTACATAGAGAATCTGACTGTAGGGTGTGACCATCATCTCTAAAGATGAAAGTTACATATGACTTCCTGAAGGAAGGAGGAAAGAGTGGAAATATATCAGCTCCACTCTTATATCCACCAAATAACGTACCCATTTATAGTCTACTCTCCAGAATTGAGTCACATGCTTACCCAAAGCTCCAAGTAAGATTAAGGCAGGAACCCTTTACTCTTAGTGGTCGATGATGCCCTTCTAATGCTTTTTAAAAAATCACTTAATAGACTCCATGAAACTTTCACAAGCTGGATCCTGCCCACAATCTGCCACCCTCTGTCATGATTAATCATGATCAAATGGTTTATACTGAGAAACTCCCAGGGCATTAGAAGAGCCTACCTCTAGGTGTATCTCTGAGGGGTTTTCAAGAGACGATTGCCATGACGAAGCTCTGGACTAATGAATGGTTTAAAACATTGATGGGTTCAATCCAAATGAAGCATTAGGAGGTGGTGGAGCTGTGGAAGGGGTGCCTGACTGGAGGAAATAGGTCTATAGGGACATGACCTTGGGGTAGTGTAACTTAACCTGGCCACTGTGGTGTGAGTTTCTTTGCCATGCCTCCCTCCCAGATGGACTGACACTGTTAGAACACTGAACCACAATGCATCTCATCTTCTTTTAAGTTGTCTTCTCAGTAAATTTGGCCATACCTATGCAATATCAACTATCACCCTCTCCATGTCCTTCTTCATGCTCTTGTCCTACTATACTGGCTGAGTTCCTTGAATAAATGGAACTTTCTCCCTAATTGCCTCTTCAATTTCATCAGAATCATCCTTCTCCATCATTGGAGAATCCAATCAAATGCCATCTATCTTGAGTACCTAAGTTCCCATGGGGGTGCCTACTGACTTTATGCTCCTCTGACCCCATATCATAAGGCTTATGCACAAGACATTTCTTATTTAAAATTGTTCTCTGCAATGTCTTTGTCAGCTGCATAATCCATAAAAGTAGAGCATTCAATATTGCCCATGGTCATACATTTGTAGTTTAGCCACGATTTTTTTCTTTTAGGTAAGATTTATTAGAGTTAAATGTATATAAATTCATAGCATTTGATGAGCTTTGGGGGAACATTTTCATTCATGTGTCCAATGGCCCCATCCAATCCATATGGAACATTTTTATTCTACTAAAAAGTTCCTTTATACTTGTTGTGGTGATTTGAGTGGGAATGCCCCCCCCCCCCCCCGCCATAGGCTCAGCTATTTGAGACCCCTTAATCTTCAGGGGATGGTGCTATTTGGGGACCTTGTGAAACTTTTGGATGTGGAGCCTTGCTGGTGGAAGTACATCACTGGGGATTGGCTCTGAGTCTTTTCCTACTTCCTTTTCTCTCTCTTTGCTTCATGCTTGGATTTGAAGACATGAGCTCTCAGCTTCACATCCTTATTGCCTCCCATGCCTACTGCTCACTTCCATGCATCCCAGCCATGATGGACTCTTACGCTTCTGGAACCACAAAGCAGCATAAACATAAACTCTTTCTCTTGTAAGTTGCATTTGTCATGGTGTTTTATCATAGCAACAGAAAAGTAACATACATTTTCTTTAAATAAGAAGACATTATCATGTACAGTGACTTCTGTTTTTTTGTTTTTTTGATTTTTTGGTGGGGGTATCAGGTTGGTTTTGTATTCTTTTGTATTCCCTATAAATGGATATATATATATATATATATATATATATATATATATATATATATATATATAATGATTAAAGTAACTGAGCAAATGTATATTTAACTTTTTCTTTTTGTGGTACCAGGGATCTGACATGGATTCTCACACTAACCCTCCAGATACTCTGCATGCATCTGGAAATTTGCCAACTGTTTTTCAAGAGTATCTGTATTATTTTACATTCCCACTCAGAATATATGAGAACTTGGTTGTGGATCCTCACTGATAATTGATGTTCTCAATATTTTTAGTTATTTGATGTCTTCAATATTTTTCATCATTTCAATGTCAGGTCACAACTCATTGTGGTTCTAATTTACATTTCCCATTTCAAAGGCTAAACACAACTTTATACATGTACTGGCTACTCTAGTATTTTATTTTTCCAGTGCTGGGATAAACTAAGGGCCTTAAACATTAACATCCTCTTTGCAGTATATATTTGAGTCATTGACCATTTACAACACTGGGTGGTTTGTTTGTTCTGTTAATCTTCATGGCACCTTTATATATTCTGAATAAAAGTAGCCTGTCATATATATAGCCTGATAAATATATGTCATATTCTCAGTTTGTGAAAACAATGTTCAACAGTAAGCATTATATATATATATA